>NC_091123.1:151037493-151706243 GCF_040183065.1 Periplaneta americana
CGGATGCTTTACTTTTACATGCTTGTCGAGAATGAAAATGTATGTGTTGGTACGCCTAATATTCAACATGTTAATTCCTTTATAAATCAGGAAGTGTGTGCTTGTGTGTGTGCGTGTGTGTGTATACCAGACTATGAAGGATTGAAACAAAATTCATTAGAATCAATCCATTTGTCGTGGTAAATCTTTTTCTTCCTAGATTTGCGTTGTGAAGTGATGTGTCTTTATAGTTATATGAAGTACATGATTTTGTATATATGTGATGCAGATTTTAATACTTCGGTTAATTCATAATATCTCACAT
The DNA here is from genome assembly GCF_040183065.1 of Periplaneta americana. Taxonomy (NCBI): domain Eukaryota; kingdom Metazoa; phylum Arthropoda; class Insecta; order Blattodea; family Blattidae; genus Periplaneta; species Periplaneta americana. The sequence goes on from NC_091123.1 coordinate 151,037,798, forward strand.
CCTTCCATCTCACTGAAATGTGTATTACAAAAACAAGTGACATTTGACATTTACATACCCCAGGGCCGCCCATTGGGAGTGTGGGGAGGGGGACACCACTTGAGTGAAAGGGCCTGGACACCAGGGAATCCGGATCGATTTTAGATATCCTTTAGGGATAGGAAGACACAAGATATTTAAAAAACGTTTTGAACATGAAAGAAGAATTCTGTTAAATCACATATCATTGAAGTTTTAATTCATTTTTCAACAAGTTTTAAGAAATAGGCTGCTATTGAATGGTTAAGACAGCGATTCTCTATTCTCGTTTCCCATTTTCATACTCTCGGCCCTTTATACTGTTTCATTTCATTTACAAATTCATATTATTTCCACTCTGGGAAATGCCTGTTATTATTCGGTTGAGAAGCTTTTGTTATCCAGTCTGCTCTCAAAAAAGCTGAAAGTTAGAATTTATAAAACAGTTATATTACCGGTTGTTCTGTATGGTTGTGAAACTTGGACTCTCACTTTGAGAGAGAAACAGAGGATAAGAGTGTTCGAGAATAAGGTGCTTAGGAAAATATTTGGGACTAAGAGGGATGAAGTTACAGGAGAATAGAGAAAGTTGCATAATGTAGAACTGCACGCATTGTATTCCTCACCTGACATAATAAGGAATATTTAATCCATACGTTTGAGATGGGCAGGGCATGTAGCACGTATGGGCGAATCCAAAAATGAATATAGAGTGTTAGTTGGGAGGAAAAAAAAGATCTTTGGGGAGGCCGAGACGTAGATGGGAGGATAATATAAAAATGGAGTTTTTTTAGTAGATTATTTTGGACCAATGGCAGGCTTATGTGAGGGCGGCAATGAACCTCCGGGTTCCTTAAAAGCCAGTAAGTAAGTAAGTAGGTTATTTTACGATGCTGTATTAACATCTTAGGTTATTCAGCGTTTGAATGAAATGAAGGTGATAATGCCGGTGAAATGAATCCGGGGTCCAGCACCGATAGTTATCCAGCATTTGCTCATATTGGGTTGAGGGAAAACCCCGGAAAAAAATATAAAAATGGATTTGAGGGAGATGGGATGTGATTGTAGAGACTGGATTAATCTCGCTCAGGATAGGGACTGATGACAGATTTATGTGAGGGTGGCAATGAACCTCCGGGTTCCTTGAAAGCCATTTGTAATTAAGTAAGTGTAATTCCTAACATTTTAGAATGTTTTCCTGTCCAATTGTTTGCAGTACTTCATTAGTCACTGTAATAAAATTTTTTAGCTTGTCTTATTATTGCATTTAAATTATAGACTTTCAACATTCATTGAAATATTGGCAAGGGAGGAGGGCCTTGACAAGTGTTTGTGGGTGGGCCCACAATTCCTATGGGCGACCCTGCATAGCCTTTACTATTGTTCGTGTTGATAATAGCTTCAAATCGAGTGAATTCACATAAGGTATGTATTTATTGCATATAATTGAGATATCTCCCTTTTATTGTGTGTCGTATCATGTTTAAAACTGCACATACTAAAATACATACATATATGTTTCTTCTGTTTTATGTATCTTGTGATTCTATTTTGCTATGAATTTAGATACAAAGAATAAAATAATTTTTTGCCAATTAGCCTACATTGTTTTATTTTAAGGGTATAAAACGATCTTGCCTCATGTATTTAGTTTGTGTAGTGTATGAAGGAGCAGAGAAATCCATAAGGGGCTTTTACATGCTCACATATTTATACTAGTTTGTCTGCACAGACTGTATTTGTAGAGACAAACTGAAGGGTAGTCGTTGTGTGTAAATGAAACGCTAATGGAAAAATTGGTCTGTGATATGGGCTTTGTTCGGCCTGTACAAAGTCTGGCAAGGCTTGAGTTAATGCAGATTCAGCACAGACAAACTGGTGCATGTTTGAACATATGAAGGCGACACGAATCATGCCGCAGACAGATAGCACAGTCTTTTGCCTTCTACAGTAATGGTGTGTTGTATATTGCAAATAAAACAATGTGTGATTCTGCTCAGGATTCATGAATTTATACCCTTGAAGTTATGAGTGAATTAATAAAATTGTATAGAATATACCAGCTGTTTGAAAAGAATATAGTGACCGGAATAAGAAAAATGCTGCCTATAACCTATATCCAATATATGACATTAATTTTCGTTAAAGTCTCACATCTTTCAATCAAATCAATAAGGTAAATTCATTTTGTTTTATCAATTTTTAATAGCCTTAAATATTGTGCTTTCAAAAATTGCGGGAATTTGTATTTACAGAGCTGGAAACATGACAAATTTTACATTATGAAAATATAGGAAACAAATGTTAACTTACATTTGTACAAACTTTTCTAATATATTTGTATCATCCTCACTAACATTAATAATTAGAGATGCAAGACTATAATTTTATTTTTATGGTTCACATATTGCTTATTCAAGGCCATCTTTTGATTTAAAGAAGACCTTGGCTAAACTGTTCGCGCTCAATTTTACCCATGATTCATCATTTAAAATGTCTACCACATGCATTGTCTGAAGAAAGCTATTGCGCACTTCTTGTTTAATTCGTCATATTCCGAGTTTTTTAGGTGACAGGTCAATATAATCAATTATGAGGCCAAAGTAACGAATAAAGCTATCGTTTAAATCAGTATTTTACGAAATGTCTACTTCGATATGGCGTTTATTGATGAAAGAAAACTTTCAATTTTCACGTGCAAAGGTTACGACGCAACAAAAACAAATTTAAAGGGAAAGCTGCAGTATTAAAGTGATTGAAGAATGTAGAGTGTGAGTTTTATATGTGGGGTTTAAAGTTGTGCAAGGTATGCGATTGTGCAGTATGTCACAACTTTGACAGCTGATCAGCTTGATATGTTTTGACATTTCTTTATATGGGTAAAATGAATGCCAAGTGCCCTAGTTTTTATTATAATCGTTTGTGGACCATTTCAAGTGACAAAGTGATAGTAACCTTGATTAGAATTCAAGGTTATCGTACTGTTTAGTATTTTAAACATTGGGGTACTGAGTTTTTCATCTTGTTCCAGATTATAAATGATGACCCACATTTGTATATGGTGTCCACAATCAACGTATCAATGACATGTTTGATGATTCCAATTTATGTGAGTGACGTCACATATAGGTAACAAGTAGATTAATTTCCACCTTAATAAGTAATTTTTAATGATAATTAAAAAATTAAAAATCCCTTTACATTTACAAGCTACGTTAATTTGATGAGTTTACGTGCAGTGTAGAGATGAAAGTTATGACCTTGAGATTGTTCTCATTGAGCCACACAACTTCAGATGATTCTTTACTGCTCTCATCAATTACACTGTCAAATATATACAGGAAGAAAGTAATTGCTATTATTAACACTTATCTCCTAGTTTAATAAGAGTTATGTTCTTCTCTTAGAACATTCATTTCAAAGTTTGACAGTTGTCTGTCAAGGTCTAAATGTCAGTATGTGTGTATATTGCAATACAGACATTTTATGAAAATTATATATGGTTGTTAATTTGTATATGTAGTGACAAACAATGTCATAATTGTGGTTTATATATTACATTGTTTGCAGGGTGCGATGATTGTGAACAAAGCAATGCTGGAGAATGCAATCGGCATGGTGCTCTGCATATTGTGTCTGACTCTCCTGTGTTGAGTCGGGCACAGCAATCCTTGCCAACTATCCTGGAACTCAGACAGAGTGAGGACAAATCACATGGTAATCTTATGTTCATTTACATAATAATTGTCTTTGTTATGTTAAGAAAATAATCTCAAATCGAATTTAGCACATGTGTAACAATCCTTGATAAGTGTACTGTCGTGGGGACGTTTAACTAAAGAACAGTTCTTGTTGATTCCGCATTATCATGATCGCGAGGCATAAAATTTAGTTAAGTACCAGTACAAGTAAAGAATTGCAAAAATGTTAATTGTAGTTTCAGTATTACCCATATTATATACATACTGCATGATTTGGGTTCTGTCTTCGCAGTGTTCCATACCATCTTGTGTTGGTCATCTTAGTGGTTCGTAGTGATAGAAATGGAATGGAATAGTGGTATTTAGTAATGGAACCTATATGGGGCTAAAAGGATAAATAAGTGATTCTAAAGGAACACTATTTGTAAGATGTATGTAGAACACTATTTATTATTTTTTTCATATCATTTTTTTAATCAATACATGCATATTTTCTGTCTTTATTTCTTTTACTTTTAATTGATTTTGCCATGGTATTCCTTATTCGGTTTTCTCTTGTATAATCTTTTGTTTTGCTGAAAAATGTGATCATTGAGCTTGTATTCTGGGTAAAGCTCTTCGAATAGGAACTGACTTCTGACTGTTATGTAGTAATGCTGGTTTAGTAATAAACTAACAAATCGAATTTTTAAACAACAAGTAAGTCCAAGTGGAGCATTTGAAAACTAGCAAGTAATAATACCATTGTCGTGTTCTGGAAGTAGAGAGTGGAACCCTTGCTCTGAGTTAGCATTTATGCATGCTTATGAATCTTACTGTGGTTAATTGATTGAGTCTTTTTTTTTCCGAGGTTTTCCCCAACTTTAAGATGAATTTCCGATAATCCTTTGGCGAATATTTGGACTCATTTTGCTACTACAAGTTCCATAGAGTCTGTATAACCGCGCAGTTGACAGCATTATTGAATAATAAAAACATGACTAAGGTAGTAGCAGAAGAAGTTATTTTTGAATAGCGTTTGTATGTACTTGAAATGAGCCAGTTATCTTGAAATTGCCTCATTCTGTATTGCACCACTAACAATATTGATGTCCACTGCTGTGGAATAATGATTAGCATGTCTGAGCATGAAACGAACGGGCCCAGGTTCAAATCCTGGTAGGGAGAAGTTACCTACTTTAGATTTTTTCTGGGGTTTTCCCTCAACCATTTGAGAGCAAATTCTTGGTAACTCAGTTTGCTGACATTATCACCTTCGTCTCACTTAGACACTAGGTAACTGCTGCATTTGAATAAAGTGTTGTAAAGTAAATCAATTAAAGAAAACATTATTGAACATGACAAGTAACACAGTGTGATATTTCTTAGGATTATCTGTGTTCAGCAAAGAATTCATCAAACGACGGACACGATTTGGACCTCTGCAGGCACCAAGAAAGAAGGGTCGTGCTTATAGCAGTACTAGTAACATAGACACCGGCACAACGGCTGGACGCTTGGAATTTCGTCTGTATAAAGGTGGCAGAACTGATAATAAAGGACCAGTGATCTGTTTGAACACTGGGCCAGGCAATGAAGATTTCTGCAACTGGATGGTGTTGGTGGCGCCCGCCAGGGACCATCACCAGCAAAATCTCGTTGCATTCCAGTACAATGCTGCCATCTACTTCGTTACAACTAAGGCAAGGACAAATTTCAGTTTCTTTTTTTTTTTGCGGAGTGTGTTCTTCATTTCCTCACTGAAATGGATGGCATGCTATTAGCAGAACTTAGATTTTCACACAAGATGTCCAGATTGACATCTTAATGAGTTGTAGTTGTATTTCTGGTGAACAAAGACGTCACTCCTGTTTCTTCTCCCATCATTCAACCATTTATACACAGTAATTGTTATCTGTAAAATTATATATGGATTTGCCAGTTTCGACTATCACTATGATGAGCACATAGATCTGTTTATTTGTAACTGTTACCTCTGCATGAGAGGCACTTGTATACTTGCTGCAGTAGACCTAGTGTCAACAGTAAGTTGTATTTTCTAGACATGACTGTAGATTATTTCTTTGAAAAGTTTGAAAATTTGAGGATTGTGCACATTGCAGATTGAAATTTGAATATGAGAGAGAAAATTTATTCATATGAATGGCTGAATTTTAGTTTCCTTGCTACATTTCAGTGCTTTAAACAGAATTAAAACTCAGTGAGAATCAGAATTTATCTTGTTTACGGAATGTCGAAACTCTCTTCTTATTTCGTTTCAAAAACGAAATAAATTTCATTTTAGCAATGTAATGTGTGTTATCTCTGAAGACAGCAGTTAGTAACCTGTTTCATTGGAATTTCGATATTGCCGTTAATTCATCATAAAACTCTAAGACAGATGAGAACAACAATAATGGAATAATTGATGTTGTAGGTGCAGTTCGTTCTGAAAATAAAACATAGCCACATTAGGTAAACATATTTCCTTTAGATACAATAAATAATGTTTAAAATGTTCAGTCTTAGACTTATCAATTTAATTTTAACATTTGTTAATACATGTTAAATATAAATAATGTATTATAAACGTTTTCGCCCGTTATTATTTTTTGTATTTAATAACTGACTTATCTGAAAATCAAAACATGAATTCTAAAGTATTTCTTTTAGGTTGTAATTTTGAATAAAATTATTTATTACAAGAAATATTATTCCTTAATAATGTCACATTGATTAAATTTAATAAAAATTATTACATTTGTTATAGATCTTCAACAGAAAAACTTTATAAATGCTACAAATTAACAGAAAAACTTCAGCAAAATTCAATAAAATAAATACAGAAATGAAAAGATCGTAACCAAACATTATCTTGACTGAAAGCAATAAAACTGACTTAAAATAAACATGGTTAAAACTTCCCAACAGAAGTAACTGTTCTGCTTACAATTGTTGTTTAGTCAACTGTCTGAAGATAGGTTGCAATCCCATAAGTGACACCAATAAGGCATCACTCATGAGGTAACTGTAATAGAATACAAATACATGATCTGGAGAAAACAATGATTACTAGAATTTTGAAGATATTGAATGATATTTCTCTCATATTTCTTGGTAAATAACATACTCGTAGTTGTAATTTAGTATGATAATTTTTTATATTTGTGTTAAATTTGAATACAAATTTTCTTAGAAGTTACGGTTATTACAGGTGAATTAGTACACAATTATTTACATTACGTATATTTAAAAGTTTATTAATGTTGCTATCAGAGTTATGTACTGGTTTTCGTAAACAGCAAAATAATACTGTAATAGCGAAAGTACAGTATACAGTATCAATAGCTATTTGATACGAATTTCTGCAAAATTTATGACATGCACATAGTTGTATCATTTATATGTTAGGAATTACTTTTTCGGATTGTAAGAAATGCAATACAGAAACGAAAGTTCATCTTATTGAATGATAATGAATTATTTAAAGGATTCGTAGGTGAAGTCCATTGTTTGTGAAATGTCAAGATAAACACTCCCATGTAAAGCTGATACATCATATTTCTCATTGCAGTAGAGAATCACTTCTTGTGTTCAATGTTTTTTGCCAGATTGTAGCATTTCTCAAGAACACTGATGAATTACTTAAATAACCTTTACACTCACTTCTCTGAAAGTGAGGTATTGTTGAATGTGGTTGATTTTAACTCTGAACTTGGCATTCACGTATATCTTTAAATTGTACTCGTATATCATGTAAATAAACTACAAACAGGAGTATTATTGGTAACATGAAATGGGGTTTTGCAAAGTTTGTCTACCCATTCAGAAGAGAAAAACACTTTTCATTTAGTGCCTGCTTGACTCAGTTGATTGTAACTACAGATGAGTGCTCTTCAAGTTCAGTCTTATTATTTGGAATGTGTCATGTATGCTATAGTGTTCATTTTTATTTAAAATTAGGACTTTATTTTAATATTGCCAACTGAAGAAGTTGAAAAATTCAAGTGATTATTGTCATGGCCTATAGAATTGATATTTTGTTTTGCAGGACATTGCACCTGGGGAAGAGCTGAAAGTGTGGTATGCCAAGGAATATGCTGCCATCATGGGCACTAGGCCTTTGGCAAAACCATCAGGTAATTCTTTGAATTTTCTCTTTCCAAAAGTATGTTAAGTTTATAAGGCTTTCGACTTTTTTTTTTTTTTTTTAAATAGTTTTTTGGCTTTTTGGGCCTCAGACAAGCTCAGTGATTGTTTTTAAAATGAATGAATAAATAAATTTATTGTGTTTTACTTGAAGCAGAAGAAAAATAATAATAATAATAATAATAATAATAAATAAGATAAACAAATGCTATGATTTTTGTCATAACATATAGTGGAATATTGTTGATCTGTAATTATTGTGGTAATTAGTTGTGCTCTTTGTATTCTTCACCTGACATAATTAGGAACATTAAATCCAGACGTTTGAGACGGCCAGGGTATGTAGCAAGTATGGGCGAATCCAGAAATGCATATAGAATGTTAGTTGGGAGGCCGGAGGGAAAAAGACCTTTGGGGAGGCCGAGACGTAGATGGGAAGATAATATTAAAATCGATTTGAGGGAGGTGGGTTATGATGATAGAGACTGGATTGGTCTTGCTCGGGATAGGGACCAATGGGGGGCTTATGTGAGGGCGGCATTGAATCTCCGGGTTCCTTAAAAGCCAGTAAGTAATTAGCTCTGCTCTGAGTTTGTACAAGTTACACAATTACTTACAATGTAACGTAGAAATTTGTTAAATTTATCTCTCTCTTCCTAAATTTTGTTTAATGTATAATATTATTATTCAAGATGCTTTTGGAAATCTCCAAAACTTTGTTAGAAATAAGGTTTACATACAAATAGAAAAAAGAATGGGATTTTACGTCTCCATACCTGTTTCCAGTTGTTTCATTTCGTTTGCTTTGTTAACGTGTGTGTCAAAATGCTGCTGCAGGTTATTACATCTCCCATACTCCAGATTTGTTCTTCGAAGTAATGGTTTTGTTTCTTTTTGTCTTATTCATTATTATTTTTAACATAATAGAGAATTTACCAACCCCTGAGAAAAGTTTATTTCTCTAAAATTCTAAATGGTTTGGGGAGTAGATGTTGTAGGCCTACTCTGTCATCATTACAGAAACTTGTTGGGCTGTTTGAAGAGACTGGTTATTTGTAAATAGAAAAACTACCTGTTAGCCCAGAATCCGTAGAAACAATATAAATGCTACGATGGTTTTACAGATATTCCAGAAAATTATTGGCACAGAAAAATTACGAGGCATAAGCCAGCATTTTTCTAACTTCTGGCTTCTGGAGGCACCAATATTAAATTCCTGCTAAATTCTAGCTATCGGGTGTTCTAAAAGTAAGAGTTTTTCTTTCTTTGTTCTTTTAGTACTCTTGCTTAGGGATTCCATAATTTTCTTCTGAATGCTGTACAGAAATTGGAAGAAAAGCTGTTAATAACTGATTAAAATGGCGATCATGTTTTATTTATTTTTTTCTATTAATCCATTTTCACACAGATGAACCTCATTTTTTTTGTGAATGGAATCATGTTTTATTTTTGTGTATTATTCTAATGAAGTTCCAACAATGTCATCTGATTTTTTAAAAACCCTTTATTACTGTGGTACATAAAAATAATTTAAATATAATTATTGCATCACAAGAATAACTTTGTGTTATTCGCAAAATTTATTCATTAAGCAGTTAGTAAACAGGCCTTATTTCTTTATAATGAATCATGCATGTAACATATATTTTGAAAGGAGGAGGAAGCGGTGGTGGAAAAGCAGCAGAATAAATTTAGTTTTATTTATTTATTTTTTTCATTGTGGATGGATCTTAGAGTGTGTTACTATTTCTTGTCAGTCGCCATATTGTGTTCTACACTCTTCAACCTAGAGGTTATGCTGAATGATTCTAAGGTATCATATTTCGATATCATCGACTCAAGCTTTCCAAGGTGCAGATTAAGAATAGCATATATCTTTGTTTGAGAAAAATTGTTTTCTTTTATTGATATTTTAATGATGCTGTGTTAACTTGGTAGTTATTTAATGTTAGTGGAATTGTGTTATTGATATCATATTGTGGCAGGATGAATCCGAGGATGTACCATAAGATTACCTGACATTTGCCTGACAGGAATAACCCAACCAAGTAATCAGTTCAAGTGGGATTTGAACCCACGACGCCAAATTATGAGTCTCACTCACTATCCCTAGACCACGCTGTTGACCTGAACAGCTATTGTATGTAACTCAAATGAAATAAAAAATTTTGCCTTAGTCCATGGACTATTTTGGAGCCACACTAGATAGCAGTACTGCTTAACTCACTGATATCTAAAAATACGTAGAAAGAATATGAAAATTCCATTTGATTCTTGTAATGTTTCTCTGTTTAGTGAGTAACCAATTAACAATTACAAACATGTTCCAAAAATAACTAGGATGGATTTACCTTCGTCTTCAAGGAAAAGAAAAATATTGTATTCATTAATTGTAAATGCCCCTTCCACTCCTGACTGACACCATTCTTTCTTTAATTTCTTAAGAATATATCTATAAATTATAGCTATAGAATTAAAAAGAATTGAAACAATATGGTATATTGATGATGTTCGGGTAAAGGAGGTTAAGTCATTTTTTGTGCAAATGGAGATTTTTTTCCCCAGGGGAATACACAAGTTAAAGTCTACAGTTGGGTGTGCAAAAAACAAAGGAATACTAGTATTTTATTTATGTAGAAATTTATTTGCAATAAGGGTGCGATGTTTAATTTTCATTTCACTCAAAATCCATTTTTATGGCTTATCTCCCTCTACCCACACACCATCGTTATTACTTTTGCAATAACATGTAAAATTTAATTTAATTGCATGGCTAGTAGTATTGGAGTTCTGGATGATGAGGTTCAGATTAGTTTTATTTGCTTTGTTCTGTATAGATGTGCCTGCTGTGGTGGAAGAAGAGAATCCGCCACCAGGCCGACAATTGCGTCCCAGGACTTGTCCCTCGTGCCAGCAGCAGCGCTCCGCTTGTACCTGCTCTGCAGTCTCCCTGCACAGGCGGCAGGGGGCGCGACTGTCTAGGAGTGCACTGGCTGCAACCAGACGACAGGCAGGTAGAACAGGTCAAGGAGTGGAAGAACCCCGCGAGATAGCACCATCTGCGAGCAGTGGCAGTGCAGTTGCTCCTCCAATTGTTACTGAGCCTTCAACAAGCTCAGCAACACCACCAGAAACCATCCGCCAAGATGTAGAGGCTGCGAGCTCTGAGTCCATGCCAGAGTTTGAAAGTATTGTGGAGCCTGTACCACACCCTGTTACTGGTGATGCATCCACAACTAGTGCAGGCACCAGTATTCCAAATGTGCCTTCAGGAAGTGTGTTGAGTTCTGGTGTACGCAGTGTCGCCTCTCGGAAACAATATAGCACGCAGTCTAGTTCATTGATATTTTTCAGTGAGAGCACTCCGTTGCCAGTTCACATACTTAAACCTCAGCTTAGTGATGATAGTGCCTTAGTTAGTAGTGACAAGAGAGATGCGACCACGTTCAGCAAGAACAGACCCGCTGCAGAGAGCACGGAGACCCCGTCCTCCAGCAGGGGGACTCTCACATCCCTGCGAAGCAGTCTCAGACCCAGCACCTTGCGACTGAGTTTGAGGAGCAAGCTGGAATTGGGCCCGCCGCAGGAAGCAGAAAGCTCTGGAAAGAGGTTGCATGATCGGGAAGAGGAGAAGACAAAAACCAAGAAGGATATTAAAAATGAGGAAAATATTCAACGACAGAGAGAGACGAGTATGAGTGAATCTAGTCAGGAAAAAGGAATGGAAGAGTCTAGTAATAGTAGTAGCAGTGGAGAGTCTATGATGGAAGTGGAATCAGAAAAGAGGATAGCAGGGACTAAGAGAAGTGAGACCTATACTTGCCCTGTTTGCTCGGTGGTGTTCAGCAGCTTCACCAAGTTTAACCAGCACTTGGAATCTCATTCCGGTGCAAGTGGAATGTCTGATCCATTAGGCAGCAATGGTAGTAGGAGAGGAAGCCATGTTTGTCATATCTGCTCTAAAGCATTTGTTAGTCTAGGAAAACTAAGTCAACATATTCAGTCTCACCCCGCCTCCAGTTCAAAGCTCGAGGAATTGGACATTTCTAACATTAGTATTGGCATCAGGGGAGGTGGGGGAAAGAGGAGAAGTGGCCATACATGCCGCGTGTGTTCAAAAGTGTTTGTGAGTCCAGGTCGACTGAGCAATCACATGTATACTGCCCATCCGGGGTTGAGTGCGTCTAGTTCTGCAGTGGGAGAGTCGGCAACGCCGAGCGTCTCGGTTGTTGCAGGTGCGAGTGGAGTGAAGAGGAAGGGCAATCACGTGTGTCCCATCTGCTCGAAGGTGTTTGGCAGTCCGGGCAAGCTAAGTCAGCACATGTATTCTCATACGGGTGAGCGTCCTTTTGCCTGCTCAGAATGTAACAAAGCATTTTCATCAAAGTTCAAACTAGTGCGTCATGCGTTGATACACTCTTCAGACTCTGAACGTCGATATCGCTGCAATTCCTGCGATCGCAGCTTCCATCGCAAGGACCACCTCCAAAACCATGCCAAGGTGAGTTTGTATCAATGTATGGTCGTCTTGTGGTCGAGTAGTTAGCCCTTAGATCCCATATTGAGTGTGAAGAACTGGGATCCAGTTTTGCTCAGTTTACAGCATGTAACGAATTTATTTTCTTCGACCAGAAGACTTTTAGCAAATTTTTCACTGTTTTTTTCTCTTCCATGTCACAAAGGAACTATTCTCATCTAGCATTGTACCGGTATATTGTAAGTTTGACAGTAAGTAATTTCTGCAGTCGAAAGTGTTATTGTTGCTGCTGCTGCTGTTGATGATGATGATAAAAATAGAAACAGCATCAATACCACTGGCATCACTACTGCTACTATCATCACAAAGGCATTTCCACCACCACAACTACCTCCACTACTATCACATTACATCATTGCCCCATCTCTTTCTATATCATCAATCGCCATCTCCATTGCCATTCCCTTCTAGCACTACTATAGTCCCGTCGCTCTAATTTCTGGCAGCCAATCGCATTGCAGGTCGGCTACATTTAAACGTGTGTGTCTTGTGATTCGCTTATGAAGACGTTATTCATTTCTTAAGGCTCGATAAATGCTTAATATAATCGCCTGCCATTTTGGCTCCTTTGTTGGCGTTTGCAGAAAGCACATGAAGACGTTAATTTGCTGTTCAGTTATTTGCTCAATTACAGTGCGTTCGATTTATTATCATAGGAGGTACGACATGACAATGTTTAACGATGTGGCAAGTAGATTCCTCGTATGATAGCTCGGCAACGAAAGAACAAAAATGGCGAACGATACTACCTATCTATACTTTAAAGAGCCTTCACTTCCTAAGACGTAAGCAAAGAGGAGGAGTCCGCCGGGAATAACAGCATCACGACTATAGTACCTCCATTTCCACTGTCACCACTTGCTCAAGTGAAAACCCATTTTTAAAATTGCAGCATTAATTAAATATTAAACTTTAAGTAGGCTAAGTTAAATTTTTTTATGATGACTCTTAAATTATTCATTGATTGCTTATAGCTTCTGTTATTGTCTATGAAGCCCTTCCTGTACCCAGTTTGTCTTCTTACAGTGTAAGATATTCTTTTCTTACAAGAAGAATATAGGCCTAGGCCTTGAGGGGTTACCATATTTGATGATTTTCTTTCAAATGAAATTAATGATGGAAAAAGAAACATAACAGAACTATATTATAAGTTACAGTGTTTGAAGGATGTCGAGTTACTGGCAGAGAAATTTGCAGTTTTTCACCCATTCTTTCATACATCAATACACTTCCCACGTCTGCCTGTGATCTTGGATACCTTAGATGTTAAATACCAGTACCGTACTTTCAACAGAGAGATTCCGAAATTTTGAACCACTTTTTCTTTCTTTATTTTTTAGCCGTATTATTCTTACATCAGAATTTTTGCTGGAATTTATTTGTGGATACCTTTCTCACATGTTTAAAATATTTAACACATTTACTGTTTTTTTTTTCCTTAATGCATGCCTTATTGTAGGAATAACATTTCCCTTTATTAGGTAGTCTGTATTCAGGGTGTCCCAGGAGGAAAAGTCAGTATTTTGGGAGATCGTAGTATGTCATTTGGAATAAAAAAGTGCATATGAATATGTAGTCTATACTGAATAGTTGTCAAGACAGAACTGTTTAAATGTAAATAGTTTAAAAACTTTTTTTTATTTATGTTATTTCTTGTTCAAGTGACAAAGATTTATAATACATTTTTAAAAATTTCACTCCTCATCTCAATGTATTTTTCGACTCATGAGAGAATGTCATATGTTGCTCATCTAAGATCATCATGACATTTCTTGACATTGACATCAGCATCCATTATGTGTGGGAGCAGCTTGTCTCGTGTATTAACTTTCCTTCTGTACACTTCACCCGTTATCCAGTTCCATAATTCAAGGGATTGAAGTCTGGAGATCTTGGTGACTAGGGAATGGTACTGCCACGACCAATCCACTGATTAGGAAATTTGATATTAAAATGAGACCACACACATTGCCAGTAATGAGAAGGGGGCTCCATCATCCTTATATGTAATATGTTGTGTAACCAAATAAATGTCCTCTAGTATTCCTGTCGCAAAAATCGCTCCATATGATAGTCTAAAATAACGAGACACCATAAATGACTGTTGCGTATATTACTGATTCTGTTATGGGTGAGCGTAGCTTCATCAGAGAATAGTATTACTGGAATCAGTTGATGATTCGTATGTAACCAGTGACAAAATCGTAGACACTTGGGATAGTTCTCTCTGTAAAGATTTTGCACACATTGTAGGCAAAGTGAGTACAATCATTCATCATGCAGTTTTTGTCATACACGTGTCCATAAACATTGAGATATGCAGAAGTTCATTACATGTTAATAGTAGGACAATGCTGGACCACAACAATGTTCTCTTCTTCCTCCACATTGTGTTGATGTCTTTGTTTGGATGACACATGAAAGCTGGAAAGCATACCAGTTTCATGCAATGTATTGAAAACTCTAGCACACATTCTACAATCAGGAAGTCTGCATCTAACAAAGCCTCAATGGTCTCTTTTTCAACAGCAGTAATAGATTGACTATTGATCACATTTTTTGCATTTGACAGATATTGGAGAAAAAATGGGAGTATAAGGGTACAGTACATCAGTTATTCATAGATTTCAAAAAGTCATATGACTCAGTTAAGAGAGAAGATTTATATGATATTCTTATTGAATTTGACATTCCCAAGAAACTAGTTTGATTAATTAAAATGTGTCTGAGTGAAACGTACAGTAGAGTCTGTATAGGTCAGTTTCTGTTAGATGCGTTTACAATTCACTGCGGGCTAAAGCAAGGAGATGCACTATCACCTTTATTTTTTAACTTTGTTCTAGAGTATGCCATTAGGAAAGTTCAGGATAACAGAGAGGATTTGGAATTGAACGGGTTATATCATCTCCTTGTTTATGCAGACAACGTGAAAATGTTAGGAGAAAATCCACGAACGATTAGGGAAAACACAGGAATTTTACTTGAAGCAAGTAAAGAGATAGGTTTGGAAGTAGCCTATATCCCAAAAAGAAAAAGTATATGATTATGTCTCGTGACTGGAATATTGTACGAAATGTAAATATAAGAATTGGAAATTTATTCTTTGAAGAGGTAGAAAAATTCAAATATCTTGGAACAACAGTAACAAATATAAATGATACTCGGGAAGAAATTAAACACAGAATAAATATGGGAAATGCTTGTTATTATTCGGTTGAGCAGCTTTTATCATCTAGTCTGTTCTCAAAATATCTGAAAGTTAGAATTTATAAAATATGTTCTCAAAATATCTGAAAGTTAGAATTTATAAAATAGTTATATTACTGTTTGTTGTTTATGGTTGTGAAACTTGGACTCTCACTTCGAGAGAAGAACAAGGGTTAAGAGTGTTTGAGAATAAGGTGCTTAGGAAAATATTTGGGACTAAGAGGGATGAAGTTACAGGAGAATGGAGAAAGTTACACAACACAGAACTGCACTCATTGTATTCTTTACCTAACATAATTAAGAACATTAAATCCAGACGTTTGAGATGGGCAGGGCATGTAGTACATATGGATGAATCCAGAAATGCATATAGAGTGTTAGTTGGGAGTCCGGAGGGAAAAGGACCTTTGGGGAGGTCGAGACGTAGAAGGGAAGATAATATTAAAATGGATTTCAGGGAGGTGGGATTTGATTGTAGAGACTGGATTGATCTTACTCAAGATAGGGACCGATGGCGGGCTTATGTGAGGGTGGCAATGAACCTCCGGGTTCCTTAAAAGCCATAAGTAAGTAAGTAGAATTATATTCAACTTCAAAAATAAAACAAGAAATGTCTCAGGACTCAGGATGCTATTATTGACCTTTCCTCCTGAGACACACTGTATATATTCAACAGCACGTTTTTATCTCATAGGAGAAACGTACAAACGAATATGGCATTTAAACCTCCAACCTTCCTCTATTCATAGAAAGTGATTGCTTTCGAATTTGTTTCATCATAGATATGGGTGAGTCATAATCTGCATATGGTAATGATGACTGTAGATATGTGTAGTCATTGAAAATTTGGTCATTTTTGGATGAACGAATTATGTTGAGAAAATATAATTTGCTGTTAGACATTTTGTTTAAGAAAGAAGTAGTAATTACAGTATGTGTCTGTTTTTTTAAATATACGAGAAACAGACTCATAAATAAATTACAGCAATAGTTCTAAATGTATAATGTAGAACAATAAACCACACTACTCTCGAACTCAGGACCTTTCCTTTTACAGTCTGGTGTTGAATGTCTGAGCTGCTGGAACTCCTTGGTAGAAGTTGAAAGAAAAGTAGGTATACTTCTGGAAAATGTCTGGACAATTTACAGTTGATACCTAAAAAATTGGTGTTTTCTTTCATTGTCAAAATATTTCTTTCAGATGTTTCTGCGCTTTAGAAAGGAATAAGGTGTAATAAATTGTGCCATCATATAATTCCTTTTGAGACTGACCAGGAATGTCTGAGCTGGAGTACTGATGTTTAGTATGAAAAATATTCTTCAGAGCAAGTGAAAGGTTCACCAAACTGATGTACAGACTTAAAAGCTATGCACCTGTTGATTTTTTTCTGCGTCTTCTTATATAGCAAAGAGATGGCAGACCGCAACTTTCACTGCCAATAACATAATCTCGTAGTATTGTATAATTTTGTATGATCTCGGGAGGGAGGGTTTTTTGTGTGTATGTGTGTGCGCTTTTTTTATTTGCCCCCGTCACCTTTTCGCCCTCTGGTTTCACATCCTTCAAAAAAAAAAAAAAAAAAAAGCTAAGGGTTTTTATTGCCTTTAAAAATCCATTCAATCTTTGAACCTTCGGCCTTGATTTAATCTGCAATACTTTAAAGCAAGTATGAGAAGCAGTAGACCACAGAGAATAAGGCACAACAATTGAAATTGTCAGTCAATTAATCCAAGACTAGTTAAGAAGATCTCGTATCTTAAAATTGAGCATATTTGTTATTAGCATCTTCTTCTATTTTTAGATTGTAACAGTCACTGTTATAATTAAGGCAAATACTATCTGTATGACACTGTTTATTTTTGCGTATTTTAGGTTCATAGCGTAGTTCGAGCAAGATGGCGTTGTGATCGCTGTGGCAGAGAATATGGTTCCCCACTTAGTCATCGACGCCACCTAGCCTTGCATGCTGCACAAGATGATGGTGCATTAGACTGTGGTGTTTGTGGTCGGCACTTCAGTACAACCCCTGACATACTTCACCATCTCAAGGTATTCAATATTTCATCCTGTGACTACTTCAGAACAGAGATATGACAGGAACAAAGTAATTGGAAATGTATCTAAAGAATCAGTGTTATAGATTCAAGATGGTGAAGTGCTTTACAAATTCCTGGTAAGTGATATGAAGTAATTTGACTTCCAGCAGAAGGGTTTTTTTTATTTTCTCGTGGAAGCATTGCCGTCATTGTTAAATGTTGTTGTTTTCTAATGCCAGGTGTTTGACAATAAAGTCATTTGACCTCTTGCACTCTAATATTTTTCAAAGATATTATCATGGTCAGCCACTGAAGCACAGATTTTGAGGTGTTCCGAATCCATTTGTTGGTTTGAGTTACACAATGGGCAGTTAGGGGACTGATATATTCCAATTCTATGCAGGTGTTTGGCCAAACAATCATGGCCTGTTGCCAATCTAAATGCAGCGACAGACGATTTTCGTTGTAAATCGGGAATTAACTATGGATTATGATGCAGAGAGTTCCATTTTTTCCCTTGAGATTGTGTTATCAAATTTTGTTTGTTGAAGTCTAAGTATGCAGATTTAATAAATCTTTTCACAGAGTAATATGTAGATTTAGTAACAGGTCTGTAAGTAGCAGTGCTGCCCTTCTTTGCTAGTGCATCCGCATTCTCGTTTCCCAGGATTCCACAATGGGATGGTATCCATTGGAATACAATTCTTTTATTAAGTGATATTAATTGAAAGAGCATTTTAGTTATTTCTGCTGTTTGAGATGAAGGTGTGTGTTAAATGTCCTATTAGGTTCTCAACTAGTCCAAATACCCTACTGAAATACCTTCCTGCTGTGCAAACTGGCAGTGATAGAACGAGGTTTTCACTGCAGGAGAGAAGGAAATACATCAATATTTAGTGAGTTAGGCTGATTTCAATACTGTTATTGTTATTTCTAAATATATTCTTCACAAATTCTTTTTTTGCTCTCCAAATATTTCTTCGATGTTGGTAATGTATAGTTAATTTGTATGTTGTCACAAATCTTGTTTTTAAGCACAAGTTTTTATGCCCTGGTCATATTGAATCTATATCTGGCTGGATTTCTATTCTGCTTTGCGTGGCTGAATATGGTGATATAAATAGTGCATTACTGTGAAATGTAAAAATACCAGTACTATGAAATAGAATATCAGGGACAAAAATAAAATACGGAAATAAATAGAAAATTGTAAGAATAAATAGCCATTTAAATTAAATTTACTAGCATTTTTTAATAGAAAATGCATCTGCATTATTATGGTCAGTACAGTAGAGAATATTATATATGAAAACATAACGTAGTAATGTAGTGTAACTTTAATTGAGGAGCTTATTTTCAAAACGAACTTTGTCCATTCCCATAATTTTATGAGAAATGACGAAAAACATTTTTAAATCTAAAATTTCTTACCAGTTGGGCAAGAGACATTCTGAAACCAAAGATGCTGGGTGCATTTAGAATCAAATGGGAGCATGAGACTCTTCGATTCCAAAGCTGGAACTGATATTTTGTCGCAATTTTGCTGTGGACAAGAGTCAGTTTGATTCCAATAGTCACTTTTAACGCAAGATTTAGTGGTTTAGAGGGCGTTCAGAAGCCATATCATAACAGCTGTATGTAAAGTTATATTTGAAGAATGCATGGACACAGGAAGCTCATTTTTGTTGTCAGGTGGACAGGAGACATTTTGAAAATGAGCTCGTCATTTGGAGTATACTAGGGTTGGATAAAAAGTAATGGCAACAGTTCGATATTTCTGACATGGCTTTATTCACAGGGGTACAACATTTACGTACCTTCTATATAGTCGCCCCTCTTATTTATTACCTTTTGCCAAATGTTTGGAAGGCGTCGTACACATCAGCGCATCCATCTTTGTTGATGTTGATAAGTTCATCTCTGGTATTGTACCGGGTCCCTCGCAGTGGTTCTTTCACTTTGGTGAAAAGATCGTAATCTCACATGGATCATATCGGGTGAGTACGGTGGATGTTCCAGTAGTCCGCGTTTTCCGTCTGCCTTGGAGGTACAGCGTGGTGCAGTATTACCCCATCAATGTCATACGCCACAATGAACATCTCCTTCACAGCACTTTGTGTAGGGCGCACTTTCTTTGGGCAAGGAGAACTGGGATGCTTCCATTCATTTGATTGGCGTTTCAAGTTTGATTCATACGAGCGAGTCCAGGTTTCGTCCATAGCGACGATTCTTCCAAGAAAGTCGTCACCTTCCCTTTGGTACTGGTGCAACAAGGCCTTCCCGGAACGCTTTAACCCATCGTGCAACTTTGTGATATGGCAACGCTGCATCGCCACATGCTTCACGCAGTCCCTGAAAATATTCTTGTACCCTATGACCTCGTGCCATTTCAATTTTGATCCAGGAACGTTGCTCTAGTTTTGTAAGGATGGTCTTAGGGCGCTCGCACTATCCCTATGAAAGTGAACGTTCTACACACTGCAGTAGATTGATGGAGTACTGTCGCCGCTGGCTGCACTAACTCATCTAACAGTCCTTGTTCATGTCCACACAGCTGGCAGCTCTCGAATGCACCATCGTCACGTGACAGCAGTGTTGCCATTACTTTTTAGCCAATCTATGTATATGATGATTTTTCTCACAGAAACTGACAAGAGTATATACTGATAATTTTGAATACAAACGTTGAAACATGAGTTTTCATATATTTGTTTTAATATTGCAAAAAAAAAAAAATAAATAAAATCTCACAAAGGTGATATTATGTATTTTACGTACCCACAATTTAGTTCCTTTATCATGTTATAAATGATATTAATGTTTATAGTTTATTTTCGTGAACTATAATTTAAGAATCATGCAATGAAATGAGATGAAAAAAATCTACCTTCCCACATCTCTGAATTTCCCATGCTTGATCATTATTCACCAAACTCTTTCATATTCTATTAATGCAACTTTATTGTTACAAATTACTGACACATGGAATGTGTACTGCTGAGGTGTTGAGAACTTTATTAACATGTAATATTGTAGTTCGTCTGTTTAGGTTCACGCTGGTTCCAGAACAGTGAAGAGCCCTGCAGACCGCAAGTTTCGTTGCGAGCACTGTGAGCGGCGCTTCTTCACACGTAAAGATGTGAGGAGACACCTTGTGGTGCACACAGGCAAGAGAGATTTTCTCTGTCAGTTCTGCCCCCAGCGTTTTGGACGTAAAGACCATTTGGTAAGATACCAACGAATAACTTCTTTCATTTTCATTTTCCTTAGTATTTCCTGCCTCCTGTTTCTCATCACTCTCACCCTCCCGTACTATCTGCCTGTCTTATCCTTTGGCCCCTTTCTTTCACTCTCTCTTTGTGTTAAGTTCTTTCATTCCTTGTCTCTTTCACTTTGCTCCATATTGCTCTGTCACCTCCACTTTCTGCACATCTTTCATTTTGGATCTGAATGTAACTCTGATTCTTTCTATGTCTGTCTCTATCTTCCACACTTCGTTTTTGTTCTAGTTCCTCGTTTCTTCACTTTTTTATCACTTACTCTTTCTTTCACCCTTTATCTCACTTTTCCTTTGTGTCACTTTCTTTCACTCGGTAACTCTTCCTCTCACTCACTTTTTCTTTTACTGTCACTTGCTCTTCCTTTTACTCTAATGCACTTATTTCACTCCTCCTCTCACTGTCTCTCATTCTTCCTCTCTCACTTTTCCTTTTACTCTTAGTCCCTTTAATTCTATTCCACTATTCCTCTCACTGTCACTCTTTCAATCTCTTTCTCACGTTTCCTTTCACTCTTACTCTCTCTTTTCACTCTGTCCCTTTCACAGTCACACTTCCTTTCACTCTCTCTCTTTCACGCTGTTTCGCTCTTCTTTCACTGTCCTGTTCTGTCTCTGACTTTTTCGTCTTTCGTTGTCTCTCATCCTCTGTTTCTCACTTTGCTTCATTCTTTCTCTTTAGCTTTCCATCCCTATCCATTTCCACTGCTATTTTTCTTTTCCACTTGTTGCCACTCTCTATCTCTCTCTCGCTCTCTCTCTCTCTCTCTCTCTCCTCCTCCTCCTCCTCCTCCTCCTCCCCCTCCTCTTCCTCCTCCTCCAGCCTTTCTGCACTTTGAAGGTCTATGGGAATCTCAGTCCATTTTAGCTGCAACTGATAAAGGGTGTGAAGAACTTTTCTCCAATATTATGTATAGTTATGATATTCTTAACGCTGTAATACTGTAAGGATATAGATGCAGTGACCAGGAAAGTAAATCGTCGTTAATTTTATGAAACCTGCTATGTGACAGTACAGAAACATAATTTTTCAGGAGAAAGAAAAAATTAATTGAACATGAATAGGCCCACATTGAGCCTTGATGATGTCATCATATTCACCAACATTTTCCACCGAATTATCTAGTATTCTTCTGTAGGCCTATTGATGTTTAATTAATTTTTTCTTTCTCATGAAAAAATTATGCTCTATACTGTCACATAGGAAGTTTCATAAAATCAACAACGAAATATTGCTTTATATGTATTGCATGCTGTGGTCTCTCTTGCATTCCTACTGTTTACAATAAAATGATCAAAATTCTGAAGGAAACGAACATGGAGTACAAAAATAGGAAACTTTTAATAAAATTAATTCAATAAGAGCTTGCTCGGTTCATGATTTCATGTAAACATAAACAAAACATGGCGAGTTTTATAATTTGTCTCTCAAAACTTTTTGAAGATTACTTTACATACACAGGCACCCATGGATGCACGCACACCCACACGCACGCACACACACACACTCACTCACTCACTCACTCACTCACTCACTCACTCACTCACAGTCTTCGTGCCTTATTTCTTCCAGTGTCTTCTCAACACATGTACATTCGTACACTCTTGTGGAAGGAGGCCACTTAGGGTCCCACAATGCTTTTATTTAGAAAACTGCATTATTATATCTCCATTAAATTTTTACGAATTTACCCAGCATTTCTTGTCATTAGAAATTGTGTGATTATATCCAGCCAATTGAAGTCTTAGTGGAAAAAGTGATAATATGAGAATGCTTGAAGTAACAAATTGTGTGTGGTATAGTCGTACAAGTGTTGATTTTATGAATCAGTACCACATTCTTTCTGCTGTCGGCATTGCATATTACATCTCATATGTATGTACCTTAAAAGAGGCTGATAGTTACGTGCAACACCAACCTGAGGCTGATTACACATTGTGAGTGAAGACGTGTTGAGGTTCGTGAAATACTTGACGATTTTATGATGTCATCTAGACAACGAAATATTCGTCACTGTTACATTGTTTCATTGTCACCACTGAGAACTTGGTTTAACTTTAATTGTAACTGAAGTGTTAGGAAATACGTTTTTATAATGCAGACTCTATGTTCTTCGTGGTATGTATATATTTTTGTATCATTTCATTATAATATTCAGTTTCTTCTGATATAAAAACTTTTAAGACTTTTTCGGAAATCACATACAGACTTAAATAGAGAGTAAGTTTTGTAATCTGAAATTTCAGGAGAATGAATTATTAAAAATAAATACCTGTTGTTTCGCAGGTAAGACATATAAAGAAAAGCCATCATCAAGGAAGTGTTCCATCAACTTCCAGAGGGGTCAGAGGTGGAAGGAGACATAAAATAACTTTTCCAGCAAAGTCTATCACTTCTGTAGCCAGTGCAGACACTAGAACAGTTGAACAACTGCAGGCGCATGCTGATATTTATGGTATACTCACATTTGTATTCATTTGTTTTATAACTGTCAGATTTTGCCTTTAACTATATGATATTTTTAGAGACAAAAAGTAAAGGAGGACTGGAGAAAGTGTTCACCTTGTTTAATATGATAGTAAAACCTTACCACTAACACCTTTGCAATGTTAACATCAGGTCAAGACAGAGGAGCATTGGTGGACTTTATAAATGATTGGAGATGGATGGCCTACTTAAGTAAGAGAACAGTCTTCCTATGCTCCTCTGTTCAGAAGTGATGTTGATAAGGCAACATGGGATCTGCGTGTCCTAGAGTTGAGATCTGTCTCCTCTGGTCTTGTTCTTATTGTTCTTACACTGAAAAATCCTCCATCTTTTTTTTAGGTAATGTAGTGCTTTTACAGAAGTCATGGTCTTGTAAAACTTTCAGTCTCAGATACTGATCGTCACTGACGAATATATCTTTTCTGGTGCCTATTCAGCCAGATCTTCTAGATGAAACATTAATTTCTCCACATTTTTGGAATATTCTGTAGATAATTTCTCCACATGTTTGGAATATTCTGTGAGTAGTAAATGTATTGACACCGGGTATCCAACAAGCATAGCTCATACTCTCCCTCCCATATTTAACCAAAGAAACTGATCTTGCAGCTTCTTCTGAATTTAAAAACTTGTTACATGACAAAATTTAAAGTGAAAGTTGCAGTTTTACTATACAGTAAAAATAGATATGCCAGTGTTAAAATCACATTGGATATGGCTAGTGTTAAACATGAAATCATTAGTGGGCTGTAAATGTTAATGCTAGAAAAATAACATTCATTATACAAAACAGTCTGGGATATGTATTGGGGAGAGGGGAGGGTAGAACGTCATAAACCAACATTTCACAAGAGAAATTCCCCAAGCTGAAGAATGGAACAATGGAAACATATTTCAATTGAATTGGTAGGGACTGTATTTTTTGGTGAAATAAAATGAGTGATTTCGGTGTTAAACCTGCCACTATTTCAGTGAGTATTTTGTGAAATAAATTCTCATTTTGGTGAGTATTTCGTGAAATGAGTTATCAATTAATATGTATTTTGTTGTGTTTGATATATAAAACTTTTTTCTTACACATATGACTATCATGAAAATATAAACTAAGTATGTTTTCTACATTGTCCACATGAAGATTTGTGCAACAATCATTAAATATTTTGATGTACAGTACATAGAAAAACCCCTCTCACTGTCCACATGTAGGGAACCTCTCTGCCTGCAAACAATTCACACCGAATTGTGTGTTTCTCTACTAGTCTCCCCAAAACTTCTTCACATCAAAATATAGTCTCTGTTGCATAACAGTTTGTAGCAAGGATTGAAGACTACAGAAATCGATCTTTTTTTGATAGTCATAGAGATAGTAAAAATTAGTGCATACGTTAACTATAGATAAAATACAGAAATATTGGTGTTATAAGGTGGTTGACAAATTAACTGAAACAAAAGCCACAGATATGTTTTTTAATAACATTGAATAAAATGTTGATGTATATTTCGTAGTTTTTGTAATAGAATGGCTATATTTCGTGGTTATTGATATATTTCGCACAGTGAATCAAATTTTGCGTTATTTCACGAGTTTGGTTTGCTTAAGTACTGTATTTTAGGCATCTAGAAGGATAGATGTAACAAGGATAGTAATTTTGGAGAATTTCATGCGTATCTCTATTACCAAAATATATGGTCCTCTCGTATTGACTATAATGATATTTAACGTAGTATTGGCGTTTTATTTTAGCTGATCAATGAATATGTGAACGATATCAATGTCATGCTTGTTATACTTTTGTTCTCCATGATATAGGTTCCACATCTGCTTTAGAAAGTAGAATGGAGGACGTCATTCTTCTACCAAGAACATCAGCATCATACATAGAAAGTAAAGTGGAGGAAAGTGAAGAAATATCTCCTGCACCAATCCTTGAAGACACCTCACTCACTAGGAGGACCATAGTGCCTTCTGAAAGTTCTCTGAAAATGTCCAGCATTGAAACCATGCTGCAGTCTACATCACCGAGCTTCACAGCAGAGGGTGCAGGCATGGCAGGGACAGTGGCTGTGATACCAAAATCAGAGGAGGCCTCCCTTCTGCCATCAGTCCCTCAGATGGAACAGCCAACAGGGACTCCAATAGGGCTAGTGCCCTATGGTCATCCACCTCCCCCACCTTATCCATCTGGTGAAATGCAGAGTCAGACTTATAAGGTAATAGAAATTTTTTGCCCAGCTTGCTAGCATTTACGATAAATGCTAATGTCAGCTGACTGATGTTCTTTGCATGTGTCAATTTCCCATAAGAATAAATTAATAAGGTGATACATTAATCTGATTCATTTAAGCTACGGCTTTACTGTAGACGAAATGATACTATAGGTAGTGTTGCCAACTGAAGTTACAGAAAGTTGCCGAACCATAGTTAAATAGTCACTAAATTCCTTATTATCAATGGAGAAAGTTCTATTTTTGTCACTAGAGGGTGCTGAAAAAGTCGCTAAATCCCTATTTAAGCAGAGACAAGTTAAAAGAAATTGTCACCGAAAAACAGTTGAAAGTCACTAAATTGGCAACACCAAGGATAAGTATGGGCCTAAGTTAGAGTTCGTGTGAACATAACTTCAAATACTTCTCTACTTGGAAATTCATTAACTTCTCTAATATGTTTGGTTATTGAATCCTGTATATTCAATAAATGTCTGCTACTTCGTAACATAAAATTACATCTGCATATTCTTTTGTAACTTTCAGTGTGGCATTTTTACCATACAAATAATATTGTATGCCTTCCTAATGTATTATGCTTAATAAGTCAGTTATGCTGAGGGATAACTATTATTGTTGAACAGTTTTGACCTTGTTTGCTGATATTGGGTTTATATTCGTCATTTCACATGCATTAACGAATTACGTCAATGTGGAGATTGCTTTGTTTATCGTTAAATTTTTTCTTCCATGACTGTACAATTTAGACTTTTATAAAAGTATATGTTACATAATCAGTACCGGTACGTTTCCACGCAGGTATTTGAAGAAGAAAATAGAGAAGGCATGATAAAGTTGGAGCCTCCATCCTCATCACGAGTAGGTGACTTAACACACCTGCTCAGTCTAATTCCGTCCACGTCCACATCATCTGTTATGTCAGAGACTCTGTCTGCAGTTGATCAGGATAGTTTGCTGATGGCTGCACAACAAATTCGCACTGATGAAGACATCCACAGGCTGCTAGTAGGTGAGTAAATTCATTAATGTAGAGTTTTAATATTGCTACAAAAACTTATGGAACTGTTTGTAGTAGTGACAGGAAGACCAACCAAATTGTCAGAATAATATCTCTTAGTATAGAACAGTTGAGTCGTACATTTGAAAAATCTGCTATATGCATAACAACAAATTGTTGGAAATCAAGAAAACTCACAAAATCTTACGCAAATCTGGCTTTCAGGTATAGCTCTCTGTGAAGCAGACCCTTCTCACAGTTCTATTGTCAGATCATATCAGATTTAATTTATTTATCAAACATTTTGAATGAGAAATTCAATATCCACAGAAAAATTTTTAGTATTTACTACCTTGCTGTCATTAGGTGGTCTACGTCAAATTAGCAAATCCAAACCTCATCTTAAAATTATGTCAATAGATCTAATTTCAATTTTGTAAGGAAACACTTTATCTCACTTTTCAATTAAAAAAGGCGAATCAGTGCACGTCCTTGCGATAACCACCACACCTCGGTGTGCAAAAACAGTTGAGTGTGTGTTGGATCCCATCTCCTCGCACATAAAAAAAAACGGAAATTCAGTCCAAGCAACTTGATTAAATTTACCACTTTTACAGCAATGTTCAGCATTTCTTGTAAATCAGGAGTCATAGTCATTTTTTTGCGAGCAAGTTTTCTCTGTGTGTAATAATAATGTTGCCAAATTATTTTGGGGTTAATTTCGCGAATACGAGTAACAAGACCACTTTTATGACCTATCAGTGGAGTAGCTCCATCAATGGAGACACGTACACACCAGTCCCATGACAAATTTAATTCTAATCTTATGAAATTATCAAGAATTTTAAAACTATTCTCTCCCTTTGTATGTTTTGGTGATTGTTTACAACCTAGAATTTAATCAGCAATAGTACGTTTTTTAATATCAAAATAGCGAACATAAGTATATAAGTAACTCTTTATCATCAGACTCATCCACTAATTCAATTTGAATCGCAATTCTTTTGCCCATTTAATGTTTCCTGCTATTTGTTCAGCGTCTTATACTAAGTCATGAATTCTATGTCCTATGTCAGATTCAAAATTGTTTTATTACTTCAGCAGAATGTTTGTCTATCAATTTATTTGCTATAATCAAAGTGCCAGGAACAATAAGAGATTAAGCTGTGGTATACAGTGATTTATTTTTTGACACTTATTTCATATTGGAGTGAAAAATGGCAAGTTGTAGCCGATTTAAGTGAACACCATATTTTAACGTTTTGGTGGCTACTTCATTCACACACAACCCCCAGAATGTCTGGAGGACCACACCTGCTGTTGGTCGACGGGTCCATTGGACCTAGCTGGGAGATCTTGTTGATCAATCTACGTATTACTCTGTGAAAAGATTTATTAAATCTACATACTTAGACTTCAGCAAACAAAATTTAACAACACAATCCCAAGGGAAAAAAATGGAACTCTCTGCATCAAAATCCACAGTTAATTCCCGATTTACCACGAAAATCGTCTGTAGCTGCATTTAGATTGGCAACAGGCCATGATTGTTTGGCCAAACACCTGCATAGAATTGGAATATATCAGTCCCCTAACTGTCCATTGTGCAACTCAAACCAAGAAATGGATTCGGAACATCTCAAAATCTGTGCTTCAGTGGCTGGTCATGATAATATCTTTGAAAAATATTGGAGTGCAAGAGGTCAAATGACTTCATTGTCAAATGCCTGGCATTAGAAAACAACAACAACAACATTTTTTGACACTAGCAATGCTAACTCATACGCTGTCTCCACTGCCACCTTTGTTGATTGTGTAAAATTGTGTATTGCTTTCGAACTTTCAACCGGCTTGTTTTTCTACTCGCCATAATTAGTTACCAAGTGTCTGTGAAGTAAGGATGGTTTCATAGAGTTTGGTTGCTAATAATGCAGAGGGGAAGAGGTGGATCATACATATTCGATACAAATTTATATATAATGTATGATT
The DNA here is from genome assembly GCF_040183065.1 of Periplaneta americana. NCBI lineage: Eukaryota > Metazoa > Arthropoda > Insecta > Blattodea > Blattidae > Periplaneta > Periplaneta americana. The sequence goes on from NC_091123.1 coordinate 151,066,403, forward strand.
CGTTGTAATATCTATATTTCACATTTTTCGGAATTTTCGACTTGCTCATAGATGGTTCAACACTTTTTACACTCACATCCTGTGGTGGAACAGATGCTGTCGAACTTTTCACAGTCATTGGTTCAACACTATCATCATTTTCATATTTTCCATCGATTTTACATTTTTCTCTTTAATGAATTTATCTGTATTGCAAGGGAAATGAAAATATTTAACCTACTATTGAATAATGAGAAGAACTGAATGATTATAAATCTGCACTTTAGTTCGCAAATATAAGGAGTGAGAAGCAAGACTTTAATTATTATAAGAAATAAAGAAATCAAGCCTCCATACAACAGTCACCACACATTACTGAAAGTTGTTACATTCAGCCAATATATACCTAGGTATCGATTTTGACATATATCATTCGTAATATTATAGGAGCACGATTAGCATAACAAGCAGAGCTGCAAGATTCCATTTTTAGGTAAAATAATAAAATGCAACACACATTCACTTTCTGGCAGAAATGGTTTTCTGCTCTGATTATTTATTTATGAAATGTGTATGCTTATTAAAAATTTTACATACCCTCTAAGAAGTCTTCACTTACCCCTGGTTGAATACCACTAGGTTAGGTTATATTGACAAATTAATAATGTATTGTAGCAAACTTTGGATTATCTGGATTAATTGCTAGACAAATATGGATGGTATGACTTTTGCTTTTATCACAAAGTGAATCTTTTTATATAATGGACATACAGTACTGCATTTGAAAATTTAATTTGTGAGACATTTAACACATTCATTTATCACTTTTAATAATAAGCTTTGGAGTGTGTTGATACTGTCATATGATCATTGGTGGCCAACTCGTGCTCTGTGTGCAAGAACACTCTTCGCTGCACATGAGCAATATATGAGAGCAGATAGTCCCAATGCTTACAATGCTAGCATTGCTCTTTTTTTGCTCAGGAGTGCACTCATTGCTTCGTAAGAGCAGCTGAGTTGGTCACCATTGGTCCAGATTATGTGGGGCAATGGCACTGATACCGTTGCACTTCGTAACATTCGTATTTGTACTCATTAGTGTACATACACCAGAGAGAATGATAAGAATAACACAGATTGTTATGATCAATTACAACAGTGTTCAACCAACCAATAATCATTTTGTCTGATCGTCACACATAAGTCTTATCAAAATGTTTGTCAGATTTTTGTCAGGAAATAATGTGGGAAGAGGTGGCTTGTCACAGACTATTTTTAAACCAAAGTCACTTTAAGGCTCGTGAACTCGAATTCCAAGCTCGATTCACACGTATTAAAATTTTATGACAAAAATTAAGTAAAATTAACTTGAACCAGGTAATTCACACATAGAAAGCCCAGAGTTTGCTGTATGTTTATTCATTTATTTATTTATTTATTTATTTATTTATTTATTTATTTATATGTGTTAGTATTGAAAAGACAACTATTTTATAATTATACCCGAAGTGCTGGTCTTGTTTTGCCGTACACTTATGACACCACTGTCATAGAATCTATGAGGAGGAAATACATGGAATATTTTGGACTTCCCACATTAAAACAAGAATATTAAGTAACATACAAAATGTAAAACCCAAACCTGCAAACCATTAATCACGTGATCTAATATGATATGCATACTACTCCCTTTTGTTTTTAAGATATGATTAAAAGTACTGAAGTTACAGAATTTATTATGAATGTGCGGGATTACATAACTTTGAATAAATGTGGGGCAGGTGACTCACGTCATATACAGCAAACTTGAACTCACGAATTGTCCGTCTTAAGTGACTGTGCAATGTTCTCCATCAGCTAAGAATGACCATCACTACAGCTTTGTTTCATTCCGTGGCTTGTGGTAGTTTCTTGAGATTGGACTGACAAGTCCTAGAACGAATTCAAGACCAAATGCTGTATAGTGAACAAGTTTGATATTGTGATGTGTGCAGGTGGACCAGAACAAACTCAGTTACTTACAAGTGAAGAGCAAAGTTTGTCATCACAATTGCTGCATTTGATGGAAACAGCTGCATCGTCTGTGGTGGGACTGGACCTTCCATCAGAGGTATCGACTTCTGGTGCTAGTAGTGCTACCTCTACGGCACCTCCCGAGCCTGATGTCATGGCATCACTCCTTGCAGCAGGTTCTGGGGAGAGAGAGGTGGGCACCTCTGCAACAACTCCTCTCCCACGCTTCACTCAAGCTTTCCAAAGTCAGCAGCAGCAGCAGCAGCAACAACAGCAGCAGCAGCAGCAGCAGCAACAACAACAACAGCAGCAACAGCCACCATCACAACAGCAACAAGAACAAAGGTAGCAACAATGTTCTGGGTTCGGACTACAGAAATGTGTACTGAATTGTATTACAGAATTGAGGCCCTATTTAAAATGCTTGTTGAATACTTGAAAATGTACTTCGAAATCTATTTTACTATTTTCCGTAAAAATACATTAAAAGTTTTTTATTTCGAATAATTTCATGACAACCTTTGTAGGTCTTCTTCTGTGTTTTACTACTCTCCTCTGGCCTGTAAAAGATCATGAATAAAGACAAAATTACTCTGTGCTTAGTGGTAAGATAATAGAGTCGCATTTGGGAAGTCTCAAATTTAAATCCCTGGGTCAGTCAGTGTGATTAGGGGTTTTTTTAGTGGTTTCCTCGATTGAAAACTAGTTATTTAAAAGACAAATGTCTGATTGGTTTCAACTTCCACTACGAAGATACAGATACGATTTCTCAAGATGTGACAGTGGACATCTGAAATTTTGCAACTAGATGGCAACATATCTGTGGATTGTCAGTAGATGGCAGCAAAATGGAAATTCGGTTTACCATTTCCAGTAGACAGTTGCAGTTAAAGCACTTACAAAAAAAAAATCTATGTGTAAATCCGCCATTACTCTCTTCCCAACTCATGGTAACAGATACATCACAATGAGGAGGTGATAACACAATGCTAACAGCAAGGGCATAAAAGCAACAAATGTTATTTTATGTGAGTGTTTACAGTGAACGAGATTAGTTGCTTCCTGCATTATTGTGTCATTGATTTTTTGTTATTTAATGACGCTGTATCAACTGCTAGGTTATTAGCATCAGTGGAATTGATGATAGCGAGATGGTATATTTGACGAGATGAGGCTGAGGATTCACCATAGCTTGTCTGACATTCACCTCATGGTTGGGAAAAATGGAAAAAAACCTAACCAAGCAATCAGTCCAAGTGAAAATCGAACCCATACTCCAGCAAAGCTCTGGATCAGCAGACAAACGTGCTTCATTGGCTCATTTATCATAACAATGGTTTCAACTGGTTGGATATATTTGCTCAGTTTCTAACAAGCAACGTTGAGTAAACAGAAGAAAGTAGTGAAGAAATAAGAGCTATTTTCTGAAGAAAAAAAAGTATTGTGGTGTACATGAGAATGTGGATGTGTTGGGAGGAATGTAATGTGTTTATCATACTGTTATGTGTTAGGGTTTTTTTTAAATTGGTTTTAATTTTTGTGAGCTTCCATTCTAATTTGCTAAGCAAAAAATCAATTGTTTTCCAGCTCATTCGGAAATATTTTTAAAAATTATCGTTAAATAGATGAGTTCATAAAACTCTATTTATGGTTCGTATGTTATTGAAGTCAGAATTGAATAAGACTTCTAACAATCATTGTCATATCACGACATCTGTTGAATTAGCACGTGAAACATTGAGGTTTAGTTTACTTAATACCTCTCATTTCTCGTGAAAAACAACTGAATAGATTACAGTGGACTATAGTGGATTTATGTTGTCAGCAAACAGCTGGATACATTAAGAAGATTGATTACTTTGTCCCAGACAGATGGCCTTATCATCTTCCCACCATCTGCTTACGAAGTGTGCTGATAGAGCCAGTTGCATAGTCACCTTTCTGGATATTATGTATTTCGATTTTATTGTTATGTAACTGTAAATGGACTTCATGATAAGGAAATTACTAATCTGGCATTTTTGCTTTAGCAACTAGGAAAACCATGAAAAAAAACCTAGTCACATTGGCTGGCTCATGGGTTTGAACCTGGGAGCTTCCAAATGCGAATATAGTGTGTTACCACTTAACTCCCTTGCTCGGTTCTGAATAAGATTGTATTCAATTAATTGAATGAAAAGTTTCAAGTACTTCTATTTTTTTTTTTTTTTTTTTTTTTTTTTGCCCTTGGAAAATAATTCATCCACTATAAAAGTACCTACGAAATCTCATGATTAAAGTCTGTATAAATGTACAAGAAAATTATTACATAAATCCTATGTAGATATTTACAATGAGTACTAAACTTTTTTTTTAAATTTGCTCGCTTGAAAGTTTGCGATCCTTACAATCTACCATCATCCACAGTCCTCCACCACTAAGTAATAAACAATAAAAACAAAATAGCATTTGTTTTTCTTCACTTACACGACGATTTTTTTTACTAAACCACATGTTACAGAAGGTTCTCTCTTTCTTATCATCTTGTTGCGTATATGTAAATTCATTTGGTTAATTTTAAGTTTGCTTTTGTCTTTAGTATAATCAATAATCTACTTTGTTCATTTTAAAATCATTTATCCACACCACGATATATTAAACATGTTGGAGCAATGCTGTGAACACATTTTATAAAATCATGGATCTGCATAACGTGACACATAGTACAGTTTAAAGCAGACACTTGCATCGTGCTGAGGAAGACAAAGGAGGTAGGGACGGAAAAAGATGGGAGAAAAGGGTGAGGGGAAAGGAAATACAAGTAGGCACTTCTCGGATGACTCCAACAATATGTATACGTATCTTACTCTATTGTTGCCATGTATGAGTGAAGGTACATTGGCCACAAAAATAGGAAGTGGATCTAAATTCCAGACTATGTAGAGGATATTTTAGGGCTGTATTTTGCTTTCTCAGCTAGTCATATTACGTTGGAAGTAATGATTACGAACAAGTAAATTAAAAAATAAAATTATATATAAATATCTGTAAGTGACACATTTTGGTCCTTAATGACGACCTGGTCCTGCTTTATCATTTGTAACATGGAGAACATCATTTTCAACTGAAGTGAAAGAATTAAATCTCATAAAATATTACTGAAATAATGATTTTCTTTTCTTACCATTATCTGAATGGTTAGAGCTTTGGCGTCTTATATCAGAAACCTGGGTTTTTAAATATGTCTGAATTCTGGTGGACAGAGATGGTGTTTGAGACAGGTTCTCACGAGATACTTTCATTTCTTCTATCAGCATTCCACATTTTTCCATTAATCAATAAATTCTTATCATTTTGGTGTAACATAGATCTTTCTCCCATTTTGCATTGTAGACAATATCAGAGTCAGCTAAACGTTCTGCAGTGCAAACACATTACTTCTAGAGAACGATGCTTGAAGTTAAATGATCAAGAAACGAAAAGTACCCTCCATTAAGGGGCAAGAAGGAACTTTTCCTGTCAGTTTGCTCTTATTGTATAAAATTTAATTTTACTTACATCACAACGAAGACAAGTATAATCCCCAACAGGTTAGGAACTGAAATGGTAGGGTACTGCTATGCAGCAGGGCCTTAGTGGACCAATATCCACAACTAATGATAATAATCTGTGTGAACCCTCGTAACCTCCTCCTTTTCTCACAAAACTTGTTTCAGAAAACTTCCTACTTAGTTTGCATATTACTTTAATCACTGCCATATTTTGCACATAACTTTTTCTTAGCAATTACTTCACACTTCCCTTATTGTTGTGCATAAATTGAGAATGTACATACTTTATGTTAAATCTTATTTAAAATTTAGCAGCAACTAGTTTATTTTTATTTGTGTCTAGGTTGTGAGCAAATGGAAATTGAATTGTATTCTAAACAGTAACTATGTAGTGTTAGATGATAAGCGTATTGTTAGAAGATACCACAAATTTGAATATATGTGGTACTACAAACACAACATCGACATCTGTTATCTTTGAAATAATATTCTAATGACCAGGACCGTAACAATAAATTTTTATGTGAAGACTCTAAATATTACTGACGTGAACCAATGTGTCACATCTATTCCACTAATCCATGTGAAATAGCTTAATTTATTTCACTAAGTTTTGAGTTTAATCATGAATATCCCTCACATTCCCATGTATGTCATATGTTACAAACATAAATCTTTTACAGTTCTGAGTTAGTAACAATGCTCTAACTAGTTCATCCACTCATTTTAACTGTGTAATACAAATACATGAAAATATTTTTTTGAGTCCCTACTTAGTGAAAAAAAGTGTACTTGCCTTTCCACTCGAACTGTAACCACATGTTCATATGAGTGGCCAACATTATTATCATTTTTCGTTTAAATTAGGCAATTTCTTAATTCGTCAGTTTAAAATATTTTTTTTCACAGTACAGTTTTATTTCAAAACTATAAACTTTGAATATTAATTTTAAATATGTGACCTTATAATTCTTTAGAGAATTTGTCTCTTCTTCGTGCAATGTATATCATTCAGCATAAATATATATGTTGCATTTCAATTAAACATTTGAAGAAAACCACGAAGGTTGTGGCTAATTATGACTTGACTAATTTTGGTAAGATTTCTTTTTATTGTTTTAAAATTATGTGTTTAGATGCTCTTTACTGATATCATTTTAAAAAGTTATCTTTAGTTAATATGACAAATGTTGTGTATATGCTTACTATAAAAGTTGCTATTGTTATCAAATGAAATCTAAAGTCAGGCTGTTTTTAAAGGAAATGTTTAAATATTTTTATTAGTCTTGTCACAGCTGTGATCAAGACATGAGGTAATTAAGTTCATACACACATAAAACCTTGCATTCAACAAGCATCACTGTAACTATAATGGTTTGTGATGTTTTCGATAGTCATTACTTATTAGAAAATGGATGTTTATTTTTATTCTGAAATTTATATATATTCTTAATACACTAAAATAAAATAGAAAGTTTAAACAGACATGCTTAGCAGCAGTGATCCTGCAAGGTTGTGCTGCCACAGATATCAGGCAGGTGAAAGAATTGCTTGATTTCCATGGACAGTATTTGTATTCCGTCTTCTTGTTTATACTTCAGCAAAAATGAAAATAACTTCTTATTAATGACAGTACCTTACAGTCATAATAGTTGCTGATTATTTGAAAACACAGTCCACGTCACACTTTTCAATATTTCTGAAACAGAGTCCGTTCCCAGTTACCTCAAAATATTTTTGAGGCTTCATTGCATATATTGTTCTGGAGAAATGTTACTGATGAATTGCAGGGTAAAAGGAGGTTTTGATACTGCCGTTAGTAGTTAGGTTGTACTATTGTGGTACAAGATATAATATTGAATGCATTGAATGTTACCTTCATCCATTGCCTACTAGATATTCAAGACAGCCAGACAAAGTGTGAGAACAAGTGTTCTTGCTAATGACTGCTATATTTTATTTTATTTTATTTTGGTTTATTATGTTAATATTTTTCTCATGACGTTTACACAGTAAAGGCTCATTCACAATGAAAATTAAACATAACGTAAGTGTTAACTTAAGAATATAAACGTTACGGTAAAATCACCATCATTCACGATAGGAACATAAATATAACCGCAAACATACTTGGTAACCATGGAAACATAAGAACGACGCCATTTCCTCATATTCTGTTGTATACTTAGCGCTCCACGATTATGTTCTGTTTGCAAATCACGTAAGCATAAGCATGAAAGTTTGGAGTTTGCAAACTTTCATGTTAACGTCTTACGGTAATGTTTATGTCAATGCTTATGTGAATCATTGTGAATGATCCCATTTGGTAGCCTGGGCGCAAACTTCTGTGTTTATGTTACGGTTATGTTTAATTTTCACATAAAATTAAATTATGTCTCTGATGTGTACACGGTTTATATTCAGTATACGAATGTTTAGGATTTTCTTATTACCGCTCCCCTCCCCCCTCCCCCCATTATTAATTACATATTTTACTATCCACTGGTGGCAACTGCTGTCAAGTTCTTATGAAGTGCCTTTCTTAACTCTTGCCTGAAAACAGCACTTATCTATTTTTCTTGCAATTCTGCATCTACATGGTTCAACTATCCATGCACATACACATACAATCTGGGAGATAGTATATTGAAAGACGCAAGTTGAAAACTCATATTGTATGTATGTATGTATGTATGTATGTATGTATGTATTTATTTATTCACACTGCAAATGGGTATATACCTGGTGGCAGTGGTAACTAATTACACTCAATAATGACAATTAATAATACACACAACTAATAAAAAACAATAATTAATAATAATAATAACAAGGAGCATCCTAAATTAAAATGAAGCATGGTCACTTAAAATAACATTTAAAGTAAATCTAATCTGCATCTTAACCCTAAGCTCGAACTAAGATCCACGAGTCTGACATGTTCATATCTGCACAAGTACCTTTCGGCACTACACTTATTTCGCTGTCAACTCACTCACTGCACTGATTCTACCTGATTTCACTAACACTTCTAACCATTTCACTGTTCGAATACTTTGCACAGCCACTTCATTGACACCAACACACTTCACTTACACCGTAGACTTCACTGACACTACACACTTCACTGACACAACACATTTCCTCACTGATAGAACACTTCAAATAACAAGATATCAATTACACCCTTTAACTAGTGTGTATAACATATTACCATCTATTAGTAAAGTCCTTAAGCCTATTTTTAAATACATTTTTAGTTATTGGTAAAGCCTTTAGTAAGTTCGCAAGTCAATAAGATATGTGCAGATTTTATGTCTACATGGTTCCCTGTGTTGAACGTCATCTTCACTACATAGTAAATTATCTTAAACTTTTAAATTTCTCCTTTACTTTTTTGGTGTCTAGGCCATACTTATTTCCTAGTTCACTGAGGGAATCTGCTCTCTTATTTTTATTGCTATAACCTTTGATCTACCACCACTGTGGTCTAGTGGCTAGAGTGCTGGGCTTACAATCCTTTGGACCCAGGTGCGATCCCCAGCATACCTCCAATTTATAACTTGTATTGGGCAAGCCCGTGGCCCAGGTAACACAGGGATTTTCTCCAGGAGCTCCATTCCCTTGTGACATCCCACCAAACCTCCATTATCATCTCATCTCATTGCGGATGTAGAATAGATCAGCTTCCTGTGGTGCACCCTGGACAACGATTCTGTTTGTAAATTGGTCTACATAACTGACTTCATATGGATGAGTGCCAAAAAGCAGCATTAGTTATATAAGACTTTGATCTAGGAATACCATAGACACTTATGCTTGCGATAATCTTCAATAAAGCTAATCATACTTGCTGCCATTTTCAGCTTAAAAGGTTCAACATCATCAAACAAAACAATTTTCAGTTTATTCACAGCCACCTAAAACAAACAACTGCTCACTACATGCTACTGTTGAACGAAATAAAGCACAAGATACCCACCGGTGATGGATAGCTTTCAATTGCTGCATGTGCAGTCATTTTTAGTGAAAAAACGCATGCATTATGGAATGCATTTCATACAGTATTGTCTGCATTGCTTGCATGCGTAAAGTTTAAAAAAAAGTTGAACTGTGTAGATGCATCTTTAGTGGTGTGGAACTCTCAGTTAGGCCCACAATGATGCCATAAAAATAATAAGAATGTGCTAATACACACTCACAAATAGAATAGAATTATATATGATTTATCATGTTTACGAAGAACAAGACAGAAAAACTTTACATCACCAACTAAACTGACTTTAAGTATACTTCAAACCCATGCTTAATCTGTTTTTAATTTTAGTGTAAGAAGAACTTACCAAATGCAGTCTTGAATACACAACAGGTAATAACTAGCTGCAAATCCTTGCAACGTTCACTACATTGTCTTTATTATACTATTAATAAAGTACTTGTCTAGGCTTTGATTATCTAGTAGGTAATGCTTTACCACATTAATGCTAGTGTTTTGTTTCTGATTTGTTATTGTTGCTGTTTTTTTATATGAAGGAGCCCGCGATTGTACTAACCACAGTTACATATCTTACTACCAGAATTCTTCACATTTATGGAAGGAAAATGAAAACAAAGTACCTTAAATAGTTAACTATTTTTATACCATAGTGATTATTTTTATAAATATACATGTGAGATATACCTTGTTATAAGATGTGTAGATAACCTTTAATATGCAATAATTACATTCTTACTGGTCAAGTCTTTTGAATTAAGTAGAAATTACTTTCCTCAGAATGTTTCTAGCAGGTTACATATCATACAAGGATTAAAATTTAACACATCATTATGTTGATTCAAATAATATTTAAAGGGCATCTTTGTATTAATGTGAATTATTGAAAAAAAAAAAAAAAAAAAAAAAAAAAAAACATTTAATCAAAGATTCCAAATCATAGACATATTAGAGAATTAAATTCGACTATAGAATTTATGAAAATCATTATTATTCATGTGATGAATATTGAACTTACTTTGTGTATTAATATAACTACCTCTTATAAGTGCATGACTGTAGATTTTACTTTATGGTAAACATTAATAACAGGTATGGATGATTTTTTTTACCTGGGTTTCTCTGTCATGTAAATGGATACATATTTAACTTTTCATTTCCTTAGGGTTGTCATAATTAGTTCCTACAAAAGTATAAAATTTGAATAAGGTATACTTTTATGGATTGTCAGTAAATAATGAAACTATGCACTACAGTTAATACCACAGAACAACAAAATAATAGAAGTGCATGTTATGACAGGGAAGCAGAGAAGAAATGTTGCGCTCCTGGTGGTCTGGCTGTGAAGCTTAATATTTGAAAATTTGAGCGCAATATTGATGGTTTTGTTGATCAAATTATACAGGTTGTTAAAAATGAATGTTATTATTTTTGTGTGTTTATGTTATTTCATCATCATTATCATCATCATCATCCTGTCAAGTACTAGTCCGAAAAGAACTGTTATGGCCTGAAAAAGCGATTTTCTTGTCATCTTTTCATAGGTCGACCAAGTGACCGTTTCCCATTTGGACGATACTTCATTATTGCCTTAGGGTTCCTGGATGAGACCATTCTTGAGACGTGTTCCTTCCAGTTTAACTGATATCTGGAGATATAGTCCAGTATTGATGACACATTAAGTTCTTGAAGGATATCTTCATTTTTCTTTCGATCGCATTTAGTGTAGCCAGCTGTTCGGCGCATGAATCTCATCTCGCAAGCTGTTAGTCTGCTTTCATCTTTTGTCCTTATAGTCCACGCTTCACTCCCATAACATAAAACTGGTCGAGCTATTATTTGATAAAGACGAGTACAAGTTGATTTTTGCACTAATGAAAGTTTTAAAACTCTATTAATGATGCCCATTGATTTGTTGAATTTTACAATTTTCTCTGATAAATCCAAATTTTCAACAAAAGAAAGTTTATATCCTAAATAATTAAACTCGTTAACTCTTTCCAAAATTGTGTTATTTAAACAAATTTTGCTTGGTATTGGGTATTTACCACAAAAGGCCATTATACAGATCAAGTATAAATAAAATATTAGTTGTTCTGATGAAATTTTCACTTAATTTCTTAATTAAATAACATAAACATACAAACGACTCATAAAATAGTCATCAGGCTTTCTTCTCAAACGAAATGTGGCGGCTATTTTGTTGTTCTGTGTGTATTTCTGTGATGCCTACAGTGTTTCCCACTAGCATCCAATCAGAAAATTCCATTGAAACGTTTAGTGCTTCTGGTCTTCTGGTGGTCAGGCAACAAAACAATGGCCTGCACAGTCTTGCTACCAGAAACTCCTCTCTCTCAGTTTTACCCCCCTGATAAATACCAGTACTGCTTTATTGTAATGTACTGTACACTTTCAATGTTTCAAGGTTTCTTTACTTTTTTCATATCCGAAAAATTCACGATTTTATGGGAGATTTGGCAATCCTACATTTTCTACTCCATCACTACAGTACACTATTCATAATCATTCCATAGTACATATTACCAATAGTTGATAGGGTTGACCTAGTGGGTTTACTTCTCAGATTTTCTTTTTATTTAGAGCATTCAATATAGGGCATTTATAAATAACGAATTTCGTATGTCAGTATTATATCTTAAGCATGAAGAATATGTAATATTAATGGATAAGAAAAAGTATGCCGTTATTTTCTATCGTGAGATTGTTGTTTGTTTGTTTGTTTGTTTGAGATGAGGGAGTTGTCTAGAGAAGGCTTCAGCATTTGGTTCTATGGTTCAAGCAAATCATTTGTGACTTAGAGCTGATTACTGTTCCTTTGCCATTCATTCCAGAATATCAGTGCGTCACTAGTGCTGAATCCCAGGTTATATACAGTATGTAACACTGATGCTCAACACTTCACTGAAAAAGTCGAAACTTTACTCTATTTTCCATCTGATATCATTGAAATTTAGTTGTAGGTGTGGTACTGAAGCTTAATTTTCTTGTTTTCGTAAGAGCTGTGAAGTCCGTTGCCTAAAACTGGTTTATACAATACATCATTTACCGAAGATTCATCCCAACTGATTGTTAATAGAGTCCTAACATCTATTCATTTACACATGCTATAAAGTTTCATTATTATATGTGATATTTTGCAGTAGTGCTTTTCAATTTTGTTGTTAGACCACCCATGCTCTAGTAACATGTGATTTGTAATTTTATATCTTCATGTTTTGATACAGTCTTGTTATGGTTTTTAGTACATTAAGAACAAAAATAATTGAGATCGTAATAAAATTTAATTACCTTCATGTATGACCAAATAATTTTGAAAACGAAATGCATTGCTTTTACACTATCAAGTACTGAAGATATTATTGTATGGAAATATCATCAGCCCATGTTTGAGTGATATCCTCTGCACATACAGTTAACCTGTAATTCAACAGACTAATGAAAAGATAGGCTTTCTGTAGTTGTCGTTCATCCATAGCTTCTTGGTGACGTCTAAATTAATTAGCAAATATACAAATCATTAAAAATAGATAAATTAGTATATAAATGATACAACAACTGCATATACATGATTTAAAACGTAAAGATTAAAGTAAATGGCGACTCCTGTATTTACATTTAAAATTCAAGATGTAAGTGTGCTGCTGTGATGATATTGCAAGGTTCAAGAACAATTCATTAATCTGAACTAGAATAGCTATATGATTCCTCATGCACACTTGACTGCGTATCCACAGCAAGGGGAAGAGTAGATGTTACAGATGTCGCCCTGGGTGGCACAGTCGGTTAGTGCTGGCCTTCTGTGCCCGAGATTGTGGGTTTGATCCCATCCTAGGTCGATGGCATTTAAGTGTGCTTAATTGCGACAGGCTTATGTCTCTAGATTTAGTGGCATGTAAAAGAACTCCTGCAGGACAAAATTCTGGCACACTGGCAATGCTGATATAACCTGAGCAGTTGTGAGCATCATTAAATAAAACTTAATTAAAAATTACATAACAAAATACTTCTCAAGCTTGAACTGAGTCCTACTTCTAGGGGCACAGATCAGTTTTGTCTTCAGATCAGCTTGAACTGTCCAGACTAATTCAGTCTGAATGCTTGTAGTTCCCATGTGTGGTCAGTTGAGAAAGCAATCAATTTTCTCGTCATGACATATGTGGACTCTCACTAACGACAACTTCATTGAATTGTTGTTACACTACCATTTTGTCTGTTTTGGGGAGAAGAAAGAAGAATAAATATAGGAGCAGAGAACTTATTTTTGAAATACAAACTCTCTCTCCATATCAACTTGTTACAATAGATAAAATTTCATATTTATTTTTCTATGAAAGAATTAAAACACCTTTTTACGTTCTTTTTGGAAAAAAACTTACTACTCTTCTTGGACACAGTAACATTGTCATTCTTGGTAAGTTAAATTATCGAGTAAACTTCGATACATTAATCAAATTGATATTGTAAAGACATATTAGATAAAATGGAGAAGAAAATATTTATATAATTATGTAAATGAAAATAAAACGCTCACAACTAAAACTCGGCCTTCAATCTGCTCTACACACATGAGGACAGGCAAATTCGCAGTCAGATCGGGCAGAATTGTATCCAACTATCAGTTCAATTTGTAGATGTCAGCATGCCACACCATACACGTAAGGTAAACCAGATCAGTTCTGGTTTGTTGAGGTTGACATGAAAAAAGGAGTGATGATATCAGTGTTATCATGAAGTTGAGGTTCACTAGCGTTTCCTTTGGACACTTTAGTTTCTCACATGTGGCAACCTGAGTCTGCTTTGTTTTCATTCAACCAATTCAAAATATTATTTAAAGTTAATGTTGTCATATGTTTCGGATTCTGATAATCTTTGTCTATTGTTACTGGAGTTGTGTCTGTTCAATCGAAGGTAAACTGTGCATTTGTGAATTATCATTACTATCACAGTCATAAATAACAAACACCATTACCACTAGTATTACTATTACCTACTGCTAACTCACAAACTAAGGGTGGTAAAGTGGGAAATACAGAATTGCCAGTTCTCACTTCCCAGGCGAGTAGTAAAGCCCACTCTTTCTTTATAATTGCTCTCTTATAAAAGGGTGACCAGTTTTTAAAATAAAATGGGACATTTAGACATTTTCTTGGCTCATTGAAGGCAACAAGAAAAAACACCATTAGTACAGCCTATTAAACATACAGTAATATAGTAGAACCCTGATTATCCGTCACCCTATTAACCGATCGGCGGATTATCTGACTATCTTTCTGTCGCTCTTTTCTTTCTTTCTTTCTTTCTTTACTGCAGAAATAAACATGTAAGAAACTTAGTACTATACCTTATATTAGTACCTATTTTCTCTTGAGTGTTTTATTACAAGCCTTTACCTTTACTTAGTACTACTGCAGGCAATAAGAACAGTTACTTGAAGGTGTTTTTCCGAACTTTTAAAATAGTCACTACCTCTTTCAAAGAAATAGCCCCAAGAACTTCTGCTCAGTAGCTATATAGCAAATCTGTGCAGCATTCAGTCCTTGTTCTACTGTTCGAATGCCCGTACTTTATAACTTCTATGCAAAATATCTTCCACGGAGTCGACCTGGTTGGCGCAGTTGGTATAGCGCTGGCCTTCTATGCCCGAGGTTGCGAGTTCGATCCCTGGCCAGGTCAATGGCATTTAAGTGTGCTTAAATGCGACAGGCTCATGACAGTAGATTTACTGGCATGTAAAGAACTCCTGTGGGACAGAATTCCTGCACGTCGGCGACGCTGATATAACCTCGGCAGTTGCGAGCGTCGTTAAATAAAACATAACATAAACATCTTCCACGGACGTCAAAAGTGTTTTGCCAAGTATCGAAATAAAAATGTAAATAATTGAGAGGTTTAGGAAAAGAGACACCACAGCTCATTTCGCATCAGAATACGTGATTGGCGTTACAACTGTGCGCGATTTAATGAAAAATAATGATAAGGTGTAGGCCTAAAACGTGTGTATATCTACAACAGGAGCCCTCTACTATTCCTATCCTTCCGCAACAAACATCATAAGGAATTTCCTTGGTTCTTATAAACCCGTTGTTGACAACTAGAATTAAAATAGCGAATTTCTGATCCACTATCTAGCATGCTGAACACAGCATTATGGAGGAAATTATGAGACTGTAGTATGGACTTACGAAAATATTTTATGGTACGGATTATCCGATTTTTTCGATCAACCGCCCAGTCCACCCCCTTCATTACCATGGATAATAGAGGTTCTACTGTATATTATACTCACTGCAAAGTATGCCTTGTATATCATCGTTGTCACCACTGCAGGAAGTTACTTGTTCTGACGTAACAGGACTCGCCATCTTTTCCTTGGTCTGCCACGAGGTTTATGTTGAGCAATTTTTGGCAGTCTATCTTCCTCCATACATTCTAAATTAGTTTTCAATTATTTCTATACCCTTCATGTCTTGTATGTGCGTCCTATATTTGAACAATTTTTCATACACTTTTGAAATATATTACAGATCATTATATTTTGGAAAGAAATTATTTCCTCCAAAGTTTTGGATCCCTCAAAATATATACTTGAAATTGAATGCATGATATGTTCTGAAAGTGTGTTTTACTTTCCCATTGTCAGTGGTTGATCACTTCTTACATCCGTCCACAAAGAATGTGTAAGTGAAAAAATTTTTTTCCATGGTTGTGTTTGTTCCTGCAATTTCCATAACAAATCCAACATTATGTTTTGTAGTGTACCGTATGTCTCTTTTCTGGAGCATTATAAAAACATCACTTCACTTTTTGCCCACTTCAGTGTTGTGTTATCCTGTTCTTCAGTCTTCAGTCACATCAAGTGGTTAATTTCATTGAAAAGTCTTGATCAGTAACAATCAGTATCATGCTACCAATATTACTGATGGCTTTTAGGCTGCTTATAAATTCAACACAAGTTAGCAGAGCTTGCAGTATAATCTAGTGAAATACTTTTAGTGATTGGAAACGAGATGTCCATTTATTGTGATTCTATGACGTATGTACTGTATTTACAAATAAAATCATTTACTCTGCTCAAACCATATTACTCTAAAGCAGGATGAAGTTGTGTTACATTAAAAGGGATAATAATAATAATAATAATGGCGTTAATGTCATATTAAGAATTTATCAAGATTATGGGACAGGAGTGTAAAATAGACACAATTCTATTAAAAACGATTTCTGGTCACTCTATTATATACCTAAGGGTAATTTGACTCTTCCTTTCGACTGTGCAAACCTATTTAAATTTTTTTCTGTCACTGAATTGTTTCAAGAAATGTGTTGATATTTAATAAGAGTTAATATTGCATATTAGGGGTAATAAACACATCTTGGCATTCTTCACTTGTAAGTGGCATGCCTCACTTTCTGAAATTCTATTAATATATATGCTTTATTATTTATCAGGATGGTTTGAAGAGAGAAAAGCAATTACTGGTAGGTTATTGATGGATCATAATATTCGTCTTCTAGTCCTGTGTACTGGACAGTATCACAAGTTGTTTTTATATATATATAATTTTGTTGATATGGGCATATTTTAACAGCATGTGTATATAAAGGTGTGGGGAAGTACTTTATATTTACTGACAAACAATTTGTCATATATGTAATTTATGTATGAGCCAAACGATGATCCTTTACAATTTATAAAGACATAGTCCTTTGTGTCCCATACTTAATACCATATCCAAATAAAATGCAACATTTCTAAACAAGTCTGATGCACCATTATTTAATTGCATGTATATAAACTTCAAGAAATCGAATCCGATGTTACTACAGTGAGATATTATGTACATTGTACAACACAGTTTACTATGTATAGGGATTTAACATGAAAAATCAATTATTTTTAAGTACTGTCTTCCTATATATTTCACAGGAAAATTTTATAAGAAAAAATATCAAGACAGTAAAAATACATCGAAATGCACTAACAACTATTTTATTCTCTTAATAGGTTCAGAAGAATTAAGTAAATAAAATTCTAAAAGTAACCTCATTTGCTTTATGTAATATTTTGCATTTGTTTCTCCTACAGTTAATTTTTTTTTTATTTCTGTTGTATTTGACATCGTGGTTCATGGGACCATGGCAGAAATAACACAAAATTAAATAACGTTGTTAATACATTAGAAAAGGCAAAATCCATTTACATTTTAGAATTTAATTAAATGAATTCCTGTAAACTTATTAAGAAAATAAAATAGTTGTTAGTGTATTTTGATGTATTTTTAGTCTCTTAGCATTTTTCCTTATAAAATTTTTATATGAAACTTTCAAGAAAGATAAGTATTTGCAAATAATTGATTGCCAATGTTAAATTACTATGTGTAGTAAATTGTGTTGCACACATTATATATAAATCATATAATATGTCCATTTGTGGATGAAGATTAATGTTATCTTAAACAGAGTTGTATAAAACTTTATTTTTAATTAATTATATATAACAGAAATATGTTACATATTTTTACTTTTATAGTACACTTCATTAAGAAAGATAATTGAAAGTAACAACATTAATAAGCAGAATAAATGCTGAAGAAGCTGCATTTTATTAGTCTTAATATTATTATTATTATTATTATTTATTTTTCGAAGGAAGGATTTGTGTACACTCACTAATTCTATTGCCCATCCTTTCACATAAGTCAGTACCGCGCACCACCAGCCTTATTTATGTCTGAGTGTGTTCTGTCTGGTAACTACATGAGGCTACGTGTTTGTCCCTCGTCAGACCATCACCAATATATAAAACGTTTCAAGGGACCATTCCTTGTTTGTTCTTTTAAGATAGGTAAACATATCAGGCTATTTAGAAAGGAGTCGCAAATTCAGTAGTATGCAGTTATTACAGATATTGCTAGTGAAACTGAAAATGTGCCATGGTTATAATAACATAACTGTAATAATGCAACATGAGGGCTTTTTGATTCAGTAAACTGTCAGCAAGCATCAATATCCACTGCCAGTTAGTCTAAGATTGTAATAATAGAGGCTGCCTCAAGTATAGGATGTTAATGAAAGTGTGGTATGGAAGTAATTTATTACCTACATTTCTTGTAATGTAATAATATGTACATTCTTTAAGTTTTGGGTAAGTATTTGAAAGAAAATATGTTGAAATTTGTCATTTTTATGTAAATTTGTACAGTATGTCTTGAGAAAAGGAGAAAACAGAGTGTGCGTTAATTTGTGATATGGAAAGGTTGTTAAAATATTATCATTTTAAAATTGAAATCCTAAAAATTTGCAACCAGAGAATTAAAATATTGATATGTTAACAGTGAATAATAAAGCCATAATAATTATGAGCTGTAATCATTGTTGGTCATGAATGTGAACATATTGTCACAATAAATATGTGATCTGTAGGCCTCATTTTGTACAGTCTATTATATTTTAATTTAATTCAAACATGTTATTTTTTTGTTCAGAACTTTATTGCTTGCCATCTTTAAGAGCATTCTGTTATAAAATCTGTGAAATACAGCTTCTGACATAAAAAGTCAAGAATTTGGAAATCTGTTTGGACTAAAAAATAATATAAAGAGCTTGTGACAACACAACTTTTAGATAGAAGGAGAGTTATTTTTAAATGTTTATTGTTTTACTTCTTACTTCCTTAGAACATATCAAATCATCACACAGCATAGAACATAATCCAAATTCAAACTCATCCAAGAGTGATGGGTTACTCTTTGAAAAGATCCAAAATGCTGTGCCTTCCAGGAAAAAGTAAAGTTGGAGGTCATCAGACGCAAATCTTTGGCATACAAAAGAACTTTATGATATTCAATCAATGAACACTGAGCAACATTTTCTGAAGAGCTTTTGTATTGTTCAGTACCTCTTGTACTTTCAGATGCAGATAGCTCTGCTGACTACCTAAGATGTTGAAAATTTCTCCGATATAGTTATTATCATTGTGTTACCAAGAAAAATTAATTCTGCGTAACTGGTTGTCTCCTCCTTCAGAAATGTAATTGAACTCTGTCAGACTAATGTAATTCCAAAAATGTGGTGGTGGACCATATCTGAAGGCATTGGAAACCAACTGTTTATAAAATTATATGTTGCAAATATTAAATTTTATCTATAACTTTTCTTATTGCACATGTATGCTGAAAATTTAGCTCCGCCCTCCTAATGGAAGATAATATGGTAAATCAAATCCATCAATACATAAATATAATTGAGGTTGCTTGTAATATTCTCTCTCTTACGACCAACATTGTGGTTAAAGTATTACTTGCAGGCAATTTGAAATCTGAACGAAATTTATATTTGTTAGTTTTATCACCTTGTACTTGAAGCAGCTCTGATGCTTGGTGTGTGCCAGTTTACTTAGACTAGATTTTGGAAAGTGTCCTTGTGCCACTGTTGCAAGGAATAAAGAAGCTGTTGAGTCAGGATTAAAGCCGGGGGAAGGCTGGCATTATTGTCTGTGATGGCTGTGTGATGTGATTGACGTTTGCTGGCCCAGCTCTTCCCTTGCTTTAAATGCACACTGTACCTTACCTTTTTACTTATTATATAGATATATATATATATATTATATTATATTTTGTATATATTATAATTATAATAAATATGTAGCAAATAGAACTTAAATGCTCTTAACTAACTTAGCTTCATATTTAAAATATCTCTGAAAATATCTTTCATACGTTTTCATGTTGTTCCTTGCACAGTTAAATGACATGTGTATATATTTTGTTTTTGCCAGATACTTGTTGTTTCACAATCCTTACTAGTAGGCTGTTTTTATCATAATGCTGTTCTGTGCAATAAAATTTTATCATGATGTACTCATATACTGTGATAGATATCATTTTCAGTGTCTTGGTTTTTTGAGTTAATGGGGAAACATGGCATAGTGGCTCTATTTCTACAGATCATAGTGTTTTTCTTTGATTCTTGGTATAATTTATAATAATTATTATTATTATTTCGTCTGCATTTTGTTAAGTATTTTCTCCTAGGTTTAGAATGAATTATTTCTTCAACTTGCATTTTCATAAGTTAAGACAAATTTTTATAGTATTTTATTATGCATCTTTAATTATCTTGTTGCAAAATAAAATAATAGTTCGAAATCTGTTGGGAAGGATGTGATTAGAACAGCAACTGTAAAAATTAACTTTTTTTCAAAGCGAAATGTCTCATTGATCTAGTATTTACCATGTGAGATTGACTGATGTAGATTAAGACATATTAGAGAACCCTGCAGGTCATAATTGAAGACTTCTGGAGAGGTTAGCAGCCAGCCACTATTTTTAAACTTGTGTCTTGTATTTTCCTATTGTAACAAATGAATCATGCAACTTTAATGTAAGCAATATTTGTTAAATCCTGATACAAAACCTTAAAATATGGTCCCTATTAGATACTAAGTTTTCTAAAGCTGTATTGTATGCCAACATTGCTTTCACTCTTAATTCACTTGCTTTTAATGGGAAATAATTGCGACACATTTTTGTGTTAACTAATTACTTGATATCAATATTAAATTAATGATGGCTCAGTTATATTCTACAAATCCGTTGAAGCATGTTGTTACTGGATTCAATATTTTTAAATAAGCCAGCTGCATTGTTATGGTTTGCTTTTCTAAAATAATTTACTGTGAACTTAGAGTTGCCATGATGAAGAAAGACAAAACCAGGATATGATTGATACATCAATTCGATCAAAAACAGGAAACATAAGAATTTATAAGAAATTTATGCTGTATTTAGTATGGACACTAATATCATTTATTTACTATAGACACTAAATAAGATCACTTGTTTACTTAATATGGACAGGGTTGAACACTTTATCTTACCTATGACATTATTATTAAATATTTTGTCATGGACATTAAATTATTACCATTTATTTGAGTGGCAGATCATTGGAGTCTGTGTATCGCCACCACATAGTAACACTCACACTTCTCAGAACTGTGAACAGAATAAAGGAGTTGTTCCAGGGCTGGTTATCGATCCTGGGACCCTTCGCTTAGTGCACGAATGCTCTACCGACTGAGCTACCTAGGAACTACACCCGACACCGTCCCAATTTTTCTTTTTATACCCACACAACTCAAGTGGGCTGACAGGGCGTCAGAAACCCAACTTTGAGTGCACACAAACTCTGTGTGACTTGAATTGTGGTTTTCTGTTAACATACCTACAGTGACGTATATATTATGCAAATCTGGCTTTCAGGTAAAGCTCCCTGTGAAGCAGACTTTCTTTGTTTCTGAATGACCTTGTGAAATTCACTGCAACTAACAGTTTTCATATTATACTGTCTCTGTAGAATTGCATTTACTGACTTAAGTGATAATATGTTCCTTTCTTCTGTCCACTGAGCATTCATGAAAGAAAATAGAAAATACTCTTTTAACGTTAACAGTAAGCCCAGGTACAGAGAAATAACATTCTACAATTTTCAGTAATTCTGAGTACTGCTCCATAGAAACATAGTTATGATAAAAATGTACTCAAATTTTGTGTTAAAGCACATCATTAGAACTTTCCTCTTTCTTGTCCGGTAGGAAAGATTTCAATTTGATCACCTGGGCAAAGACAAGCTCTCATTCAGTTTGCATGATGTATTATCTTCTATCCATTTGAGTGTCATTTTGACACTATACCACAAATTGCAATTTCCAGATTCCTATCCAGATGCATTCAAAATTGCGGACATGAATCTTCTCGGCTTGGACTTACTTAAGCTATAAAATCATGGACTGTCCGAGAAATCCGTGGTATACGGCAACCCTATATGAACTGTACTACCCATGTCACTGAACTCTGTTGTCTCATTCTAGACCGGGAGGCAAGAACTTGTAAATAGAAAGGAAAAATCTTAATTCCAGTCGATTTTAAATGTGTTCACGTATGTAGCATATATGCGAAATATTAATTATGTCTTCATCTTATCTCTCTGCCCTTCAGTGCATTTCTGTGACATATCTCGATCCACATTGTGCGAATTTTTCAACAAAATTTTACATTCAGAATTTTTACAAAATTCAAGTTCGATTAAAATCGGCCAGTTTCATACATTTGGTAATGAATAGAGTTTCAATCCTAATAATTCTCAAATCAAATAGACCATTGTTATGAAAAGTGGTAAAATGTCACACAATATAGTATATGTGTAGGTCTACACTATGTATCTGG
The DNA here is from genome assembly GCF_040183065.1 of Periplaneta americana. Taxonomy (NCBI): domain Eukaryota; kingdom Metazoa; phylum Arthropoda; class Insecta; order Blattodea; family Blattidae; genus Periplaneta; species Periplaneta americana. The sequence continues at coordinate 151,089,166 of NC_091123.1, forward strand.
AACTAATGATTATAAATTCGTATCTATACCACTTCCAAATCATTGAACTGTGAACTTCTTATAAGAGAATTATACAGATTCATTCACTGTATAATTAGAAGTCTTATAGGAGTAATGCACAATTGGAAATAAGTAACTTTTCTATGAAGATTTTCCTCGAGAACCTGAAAACAAAAAAATGACTGACAGTGCAGTATATCATTTTGAGGTCATTTCACATGAAATCCAAGTTGTTTAATGTACAATTAAAAAAATATATGAAGCAACAGATCATAGAAATATCATATGTGATGACTGATGAGAATATATACGAGTTATGATCATTAAATTCCGAGACCTGTCCCATAAATGGAAATAAAATTATCTGATTTAAATTTGGCTGCCAGCCCCTTCAGAGTAGTCCCCTTGAGCAGCTATACACCAATCCCAGCACGTCTGCCATTTTTGGAATGCCTCCTGGAAGTCGCATTCTTTAAGCCTGTCAAGTACCTTCTGTGATTCACGTTGAATCTACTCCACCGTGCCAAAACAGTGACCCTTTAGCTTCAATTTCATCTTCGGAAACAAAAAAAAAAAAGTCGCATGGGGCCAAATCTGGTGAATACCGGGATGAGGAACGACGACCATCTTGTTATGGGTGCAAAACTGGCGTGTTGCAAGAGCTCTGTGAGCTGGCGCATTGTCGTCATGGGGCATCCATTTGCTCTCTGTCCAGAGTTGAGGTCGTTCATATTCAAAATGGACGTGAGGATCATTTGAACCTCTCCAAATGACATGTTGACAATGTCAGCAATTTCCCTGATGGTGATGTGTCAATCATCATGCACAATTTGTCGAATTTTTTCTCGTTCTCCAGCGATGTTCTGCCATTTCTGAAACGCGAATTCCACACAAAACACCTCTCCCAACTCATTGCTTCATTCCCATAGGCTTGCTTCAACATTCCATAGGTTTCAGTTGCCTATTTCCCGAAGAATTTCATGTTGGCTCTCTGCTCCAGTTTCAAGTCCATGCACATGCTGATCCATATGCTAACAAAACCTTGTGTAACACATGTCTCAATGAAGATGCGCTTTGAAACTTTGTGTTGCTTCTCTTCAAGGTCGTCTAGCATCACTGCTGCACATGCGTGTCAATCACGTGATCCCTTCGCCCACAGCAGACATAGTCTCGGAATTTAATGATCACACCTGGTATATGTTAAGATTATAGTGAGGGGGTCCAAAAGTAGGTATACAGTACTGATCAGGTCATGACATTTTATTTTATTTTTGCAGATATTGACACTGTTCAATCTCATAAGGGCTCGAAGTGTCCTCCATCGACATTGCAGTGTTGTTGGAACAGCGTTAATTTCAATTTACACAACGCAAGGGCGTTCTTGGTATGGATAGCTCCTTAGATGAATATCACACAGACTTCTTTGGGCTATTGAAGCATGTTAAAGCAACTGTCATCTCATTCTCCTCCATCTTCCACATCTTTGAATGACCAGATTTCGGTGCATTATCCACTGAACCTGTTGCATTAAATTTATCTCTTGTTACGATAAATTGTCAGAAAAGTTGGTAGAGAGTGTCAAATTCTTCTTGCCACTCTGTGCACATCCTCTCGGCATTTTCATACTTCCACTACCCCTTTAGAATACACTTTTTTGTTCTTGACTAAAATTTACTGTCATAGTTTCTGTTAGCCTTCCAAGTTGTGTTAACATTTTGTTTATTCTATCTACATAATAACCACATAATATTTTTTTTACAATAACTATCATGACTAACTCTGTTCATAACATCTTAATTCCCAGTATAAAGAAAATATAATCTGATCAGTACTATATATCTAATATTGGGACCCCCAGCAAAACTTTTGCTGTGCAATATATGATATTATTAAGATTTAATGAGAGTTGTCCATTTTTTGTACGGTTGTAATTTTCAACATCAGAGAAATAACATATTGATGGCAAACCTAAGTCAAAAATTAAAGTACCAGCAATCTTAGATTACATAATAAACACATTTCATTTATTACAAATTCTTGTCCTTGCTTTTCTCATTCTTTCTTTTTATTTAATACCCAACAGATTTTTAGTGTGAGCAGGTAAAACTTCAGGTTAGGCTCGTATCACAGTGTGGAGAGCCATGTCAGTAATTTATATTCACTTCTACAAAGAAAATTAATATAAATTTGAAATTGAAATATTACTGTTAAAAAACTGTAGTTCCATATTTAACCTTCAGCCACCAGTGATAGAAATCTATCTTCATATTTTCATATACTCGATAAAAGCCTGAAGTACAAGGATATGTATATGTGTGTTCTAAAATGTAATAGATTTCATCATTATCTATTATGAATATGCTTTGTTTATTTAAGCTTTTCTTTTTTCGCCTATTTAGTCTAAATTTATTTTGTGTTTTAAAAACTCAAGTGGGCACCAATTTTTCAGTTGTAATTAAAGTGAATCATGTTGTTGACTAATTTGTGAGCAGATTATTATTATTATTATTATTATTATTATTATTATTATTAACAAGTAATATACAGTAAATGTTAATACTGTACTTCACAACCTCGCACTTATGAATAGATTATCACTGATGCCAAGTTACCCCTTTTGACTTCTCTTTTCTACCAAGTGTTATGTATGCGTATGATGTGTGTGGCCAGAGATAGGATATCGTATGGTAGAAATTCTCTTGATCAAAAGTGTGTTTGAACCTTTATGTAGGGCACATAGCGAGTTATAATATGCCACTCTTGCTCTCAATATGGAGTGTTATACGATTGGGGTGTGTAAATGGGTTTTTATAACCTTAAGAAATTTGAGATACATAAAGAAAGAATGCAGGGATAAAACTCTCTACATGCTTAGATAAATCCTTGAACTTTGCTTCAGGTGTAGTCAAACCATGCATTTCATTTAAGTTTACAGTTTTACTGACATTTGCAGAGTTTATTCTTCATGTAATTTTGAGTGCAGTTCACAATAATTTAATGATGCTGTAACAGTTTAAATATTAAAAAAGAAGTAAGTGCGTTAATTATGAAATGAAAATTTCAAACTGCCAAAATAATCGTTTGAAAAAGTATTCTTTTATTAAATAACAATTACGTTTTTACAAAACAGAATAGAAAATTTTCTCTTGGATTTAAACATTTTTGTGTACTTCAGTTGGAAAAGCAGTTTTTGTCATTCTTTTATTTTATCGAACATAAAAGAATGATCTGTCTCTCGTGAATTGCAATATATTTGTACCTGATTACAGTACTTTTTCTCCTTGTGCAAAATGACGTCTAGAACATATTTTAAAAACTTTACTTTCTACTTCAGTGCATCTGACCAGTGATATCTTCAAATACTGTAACAGGAAGTATAGCGATCAGATTTTTTATGGTGTTGCGTCCCAAAATGACCTTACAAGTAAAATCCACAAGTACTGGTATAACTTGGTGAATTACTCTGTATTAAGAGTGCTACTTTTTGTTTCAGTTAATCAGAACCCTTCAGATTGTACCTATTTGCGATGATGATGGAATATGTATATAGTTTCAAAGTTCCAGGACACAGTGGAATAACCAAAAGTCTTTTTTTTTTTTTTTAGCCTAGTCACCATGAAAGCCTAAAAACTCATACAGAAACATGTTTTATTTTATGTATGGACCACTGATTCAGAGATTGAAATCACAAATATGAATATAATTAATACACATTTTAATAATCTGATCTGATCAAATGTGAGAGACAGTATCTATCTCTATTGTGTATAGCATATTGCTAATTGAAATTATGTTCGTGCTTAAACATAAATTTCGCAATTACTTTTTAACTTCATTTTATCCTTTAAAATGCCTTTATTCTGAAGAATTGTAACAGTTTGGATGACTGTGAGAGACTGTCTGTTGTCGAAGCAATTAAGTTTTCAAAATCCATAGTACATGTGTTCTGTCAATCAAGTGATAATTTTTTCTCCAACAAAAGTTGCGTTAATGATGAAACTGTAGCAAATTAAAGTAGCTTTAGTTTACATTCCATAAACATGATGTAAGTCGAAATCTGAGCATGTAGTAAGTTGTACCAGCCATGACTACTCCTTTCTGTTACTTCGACAGTGTGGTTCAGAAGAGATTGGTATATTAAATAGGAACATCTCAATGAAAATGTATGTTTTAGATGTATTTATCAATTGTAAAACAACGGAAATGTTTCAGTCGTGCATCTGCTGATATCCAGTTTTATCTAATCAGAATTGTAACTCTTTATTTTACATAGTCACATAGAATCTTAGGATGCCTTAAATGTCTCTTTTATTAATTTTCTGAGCAATAAAATTATTAATAGTTGATTTAGGGGCTAAATATCAAAGGCCACACCAAATTATACATGGAAGAAGTGAACCAAAGTAGCTACAATAACAAGACTTTAGAATAGTACATAGTTGGCAGATGTGTTATATTTACAGAATACTTCTTAAATATTGTCTTTTTTGTTATATATATCTTCATTGTATACATATGAATGCACATACAGATTGTACTTAGTGTGGTAAAAGTTATTTTTCTGAACTAATCACCTTAAATATTCATATTTTTATAATGCAGTATTTTACACTTAAGAAATTATATATATGTATAAAAATATATTTTTACTGAAAATTAGTAAATTACATTGGTGGTGGCTAATGATCGCTATTTTTCTGTACCCTCAACTCCCGTAAATTCAGATGTTTGTTGCATTAACATATCTTGAAATTATTTAGAATAATATCATTAAAAATCTTCTAGCTGATTTTTGCTTATCACGGAATTCACATTTTTCTGTTGATTTAAACTTTAGACTTAGGAAATTCGGTGTATTGTTTTATTGTTCTGATGCGTTTTTCTTTTGTCTTTGTAGTCAATCAGTGGAGTTTATTCACGCAAAGAGATAAACCAGTACCAGGTAACTTGTTGACAACTTGAATCTTTTCCATATCAGTCAGTACTCAGGATTCTTACTCTAGACTGAGGAAGTAATAAAAACTTGTCCTTAACTTCGTAAATCGTATTTTTTAAAGAACACTTCAATGCCGTATCTCTTTTATGAACATTATTTGTACAATACTAATGTACTAATTGCTCACTAGGCAGTGCCAAGTGTCCATTCAGGTTTCATATTGTTAAATAGTTGGAAGATGATTGGCAGACTCCACTTTATTTAAAAAATGAAGTTCGTAAAAAATAAAATCCTTATTAAGTGATTATGAATGCAATGAAAGTTATGTATCATACACTGTGCTTGATCTTTTCAAATAAACTTTGTAACATGAGCTCTATTGATTGTAAAAACAATAAAGAAATAATTGTATTGGTGGAGACATGAAAGCTTATGAACCATGTTGTGATTATGTGAAGAAAAAATATCCTATTGATAACTGGGAAGTCTTGGGGTCTCTTTTTTGGTGCTTGAGGTGTCATCACAAAATTTACAGTGGATGTGTGTAAAAAATATAGACTCAAACTTAGTGCGCTGCAAGACATTGGTCGTCAAATTATGTATGATTCGTTGCTTATTCTGCATAATCATTTGTATAACCCGATTTAAATTAAAAATAAAATATATATTTATATTGAGGATAGCTGCCATATTCCTATATGAGGACATGTTAAAACTAGTTACCGGTATTTGCATATTTAATCTTTTATTTATAAATGCTAATTATTCTTAGCATATTTTGATTATTATCCTTTATAATGGACTAAATAGTAGGCTGTATTATTTTGATAATTCTTTAAGGGCAGCTATCCTTATGTTCAATTTTCTCTCTGCTCCACAAATCTGTTCCATGTGTCTATCAAAAATTTAAATATATTAAAACAGTGTATTAGTAAATTTTCAGAAATAGTCTTCGCCATGGTTAGATTTACTGTTATGAATTCTGTCAGTAATATCATTCAGTGCATCTTAATGTTGTCCTTTAACGAGCAAATTTTTGTATATTGTAATGACACACTATAATTGAAATGGTCGATTATAAAAATATACATGAAATTATGTTTTGGTCTTAAAATTGCTTTAATTGAATTACATTGAATTTATCAGGAAATGCCAGAAAATAAATATGGTGCCAATCTTTAGATATTTATTTGAAATCTTGGACCTCATTATTGATCCTCTGTATGTCAACACAAATACATTTTTGCTGCTTAATATGTTGGTTTAAGAAATCATTAAAAACTATGAAAACTGGAGTTCATTTAGAGGAATTATTTCTGATATTGATGCTGCTCTGTTAATATAAATCACAAATACTGTAGGAATAAACAGTAATAAAAATAAAATCCAGAATGGCTGTATAATGGAAATGATTATAGTTAATCAGTAACAAACATAGCTTATATATAATTGGAAACCATAAAATATTGCGAAGATAGTACCTGTGACGTTTGGTATTATTTTTGGTTTTTCATCCATAATAACATTGTTAAATTCTTTATAATTTGTGTAAAATATATATGATTTTTTAAGATGAATCTACTGTGTTATACGTTTATATCCTTATTCTTTCCTCCTCATATTAAAGATGGATGAAAAGGTTTGTGTTCCAAAACTTAGCTATCTTAATAATGTGGAGATGTTGTAGAGGAGTTCCATAAAAATATCCACATGATTAATTCTGTGGTGTTCGGGTAAAGAGGTATAAGTCATTTTTTTGTCCAGGTGGAATTTTGTTCCCCAGATGAACACACAAGTTAAATTATACAAGTGGGTGTGCAAAAATCAAAGAATACTAGCAGTTGGTGTGTTTTGTGTAGAAAATTATTTGTAATAAGGGTTCCAAGTTTAATTTTCATTTATCTCCGAACTCATTTTTATGACTGATCTCCCTTTACCCAAACACCACAGAATTGTAATTGAATTTAACACACACAAAAACTGACAATAAAGAAGAAAATTGTAACACTGAATACACAATTCAATGTTTTACATATTGAAATAATTCGAATAAAAGATTCTGTGATTGATACAATAGTTCAGCAATGCCCTGCAACCTCTACCACAGTTTCTTCAATTTTTTTTCTTTGAAAGTCTTCTTCCTCCAATAAAATTCCTAATGGATTTCTTCACAATGGAGACAAAATGATCAAAACAACATTAAAAGAAATATTTTGTTTACCAACTGATACTCCCAGTTCAATGCTTTACACTGACACTAAGTTCTAAGGTCTTGGCTTATTTCGTGCATTCTGGGAGGTCCACCTTCAACAAGTTAATATGCCAAGTATTACCTTCCTTAGCAAATCCCTATTTTGATAACATTCGCGATTTCGACGCTGATCTTCAATCATCAATATCCCAGTTGCCACTAATCCACTTAAACATCACTGTTAACAATATGATGAATAAAAGAGAAAAGATTGTTCCATGTAAAAGACGGAAAGTCTTATGCCAGGAAGAATATAACAATGGTGCTAACTGCCACAAAAAGGCAAAGGGGTCTGCCTATATGAAGTTTACACTCCAGCCAATAGCAGGGTAAGGCATCACAAAGGTCTCTCACCCTCTGAGTGGAGGGAAGCTATAGAGAGGGCAGCTAATGTGGTCCCAGTACGCACCATACCAAGCAGATCCCAAGACAGTAACTGCTGCAGGTGATGCCACAATGAGATTGAAACACTTGGGATCCTGTCCTGTCAGCAACGCTCTTTGTTACAACCAATGAAACTACATCATCCAATCAAAATTTGCTGAAGCACTACAGAGTATAGTGGATACACAGCATATGAAGAAGACCACGAGTTTGCTGAAAACAGCATTGTATGTCAAATCAACATCGGCTTTAAACCTGGTACTACAAAAAACCATATAGTAGGTCCAACTATCAGGTTTGAGTCTCACAGAAGCCAACCCGACAAAGTAGATGTGGGGGAAAAAAAAATCTATGAACCGACCATTTTGTACTATAAAAATGCCTACCACCTTAGCAATATAGAAGTTATTGGTTTGTTTATTGGTGCAAGAGGAACCATCACCACTCGTCTCCTTTTTTTTCTGCAAACTCTTTCAAATACAAACTACCTTCATTAAAGATATAGCTATTGAGTCATTGAAGCTATCAGTTTACATCCTACAACATCATCTTTATTCTACATCCTGAGCTATCTTTCTAGTACCACTTTTAGCCTTTTACCAAAACATGTAGATGTACAGTATGTTTTTTTTATTTTTTTATTTTTAACTTAATGCAACATATTGAATAAACAATTTAAATTACAGTATTTTCTTACACGAACATAATAGTAAAAAAAAAAAAAAAAAAAAAAAAACATTATTACGTATAGATATATTCTTATAAATGGTTTTGGTTTTTATAAACTTTATACAGACGATTTGAAATAAAGAGAAGATTCGATTTGTTTTGCATTTTGCTTAGCTCTTGTTAAGTTGAATGTGTCTATTCGAAAAGAGTTTTTGATCAATATGAAGAGCATAGGGGAAAAATGTGATAAGTCCAAAATGATCGATTTTCTGTTTTAGATATGATATGTAATAGCTCAGGAGAAGTTTAGATTTGTGTAGTTGAACTGTACAGAATAACAACCTCATTAGTCAAAAGAAATTTGAAGAATGATAACCAAAAGACAATATACTGTAATGGGTCTTGAAACTTTTAAGTTGCTCTCCTATATGAACAGTAAAACGTGACTTACCAGGTTTTTCCCTGTATTCTTCATATGAACTTCAAGATACTTCACTTTAGTTTGAAAATTAGTTTAACGTTGATTTGTTTTACAGACTTTTTCTTTGTTATTTTATACATTTGCGAAAAGCATTGCTCAAGGTTTATCATGATTTACACAGCTTTTCTAAATTTTTAAACCATTTATTCAAGACGTTTAGGTGATGCTGAAGTCCCGAAACTGCAAAAGAAGGATTTTGACTTATGCTGTAAATTGCTGTATCATTTGCATACAGATTTTTGCAAAATTCCAGTTTTTGTTTGAAATATTATAGTTAGTGTGTTATCAATTTTTATTTGTAAAATTCTTTCATTTAGGAAATTAGCCATCAGTAACATTACTGGCTTAGATACACATAACAAATTTTGAAAATAAGTCCTTTATGCCAAACATTGTTAAAAGCTTTCTGCATATCAAGAAAGATGGCCACTGTAAAAATTATACATTATAAGTTTTTGTCATACATTGTCAGTGCTAGTAAATGATTATTGATATCTCTCCATTTCTGAAAGACAGTTGCGAAAGAGAAATTATTTCAGTAATAAATGGATGGAGACGTTTTATAGTAATTCTAGAGTATGAACAACAAAGGTTCTAAGAGCTATCTAAGTTGATGTCAAAATGCGTTGTATGTGTGAAGCCCAATAACCCACAAAATTAATAAATATGTTAAAATCATGGCAGTGGTTGAATTCGAAGTGGATGTAGGCCTTAGTCAATTTATGAAATCAAAGATGTCACCAATAGTAGATGATTTGGATGGAGAAAAAAAATGTTTGTCTCTTGTGAAAAAATTTGTCCTGTGCACTTACAACCTTTGTTGCTTACTCTCTCCAATATTACTTCTTCTAGAAGTTTTCTGTCTCAAGTAAAGTTATTGGTTGTCTGTTTTCAGGCAAATTTTAGTTCTTGTTACTTTCAGGCATTGTTACCTACTAGTGTCCTGCAATGTTCGAACATGAGAGAGGCAAACAAGACATTAAAAACTTTGTCTTATTTCATATGAAAAACTAATCCCAAGTTATATGCTAAAATCCTTAAGATATTAAAACATGAGTGAAGGACAGCAAATATTTTTATAACAAGGTGGAATAAACACGATGGGCCTCCCCCTGCAGAACAAATATCGAACTTCGCCATACTTGACAAACTTGAACCGAACATAGCTCTTAAGGTGGTATGAGTTTTGGGACCCTTGTTTATTAGACTTTTTTTTTTCTTAAATAAAAAAATATGGAATACATTTTTTAACACCCTATATATATATATATATATATATATATATATATATATATCTGTGTGTGTGTGTATGTGTCGGCCTGGGTAGCGTAGTCGGTATAGCACTGGTCTTCTGTGCTCGAGGTTGCAAGTTCGATCTGGCCCAGATCGATGGCATTTAAATGTGCTTAAATGCGACAGGCTCATGTCAGTAGATTTACTGGCATGTAAAAGAACTCCTGCGGGAATGACAAAATTCCAGCACACCGGTGACGCTGATATAACTTTGGCAGTTGCAAGCATCGTTAAATAAACCATAATTTAATTTAAGTTTATATACAGTATGTGAAAAAATAAAGATTCATTTATACAAAAATTAAGTTTATTTTATTCCCAAAATAAAATTGCATACTGTTTAAACAATAACACCTATAAGCATATAATATTATGTTTTCTAATTTTACAAACTTTCAACTGCTGTGGAAGATGGATGAGGACATATTGCAAGAGAAATACATTAATAAATGCACCATCTTAAAAAATACTAGGCCTATCCATTTTGATCCATCTCCAATGGTTTAGGAATTAGGACCAGTTTTGTTTGGCTTATGCAACTGCTGTGCTTAGAGCATGATGTATTAACCTTAACAACTACAAGTATAAACAAATACAAGCATGTGACGCTATTCACAAACAAACGTCTACAGGAAGAAGTCGCACAGAATATGAGACTTTATAGGGGGAGGGGGGGAAGTGAAGACAGAAATAATTCCCAATTAATACCGATTAAATACAAGATTATTTACATTTTTAATTTTTCAACAATTTTCTTCCCTTCAAATGGGATTTATGTGGTACCAGTATTTCAGTTCCTTCTTAAAGTAGTTAATATTAATGATATTCTCACTCCTGTTATTTGCTGCTGAAGACTCACTGAAATATTCTTTAAAGTAATCTCCAAAATCTCAACTTTTTATATAGGGGACAGTGATGTATTTCTAAACAAAAAAGTATCCTGGCTCTGGGATTTCTGTAGCACCAGTAGTAGTTATCTTCGTCATTATCACCACTATCATCATCATCACAACCATCATCATCAGTGGCGCTAACTTATATGGACCCGTGGAGCCCGTGCCCACCCAATAATTCATATTATTATTGTTGTCATTATTATTTATGAGATTTATTTATTTTAACTTATAGCTCAAGTGTTTGAGCCCACTCAATGTTTTCCAACACTTGGTGCCACTGATCATCATCATAATCATCATCATCATCATTTCTGCAGGAATACTTAAGGAATGAATGTTAGACGAAAATACATAAATTTGAATCTAGATGTAGAGGTTATTAGATCTGCAGAGTAGACGTCACTATTAATATGACTATTTATAAACGCAAAATTTGGCGATATGAAAATCATAAATGTGCCCTGGTGCTGCTGGATCTCCAAAAATAGCCTGAAATACACCCCTGATAGGAACATATATTATATAATTTCTCTTCTGTCTTAATGATAGGTACCAGAACACTAAATTTTATTAGAAGGTGCAATTTCGAATAATGCTAAAATCGTACATAAAATAACACATATTAATATACATATACATTAAAATAAACTTAGTTGAACTTTTCTTTAGTTTGAGTCACTATCTATCTCAGCACACTGAAAAATTGCAATAGTGAAGATATTCCCTGCCTTCTTCTGTTATACCTCCCTCCTCCTACCTTCCCCTTTGCTGTGCTTTGCTATATTCTATATGTTATCACTACCGACCACTGATGTAGTCGCATGTAATGTGTGACGAATTAATATTTACTGGTAGGTACTTCTGTTTATATTGATAATAATTCTATGCAACAATCACAGTTTTACATTTCCTGGCTGATAATTTACGGTACATCAAGAGCACACATGTTAATTCTCTACCATATATTTAAATTATGGGCGGCCGGGTAGCTCAGTTGGTAGAGCAGCTGGCTACGGACTGGGAGGTCCGGGGTTCGATCCCAGGTGGTGACAGGATTTTTCTCTTTGCCAAACTTTCAGAACGGCCCCGAGGTTCACTCAGCCTCCTATAAAATTGAGTACCGGGTCTTTCCTGGGGGTAAAAGCACAGTCTACTATATACAGTCACGAAGCTTGAGTTTTGAGGGTGCTAGAAACAATGGACTGCGACAGTACTATTTTGCATTGCCTGTAATGAAGCGATATTGGCGATCCTAGTGGTGAGCAACTATCTAATGTTTGCATATTTACTACGTACTGAGCTTCGCGACTGTATATACTAGACTGTGGTAAAAGGTTGTCAGAGCGTGGTGCCGACCACACCACCTCATTCTAGTGCTGAGGTCAGGGAAAGCATAGGGCTCTACCTCCATGCCCCCCAAGTGCCTTCACGGCATGTGACGGGGATACCTTTACCTTTTTTTTATATTTAAATTACGTAATTTCGTGGTGGGTTGGTAATAAATAACTATGATGCCTCTATGGTTAGTTACAAGAGTTAAATAACCATTAACAAGGACTGTATGTGGTAATGAGACCTATCTTTTTTTACGTCTTTATTCGATGTATAATAGATTAAAAATAACATTCTTAGTGTAACACGAAGTTAAAAAAGATTTCGACAGATGCTGCACATACCAAAGCATTCACATGGTGCCATCTGTCGACTGTTGCGTAATCTACTTGCAAGTGAAGCGGTAAAATACGAAACAATAAAACAAATACGGTACGTAAGTATAGTATTTACGCAAACATTAGGGTTCTGTGAATTCCCTTTCACTTTTTTTCTAATTCTCTTGTTGTGTACATAAACAGTATTTTTGATAATCATGATCAAAAAGAAAAGAGATTACAGTCCGTGGTTTTTCTGATATAATGGTGGGAACTGATTTCTGTTGTGGTTTCGATTACCCGTAAAACGTAACAGAAAAATGAATATACTGGATCTGATTTTAGACACCAAATAACACTCATTTACGTAGTCTGCCGAGTTAGCTCTGTGGCAGCACGTCTGCCTCCAGACTACCTAGCCCGGGTTCGATTTCCAGCAGGGCCGGAAATTTTCATGTAAAATTTCTACCTCGAGACTAGAAGAGGTGGCGGTGCACAACTTTTAATCACTAAATTGTACAGTAATATGCTTGGGTTAAATCCCAAATCTCTCTGCAGTGCATATGAAGAGAAGGCATTATGTCACTATTGATAGTGATTCTTTCGTCAGAGGGGGACGTTAAGTCTGGAGGCTACATGCTGGCACCAGATTTCCCCTTCTCCCTTCATCATCATCATCATCATCATCATCATCCTCTAAACTAAACTTACACGGACACTTACACATACACTCACTCTAGTTTTGTTTTGTTGGTTATTTAACGACGCTGTGTCAACTACTAGGTTATTTAGCGTCAATGAGATTGGTGATAGCGAGATGGTGTTTGGCCATAGATTACCTGGCATTCATCTTACGGTTTGGGAAAACCTCGGAAAAAACCCAACTAGTAATCAGCCTAAGCGGGGATCGAACCCGCGCCCGAAAGGAACTTCAGACCAGCAGGCAAGCGCCTTAACCGACTGAGCCACGCCGGTGGCCCTCACCCTAGTACATGACATAATTCTTCACAGATACACATCATGTACAGCGTGACCCTCCGAAGTGGTGTACAAATTGAAAATTGGTCTCAATCCTGCCATATATCTGCAATATGCGGAACCCGAATCACGCAAGCGAAGTGGGCACACACACACACACATTTACGTGATTTTACTTTAAAAACCGTAGAGTATTTCCTTGTACATTTTACATAGAGCTTTTACAATAGTAAATAAACCTATTGATTTGTCTATGGTATAAACTATAAAAGTCTTTGAATATAATTTATAATACGTGCCCCTTTTATTTTTCGTGTTTGTAAGATTGGTGCATTGTAATTTAATTTTTCGAATGTTGATTTTCTGTTGATTCTGCAGCAGTCGTTTCCGACGGTTTGCAAGATTTGCAACCGTCATGAGCATGCGCACATCTGTTCGTAAATTCGTAAAGTTGATGTGCGCATGCTCATGACTGTTGCAAACGTCGGAAACTGCAGCCGAAACAGATCTACGGTATTACCACGGCAAAGCATGGATTCAGACTACAAATTGACATACCAATGTACATTGGAGACCTGGTTTTTTAATAGGTAATAAATACATCGACTCTTACCGATATTAGGCCATTTATCATTATTAAAATGCTTCGTATTGAATTTGAAGGTTATTATAACCGGACGCAATCAGCCGAAGTATAATTCTGGTACTGATATGATCACATGTTACTGAACTTCACCTCTTATTCTGATCTCTGATACCGGTATCATAATTTTACGTTTTTGTGGCTGTAATACCAAATCCCATATAGGTAATTGCAAAAGTATGCCATGTGAATAATAATAAATAAACAGTTCTTCAGTTATGTAATGGATACATCTTTTTTTTTTTTCTTCTTCTTATCGTGAGGTGTATTTAAAGAATTTCGATACTACGCGTGAATGTTGCATGATTTGACATAAAGTGTCAGTAGATATCTGACAATTATTATTACAGAATTCAACAGTCTCATTAACAGTACCTAATGTTTGAAATTATCATTCATATAGATGTGCAAAGCAGTAGGTCACTTAAAAAAAAAAGGATAGTATAATAGTTCTACAAATATTTAATATACTATCCTCCAGAATATCAGTGGGGCTAGGTTAGGATTGCTTCTGTGAGTAGGTAGCATTAACATCACTATATACCATTCAAACGAAACAATTGTCCCCAATGAAAAGAATATGCGGGTTATGGTACGGTAAAAACCAAAGACTACAGCAATATCACATATCAGTCTACATAACTACTGTAGTTAAAATAAAAAATGGTAAGGTTGAAAATGGCACATTGGCTTGTTGGTTTCACTGACTGATGCTATTCTAGGAGAATGGAAGATTTTATAATTTTGAAACTGCCACACCCAGATGGGGTGTACTCACACCATTGTACTGGCAGAAAAGGTTTCAGACTTATTGATTCCTGTACATAGGAAATGGACATGTCACTTTATTCACCAAGAAGTACAAATTGAGAATATCAGTATCATCGAGGTGAGAATGACTCTGTAACTTCCTGGTTGGGGTTGCCTTACGGAATTTAATCACGTGTTATAACTATTATCATTAAGCTGCGTATCATAGTCCTATATATGGCAATGTTGGTTGGTACTGTATGCAAACATGCCCTGAGAATGTGTAATGGCAAAGCAGATGCAGCTACATTGAGTTTACATTCATTAATGGGATTCTATTATTGTTAATCTGATTGTGAGGCTGACTTTGCTGACCATACATCCCGAATTTTATAGGTCTGCCCCAGTGTCCCAAAAAAATAATTTAAAAAACCTGAATTTCACTCATATTTAATTATCCACTTGTTTTATGTATGAAGGAACATATAATAGGAGGCGAAACTCAAAAGGACTTGTATATTTTAAATAATGATATAGATGTCGCCAAAGTGCAAGTGTTTTCACAGGCATCCACACAACCTCCTTTGCCTCCCTTGAAAATTCGCCGCTGTGTACAACATATAAGAATATACGTCTCTCTTATGTCTCGATACTCATGTGCAAGTAATATTCATTCATTCATACTGTTGTTCTGCCCGAGGGTAGGTTTTCACTGCAAACCCAGCATTCTCCAGTCTTTCCTATTTTCCACTTTCCTCTTAGTCTACATATTTGATCCATGTATCTTAATGTTGTCTATTATTTGATATCCTCTTCTGCCTGAACTTTTCTTTTCCATTCACCATTCCTTCCAGTGCATCCTTCAGTAGATAATTTCTTTTTCTCTTCCTGATCAGTTTCAGCATTATTCTTTTTTTACCCACTGTCTTTCTAGCATATCTTTATTTCTTATTCTGTCTGTCCATTTCACACACTCCATTCTTCTCCATATCCACTTTTCAAATGCTTCTAGTCGTTTCTTTTCACTTCGTCATAATGTCCATGTTTCTGCCCCATACAATGCCACACTCCATACAAAGCACTTACTAGTCTCTTCCTTAGCTCTTTCTCCAGAGATCCGCAAAAAATGTTCTTTTTCCTATTAAAAACTTCCTTTGCCATTGCTGTCCTCCTTTTGACTTCCTGGCAGCAGTTCATGTTACTTATAGCACACCCCAAGTATTTGAAAATGTGTACTCTTTCCGCTGCCTCATTTCGAATTTGTAAGTTTACCTTCTTAATTTTTCTTCTGATAACCATGGTCTTCGTCTTGTTTGTATTTATCTTCATCTCACACCTGTCATGTAGCTCCAGCAGCATGTACCTTGTGATGTTTTCTCTTCTGCTAATAATGCCATATCATCAGCAAATCTTATCTTCCTAGTTCTATATAACTGCAGATTTCAACAGCTTATTCCTTTGATAGAGTACAAAATAAAATTTTAATTCTGTGTTAGCTCCAATTGAATACTTTTCTCATAAAAAATAATTTTCCCCTAAATGTTAACACTGTTTTACTCAGTAAGTAGTATCCGTATGATTATGATTTTTACTCTTTATTATTAGAGAAACTGATGTGGAATGGTTTATTCCTTTACAGGTTTTAAATAATGTGGACCGTTTTCTTGCAAATTAAGTAAAAAGATTAACACATGTCATTGTTTCTCCCATTAGGAAGTCTGGCAACCAGTGGCGGCTGGTGAAGTTTGGGTCTAGGTGTTGCACTTTCTGTGATGAGAGGAGTAGAATTAGTTACCTTTATCAGTACATGGTCATGAACATTTTAATCCAATGCTGGTACTTAAATGATTAATATCAGTAATATCCGTTCTTGTCCACGACTGTTCCCCATCAAACAAAATACATGGAAAACAAAACAGTGCGTTTTTCACTTCACAACCACAAAGCCAGTCATGATTATTGTAAATTTCCTTTTTAAAAATTCTCTTGAACTGTCTTTTCCCCGTAGTAACTGTCTGGACAATGTTTAGATCAGGCAATGGTCTACCAAGTTCTTTAATTTTTAATTTTTCTTCGTCAGAAAGTACAGAGAAGTTCTTGTTTTGTAAACTGTTTACAGAATTCATAATGGTAAACGCACGTATATCACAAACTTGAAGAAAACATCACTGCACTATAAAAATTGTGATAACTATCACAATTCACATAAAACTCATTAAACTCCAGAAAAGTTCCTGTATTTTAAACAACTTACAAAATTCATAACATTATATGCCTACGTACCTATGTAACAGACTTGATGGAAATATCACATCCAATAAAAACAAAAATTGTGTTATGCAGCACAATTCACACAAAACTACTTAAATTTCAACAAAAACTAAATATTTAAAAGAGGATTAAATGAATTTCACACGATTATAAAATGACTGGACCACGTGCTCACCTAGCTACACATTGGTCAGGAAACAGGAAGTCAGGAAATGAGAAACCACGTAAGAAACAAAGACTCGGAAAAAATCTGAAAATTTCGTCTCAAGTCACGAGTCATCCAGCAAATGTGTCCGTTCAGAATGGCCACTTCGGCAATCTACGGGCAAATACAAGAACTATTTGCTTCCGGTTGTTGCAAGAGCTTTGCCGCGACCAGCTGTGTTAACTGCTGGGATAGGGAACTCTGAACTGAGCTTGCCTTCAATACCAGCCGCTACTCGAATCTGGCTGTTGCTTGGGCCGCACAACGACCACTTCTGAAGTATTCACAATTTGATGAATTTTATAAAAGCTGATTATTTTATACTCGAATTCTTGAATGATATATAAATAAAAAAATGTATATATTTAAATTGGACGAGAAGGAAACTTAAAATTTGTTTAGTTATTTAATATAAACAAAATTTTAATGTGCGGGAAAAACTTGGTCGTTGTGATCAGCAGCCGCCACTACTGGCAACTCTACTGCAGTGACTAAGGGACGGAATGCTGTTATTCAGTCTGATTGCTTGTGTATATTCGTATGTGAACTGGCAATGTGCTGTTGCTAAACTACCCAGATTTTCAGCATAATTTTCTGATTAACCATACACTTAATTACAAAATGCATAATAGGTTTTTAAATTTATTTTAATGTGTTCTATTGCCCCCTTCAATCTGCACACTTATATCACTTCCACTCTGGTGTGTGTATGTATGTGTGTGTGCGCGCGCTCGTGTGTTTCCCTCCTCCCCCCTTGCGTCTGCATCAACATTGTCTGCATATGAGGACAATGGGATAAAACTGGTGGAGTATGTCATGTGATAGAGCTGAAGAGGTATCATTTGCATTTGCAGCTTGAAGATTCTGGTTGGTGACTAGGGATATGTCTGCCATTGCTTTACCTGAAGTCACAACAGCTGCAGTGGGTTTTGGGGATATGAAGTCTTCTGTCTTGGGCCTAGGTGACTGAAGATGAATGCCTCGCAGTTCTGTCGGGTAGGTACCATTTTATAGGATACATGAATTTATAGTTAAAAGTGTACATTTTTCATATACTTAAGGTTAAACTCTCTTACCATGGGAGTATTTCATTCTTATTAAAATGAAGGTCAGGCATCATGTTAAGCATGACTCCATTACTTACTTACAAAATGGCTTTTAGAGAACTCAGAAAAGCCATTTGTAAGTAAGTAAGCATAGAATTTGAATATATCAGTTCCCTAACTGTCCATTGTGCAATTCAAACCAAGAAATGGATTTGGAACACCTCTAAATCTGTGCTTCACTGGTTGACCATGACAATATCTTTGAAAAATATTGGAGTGCAAGAGGCAAATGACTTTATTGTCAAACGCCTGGCATTAGAAAACAACAACAAATTTTATAAACAGGAAGTTTCGCGAACAGTGAGTGAAGTACTAGGTATATAAACCTCATAAATGATTTTTTTCTATAAAGGAAACGCATTCAAAGAACTGCTGTTGAAATTTGAGTTTCGTTTTCATTCTAAAGATAAAAATCGTTGAATTATGGAGACCGTAGTATGGAGGTGCCAACATTTAAGGAGATTAAATGAACTGAGAATTTCAGGGTACCAGTACCAGATTATTTACTTGGACGACGCTGCCAGGAAGGGTTGAGATCATGGTAGTTGTTCGTGTTGTCGTAGTGCATCTGTATCACGCGGGAAGATGATGAAATTGCACGCCAATGGACGTGAATTTTTTTTTTTATTTTAGTTGGTTATTTAACGACGCTGTATCAACTAATAGGTTATTTAGCGTCGATGAGATTGGTGATAGCGAGATGATATTTGGCGAGATGAGGCCGAGGATTCGCCAGAGATTACCTTGCATTCACATTACGGTTGGGGAAAACCTCGGAAAAAACCCAACCAGGTAATCAGCCCAAGCGGGGATCGAACCCGCGCCCGAACGCAACTTCAGACCGGCAGGCAAGCGCCTTAACCGACTGAGCCACGCCAGTGGCTATGGACGTGAAAGATGGATACCTAGTTGTTTGTATATTTCAAGTAAAAACAATGGGGATGCTAGAACTGACTCCCATGATGAAATTATTAAAATATTTTTGAGAATTGGTTATCAGATGTTTTATTGAAACATCTACCTGAAAATGAAAAACTTGCTTTTGTGTTGGACAACGCCAGCTATCATTCCAGACTAAAGAGAGGATTCCCACCATGTGCTCTTAGTATAGTTTCATTTGTGATAAATCATGACATGGAAGTCTCAAGTCTTCTTCCCTATAAAACTGTGTTTATTCAAAGTATGAAAGACACACTATAATATTTCACTAATTGTGTCCATTTTATAATTAATAATGATATTATACCGGTACATAATATTAAACAGTACGATAATTATGTTATGCTATTAAGAGAATCACTATTGAAGATACGACAACAATGCTTTTTAATACACCGATCGAGTAACAGAGAGGTAGGGAACAAAACTGAGCTCGGAAATCTTTTAATTTTCTGACGTTAACCTATTGAACAGAGGGATAATATACAATACAGATCATATTATTGATGGCATTACGTTGACAGAATCTTCGGAATGATTCCAATCATTAGTTACATAATATATATTTTTTTCCAATGCCACCAGGTTGTCATTTGATATTTCTAGTCTCTCCTGGTAATGGCTTATTTGTAACCCACTTCTGAGGTTGGAGTGCCTGGAAGGCAGAGTTACGCTGCCCCAATGGTAGTATGATAGGATGATTATGAAGTGCCAGGAGAGATCTTAAAACTAAGCCTAACCTAATTTCCAGAGCATGGACGAACACAGGAACATTCCCCTTTAAGGAAAAATTCCTGTGTTCTAACCGGGAATCGAACCCGAGACTTCATGAACTGTAGTCAGAAGCTCTTGACCACCAGCTTATGAGGTTGGTCCTTACGTAATATATAGAAGCTGGTGTCTGACACTTAAAATACAGCTCTCAACTTGTTCGTGCATAACGCCAATTCTGCTAGGAAGTGGTGTTTCATATTGGAAAATCATAGCAGAATATGTAGCTTAACATTTGAATGACTTACCATTTCTTTCTACTAAAATTTATTGAAAATCATCCGTCCTCAAGTGAAGTTGACCACTAGGATCCGGAATTACAAGGATCAAAATATAAAGAAAAATGAAATGAGTAAAATAATTATTTGCTTTGTACATTTTTAAAACAAAAATTTATGTGTTAACAAATAAATGATAATGTAGAATTTGAAGAGAGACCTTCAGAATTTCGATCACAATCTTCAGAATCTCATAAAAGGGAATTTTAAAAGATTTAAGGATATTACATGTAAATTTTGGTAAACGTCCCCTTGCTCCAATTAGTAAGTCTGTAACATCCCAGTTGTAAAGCGGAATGTCATATTTTTCACCGAGGTATAGAAGGCAAGATACATATTTAGCTCGCTTGTCATCATTTATCTGCAGTGTCTGGTTTGTGTCTCACTCAGAGCATATCGTAGGGTCTAAGACCATCACTTTCTGGATTCTTCTGTTGATGGCAATGGTTTATACAGTATTTTATGAATAATGGATGTCATCCCCCCTCCCCCCCAATTTCTTTGTCTCAGTTATCTGTATATTAAAATAAATAGATGTAATTCTTGATATTAAGAGATATTACATATACTGTCTTTTCTGTACTTCAGTTCGTATACCAAACATTTTCGAAACGAATTGAACTTAACACATTTTACATGCACACTGTAGTCTACACTTTTTTACCTGTTATGATGATGATGATGATGATGATTATTATTATTATTATTATTATTATTATTATTAAATCTTATCTGGCGTAGATAGGTTACCAGTACTTAATTTAATAATTTATTTATGAATTGCAGTAATGTGCCATTGACAATTGCTCATTTATAATGTAGATTTTAACCACACTGTTGAAGGAACTTTCTCAACTTTCTGAAAATATATATTTCGTCTTCAGATAAATGTTTGTTTTTTTAAGGTAAAATTAACTCTACCATCTTTTCAAAATTTAAATTCGTATATTAGTGAATATAGCATAACAATACTGAGATCGTCGCTATGCTACGGGTAAATTGTCTATGAATTAAGAGTAATATGCAATTAAAAAAATGGCTATCCATTTCAGATCAATAATTTTGTTAATTACAAAAGTGCCACCAGTAAAGAAAAGTTTTCTGTATTTTAAAATACAGTCCTATTTGTTACTAAATTTTGAGATGTAAGTGGTATTAGAGAAATTGGGCTGCGAGTGTACTATCTATGAAATCGGAAAGTAGAAGAAAGAAATCCAACTCACAACATTTCTCTTCTTCACGTCCAGAACCCACGGAGTCTCCAGGAAAACCCTCTACATCAGAGAATAATCAAAAACCAACTTCAGAGAAATCTCAGCGGCCATCAAAAGCAGTTGATTCATCTTTGACTTCAGTAGGGTCTTTGGAATCTGTTATCACAACAACTGAACCAGACCCATCCACAGACTTCAGTCAATATCCTGAATTAGCTGAACAATGTGAACAAAACAAAATGAAAGATTCAGAAACTTCAGATGTAAATCAACCTCCTACTGATGGAAATACTTCAGAGGAAAAGAAACCGACAAATGGCAATACTTCAGAGGAAAAGAAACAGACAAATGGCAATACTTCAGAGGAAAAGAAACAGACAAACACCCAAGAGTCCAGATATCGACGCATTTTGAAGAAAAGCAAGTTGGCATCCCCTTCATCGGCAGAGAGTGCATCAAAATACATACCACCTCCTAGGCCACGTCCGAAGAAGGGAAAGGAGTTTGTAGAAAAGCAGTGGACTGATGATCCAGACCCAACTTAATAAATGTTACTTCATTACAATATTAAGAACTTTTTATTCAGTAGGAACAAAGTACTGGCGGAATACTAAACTAAATATCACAGTAAAAAGCCAACCCTCGAAAAGCAAGGTTAAAGACGAGACGTTATTTCTTTCCTTCTTTACACATCTCACTATGGAGTGATTTGGAGGTATGCCTACTACCAGGGGCGGCTCGTCCATAAGAGCTGCAGAGCTGCAGCACTCCCTGCTTTGACAGGAAAATAAAAATAATATTTATTTTAATTTGTAGAAGAATTGTTACAGCTTTTATTGGTAAATTGCTTTATATTTCATCTGGCCGGGAATATGTACTGTTATCTTATGCATAATCTTTTTGCACGTCGACTGTATTGGAATTGACACTGCATTCAAAGTCATCCTGGGATCTGCAGGGTGGTCAGCTTATAGAGAATGTATCTTGCTAGGTCAGGGGGTTGAGAGGTGAAGGGAAGCAGAGAGAAACTGCCGCTGTTTAAAACCCACATCTCGCTGCAGTGGCTTGCATAGCCAGGCCACAAGGGCTCTTTCCTCTCCTCCCACACCGCTATTGTAATGCTGCGTCAAATGGATTCTCTATTCCCTTGAAACTTAATGACAAAATTTTTATTTTCTTTTCACATACTTATTGTTGTAGAATCTTATCGAGTTAATATAACGAAATTAATATTCTCTTTTGCCTTATTATTACGTATATATCCAGCCTCCAGCAGAACCTAATATTTGCCTTAACTCAAAATGATTGCACGAGTAGAATCCTTTTGATATAGCACGTAAAATACGAAAGAGACTTCTTTTCCAGTTTTAGAAAATTGTTGACCATCAGTTTATCTGAGTGTTGCTTTGGTGTGACGTCTTAGTACCATAACTTAATCAGTGCAAATGTGCAAGCATGAGTGCGTGTGAATTACAGAATATTAATTTTATTTTTTCCAACTTTCCCTTGCGGAGAATATTGATGTAATGAAGTGAATGAAATTAAAGGGTCGTCCGTTACCCGACTTAAATCTTACTTAAGCTTCATCTAGCCGAAATAGTGCATATATGTAAGGAAGTATAACAATGAAATTTACGCTAAGCATTTGTGGTTATGTGGATGTGAACAAAAAAAATCTATTTTGTTTTCCTTGCCTCCTCTTCGGTGGTGATGCTGCATGGACTAGGAGTGGTGTGACAGATTTAGGACATTTGCTCCTAAAAAGCAAAATGCACGAATCTTTGCAGTCTCACCTGAAAAATGTTTTTTAATTGGCTATGTTATGCAACTCATACTGCTGTGCAATTAAGTGAAACGAACAGAACAAACATTCTCAAACATAATCAAAAAGTGAGAAAAAATCGTGAAATTATTTAAAAAAAATATTGATTGTATCAAATTTTGTGGCCAATATGAACTTCCCCTTAGGGAACATGATGAAAAAACGATTCTAAGAACCCTGATGTGTTTCGTGGGTTGCTACAGTTCGTGAGTAATCTAAACGAGCCTCTCAAAAATCATTTGGAACATGCCACTGTTTAAGGTTATTCTAAGACAATTCAGAATGAACTGGTAGATTGTAAGTTGAGTGTCTGCCGATCTGAAATTCAGACTGAAATCGACGGTATTAGTTTTTTTTAGGGATTAGCAAATGGTCCCACAGACATCTCCCAACTAAGTCAGGAAGTTTTGGTTTTTCGATATGTAGTGCATTTATTTTTGTCCTATACTTATTAGTAATGGTATCAAGAAGTGAAATTTGTATGTACCGAAATCTACTGCAGCTCTCCCAATCCACAAGTTCACGAGCCGCCACTGCCTACTACACAATGTCATGACATGTTGCCTATCTCCAAAACTATTCACTTGAGATCCTATGTGTGTGTAAACATTTTAGCTCGATTTTGACTGTAGATTACCATGCACTCAATTGTGTACAATTTTGGAATATTCTGTATAAGGCGGAATGTGTTCACATTTCAAACATTGTTATGTGTATTTGTTTTGTGAATATGCCAATTTGTGATTTAGGAATGGATGTGTTGGCCACTCGATTTCCTCGATGTATCGATTAAATTCTTTCCAACAATGTAGAGGACACTCGCTTTCAGGGATATGCCTGTAACTAACACTTCAAAATTGTGAGTGATTTGAAAGGGTTCTCTAATTTTTATCAGCTTGCTGGAATATTTTTATTAGACTTATGAGACACAGTTTAACAGGAATGAGTTTGCCCGAGGGACTTCTCCTGGCTTACAAATCATGTATACGATATTTTTAGTTTTATTTTTTAAAATTATAATCTTTAGGGTACAAATTTAACTTGTTCGCTGTTCAGAATAAGATTGAAGCAACGATAAAAAAATTTAAGTTGTGATTTTGTTGAGTTATCAGTCGAGAATTCGATTCATTTTCCATTCTAGTAACATACTATGATGATGAACTTTCGTCCAATATCTTAGGAAATATAAAAAGAAAACATTTTCATAGAGTGTCATTAAAATCAAGAGAACATTATCCATTTTGCAATGGAAAAAACAATTGTATGAAAAATCTCTTCTTGCTCGTCAAAAAAGAAAAGGCGCTGTTAGCTTAAAAATCCTGTTTCCTACATCCTCTCTGTTACAGTCGAAGTTGCATGCATCACACATATATCTCAATGTTTCCCGAATGCAATACAACACTTAATACCATTTGCATCAGCATACTTATGTGAGATTATATTTTCTGCTCTGATCTTGGAGAACAGATATAAAGATAAACCTAATGTTGAGGTAGATTATATCGTCGGTTTACAAGGAAAACACATTAAGTAAAAAATATCATTTCTAAAAACAAAAGTGTTTGAATGTTCTTGACAAAACTGAATCCTCAAAGTATTATTTGTAGCAAGTTGTTTCTCTTTGTGTGTATTTTATTTTCCAATTCTAAGTTTATACAAATACACTATGTATATTACATACACATTTTCCTCAGATATTAGGCTTAATGTGTTTTGCTTATAAACCGACGATATTCAGAAGCTAAAATTGAAATCTAATATCACTGTAAATTTATTAAGGGTGTTTAATTCACTACATCATGCAAATATTTAATGAGTGGGATATAAATTTTACAAAATATTTTGGGGGTCCACCAAAATGAAATATGAGCTTCAAGGGATCCGTGACATTCAAAAGTTGGAATCACTGCTTTTAATCATTATCAGTTTGAAGGAATGTAAGACATACACAAATGTAATTATTGAACACCAGTTTTCAAACCACTGTGGTTGTTCAGAGACAATGAGCAGCTGTAAACGAACATATTATGATGTGACTGCTGCACTGTAGAAATGTTTACATTATATTCCTCACCATTATTATTCCTGCCAGCTGCAAGCAGATCACAGGTCATTGTTGTCACTGTGATAGCTTCAGTTGCCTTATATGGTCAGGCATCATGTAAGCGTGACTCCATTACTTACTTATGGCTTTTAGAGAACTCAGAGGTTCATAGCCACCCTCACATAAGCCCACCATCAGTCCCATCCTGAGCAAGATTAATCCAGTCTCTATTATCATTTCCCACTTCCTTCACATCCATTTTAATATTATCTTCCCATCTACGTCTCGGCCTCCCCAAAGGTCTTTTCCCTCCGGTCTCCCAACTAACACTCTGGTAGGCCCAAAGACCTCTCTTCCCTTGGGAATGGTATTTAACCATGACTTTTGGAAGTCTATTATGAAAAAAAAAATAGTATTTATCTGGAATAAGTAGCCTGTGTATGTAATATCTATTAACTCGTGTTGATCTAAATGAGGGGTTGGAAAGCAATGGTGGATCATTAATGTTTAGGTGAGGGGTTTGGACTTTTTCCATTGCTGGTTGTCACAATCAAAAAATTAAGACACAACGTTTCGAAGGGTGGTTCTCCCTTCGAAACGTTGTGTCTTAATTTTTTGATTGTGACAACCAGCAATGGAAAAAGTCCAAACCCCTCACCTAAACATTAATCTATTAACTCACTAAATTAAGTCCCTAAGCATTAAAACTTAACACTAACTACTTGCATCAGACTATGCTTCTCTCGAATCTGGATCATGGCAAATGATATTTTACGACCACAATTCATATTCCTCTTTATTTGTACAAAAAAATACACGTAAAGTATGTACATCTTTCTCTGGATTGTATAACTATAAATAATACGTAAAAAAAAAAATAGGTGTTTCAAAAAGCAGTACCATTATTTTCTAATACTTTGCAGCAAACCTCCTGCGTATGACCTTCAATGGCTTCACAGCTCCCACAAATGAGACGAGTGCAATGTTCCTAGTCAAAGACTATCGCTATCAAGGGAGACAATTGGTGCTGGACAAGTCTTATTCTGAAATCCATTAGCCTTTGAGGTATAAAGAGAATAAACTCCCCCCCCCCCCCCAAATAGCTCAAACTGTTCCGTCCATACAATTATTATTGTAATACACAGGTTTTAATGCAATGTTTAAGCAGCAACACAATGGGGAACTGATTTCACTCTCCATCTCTGTCCGTCACTCATATATTAGTCAGTGATATTACTATTGGTTCTCATCATATGTAGGAGGTTTGCATTTCAGTATAATATTACATTTGCTGCTTACTAGAAAAACTAGGTAAACAAAGCACTTTTAATAAAGTTAACAAAATACTTCATGCAGTATATTGTGCCCTGAGTTTTCTAATGAAAATAATTCTTTCAATCTTTGTTTTACTCCCCCATTCTCAACTCATATTTTTGTTACAATCACTTTCCAAAAGTACAATATATACATCCAGATCTGACATGAAATTACAACCATTAACACTATAAACCTAAATCTGAATATTCAGTCTTGCTTTCAATAAATTAGATTTAAAATCTTCTTTCTACAGGGGAGTATAATTGAGACATTACAGATGATTCATTGTCGATATAGTTTTTGAATGTTTCAACCATGTGCTTAAATATAAATCACTGTTTCGAAGATAGTTACTTGTTCCATTTTCAAGTATATCTTATTCATGACCTAGATGGTTTGCCTAATCAGTTTAGTTCTGTTAGCTGTACAAAAGTAAAACAGGACCAAACATGATGTTTCAGCAATCAATGAGATCACATGATTAGTTGAAATCATAGCATAACAGAAAAAAAAAAAAAATATATATATACTATACATGTTACAAACTAACTAAAAACGGGTGCTTTTGTCATCTAGTCTGCTCTCAAAAAACCTGAAAGTTAGAATTTATAAAACAGTAAACTTATATTATCAGTTGTTTTGTATGGTTGTGAAATTTGAACTCTCACTTAGAGAGGAACAGAGGCTAAGGGTGTTCGAGAATAAGGTGCTTAGGAAAATATTTGGGTTTAAGAGGGATGATGTTACAGGAGAATGAAGAAAATTACACAATGTAGAACTGCAAGCATTGTATTCTTCACCTGACATAATTAGGAATATTCAATCCAGACATTTGAAATGGGCAGGGCATGTAGCACATATGGGTGAATCCAGAAATGCATATAAAGTATTAGTTGGGAGCCCGGATGGAAAAACACCTTTGGGGAAGTCAAGCTGTAGATGGGAGGATAATTTTCAAATGGATTTGAAGGAGGTGGGATATGATGATAGAAACTGGATTAATCTTGTTTAGGATAGGGACCATGGAAAAGATAAAGATAGATCAAATAAAGGCACATATGGAAAGAAGAGGAGAAAGAATAAAAGATGAGATCTGAGCCAACAAGGACGAAATGAGAATCTTGATACATTACCTAAAAGAACTCTGAAACGATGCTAGATGATGATAATAATACTTTGAAAGCATGTGGTAGTAGCAAAGATCAATTATTGCATCAATATATAACAAATGGCGAGGCAGAGATAAATGTACAACCCCTGATCATCTATATAACCGTGTGATCAAATATTTTCGGCCTTTCCCGCTAGTCAATTTGAAAGAATGACGTCAATGCTAGTTAATGAGCCTTGGCTTGAAGAAGAGGTGGCGGTGTGGTGGAGAGAACAAACGTCTTCGAGAGTACTTTGAGACCAAGCGGGTAGTTCAAGAACTAACACAACCAATATCAGCAATCAGTTTGTCCATTGCCAGAGAGATGGAAATCACCACAGAGCACCGTATTTTCATGGTTGAAGCTTATTTCTGATCTGGAAGAATAATCCAGGGAGAATATAATTACGATGTGGGTCGCTGTGTGAATGAATTTCGCCTCTCTTACCAGAATTTCAGCAGGTACCCAGAGACAACATTACAAGGACAGTTAAGAGGTTAGTTGGATGTGTTGTAATCAATTTGTAATTGTCATACTAAAGTCTTTCTTCATAATGACTTTCTTTATTCACCTTTTCAGTGATCTGTTAATGATCAAATTTCTCTCTTTTACAGTTTTAGTCTTTTCTTTACTCATTTACCAATCGCACAGGTAGACATTACGTACAGTATTTATCTAGGTATTTTTGTTTGATTACGGTACCGTATTTTGCTTGTCATAGATACATCCCCTCTTTCACGCAACTGGCTCAGTTACCCGGAAAAAGAAGAGGACTGAGCACTCTAAACTTACAGACGTTACTATGGACATAATACGAGGATGTATGACAGAGAGGCCACGGACATCACTATGTCAACTCAACCGAGAGACTGGGTTGTCATATGGCTCCTGTCATACGGCAGTAAAGAAAGTAATGAATCTCTAAGAAGTTGAAAATGTAAACACGGTTAGAGAAAACTCTTGTCGTTCAGTACGCCTCCCACTACGGTGTGCCTACCATCCCACACCACTCATAAGACTAACTCCAACTTACCCATCAACGAGGCATGGAGGCCTCAGTGCGTAGAAACTTGTTCTGCCTTAGTGACGACATTAATTCAAATTCAAATTTATTGGCGGGAAAGGACAAAAATATTTGATCAAATGGTATATCAGACTGACCATTCCCATGTTATAAAATGGCAGCATATAAAAGAGAACAACCACTAGATGGGCCACGGACCTATATGCCCTTCCCTATATATATTCCCCTTTATTATAAACGACGTATGCCCTATTTCAGAACCTATAAATTGTCTATTAAATATACGAGGTCACTCAATTAGTCGCAATTTGAAAGGAC
This sequence comes from Periplaneta americana, assembly GCF_040183065.1. Lineage (NCBI taxonomy): Eukaryota > Metazoa > Arthropoda > Insecta > Blattodea > Blattidae > Periplaneta > Periplaneta americana. The sequence continues at coordinate 151,118,556 of NC_091123.1, forward strand.
AGGGACCTCTCAAATTGCAGATTTAGATTTCACGGTGCTTCTTCCGACTGCCTTCACATGCCTTGTCATCAAACAACAGATGACAGCGTCTTGCCATCCTAACGGCAAACACCAGCCAGCTCTTCCTCTTCCCGTTCCGTGATCACTTGATCAAATCTCAGTCCCCCTCGCGTATGTGGTACCTAAGAGGTTACGTCCCATTTCGGCTTCCCCTTCAAAATTTTCTAGAGTTCCTTCAGTGGAACAGCGTAACCCGGAGTGAGACTAGTGGCCAACAGGCTTGGAGCTCACATATTTAGTTTTGTACAGCCCCCAACCCCTTGCAAGGACGCGTTTTGCGTAGCTTTTAAATTTGTCCTCCCAATTCTCTTTCGATTTTTTTTTCGGATTTCCACTTTCGAAAATGAATTTTTTGGTAACGACCACTAGATGGAAGTACAGCTGCAAGCTACTACTCCATGCAATTCCATCAGGGTTATAACATGATTTCTTCTGGATTTGTTAGATGGCAGCATAATGAAAATGATGAAAGTGGTCTTGAAAGTTAATTAGGCTGATCATCAGTCTGTTATATACGATCAAAGATACAACTAAAACCATTACCAATGAAATAGTAGTACTACAAAGAAATAACAATATATACAATATTACATAAATGGTATACAAAAAAAGTAACAATTTTTTTTTCCGGAATTAGGGATACTGAGAATGAGTATTTCCATGAAAATCACGAAATCAATTTTTATGGAGAATTACAATGCTTTGAACAATGAGAAAGTAAAATAGCATGACTTTAACAAAAAAGAAAATGTAATTGTTTAATAAATTTTTAAATTGACATATTATGATTTCTACTATATTATCATTTTAATTGATTCCATCATCTTTGTCAAATTTCATGGCCAATCAGACATAACAGACACAACTGAGTAGGCCAACTTTATGGCTCATAAACAACATATCCCTAGGATGGAACAATGTTGAACATTTCAACATATGGTTGAAACCCAAAAAATTACATTACAATATACTCCTCCCAAACTCCATTGGAAATTATAACAACTTAAGACCATTACTTTGGCTTTTCATTTTAAATATATTGTTCTTTCTATGTGCAATGACGTAGCATCAATGAAGATGTGTCTACTTATAGAGTAAAAGGAAATGATATATTTTAATAGTACACACGAAATTGTTTAAATTATTTACATTAATAATTTTCAAACATCCCATACTATAATTTTGTTATTGGTTATATTCTCTAATAGATTATGCCTAGAAGAAACCCATTGTTGCCTCCACAAGCTGTTGACACAATTAAGTCTCTGTGTCTACATTGGGGCAGAGATTGTGAACAATATCCATCAGAAAATCTTGTGCACAAAGCGACCACTACAATTACTGCTGTCTGACAGATAGGAAATGGTACAGTAACGTGAATGTCGTGAATAAACAATATGAAGCAAGTATTATTTCAATAATGATAAGTTGAGTTTGAACTAAGAAACATTCAATTCGGTTGCTTTTTTGATTAGAATTTTTTTTTTGTCTTCTAACATTTGAGCAAAAAAAATCTCACTAAAATATTCAGTAGACTTGTATTGGAATTAACTGAAAATGGGAAAATATACAGAAGGAAATTTAAAGAAACCTGGAATACAAATATATTTGGCTCGTGCATAATAAGAAAAGAAGTGTTTTCATTGGTATTTGAAGTCGAACCTCAGAGTGGACAGAAACTTATAAAATAAAGAATTATGAGATTAAAGCTGAAGTGGCAATGAAGCACCAGATGAGAAATGCAATTCTTTACATGCTAGCTTAACATATAATTGTACAATGTTTGGCAGAAATTGAAATACAATAAAAATGTTTCTCATGACGATACTGTGGCATTTGCTTCACATTCAGGAAACCGAGAGGATGAATATTTGTCAGACAAAGGCAATTACTTGGATATACCAATGTTACTAACTATGAAAGAAGCTTTCATCATTTAGAGGCTATGCCTATAAAACCACTTTACTCCTAATATTAAAACAGTGAAGTCCTTCGCAATTTAATAGTTTTTCACGTATTCTCCATCAGAAGTGCTAAGAGTGTGATGGATCAAGCTTCTACACCCTGCAGCTATAAATAGAATTATCATTCTCGGAGAGTTTCAACCATTAAGAAACACTACAAGAAACAAGAAAGAGCTGTTGCATGTATTATAGACTCAGAAGACTGGAATCCAGAATATATTAATGCTGCGTGTCTTACATATTACCCTGAACTCTCCTTCATAATATATGATCCTGTTGTGTCTTAGCTCTAGTAGTTCTGTGTTCATGGAGCATATCTTCAAGTCAACTCTACTCCAATGAAACAAGAAGAGTCAGATCCAGTGGGTTGGTTTGTACACAGATTTTCTTGCAGAATGTCTTGTTCAATGCAAGAATTAAATTAACCATGAATTTTAGTTCACTTGTAATGAGTTAGAATTTTAAAGAAATTTTATTCACTGGTAACACAATAAATAGGCTTTTATATTTGGGCAGTTTGGTAATCTACTCTTCTCTTCTTTAGAATTTTAAACCATGTGAAGTTTCAACATAACCTTCTTATGAACTAGTTCAGCAAGCTTTGTTTCCAAATGTGTTCAAAGTTAAAACATAATAAACATGGTTTCTTTAAAATATAAGCCCTGTACCACCATTAATAGCACTTTTATACTGTTTCTAATTTTAATACTATGTCACTGCACATGTAAATACAGATCTACAATGTTATGCAACACACATTACTTAATTAATTATATAATAATTATGTAATCCATTTTGCCATGGATGTTAGAAGGCATTTATATGACGTATTAATATTGAAAATTTATTTACTTCAGTCAGTGGACATGCTATCATACAAGGAAATGATTTTGTCTGATGGCAAACAATCACAAAGATCTTTAAAAGGTTGATAGTTTTGTAATGTTATTACATCACCAACAATAAGCAGCTTGTATTTTGCACGTGTAATTGCTACGGTCAATCTTCTTTTATCTCCGAGAATTTCACTTTCCTAAAAAAAAAAAACAACAACAGAGATGTAAGTATACATGCGGATAAAGCAAATGTCACAACTCATTTTACATAATTCATGCATTTCATAGAAAAAGGTCCTTCAGCAGAAAATAAGATAATACTTTGTGAAGCACTCCCATTTAAATATTGTTCAATAGACTTCAACTAAGGTTTCTTTTTTTTACAAGATTGAATGAAAAGATATTCGATAATAACAGTAAGTATACAGTTAAGATTAATGTAAGGTCAAATGTAGCCAATAGACTATTGAACAAATCAGCACCCACACTACCATCACTAACAATATCACCACATGTCTACTGATATAACCACTTCACCCCCACCCTGCTGCCATAATCAGTTTCATCTCTACTATCACCACAATAAACAACATTACCATTATTTCTACCTCTGATTGAGGTTCTGGCTGATACATCTATTATCAGGCAGTACATCTCACTTGATGATATGTGTCACAGGAAGAACAAATGAGGACCTAACATTCTGAATATGCAAAGTGTCAAAAACAACTTTCTAAGATACTGATGAAAAACACACTGCGAAATGCATGTTGAGATACCTACAACACAGTCTTTTGGCACACGAATGAGTCACATACAGTTTCGCTACAACGAAGACAATTTAGTATGATATTCTCATATGGATGTTTCTCCCTTAAGGTACGGTCACATGTCGCTACTTTTGCAGCGCTACTTTTATACTGCAGCTGCATAAGTTGCGTGTCGTGTTCACACGTAAGCCAAAAGTAGCGTGCTGCACGCTACTTTTTGTGCTGCACAACCCGAGTGCTGCAAAAGTTGCAACTGGAGGTTGCGAGTCCGTTCACACACAAGGCGCTACTTTTGCAGCTGCAGTCATGCTGCAGGTTTCCATCTCCGTGTTGACTTCTCAATATACATTTTGTGGTTATGTTCGGATTATTAAGAAACTCATGCGAAAGCTTCCTTATCTATTATTTGCTTTTCTGTCGTATCTAGTATTCAGAAATTGACATTATTTTTACTATAAAGCTTTTAAAAACGCCTATATACTTAAATGATAACCAACAGTATATTCACGTAATCAATGTTGGCAACCCTCCTGTTTGGAACTCCGCTACGGAAAATTTAAAAAGTGAATTATATCGTCACCAATTATGCTCAGACTATGTGGTGTGTATTTAATAACTGTTACAAATAATTTATTTTCATCACATTTAACATTAAAATATATCCAAGCAATAAAAGTATCATTGGCACATTTGGGTGGTAACACTGGTTGCAACCGCAGCAAAAGTTTCAACAAAACTGATATTAAAAATGCTGCGGCTGCAACCCTGAGAACCCTGTTCACACGTCGCTACTTTTAAGTTGCGCGCAGCATGGAAAAGTAGCGGGCAGCAGGTTCGGCAGCCGCTACTTTTCGGGTTGCACCGTTGTTCACACGTCGCAGTACAAGAGTTGCGCAGTTTTTGTACTGCATCACTGCAAACGTAGCGACTTGTGATCATACCTTTAGATTGAATAAAATTAAATTTGAAAAATTGGCACTTAGCACATGTAGAATGTTAGGTCTTCAATTGTTGCATACATCTCTAGTATGATTAGTGAACTATGTTACTAGTGCACAATGTAAGCAATGGAAGGGAAAAGGAACTGGTTACCCTACTCCATTATCTCCTGGCTTAACTGCCTCATGAGTGATGCCTTATTGGTCACTTATCCAACCAGTTTTCGGACTATTAACATATAATTTGTCGGCCTGGGTGGCACAGTCAGTAGAGTGCTGGCCTTATGTGTCCAAGGTTGCAGGTTCGATCCTGGCCCTGGTTGATGTCATTTAAGTGTGCTTAAATGTGACATGCTCATGTGAGTAGATTTACTGGCATGTAAAAGAACTTCCTGCAGGATAAAATTCTGGCATATCAGTGACGCTGATTTAACCTCAGCAGTTTTGAGCGTCGTTAAATAAAACATAATTCTAATACCATAATTTCACCAATACATTTTTAGGAAATTATGATTTAATATTCTTTTGTTTATACTTTTGTACCTTATTTCTGTTAGAGTGTGATTTCTCAGAAGAACCAATATCTTCAGTTCTTGTACACGAAAATATGATAACATCCTTGTCTCGACCCTGATATTGATCAACTGTATTTACTTCCACACCTGAATCACCGTCACTAGGGACCATTTTACGCAGGAGAGCCACCTGTGCACGGTAAGGTGCAATGACTCCTATACTGCTGCCAGTTACACCTCCCTGTAGGGTTGAAAAATATCAGCTTATTATGTGAAGCAAATGAACAACACAAACTTACTGAAATAGAGCAAATAAATAGGTACTGTATGTTACAACACTAATTCTAGTAACAGCAACTTAGTTACAGACATCAATGAGCTTATAACATGGACACATGCTATGTAGATATTGGGTAGATAGTGGTTTGTGTTGCCTTAAGTGGTAAGCTTATCGTTACACCTGGCCAAGTAAGCCGCTTCGCTTTTTAAGTTACTAGATAAACTTAGGTCAGGTGGAGGAAATTGTAGATAACTACCAACAAAATAAAGAGCAAGGATACATCCTCGTTTACTCCAAGGCCTTGAACTACTAGTTAAAATTCCACACAATCCAACTGGATAATGCTAAGGAGCAATAGTTGTGAAGACCTTCTCTGAAGTTACTCATGATCGAATGGTTGTTATAACTTAGAAATCATTCTCGATAAAATATAATGCATTCATTGCATAGGATGCATCTTTATCGTTTGTCTTCAGATTTATACAACAATTGGACATTGATTCCTATTAGATATATGTATCAATTAGACCAAAATGTGTTAGATCTCTTTTATTAAACGTACTGTCATTGAACTCTTTATTGGACCTTCTGTCTTTGGACATAATTTCTTTAAACCTTCTGACGTGGAGCTTTGAGTGGTGTGTCTGCTGTGTGTGTCATCTTAGTGACTTTCTTGCCTGTTCATAAGCATTTCAGGATGTGCAGAATTGTTTCTTCACTTTAATTTGCATTTTTTTTTTTTACATATTAGAAATGTTTACAGGTTAAATCTGTACAGACTGTGTTCTATGATGGTGTGTCTGCTGTGTGTGTCATCTTAGTGATATTCTTGCCTGTTCATAAGCATTTCAGGATGTGCAGAATTGTTTCTTCACTTTAATTTGCATTTTTTTTTCTTTTTTTTTTTTTTTTTTTCTTACATATTAGAAATGTTTACAGGTTAAATCTGTACAGACTGTGTTCTATGATCAGATGTCCAGTTCCAGCTCTAGAGGCGAAAGTCTGTAGTAGATGTCATTGTTGATTCATATCAATTGTAATGTCATTAATGACTACATGAGTAACAATGGCATAAATCAATTTATACCAATGAGTAATGTAAGCAAGAATTAGAATGTTAATTGAGGAGAAATCGTAGAGTGAAGTAGAAACTGCATCAAATAATAATCGTATTTGTTAGGAGTAGTTGGGAATTAGAATAAGATAGGAACAGTACGATAGTGATATGAATTTCAGGGAGTAATAAGTGAAACGAATGGACAAATAAAGGCAAAATCAAGAGAATGCATTAGTCACTATATGTCAGTGTATAAAGTTGTAAATAGTGTAAAAAAGGGACTGCTGGCCTGACTACAGGAATGTGAAGGAACAGTGTAAAGCATATTGAGTGAAATATATCATATATCATGAATAACAAACACTCGCTGTTGTACAGATTGTATTGTATTTTTTAACATTCCATGGTATTCATATATGCTTACAGCTAGAATATGGAACAAGTCAAAAAACTTAATACGGTATTATTATAAAATCTTAATTTATAGTCACAGTCTAGATGAAATATATACAGACGAGATTTACAATATAGTTTACTAGTACAACACATAGTTTTAGTATCAATTTCATGAAGTGTTATTGAATGTCATGAATTCACCTACAGAATAAAGGTGTGAGAAATTAGGTACTTCTTTAATTTGGCCCGAAATAATTTTACGTTTTGAGTTTCATTTTTTATATCGATAGGGAGGCTATTAAAAATTTTTATTGCCATATAACGCACTCCTTTTTTATAGCACGATAGACTTGCCGATGGAGTATGAAAGTCATTTTTTTTGACGTGTATTTATGCTATGAACTGTTGAATTAGTTACAAAGTTTTCACGATTACATACGAGAAAGATTATTAATGAAAAGGTATACTGACAAGCCATGGGCATTATTTGTAGTTGCCAGGTCCAGTAGGAAACTTAACTTTCTTCCATAAGGATTGGATGATTTGAACTGTCTTGTGTTTGTCCTGTGTTATATTAATGCTCTCAGGTCTCGTTCTGAGCATACACAATGTGAGGAACATAAGGGGAACTCGTAACATAGATTCGAAGGTAAGTGTTTAAAGCTAAGGAAATGAAAACAGGCGTATTTTATAATTGCATAAAAAGAAGTGTTTAGATTGAATTGTAATGGATATTCAAGTATTAAAATGAAAAACTTATAGTAGTCAAGTCAAAAAAAGTTTTAATCTAAACAGGAACTTGATATCCAATGTTGGATACCTGTACTAATATCACACAATAAATGATCCAATATTATAATACAGAAACACTAAATACAGATGGTTAAGTGTAAAGCATACCTATTGAAAAAATAATACAGTATATAAGACTAATTTTTTTAAAAGAGGGGTTTAAAGTGTTATGCTTTTTGCGAGGGGAAAAATATATATAATTTAGTTCTAGTTCTTATAGTAGCAAACATTTCAGCCTAGCCCAACTTCAGATATCTCAAAACTACAATTTTTGCATCCATGGCTATCACCTTCCCAAGGTGCAAATTACGCCATATGAACTTTTATTTCTATTTTAGTGCCTGTCAGGTCTGCTCCTTGGGCCAGCCCTGAAGGGAAGTAAATTCTCTTTCTTTCTGGATCTCGACATTACGAGTTACTGTCAGTATAGACTCAAATTGCCATTAAAGAAAAGATTTAGTCTTCAATTTCGCACTGTACTTCCACTGTTACTTCACATTACATCATAATCTTACAATGCTCGTTTATTATTTTTGAAAGTGTGAAATACATGTGAACAGTATTGTATTCCTCACTCCATAAAAATTGAGAAAGCTTATAGCATGAAGAATGAAAGTAAATGAAGGAATGCAAAATAAACATAAAATTCTTTAATTTGATTTGTAAATAATTACATTAGCGAACATTATGCATATTTATCATAATGAGAATTTTAAGTTTTATCCAAACACAAAATTAAACTCCACCTGAGCCAAGTGTACCACATAGAGTAAACTGCACCATACTTCACCTTCATCAAAATCTGTATTACACGCTGAACAATGGTTGCTTCGTAAATATTTGTGCATACATTTTCCTCACTGCTCTTTCCACTGTTCATATCAGATATGTATTCACTTTCATTTTTCATAACTGCGTGGTTTTCATCAAGTCCTGCCTGTTTCTTCCAAACTGGCCCTGTATCCAGAACAACAACTGAATCATGTAAAGCGCTGGATACAACAGAATGCAGCCAGGGCATAGATTTCAATTCTTCTGTTATCATCTACAACAAATCGAAAAAAAATATATATAATTAAGTTGTTTTCTGGGGGGGAGGGGGGGAACGAATAAAAGTACAATGTAATTGTGATTGCATTATTATACAAAGTTACTTCAGAGGAAGTCAGTGTTAGGTAAGACAACTTTCGTTTGGAAACATTTTCCAATTAATCCATATTTAATAAAAATAAACCGTATAAATTTCATATTAACTCATCCTTAGTTATATACAGGGTGTTTCAGAATAACTATTCCTAATTTTCAGATGTGACAGAGGGCACATAATGAAACATTTTTTTCGCAATACAGCAGCGTCCTATACATATTTTTTTCTCCCCTTTCTCAATAGAGTACAACCCCAAAAAACTCAATGTCATTTTGAAGTGTCCTACACACCTAAAATGTCTTCCATGGGTTATTCATAGTTGATGAGCTATTATATTATGGCAATAATGAAGGAAAGGCGGAATATGAATAGTTACAATTCTTAATGAATCAGAAGAATATTGTTTTCGTGCCTAAGTATATATAAAGTCAACTCTGAAGTAAACTACTACTACTACTACTACTTCGAACACACTTCTCAGGACTGACAAAGTATGTATTGCTATTTACGCCTTTCTTATAAAGCATATATGGAAAGTAGCACACTTACATGTAAAGTTGGTAGCTGCAGTGTTGCATTTGACACCTTTTCATTACCACACTTTAAAAGACCTTTATATGTCAGGCTGTTGGCAACATCTGTAATCGCCTGATTCATACGATACTGAAGATCAAGGCACACTGTTGCATCAGAGAAATCAAGTCTTGCAAACAGGCTCTCAGACATACCCAGTGACCTAACACAAAAAAAGGAAAAAAGACTTTTCAGAGATTTTAAATTTACATATACAATATTCTGATAAAGCTACACACGAGTGGAAATTACTAATCCCAAGATCATATACCTCAGCAGAGACAATTTATTAATACTATTTTATTCGCTGATGATCAGGTGCTTACCGCAGATTCAGAAAAAGTTTTACATGAAAATGTAACAAGATTAAATGAAGTCCCACAGGATTACAACATGAAAATTTCTACGGAAAAAACTAAAACTATGGCAGTGGAGGAAAAATACAATAAAAAAAAAAAAAAAAAAGGTAATTAGTAACAATATACCAATAATAAAGTAAACTGTTCTAGATACCTTGGATGTGATATTTCAACACATCAAATGAATAAAAATATTGAATATACTTTGTAAAGTATATAGGAAAATAGAATTCAGTGAACTGTTGCATTAAAATGTATAATGTCGCAAAACTAACATTATTATAAGGCAGTGGAACCTGGGAACTGAAAGAGGTGTCCAACTGAGGTCACTCTTGGGGTTGACTCTTACAGACAGAATAAGAAGTCACAGCAGAAGAATTAAATGTTGAGACAACTACGTTTGAGGAAACTAGGAACTACCAGAGAAAATGGAATGGCCATGCAAGAAGAATGCCACCTGATTGCCTTCTGAGGGAAGCACTATTTTATAACCTTACTGGAAGATGGGATATGTGATGGCCAGGAAAGAGATGGATGCACCAATTTAAATAAATATCTTGATTCCAGAATGGGCAATCCTTGAATTGGAAAGAAGAATAATGTTCATCTGTATCCATATAAAAATATTAAAATCAATGAAATAAAAAAAATTGCAAGACAAATAAGGAAATAAATAAAATCAGTTCCTATCAACAATAACAGAATTATTCTTTTCATTCATTGTTATTTCCTGGTATCTTCAAAATTTTATTTGTTATAAATATGTACATTAAGTCACTGTCGTGTTTGCCCATATCTGTCTGTCCATTTGTATGAAACAATTCACTAGGTGATATTTCAAGGAATTCCACATTTATCATTTCCTCATAAAATTACGGACAAATCCATGATTTGTTCAAATGGTTTACATCTGTCCTTTATTATGAAAAATATGAATTAATAATTTTGAATCAAATGGCAAAATATAATTTGATATTTGACGATAACTGAAGTACAGGGTATTAATACCCATAACCTATCATCATGCACATTCAATTAGGGTTAAAGAAAAATTTTAAGACACTCAGTACAGAAGGAAGTGTCTTTCGTTATTTGAAAGCTATATCTACCAATTAATCACAGGCTAGATTAAAGGGAGAAACTTTCATTGTATCTCAAGGAAGGAAACTTATAATAAATTGTAAAAATTTTAACTAGTGACTTAGTGATCCTTTAAAGCAGTGCTGAAATAGTATATTATGGTACAAGCTAGGGAAATGCTTTTTACAAAATCGAGATTTTGTAATACACTTCACAAACGTGTATTGTATAGTATTTTTTGCACGATAGTATATTTTGAAAGTAACATTTTAAAAAATCTTAATATACACTACGTACGTTACACTATGAAGAGCTGACTGATGTTAGCAGTCTGGCCAACGTAAATATGCTAAATGCTGAAAGTGATTTAGTTCACAGTCTAGAAGGTCGTGCCAACCAAGTATAAGATGGCAGAAAATATGAGTGATGATATTGGAATCGATGAAACTGAAGAAGCATCAAAAGCTTAGAAGAATCTATAAGTTTGGGAAAAAATATGATTCCAATAACATTCAGTATCTGCACAAACTTCGCCATCAACTTCAATGTGAAGGAGTAAAAATGATTCAGGTACTTGTAATATTTCGTGTTCAATTGGAATAATTTTTATTTCTTTTTGTTAAGTGAAGTTTGAATTCTTTAAATAAAGTTCAGTACATTTCAAATGCAATTTGTTTCGTATAATGTATATAATTAACACTGTCTTTTGCATATGAATTTTACATGCATTGTAGCATACATAGAAGGCAGTGGTTTTCAGTTATTTGTAATATTTCAACATACTTATCTAGTTGGCGAAGCTGAATTCAATAAAGTCGACTTTCAGTCGTGGCGGCCATTTGCTGTAATGACGAGAAAACACACTATCGTGCAAAAATGTTTATTGAGAATGTGAAGGATGGAAGTACAATTTTAGTGCACTGTGATAAGAATGTAAGACTTTGAATGTCTGTTAAGTTTAATTTGCTTCATCCATTCATTCATTCTTTAAAAAAAAAAAGGATGCTATGTCAAGTAACAGGTAAGGGGAACACCTTCACCATAACACAGCCTGTGCCCTGACTGATTACGTGACAAATAATAATTATTTCATTGCATGATACATACCTTGCTTTCTTGTTTTTTATAACAGGAGGTAACTGTTCTGGATCTCCAACTAAAATAAATTTCTTAGCAGAAAATAGTGGACGCAGTACTGAAATTTGCAATACTTGAGTACTTTCATCCACAATGCAGATATCAAATGTTCGTCTTGTAAATAAAGGATGACCTGCGCCCAGACAAGTAGTACCAACCACAGGCTGAAAAAATGTATTAGCAAAGATTATTTACAAAACCATTTGTGTTTCATAACACTGCATGTGTGTTTTTACATAAGATAATCAATTAGAATGAGGTCCGGCAATCTTGCAGGCCAGTTTATCAGTTGTCATACATATAAGCAAAGTGCTTCCTAGCGTCACTCTTGAAGTGTGCATTGTTACATATGTGAAGTGAAATATTCTCTAGCAAAGTGTGAAAGAAATTCATGTAAAAAAAAAAGTGTATTCAAACGTGGTTGTTTAGGTGAAGTTAAAACGCACTTGCAAGCATTAAGGTACAATGTGCAGTGAGTTGCTTATTTAATAAGCCAATGTATTGTTGACTTTAATGCCCTGTAGTGGCAAATATATATATACTATATTTACTAGATTATAACACATCATCTAATATTAACACACATCCCAAATTTTGAAATGGGGAAAAAAATAATAAAGAAAAAAGTTTGCTAGGGAAAATAATATGCACTCATGTCAAATATACACAAAGAGCCTATTGTAGGAGTGAAAAATATTAAAAGCAGGCTGTCTTTGAAATCATCTAAATCAGGGATGCCCAAACTTTCTACCATGAGGCCAACAATTACTCTCGTGATTGACCTTGGGCCACATTACAGTGTACTTATTATTTAAAAAAAACGCAAATATAATTTTTTGTTAATATTACAATAAAACAGACTATAATTTAATTAATTAATTTTATAAAGTTTAGATTACTTAATTTTGAAAAATACTTGAATAAAAGGACATGCATTCACCTAATGAGAAGTGGGGAACTGGTATTTTGAAGATAATAAATTGTCCATATCCGGTCTCTGCTCTATGGTGCTCACTTTGTTTCCATGCCTTTTCACAAAATAATTACAGAGCCAAGATTCATTACATTTTCTACACTCACTATCGACTTTACGTCGTTTCGAAACATTTTGTGCACTTAAGTAAACCTGACACCATACTACTGCACAAACAGAGGAGTACTGACAAAGAATGACAATGAAAGTTGAGAAGAGTTGGTGGATAACAGAATGTAACGGACGAATGACCTACCCTATGGTGATTGACTGGCCTGCATTGGAATGGGGGGTGGCCTTGCAATATCTGCTAATCCCCAAACTTCGGTCACAGGGTCGCATTCAGTAAGTTCTGGTATAAAGCCTACTCATGAAAAGAATGAAATAGTCTTCATTTTCCAGGAAGTAACGGTTACAGCCTTCAAACTTACGAGTCATGCTCAAAACATATTATGATGCTGGAAATTGAACTTTATAAAGTTGTTTAAAATTAACGAATTAATATTCAGATCATTGTGGGCCACTGAAACGATCATGGCGGGCTGTAGTTTGAGCGGCCCTGATCTAAAGCTTAGAGATGAAGCATTTCTTTCGAATATAGCATTTACTTCAGTTTTGAAGGTGAGGAGTTTATCAAAAAAGGTGCATCTTACTCGAGTAAATATGGTACTTTTTAACCCTATTACTAGCACAGGTAAATTAATTGTACCTCTATAAGCTTTACATAGACAGTTCCTTTTATAGGTCGTTCAATCTACAGGAAATTTCAATACCAAGACAGTTGACATCTCCCACTGGATAACTGACCCTTTGATTTCTTGTTTACACGTGAAGAGTATCTTGGCATTTGTCATGTATATTACATTTTGATATCATAATGTGAAGGCAATAATCTGCTCAATTACAAACCTTGCTATCATAAACAGCTTCCATCTGTGCAGGCGAGGTGCAATTAGCTGTAAGCTCTCCCTCACTTTTTGCTCGGAGCTGTGGATGAATACGACTAGAAGAGCCAATTCGCAGTAAGTCCAAACCTCGGGCTGCAAGCTTCAAAAGGACATTATCTACTGCAGAGTGAGTATGGCTTGTCACAAGCACTGACTGACCCAATTTCACCAGTAACTCTACTAGTGATACTATTGTAGCAGTTTTACCTTCAAATGAGAGAAAAAAAAGGAAACAGCATTCAGTAAAAAAATATCCAGAACATGCATAACTATCTACAAACCAACATCAGTGAGGGTCCCAATAGTGACTGGTTTCTAATGCCATTCTGTCTCAATGCCACTTGCATAATTCAGCTGACTGGCTTTATTGTATTATTTTCAATTCTGCGCATTATTTCGAAATCTGTTAATTCAAAGTATGTGTTGTCCAATGCCTATCCACTTCACTTGCATGATTCGGGTTCCGCATATTGCGGATAGATGGCAGGACTGTGACCCATTTTCAATTTCAAGTTGCACACCACTTCGGCAGGCCACGCTGTGCATGATGTTTATCTGTGGAGAGTTATATCACATACTGTGTGAGTGTATGTGTAAGTGTAGTGTAGCATATATTTCGAAGTACCTGTTAGTCCCTTAGTTTCATATATAGGAATTTATATGCTTTAAAATTTGTTTAATTCAGAATATGGTTTATTTATATTTCGAATGCATAAGAAAGCTAATCTCAATGACACAATTTTTTAACTATAAATCATAAAATACGTATTTGTTACGTTTCCAATTTGAACATCTGGAACTTCATTGGTTATTGTAATACTGAGTCATGTAGCCAAGCCTGGGCTGTAAGAAAGTTGGGTGTGCATGTTTGGGGATACACAGTTTTTATAATCTACTTATGTTCAGACAAGCAGTGAATTTAGTTGACTGTTCTGTATGGTTGTGAAACTTGGACTCTCACTATGAAAGAGGAACAGAAGTTAAGGATGTTTGAGAATAAGGTGCTTAGGAAAATATTTGAGGCTAAGAGGGATGAAGTTACAGGAGAATGGAGAAAGTTACACAATGTAGAACTGCACACTTTGTATTCTTCACCTGACATAATTAGGAATATTAAATCCAGATGTTTGAGATGGGCAGGGTATGTAGCACATATGGGCGAATCTAGAAATGCATATCGAGTGTTAGTGGGGAGGAGTAATTTACTGTAACTTTTGGGAGATATCATACTCCAAATGGAGTGTATTACACCAACTTGCTGAAAACAGAGTAAAGCCAATATTACTGCAAAGATGTTGTATTTAGATTTCCCAGAAATAATTATTTTACATAATTTTTGATCCCATTATTTTTTAAACACATTTTTATAAACTTCTTTACATTAGAGTTTTCAGTTCCAACAAATAATTTTGCACGTTTCTGTCACGTTTAAGGTTTAGGAATATTTTAATAATTGGCAATGAAATGAACATATGTGCTTTACCCTAAGGGCTGAGTACTGAAAGAGTTTTGCAGAGTGGAATGTGCAGCAGGCAGCGTTTGTTTACATCTTTTCCCCTCACGACTGTGGAGAAGGGGTGTTTCAATATGTTGACAAGTGCTACTGAATTTACTGCAATGTTTCAATTATTTCTACAAACAAAGTCGATTTCTCAACAATTAAAAAGTAATACAAAATGGCAAAAGAAAATTCTGTTTCTTTTATCTTAAGGACTTACTCTGTGACGTTACTGTCATTGAACAGCATCCACTTTGTATCAGTGAAATTTAAACGTGCTGGTATGTTAATAAAGAAACTAAATTAACTCACCTGTACCAGGCATCCCTTTTATTAATAAGTAATCATTTGCAGTAAGTGCCTTCACTACTGCTCTACGCTGACCCATATTCAAGGGTACCAAGACAGACTTGGCAGGACTTATTTTATTTGAACTAAGCCTTTCTATAAATGTGGGACATTCCCTAAAATAAATAGAAAATAAAATAAATAAAAGTATAAGAAATAATAATAAATTATTAAAAAATACACTAATTCGACCTATAACTGAAAGTCACAAATAATCATGTTCAATTTGAAGAATTTAATCATCAACTCAAGCATGAATTGAATTAGTTAAATCATTGATTCAGTGCTCATTTAACATTACAAAGAAAAATACATACAGAATATATCTACCCTCAAATGTTGAAGTTAGGACATGCAGAAAAGTAAGAAGTGGAGTTAGTACTGTCATAATATTGATGAATGCTTGAAATTATTATACATACTTGTCTATAATAAGTCTACGTAATCTTCCAGCAGCATCTGTTTGATCCATCAAACAGCCAAGATTGGTGAGGTTGAACACTTTCCCAGTCTGCATTGTATATATATCAACATGGAAATATGAATTGGGACTGCATTTTGTTACATCCCTATTAAAATAAACATTGGTCAACAAGAAATATTACAATACATTCCTTCTCATATGGAATTACAGGATAAGAAACAGCTTATTTCTGGCAGGAAAAGAAAAGTGAAGTAAGAATAGATACAAAAGAGAGTTGAAACAATGTGTCATTCGAGCTCTATCTTAAAACAATGTATCATTCAAGCTCTATCATGAAAACAGAACTTAATTCATACATTAATATAATTAGCAACTGTTCTTGGAAAGAGTTAACTAAATTTATTTAAAATAAAAGGCTAATCACATAAAAAATCCAAAGACAGAACTCTTACACATGTAAAAATTAGTTTTAAAACGTCAAGGTTTCGGCGTTATTTTAAAATTACATATTAAACACGATACGAGTGGTATATGCAGCATTTTCAGTTTTTTCAATTTATCCAGATTTTAATACACAGCTGCATTCATTTGTTGATATGGTGAAATAAAATGTGCCATCAAAATGAAGATGGAAATTATGAAAATATGAAGGTATATCTAACTTCCGGTTAAATACCTGCCTTGCAGCACACCTTTGTAAGACAGAAATCTACAGAAGAATGCACAAATGCACATGTGCAATTCACCAGGATCATATATAGGGAAAGAACATCTTCCTCACCTCAATGTACCAAACAAAACAATGAGATGCAATAAAAAAATCTGAGTGCTCTCTACTGGGAAGCAAGAAACAAAATGACTTATTAAATGATCCCAAACGTGGCCATTGGAAACCAACTGACCGACCGACCGACCAACCAAGCTAGCCAGCCAACCAACCAACCAACCATTATGAAAATATCACTTAAAAATATTTTAATGTTAAGATTTCGCAAATAAAATAAATATTGGGTTGTTGGTTTCTGCGCTTCTGCTGGAGCTGACGTTTCGACTCTCTTGCTGTGGTTGTCCTCCGAGTTGTCGAAACGTCAGCTCCAGCAACCAAGATGACGCAGCAGAAATCCAGAAACCAACAACCCATGGATGCCAGCCATGGAAATCTATGCCAACAAAATAAATATTGCTGAAATTCGTTTAAAAACTTAAATTATGTTTTTCCCTTGTTATTTTATGAATTCGCATTGTTTCTCGATTCAAAAGTGTTTTTGGGACTATGGGAAGAAGTACAAAGAAATGGTACACAAAATTGGCAAAATGAGAAGAATTTGTGTTATCGCATCTTGCAAATTTCACAGAACTCTACTACTAAAACATCTCTACAGATTTAAATATAACATATTTCCTATTTACACAACATTAATTAGCATAAAGCTATTCTCAATAATTGATATAATTTACAAATGTACAAAAACCTGAACTGTATTCAGCAAGTATTTGATATTTAATGGAATCCAAGACTAACAATATAAATCAGAGTTCTGAATTGCATCATAGTATACACTCTTACTTGCAATAATGTTAGATTGCTCTACTAACTGGAAGAGTATGGTGTTACACAATTCACTTTGAAAAAATGGCCTGCACTCACCTATTCAACAGTAATGTAAGAGTTTGGAGAGTTATGTCAGAAATTGTGCCTGTTGCTATAGCTACACGTTCATCAGTACTAACAGTTACATATTCTCCCACAGGAAGACCTGAGCTGCGGAGGTCTAGTGACTGACTGTTCTTTTTTTGAAGAATGTGTACAAAAGAACTTCCATTTTCAACCACTTTTTCCACCACACTCAGTGAACTCAGACATTTACCACGCTTCTCCCTGCAACAGTAACACAATTATTTCATCAACAGGGACTATGAATGCACTAATCTTGTTCAAAATTCACTCATGTATATCTTTCTGTAATCATTTCAAGTACAATATGCAACTCATTGCTGTGCTGCCAACACTTAAGACTTACAAATTTCGATGTGACCTGTTACTAAATCTACGTATTACTCTGTGAAAAGATTTATTAAATCTACATACTTAGACTTCAACAAACAAAATTTGATAACACAATCTCAAGGGAAAAAATGGAACTCTCTGCATCATATTTCACAGTTAATTCCCGATTTACCACGAAAATCGTCTGTAGCTGCATTTAGATTGGCAACAGGCCATGATTGTTTGGTCAAACACCTGCATAGAATTGGAATATATCAGTCCCCTAACTGTCCATTGTGCAACTCAAACCGAGAAATGGATTCGGAACACCTCAAAATCTGTGCTTCAGTGGCTGACCATGATAATATCTTTGAAAAATATTGGAGTGCAAGAGGTCAAATGACTTTATTGTGAAACGCCTGGCATTAGAAAATAACAACAACAAATTTCGATGTGTTATATTTTTCCACCAGGCTGCAAGGGATAGTGAAGTGCATTCCATAACCTCTCCTATCCAAAACCCAATCTCAACCTGCTCGTGGTGCAACCTGCTTTTACAAAAAAGGCTCTGGGAACCGGGTAATGGCGGTATAACCACACCATCAGAAATAGAGGAAATGCTATTTCATCTCTTACGCTGGCCTGCCACGGCGTAGAAATGTTCCGCAAGTGGTGCTTGTGAGAAAGGTCGGTGGACTCTAAAACTCCTCCCAGCCAGGTCCGATGGACTCATTAACCAACGACAGGTGTGGTCCTTCAGTCATACTGGGGGTTTATGTGAGTGGGTGATGTAACCACCATTACAAACAAAAAATTGGTGCCCACTTAAAAAATGGTTACACTTATGCTAATTAACAACCTGTGAAGTTCTACCTGATGGATCCACCACAGAGAAATATTGGAGAGCGAGAACGCTAATGGCTTCGTTGCCAAAGCCCGGCATTAGATAACAACAACATATTTTTCCAGCATGTTGTTTGATAAACTTTTTCAATTAATACTTCATTGTCTAATCAAAATGTCTCATCAGTTTTATATGCATGCAAAACTTACTAGCTTCGATCGAGTTTTCATCCTTGGTAAGTGTTATCTCTACAATACACTAGTATATAATGCACTCTAGTTGAATATTAACTAGTCACACAAATGTATAATCCTCCAAGGGCCATGTAAATCCGCCATTTCAATATTTAGATTGATAATTCGTAACTATTTGGCAAGATACTTGTACAGGATAGGAATTTCTTATACATCCGTCTGTGTATTGTGTGGTACAAATGAAGAGATGAACATGGACCACATCATAAGATGCACAGTATAGTTACAAGATGATGGCATCATACAAAAATATTGGTGCGCAAGAAGGCGAATGACTTCATCGTTAAGTGCCTAACCATTGTAACAACATTCAAGTTTAAGTCTTCAATGTCAGTAATAAATTTTCATATCAAACCTTTGTGCTGTATTTAGACACCACAAATCCTTTTGATGAAAAGGACCAGAATTCTGAGATTCCTCAAGCAGAATAAGGCCAGTCCAATGGATTAAATAATCAATATGTGATGGTGACAAATGCGCAGTTGCAGTGGTGGCATATGTTGTTAGTGGATTCTTTGGAGAAAGGTTAGGCAACCCATCACATCTGTAATTAACATAACAATTACTTCAGAATTGTACATATCGCCAACAGTGGGATTTTCAAATCTATAAACACTATAAAATTACATGAAAAGTTGGAAATTAATCTGAAATACAAACTGCGTAAAGCAATGGAACATCCATTAATTAGAAAATAAAGGAATAAGACTATTATAATAAAACTGAACAAGTATCAAAGAAGTGTCATTTATGTTTCATTATAATGTAAAACAATTAAAATATTATAATTAATATTCAGGATGTAAGATACAGGCATATTCAACAATACAAATCGAAATTTCAAATATGACTCACGGAGAAAATTTTTCCATGCAGTTAAAGATATTTATTAGGACCTGAAACATTCCAAGGAAAAGAAAATGTCCATAAAAATCTGCACTAGCTTTAACACATGAAACAAAAATACTGTCCATATAAGCAAGAGTAAGAGTAGAACACAAGCAATCAAAATAAGATTTTTGAAAGCAAGGTAGAACTAAAATATATATGCTGAAAAAACTTTACAGTATACTCGATTGTATTAACCTTAAATCTGGAGAGGGAAGCAAAGCACTGTCAGTCAGGGGTCTTCCATTACTTGCAGAAGGGATAAGAAACGAGTGAAAGTGACTGTACAGTCATTCAGAAATCCAGTCACTCTGTCACCCTAGACAGCAATACATCATTTTAAAGACAAAGTTACGTAGTCAGACAATCAGTAAAAATGTTTTTACAAAACACAGTACAGTGAAACCTCTCGTTACGGACACCTCTTTAAAGCAGACTCCTTTTATAATAGACAAAGTTATAAAATTCAGAGGCAAAGGGATAGAAAATTTCATACTGAACTACATCTCTACAACAGACTCTCTGCAACACGAAAACGGACAATATTTTTATTTCTCCTGGACATAATTGTACCTTTCAGTTATTGGATACTTCATTCATATCGAGTTCAATATTGTAATGATAAAATTCGCGTTTGTTCTATTTGTATTTTAATTCTTCAAAAAATTTTTAAAAAGAGAAAAACATTTTAACCCTATCACTCGCACACAAGGTTTTTTTAGGACTATTAACTTAAAGATGATCCTGTATTCTATTTCAGTAGGAATACAGCTGTTCTCCAAGTCGTAGCTACAAATTAAAATGAAAATATACAGGTCTTGGTTTGGAAATGTTAAATTAAATTAAATTAAATTATGTTTTATTTAATGACGTTCGCAACACGCAGAGGTTATATCAGCATCGCCGGTGTGTCAGAATTTTGTCCTGCAGGAGTTCTTTTACATGCCAGTAAATCTGCTGACATGAGCCTGTCGCATTTAAGCACACTTACATGTGATCGACCTGGGCTGGGATCAAACCCGCAACCTTGGGCACAGAAGGTCAGTGCTATACTGACTGCACCACCCAGGGCAACTTGAAGATGTTCTTTTGTTTCTTGTTTGGTAGCACGGTTTGTTGGAGCATTTTTACAGCATAATAATTTTGAATAGTTCATTGAATCACACATACTGTAAGTCAAATTCAAGGGCTTCAGTTTTCTTAGAGCTTATGAGACTTTTTTTTATCTTGAATATTTACTAATTTCGACTATTTGCTTACTTTACAAATCGTGGATTTAGACTTTTGATAGGAGCAGTGAGGTTTTGTAGCATGGCCAATGGAATACCTTAACTTCCCGTTGACTTTTCTTCATGAAAATACTTTATTATATTTCTGATTATTTCACCACCCTTGCTGTAAATAGTAGATCTAATTTTTTTATGCCATGTTCTCTTGTGTAGCTCTCACAGCACTAATGCACGTAAATCACATGCTAGACGGAAGAATATCTGTAGACTGTAAACCATTGCCCAACTCATGCAAAAGATAAATTGTCCCATTCCCAGCCTCACCTATGCATCTTGTTGATTGTGGCAGTTAGTTCGCATATATTCCATTTGTTTTGTTAACATGGTCACAGAGTAAAATCTTTGATATGAATGATTCAACAAAAAGATTTGAATAGTTTACAGTACTGAAAAATACTTGAATATACTGGTAAGTCCAGGGGTGGGGGGAAAAAAAACACAAAGAAAGGAAAAGGGGGGGGAGAGAACATGGAAAGCAAACAATGAAATATGTTTGCTTCAAAATAATCTGTAAGAGAAAAGAATGTCTGAATGATGATGACAATATGCATTTGTGTATAAATTGACAATATAATTGAAAATAAAAAATTTCATCAATGTTCAAAATAAAACATTACTTGTTAGATTATCTTACTTGAGAAAAGATGTACATATTGTAAGATATGGACAGTTTCCACAAGCACTGTGATGGTTTATTGGTTCTGGCAACTGTGGAGGTTTGAATCTTATACTGTCATCTGTCATAAGCGGTAATCTTGTGATGAAATGAGCAAGCTGGTTGCGGAGGATAATCAAATCTCGCCATTCATTGTTACCAGCTTTCACTTCTTGCATTATTCCATCTCTGAAACCAAAGTAAATATCCTATATCACATATCTGTTGTCAATTACGTCAACTGCTAACAGAAAGCATCAACACAACATCAGTTATAGTGGCGAGAACAAGTGTAAACTCTTTAGATGTTTTTTTTTTTAATTTTATTAGGTTATTTTACGACGCTGTATCAACATCTAAGTTATTTAGCGTCTGAATGAAATGAAGGTGATAATGCCGGTGAAATGAGTCCGGGGTCCAGCACCGAAAGTTGCCCAGCATTTGCTCGTATTGGGTTGAGGGAAAACCCCAGAAAAAACCTCAACCAGGTAACTTGCCCCGACCGGGATTCGAACCCGGGCCACCTGGTTTCGCGGTCAGACGCGCTGACCGTTACTCCACAGGTGTGGACTCTTTAGATGTTCTTATGCAGAAGTACTTCATTCTGAAGGAAATGGGAAGGCTACTTTTTTGTAAAATATTAAATGACTGGACACTTTTTGAACAGACCTTGTATATTTAGAATCACTTTATAAACAATTATATACAAATTGAAAAAAAAAAAAAGTAACTGAAAGTAGCCAGAGTAAAACCAATAAATTTGTTCTGACTATCCTTACACAACTACATGCTTCACATTGCATCTGTCCTTGTTCACTACGTACTCCATGCAATCAGAAATCTCACTGTTAACAAGATGATCAGAATTGTTCAAACACGCGTCAAATAGTGACAAAGTATATGTCATTTTTATGACACTGATTTTTTCTATAGTTGTTTTAGAAAATGCATACTGTATATCATTCTATAAACTGTGTTAACACAAAAAGGAGAAGTGTATTTAATAAGTTCTTTAACTAATGCTACAACCCCTCATTCTAGTGCCGAGGTCATGGAAAGCATGGGGCTCTACCTCCATGCCCCCCAAGTGCCTTCATGGCATGTTACGGGGATACCTTTACCTTTTTTTACTAATGCTACAACACAATTGCTTGTAGAAAATATGTTCCATATGATGAAATAAACCAGATTGCCTGAAACACTGTAAGGACTTTTACCTCAAGTATAAAAGTAATCCTGCATCTACTTCATTTCCAAATTGTGACATCATCATTGTATAAAGTGTTACTTGACCCTTATGTTCAGCAGAAAAGCTTGAGCGTCCAGTTTTCAATTCCAGAGGCATATTCTGCAACAGTATAAAATCGTATACACTTTCTTAATAAACAATTTCACTTTAGCAAGCAGATATTTTAAGAAAATTTGTGGCAGAAAAGAGACATAAGCTACAATCACAGTAATACTTCTACTTGGATACATAGTAAATGCCAACGTTTACTGAAGATAACCTTGAGTCCTTATGTTCCTTGAATAGCTAATTTTCAGTTATAACTTCATCACAAATTCTGTGGACCGGTTCGATCCCAGGTGTACCTCTGATTTGTGACTTGTTCTTTCACATGATTTTAGGAGTACTTTGCAAATGTACTTGTTTTAAATCTTCTTACAGTTTAAACACATGCTCTGATAATTCTTTTAGCAATGAAATCTTTATTAACATCACTAAATTCCAGAGATCGCTCTTTAACCTTTGCATTGCTTGTTGTATACAGAACCACTACTGACAACTATGATTTGATTTTTTGGCAACATCAATAATCTCATGTAATAAAACTGCAGCAATAAGGTAGCTTACAATCTCACTTCTAATTTCTTCACTTAATAAAATTGATATAGATTTAATTGAATTACCCGTAAACACTGCTGAAGTAGACAAATGACTCCTCAATTTTTAGCGTATTTTGCAGATTCAATATGCCCTCTAAATGCAAATGTCAGGTGACATTTATCAGATTTTCAAGGATCTCTCTCTTCTTTTTTTCAGTTTCGTTGTGAATAGTAAAGTCATTTTGTAGTTATTCCACAAAGTTGCATGTCTGTTTTAATCATGTCCACACTTTTAAAATAGTCAGACACTACAAGTGAGATTGACTATTTGATTGCGCGTTTTTATTTATGGAAATTATTAATGCCATCAAAACCAATACCATTTCCATTCCTCATCCTCTTTTCAATCACAAAAAGATGGTAAATTGAATTAATCTTCTTATCATGTATTATATATTTTTGTATAACTTTTGACTTGTTTGACATCTCAGAACTACAATGCTGATGTAAGATCTATGGAATACAATAAATTAAATACTGGTACTCAAAACATCAACTACTTCAGTAATTTCTGCGGTTAATATTACACAGAACATTTGCCATATACTCCCTTTAAGAAGCTTGTAGTGTACCACTGCTAGTTAGTGCGCCAAATAAGAAGGATAATTATGATTTTCGTAAAAATGTTGAATAATGGCAGAGGAAAATAAAGTTTCCAGAGAAAACCTGTACTATCTCTGTCCACCATAAAATAGTACTCAGGTCTCCAGCACACACTATCTGGATAGAGAGTCATTTCACATCAACAATACATAAAAATAAATGAGTAAGCTTATATGGTCAAATATTACAAAAACTATACTATGCAATTATAAAGTTTTACTGACCTTAGTAATATTTCTTTGTTGTCTATTCACTTTTACTTCTACTGTAACATCCACTTTCCCTTTCAGTCCAAGTTTAGGAGCCCAGATATTTTCCTCTATATCCTGAATTGCAGTAATAATGCCATCAAAATTTTCAGTGCCAGCAGTCGCTTTATTCTTGTCACATTTTGCAGGTGGTATCAATTTTGGGCCTCCTTCTTGAACGTACACTGCCACAAAGTTTGATATTCGAGGCACAAAACTTTCCAATTCTTTGAGTGCTTCATCTTGTGACATTCGAGCTGAGTACAGCAACTGAATGCAATTTTGCCTGCTTACAATTTCTCGAACCAGACTCTCAATTGCTGATACTGTACTGAGTTTCTTTTCAAGAACCTTGAAAATTAAACAGAGATGTTATATGATGACATATTGAAGTTCATTCATTATTGTTATATCAGGAAATAGTATGGACTACTTTTCTGAGTTTAATCTGTGTAGGAAGCCAGCAAGTTGATGTAAATTTTTGGTGACAGCAGGCTGTTTGAACCTATAGAAATTGGTCATTTTATTTTCTGCAAGTGTACTTATATAAAATATTAAATCCGCAATATGCTGAAGAATTATATCAAAGCCTAGAATCATTAAAAATATTATGCAAGAAAATATGTTTAAAGAACTTCATAGTTAAATAAAAATTAAGCAGCTTTTTTTTTTTTGATGAATACAAATATGTAAATTCACATCTGATAATTTATGTAATGTCCCTTTAATTATACAAATTTTATCTGCCTTTCTTCCCGATTATTACAAGAATCTCTAGTTGATGGGCACTTTACATTCTACTGCAACTTCAAGATGTCAATACAAAATGTTAATAAATACTGCATTTATGCCACTCTGAAAATAGCGAACATACCTTTATAGCAAAATTTCTGACACTTCACGTGTGTATTCCCTGAATAAATTGACTCAAATAACAAATATAAAATGAGCCCAGTAGTTAAATAAGAAAATTTGTAGGTATATGGACCAGGACAAACATAACTGTAGAATATAAAAAAAACAAAACTTTCTTCTCAAAATTTCGTTAAGATATAGGTCTACACCGAAAGTAGCAGATGAGGCAAACATCTTCAGAATATTTGTGCACATAAACCTAAAAACAAGTGCAGACAGCAAGAGCACTTTACTACTGCAGCAGTGTGTCAAGTGTCACTTACAGAAAAACTGAACCAAGTACAGAAGGAGGCAAATAAAAGTTCAGAATTTATCTTCATCATTATTTTGGTATGAATTAAGGTTAAGTTTGTTTAAAACATATCACCTTCACTAAAAATGAGTTAATTTGTAAACAGTAACAGGTTCAACTGAGATTCTTGCCTGCTGTTAAACAACTGTGCAAAATTTCCAATTTTACTTTACACTCATTGTTTTGAAGATGTAAACCTAAAGTTATAATTACCTCCTGCAATAATTCATGAATAAGACTTCCAATGACCATAATTTTGGAATCGCCATCAATTCCTCTAAACCATTCTGACAAAACACCTCTGCGTGGACAGAAGAGTGAACCAACAACAGCTGTGCTGGATATCAGCGTGTCAGGGTGGTGTACAAGCAGTCCTGTGGAGTTGCTTATAAACCATGGAACATCATGTGTGGCTTCAGATCGACATGCCTTGATACTTACAATATCACTCACTTCTAAACTGCTGTCAGCCCTGTGAATAAAAATCCTACATATGACAAATAAGAAGATATAAAAGCCCAAATAAGGTAGTGTCACACCATTTGAGAGTAAAGGAGTTTTAAGACAATCCATAATTCAATGTAGTACAGAAAAAGTACACCAAAATCCAATGGCAGATAAAGATACATTTCCTAAAATATATTTAACAACATTCTAACTGCAAGTAATTAATTAATAAAACACACGGTGTCACCCTTAAAACCATAATATATAATCAATGATGACTCTGTGATATGGCAAGTAAACGATGCCATTAAATAAGTGTTGCCAATGGACAAACTAGACTCATTAGCTGAATTGGAAGCAACTGATTGGATTACAGATACTGGTTCCTGGTTAAAAATTAATATTGGAAAACATACATTTAAAATGTCTACAAAAAATTAGCTGGCTAGATTTAATCTAAAATGACGTAAGCTACTTAAAAGGACTATTCAATTAGGCACAATAAATGTACTTCTGAAATAATGAACAAACCAATAATAGTTTGAAAATCCAAACTACCTTTCATCAGAGATAGACAAAAATCCAAAATTTTCAGGCGCCACACATTTTACTCACACATGCAATGACAAAAAAATAACTCAATAAAAAAATTCAGGTGCCACATAAATATTTTTAGATGCCATGGCGATGTGACACCTGGAAATTTGTCTACCCTTGCCCATCATGCCTGAAGAAGAAATGTTGGACTACTTGGCTTCAATTCAAATTTTTGGTACAATTTAAAAAACCAAGCATATACACAATTCTTCTTCAGGTACATTTAATGACTTCGTTATTTATTATTTACTATAGGTCTATTTAATTGAAGTTTTGTGGTTAATGATCTCATATCAATGTCCCAGCAATTAGATATAAATAAATAAATAAATATTTAATGACTTACTTATTTACTTACTAATAGCTTTTAAGGAACCCAGTGGTTCACTGCCGCCATCGGTCCCTATCCTGAGCAAGATTAATCCAGTCCCTACCATCTTAGCTCACCATGTCTCGACCTCCCCAAAGGTCTTTTTCCCTCCAGCCTCCCAACTAACACTTTATATACATTTTTGGATTCGCCCATATGTGTCATATGTCCTGTCCACCTCAAACGTCTGGATTTAATGTTCCTAATTATGTCAGATAAATAATACAATGCGTGCAGTTTTGGATTGTGTAACTTTCTCCATTCTCCTGTAACTTCATCCCTCTTAGCTCCAAGCACCTTATTCTCAAACACCTTTAACCTCTGTTCCTCACTGAAAAATATTTAATAACTAGGTAAATGGGGGGAAAAAAACAACAATCAGTGGGATTTGGTATGATTCATGTTCAGACACGCTCATTAATTTATAATGATCAAAGCATTATTTCACATTTTGAAAGAGTGTAAATTAGTTCTGGGTTGCTTAAAACTTAACTTGTTTTCAACAATATGCAACAAGCACGAAAACAGAATTAGAATAAGATTGTATAGTATTATCGCCACACTCTCATGATTAACATGTCGGCATCATACAATAACATGCGGTGTTCTTTTAAAACATAATTTTGCCGACCGATTGTTGCTCTGTAGGTTTCACTCTAAGCGTCACGTCACATCCACTGCCTCGATAAGAATAAACACTAGTTTGTTATATTGTTAAATGGTTATTATTATTATTATTATTTCATATACGAGTACGTTGACATTCTTAACTCTTAATAATAATTTTTAATCACATACCTTAATGTTCGTCCTCAGCACAAGACATTGCAACCTCGGTTTTAGTCCACATGGATTAGACAAGTAGATGTCATTTAATAATGGAAGCAGCTTATTGGTTGCAATATTGAAACTGAGGCAAGCGATTGGAGCGGCGACATAAGAAATTGAAAACAATAATGCAATCAAATTTCAAAGACCCGCCGAATGTTATGCACGAGGCCACTCAAAGACCTGCCGAATGTTAACCATGAGAGTGCGGCGATAATAACATTAAACTTTCCTGAACAGCATTTCATGACATTAAAAGTTCCAGAACGTGCTTTAAATTTAATCCACAGACTCACTGAAAATGCGTGAAACCATGAATAATCCTTGGGTATACAATTATCTAGAAATGTAACAAATTATCACCATCCTTCACTCTGCCATTCTTTATTAATGTTATAATAGTAAGTGTTTCGATGACAATTGGCCCAGCCCAATCACTTTCATTGGCATTGTTACTGCTCAGCATTGGCACAGTACCAGAGAAAAACTGATGTAAACTTTGGCTAGCATACCCAACAAGAATGAGTTCCCCCATTTGTGCACAATATTCATTTATCTTCCCAACAAATAGAGTTGACTGTAACTTCTTAATATTTTATGCTGTGGAAATACAAATGTTCCGTCAATTTTTTTTCCACACTAATGGGATAATATAAGGGATTATAACAACAAAGTATGCTTATGTATAATGTATGCATCAAAGTGAAATCTAGTGTTGAACTGGATTCAAAAGAAAACTCTTTAGTCACACATCACCACATTTTAGATAAAAAAAATTGTGCAGAGAGGAAGTCTTAGATTTTAACAATGCAAACCAAATAAGAAAGCATATCTAAATTGATGAAAATTCTGATGTATTGGTGCAGAGTTTGTGGTGAAAGAACTACAGAATCAACATTTTTATGACACAATATGGGCAGAAACAAATGTTTGGGATATTCTTAGAGTGCGTGCATGTTGAGCTCACACATTTGCTTGTCACTTATATAACATCAATTTAGAAACAGTTCTATAGAATGCAATTATTCGTTTTTATCAAGGCGGTATCTCCTGACATCTGTTCAAGGCCATTCCTAATAGGCTGTCACTTTGTTCTGTTATCTCACTCACGTTTGCCATTGTCATTATAGTGTGTATGTGCAGAATTTTGTTGAGTTGTGGCACCGTTGTAAGTAAGTAATTAATAATTGAGGTGCTCAGAATACAAGTGATTAAAGTCCAAAAATTAAACATTTGCTAATTTAAGGTTTAATAGATACAACAATGTAAGATCTTTCTAAATGAATAATAAAATAAATCTATTATTAAATGGTTTGGCAATAGATGGTAGCACTTTATTAGAACATGAAAACAGGTTGCCATTTTGTCAGAAGTCGGCCTGGGTAGCGCAGCTGGTATAGCACTGGCCTTCTGTTCCTGAGGTAGCGGGTTTGATCCCAGCCCAGGTCGATGGCATTTAAGTGTGCTTAAATGCGACAGGCTCATGTCAGTGAACATTGGATGAAAAATTGTGCTACTGATTTTTGTATTTGATTTTTTATAAAACAATGAATATCTTACAGTTTCTGTGGACTTGCACCACTTGTATTCTGTGTGCCTCAATTATGAGTAACTTAATGTGTAATTTTTTATTTGTTCAGCATGCAATACCATTAAGCCATACTCAATGATTTAAATGGCGAAAAAAAATAATATTCTACAGATTTTTCAAAAAGACAATGCAATCGTACCGATTCATGTGTTAGATTCTGTACTTCATGATCAAATATGTCATGAAGTATGGTCAATGAAACCTTTAATTTTAATGTATATGGCTCTTATGGCAGGAAGATCTTGAAGAAATATTTTATGAAACAAATTTTTGCATAAATTGTATTATGTATTGTAAATTTTATTGTGTATTGTTTATATTGTGTATACCACTGCCACCGGGTGCTTGCCCACTTGCAGTGTAAATAAATACATACAAATACATACAAAATCTGAAAAAACAATGATGCTGATGATGATGATAATAATAATAATAATAATAATAATAATAATAATAATAATAATAATAGTGGGGCTAATTATCTATGTAATACTCCAACTGTTCCTGATCACCATTCATCAAGAAAATAGTAAAGGCCTATCAAATATACATACACAAATCTTATATGCCTCATCTAACTTCTCTACAAATAAGAAATTCCATAATCAGATCATAAATATAACTCCAATAGTATTTACAACACAAATTCTACAATTTAAAAAAATTGCATATATCTTACCAAAATCCTTGAAGCAGACAAGAAGTTGAGATATTTTTGACAGTAGAGCGTAAATGTAAAATTTTTTCCCATTTTTTGAAACCATTTCTTATCTCCAAGATCAGACACCGATGAAATGTCTCCAGATTTAATTCTTCTTTATTCTCTGATATACTTTCCCTAAAGTAAAAAATTTAAATTTACATAAATTAATCGATTTGAAGAGCAGATGATAAAAGATATTAAAACTGTCACAAGCAAAGAACCGATTTCTGACAGTTCCATAACTTCTATTTTTTAACTCCCTAATCTGCTGCCTGCTTGGAGCAGACAACAGAAACTGAATTTGTCACTTGTCTTCCTGGCAAGTGATAACCACATTTCCACATAGATCCTAGTATAGTTGTCATTGTGTAAACATTTTTTTCCACGCTGAACAATAATGCTTGCCTAATGTCTTTTTTTTTTTACTTGGTTATTTAACAATGCTGTATCAACTACGAGGTTATTTAGCGTTGATGGGATTGGTGATAATGATTTGGTATTTGGCGAAATGAGGCCGAGAATTCGCCATAAATTACCTGACATTTGCCTTGCGGTTGGGGAAAACCTCGGAAAAAACCCAACCAGGTAAATAATCAGCCCAAGTGGGGATCAAACTTCCGCCCGACCACAACTCCGGATCGGCAAGCAAGCACCTTAGCTGACAGAGTTACGTCGGTGGCTACTGTCTCTTTGGAATAGGAGAGGGAAGAGGGGAGGGGAGGGGAATGCTGCTAGCTGCAACACCATGCTCTGATCATGTACCTATGTACCTTCCACCTGCTTCACTACAAACAACCCAAGTTGCCAGTTCTTTGGCTGCGACAGCTGTAATGATATTGGTGATGCTTATAATTTTCAATTACTACAATAATGAATGGTGTGAGTAGGAGAACTCTACTTCAGATTTCATCATTAGTTCATGTTTTGAGGTTCAATGAACATACATGCAAGTTCTGTACTGATCAGTTCAATTGTGTATGGAGGGTGAAAGGGAAAAGAGAGAGAGAGGATACAAGAAGGGAAGAGGAAAAAAGAAGAGAAGGGAGAGGGAAGACAAGAGAGAGGTGAGGGGAAGAGAGTGAAGGAAGAAAGGAGAGGATAGGATAACAAGAAAAGAAGGGAATGAAAGGAAAGATGCGAATTAAGAGGACAGAGAGGAGGGAAGAAGATGTGAAAGGACAGAAGAGATGAGTAAAGATAACCCAGTTAAAAGAGAAGGAAATCAATGAAAAATATCACTTTTAATAACTAGTCTCTGATTAGGTTTCTGAACCAATCAAATGATTTGTTGTTGTTGTTTTCTAATGCCAGGCATTTGACAATAAAGTCATTTGACCTCTTGAACTCCAATATTTTTCAAAGATATTGTCATGGTTAGCCCCTGACGCACAGATTTTGAGATGTTCTGAATCCATTTCTTGATTTGAGTTGCACAATGGACAGTTAGGAGACTGATATATTCCAATTATATGCAGAAATCAAATGGTATTATTAACACTCTAACATGGTAATTTGTGGCCATTTCCTGTTAAAACTAAAGCTGTTTGGTCTTACCAAGCTTCCTCTTAGCTTAAATTTATGAAAATATATTCTGGGTGTAACAACTTATTCTACAGGCGGTTCACAAAAAATCTACATAACATTTAGAGTTCAAGCCCTGAAGTCACAGCTAAGCAAAAGTAAATACAAATGTTAAAGAATTCAAAGATTTTCTCTGAGCTTATAAGCTTAATTAGCTATTTCTTAAAATG
This sequence comes from Periplaneta americana, assembly GCF_040183065.1. Lineage (NCBI taxonomy): Eukaryota > Metazoa > Arthropoda > Insecta > Blattodea > Blattidae > Periplaneta > Periplaneta americana. The sequence continues at coordinate 151,150,799 of NC_091123.1, forward strand.
TAAAAGATGGTAGCCTAATTTTAGTAATAATTTTCTTACCCTATTTCTTTATCTTCTAACGAAGAAAAATCCCAGCCATCTGAAGACAACCATTCTGCAGGCCTTCCTGTATCACTGAAAGACTGGGCTTCTGTACAATGTTCTATAGTAGCAGCTGTTGTATTAATGTCTGGTTTTCCATACCGATGAACATTTGTAACACCATGCACTGAATCTTTGGCGTCAATATTGGCATCATTAGAATTGTACGCAATATTCTCTGATGTAATCCTCATATGTGGTGGCTCATCACTGCAAATCATACTATCCTCAATCTCGTTAAATGAAACATCACAACCGTAACATTGCTTGCTAAGTGAAACTGAAGTATCAATGTTACTTCTTGCATTATATACATCAGTAGTATGTTCAGATGCCAGTAAATGCTTATTTGTTTCTGGTAAGCTGCAACTTTGAATTAGTTCATCTGAAATTTTAGATATGCTTTCTATCAATGGCCTTTGTCCCTTTGTAATCTTCAACTGATTGCTTTCCAATGAACCACACTGCTTGACGTCACCTTGACAGGTACTGCAACCAGAATCAATTATCCTATGACTACAAGGACTGAACACATTGTGTTTCAACAATTCTACAGGTCTGTCAATCTTTGCTCCTGGGCTATGTGCCATATGCAGCTGTAATCCAGCACTGTCTGAAGTAAATTCATTCTGTTGCTCTCTGATACTTTCTTCTTTATCATGATCAGAACAAATAGAAATAGCACAGTTATTGCTTGATGTATTTTCAAATTCATTTTTCATTTGAATCTCAACACTGTCCTCGAAACTCTTTTTATCTAAATCCAACTTTATACAGTCCTCGCCAAAATTAAATTGTATATTTTCTTCATGTGAAATAATTTTCTTAATATTTTTATTATTAACAACTTTGTCTCTAATATGTATGGCACTTAAGTTTTCAGATTTTCTCTTTAAGGGATAAATGTTTTCAATTTCACTACGTTTATTCTTAATACAAGGAGAATTTTGCACCAACTGGAGCTCACAATTAGTTTGAAGGGATTTGCATCCATTGTCAGAGGCATTATTAGCTACTCCTTCAAAAAATGATAAACTTTGTTTACCTTCTCTCTCTGAAAAACTATTTTCTAATTTTGTTCCTTTGCTTGCACGCACTTTCGCTCGCTTTACTGAGATGATGGATCGTATGTTTTTAGAAGTCGGTGTTGATGGAATAATGTCTGGGCTCTCTTCTCCACATGAAAGTTTCCTCTTTGTAGATAAATCCTGTTTTGGTGTACTTGATAAATCATAATTTTTGTCAACAATAAATTCTTTTGTTGGTGATAACTTGTCCAAAATTATTTCCGGTGATGACTGTTTCCACACTTTCTCAGGTGATATAGGCCTATTTGTATTACCCTTTTCAGACAAAACAGATTGTCTTTGTTGATTTTGAAAGTCATTTTGTTTGCTGAAGAAGCTGGAAATTTTCGACTGACCTTTACTCAGACTGAGCTATAAACAAAAGAAAGGAAAAAACGTAATTATGTATGGAACTACACCAGAATTCCACGGCAATATATTGAATTACTGTTGTACGTTTTTATAAGGCAAGTAATATAGAACATTATAACTAAAGAAATTTGCATTATGGTTTGATAGACAAGAATGGAGAAAAGTTATTAAAAATATATAAAATTGTAATCATTGTAATCATAGACTCCAGAGTAGCATAAGCATATATATATATATGTACATTTAACATGTTCAGTTATAGTGTTATGTTGAAAAATATTATCGTTTTTAAAAATCTGCAATTTAACGGACACCCTTCCACCCCAATAGTTCGTTAAATCAAGGAATTACTGTATATCATTTTTTCCTGTCATTTGGAATTCACCATTGCCATAGTAGGCCTATTATATTATCTTATTGTGATAGTGATTTCTGTATTTATAGTATATTTCTGTGCTATGTGACCTCTCATGGTCTAGTGGTCAGAGCTTTTGGCTATAGTTCATGAGGTCCCGGGTTCGATTCCCGGTTAGAGCACAGGAATTTTTCCTTAAAGGGGATTATTCCTGTGTTCGTCCATGGTCTGGAATTTAGGTTAAGTTTAGATTTAAGACCTCTCCTGGCACCACATTATCATAATCATCCTATCACATCATCGGGGTAATGTAACTCCGCCTTCCAGGTGCCCCAACCTCAGAAGTGGGTTACAATTAAGCCACGGCCAGGAGAGAAGACCAGAAATGTCGAAAAGACAACCTGGTGGCATTGGATAAAAAAATATATATATATATATATATATATATATATATATATATATATATATATATATGTAACACTATATTCAGGTCAGCTATTGAAGAGAAGTCTTTGTTCCTATACTGTACGAGAAATTACTACGGATCCCTAGTGACACATAAGGTACTGGAAGGTTTACGACAACAGACCAAAAAACCTAAAAACACAATCATACAAAAAACGTTACAACTAAAGGACAAGCTATGTATCTCTAATACCTAAATTGGGAAGCCTCCCCTCCACTCCAAGACTCTCTAGGAGATAACGAAGTACAACTTTGTATCAAACTCCTTAACCACCTCCATCAAAGCAGATTTCTCTCAATATCAGCTACGACTACTGGCCCTTGAGACTATTAACATGAACTACCCAAAGGATAGATGGCTTCAGGTTTTCAATGATGGGTCACAGATCGACAATAGTGTAAATGCAGGTGCTGGTGTCTACCATGAACTGTTCTCCTTTATGCAACTGTGGGACACAACAGATCCGCATTTGATGGAGAAATAGAGGCCATCAAAATAGCACTAGACCAACTGAGCTACCAGCATACCAAGTTCATTAATGTTGTCATACTATCTGATTCACAATCATCAATATGTAAGCCATAGAAAATGAGAAACCTCCAAAAACAGATGAAGTTTATGAATACATGAAAAAGATATATACAACCATAGTTCTTCAATGGATATGTGGTCACTGCGGCATCATAGGAAATGAGTAGGTCTATGCTGATGTCCTTGCAAAGAAGAGAGCTATGATTTTGCAAACTGTAGACCGTAAAATATATTTCCATACAGCCAAATCCACAAATCAAGGGAGCATTCGAGACTATAAGAAATATCGAGCTGAAAGTATAAACAATGGAGAAGCAGTGGACTGCAACCATCATTAATAAAAATCTAACTGGCCAAGGAGCAGAGCTATTGCGGAGTTTAGGCTATGGCTGAAACTAGCGTTGAGGTAGTTCAGGTGATTTTGGAAGTGAAAATCGTTGAATTTATAAGGGATTTTTTAGGAGATTCAGTTGATCGTATATAAAAAGGCATCACAAAAGCCTAAACTAACCAAACCTAACCTGTCACAGATTCGTATATACAAAGTATGAGTACGAAGGGAACTACCTCAGCGCTAGTTTAACCAGGCTATGTACCAGCCTAGATCATAAAAGTTGATCTAGGGTACCAGGCACGCAGCACCTGCACAGAATAGGAGTATATCCTCAACTATCTTGCCCTCTGTGTGATCGAGAAAGAAACCACTTCATGCGATGTCAGTGTGTTATCTGTGTCCAGCACTGCATAAAGCTACTGTAACCCAGAGATAACTGGGACGTTAAAGGCTGACGTATGGGCCAATTATTGTTGTCACAATGTCTGTCATTTATTTCAATAAATAAATGTTATCTACCCAAGCAAAGAAACTTACCGGTATCATAACCTCATTTTAGCCTAGAATTCTAGAGGGTAGTCAGAGCCATAAACAAATAACATATCAGAGCAGTCAGTAAATAATATACACTGTTATATCCTTACCTGTTTACGACCTTTACCCATTTCATGTGTATGTAAGCCCACTTAATTCAGCTGTTTTCCCATCTCAAATGCTTCATTTAATTTAGAACAAAACTTTACAAACAATTTAAAACACTCCCGAAAACAGAATATACATAACATTCACATAAAAAAATACCATGCTTATGTGGTTAATGCAAAATCAAAATGTACCAAGCAACTACTTAGCTACACATTGGCGCGCATTTATTTACATCTTTGCAATTGCCCCCTTGGCTGTAGGGGAGGGCCAAGCGCTATTGGCCAGTGTACCCAACTCCAGAAACACGAAATTCGCTACGGATCTGCCAAAATTCCGCTACATTCCCCTACAATATAAATAGCAGAGACAAGTTTCGTGTTCAAGTTTTTTTTGTAACCGTGACAAAGTAACTGCTACTTTTTTTTCGCCCATCCTTATTCCTTAATAGAAGACAAATATTCTAATTATTGTAGAGGGCTAATAGGAATGAATTGTGTTTTATTTTTATAGACGATTGCAAGAAGCACTGGCACTTGCAAAAATTACTTATCAAAATTCTTTATTTTATTTTATTTAAGTCTACTGATTTAAGTATCCTGGTAGAAGTACGTGAATTCGCAAAAATGTAGAATTCGCTGGTATTCGCATGAAGCATGTAACTACGGCTATATCATACGTTCACGTGATATACAGCTGATTATAAGCCGAAAGGCTTGTTTTTATAGGCTACAACAAAAGCATGTAGAATTACAATACAAGGTCCAAGAGTGAGAGGACTTATGTATGTAGAGAAGAGAGTGAAGGTAGCACATTAAAGTGTACTTGAATTGGATAATCTTGGAATATTATAAATTGCACTTCATTCATTGTAAAGTGGTATTGGTAAGTTTTGTTTAGTTTAATAGATGTGTAATATGTTTTGTAATGTTTGTCGAAACCGTTTGTATGTATGTTATTTTACCACTTACAGCCAGAGATCCCACCAAAATGTATCAGTAATAATTGAAACAATTAAATATACGGTTAAATCCAAGTGTATATATATATATATATATATATATATATATATTTATTTATATTTATATCTTACTATTATAATATAGGCTTATGATCAGAGGGTATACAATTAACACAGTTTTGAGGTTATTCATTACGAGCATTAGTGTTATGTCATAGTTTGCCCCGTTTCGTATAGCACGTGTCATTTCTGTTTAATCGTAACTGGGACTTGAAACTGTGATATGTAGAGTATTGTTTAAATTTCATTTCTTCCAATCCGGAATAAAAGTTTACCAGCATTTAGGTTTCATTGTTTTTCCCGTACTTTTCTCTGCTCGTGCTATGTGGAATTAAATTATTGGCAATTATCTAATTTATGCAGCCGTCCCATTCATAGGGAAAATCTTGAAGGTTTGCTGGTAAACTTCGACGGTATGACCGATTTGACTTTCTTCTGGACCAATCGCTATACTGGAAAGCAAAAATATTCCAGCTTTAGTGACCGTGTCGTGCAATGTAAACATAACTCACTGAAGATTGTCTTCGAGAACAGAGTTCTTACATATAATTCTGTGCAAACATGTCAAGGACCTATAACGATTTTTACTGTAAAATCTCCATATACGCCTTATGGTTAGTATTCTTCTCTGCCTTTCAAGTGATATATTTTAGTATAGATTCCAGGCATTTCCCTGTTTTTAGATTACTTCTACGTTTCTTATGTCCTGTGTGTTGTCCAGAAACTTAATGACTAACCCTCGTATTATCTTTTGGAAGGTATATTACAGCATAACCTCTATTGTCCGTGGTGATGAATGGGGAGAATTGAACAGTTAATAAAAAGAAATTGAATAATCCATATCATAAAAGTTTTTCATGAATTAAGTGCATAGGCATTTACAGATTCGTAACTTGAAGCTCCTGTTGTACTGCAACCACTAGTGTCTTCATAAGTACCGGTACTACACTATGCAATATTATGCTGGTTATATACAGAATGTTTCTATATTAGACCGACAAACTTTTCAATCGGAGAGATAACCTTTTTTCAAACATTTTTCGCTAAGGAACCCATGGGCTAAGACGCTTTGTTTCAGTGCAAGAGGGGTTTAATGCTACCACCCAGTTTGTTTACTCCATCAGTGGAGTATCATTCTTTGACCCGGTTTGTTTATTCCCTGAGCTCGGTGTCATGCATTAAACCAATTTGATTTCCTGTGATTTGTGAAACCCCTGTTGATTCTGAAGATTTTGCAACACGCATTGTCTGCACAGCAGCTGAAATCAGGGAAATACCTCGCACCTTTGAAAGGATACGACAAAGTATGGCACATCGATGCAATGCTTGTCTGGAAGTCAATGGACGTGTGTTCCAGCACTTGTTGTAGTGATGAGATAGTAAAGCAATGAGTCCATAATAATTTAACACTGAAGCGAGTGTTTTTTCCTTTCATTCGATTTGTTTTGTTCGATTCGTGTTTTGGTCAATAAATTGTGCCTGTAACATTAATGATTTGTTGATTCACTTTTCACGTAACTAATTGCTTCAGTCCCTTCCTGTGCGATCGAACCCTGTAATGATATAAACCCTTCTTGCTCTGAAAGGAAGTGTCGCAGCCCATGGGTTTCTTAACGAAAACTGTTTGAAAGCCTCTGAAAGGAAGTGTCGCAGCCCATGGGTTTCTTAACGAAAACTGTTTGAAAGCTTATCTGTCCAATCCCAAAGTTTATCGGTCTAATTTAGAAACACTCTGTATAACTAGTAAACACAATTAAGTGTAATAATACGTAGCACTTACAACCTTTTTTTGTATTAAATCGCCCACATATGGAGTTAATCTTCAATTGGCGAGATTTATGGTATGTACGGATGAGCAATTAAATCTGGTGACCATTAAAATGTGAGTGGAAACACGTGGTAGCATCATGAATTGAGGCTTAATGCTGCAAGCTGCAAGGTTGTAGGTTCAATTTCTGTTGGGGTCATGGATTTTATTTGTTGATCTAATACCTTCGTCTGCACTGTGGCCCTGGGTTTACAGAAGTGAGTATCAGGGGTATTGTCTTTGGGATAAAGGTGACAGACATGTAGAACTGACATCCATACTGCCATTAATGCAGATTGTCTGTACAGGTGGGAGCCTTAACCTCTGCTGCCTTATGGGCGTTCCATGGCTTGTAATGGGGATGACTTTACTTTATTAAGAAAACGAGTAGGCCTAACCTCAGTGACATTTCTGGAATCCATATTCAGCCACTAGATCTTGTTCATTTAAATAATTTCTCCTCAAGAAATTGTATGTATATGTACTGACTGATTCATTGCAGTAAAGAAGAACTGTGATAAAATAAATAAATAAATAGAGACGTGATTACAATTTATTCAGCAATGTAAATACATTGTTAAAACATTTTCAAAAAGTAGTTAACATATTTTCTAAATTTTTTGTTGGGGTCATGGTTTAAACTAATCATTTATTATTAGCTTTGTTCTGAAAATACTGAAATTAAACTAGATCGAGTGCAATTTTCAGAATCAGGTTCGTTTTTTGCAGTAGCGGCTTGTGACTCAAATGGCAGGTGAGCTAATGTGGGTATTATTATTATTATTATTATTATTATTATTATTATTATTATTATTATTACCATTATCTATTTTTGCTATAACATTATTATTGTAAGTGCCACTATCATTATTGTAACTATTATTATTATTATTATTATTATTATTATTATTATTATTATTATTATTATTATTATTATTATTATTAGTGTTTCTCCGATTTCTTTTGTATATCGATGATATTTGTAAAAGAATAAGTTCTGACTGTCTATTATTTGCTGATCATAAAATTTTTCGTAAAATTAAAAGTCTGGCAGATTGTCAATTTCTTCAAGATGATATTAACTCAAATGTAAAATAATCTGTTGGCAGTGGGATGAAAATTAGTGAAACTAAAACTTTTGTAATATTGTTTACATGTAGAACTACTTTTTTTTTTTAAATTTAACTATTTCGTAAACAATGTAATTATAAACAGAAAAGATTGCATAAGAGATCTTGGCATTATACTTGACTCTAAATTATATTTTCATAACCATGTTGATTACATTTATTAATAATTTCTTAAGAGTGGTAGGAATAATTATTATGTCAATAACTTATTCCTTTTCTACACCAGACTCTCTGTTAATATTATGCTATACATTAGTGAGATCGAAACTCGAATATGCATTTGTAGTTCGGAACTCTCTTACAACTATTGATTCGGTGATTCGGCCAAATTGGAAAATATTTAAAGAAAATCTATATCTTTAATGTACATATAGGTTTTTATCAACTTCCTCTAATATTAACTATGAGTAAATAATGAATACTTTAAATGTCGAAGTTCATATGCTAGATGATATGAACTTGATTACATATTCTTTTGTAAGAACATCAAAGGTGACATCTGTGAATCTTTCATAAGTAGCCTAATGTCAGCTTTTGTATTCATACTAAAGAACTAGCCGTACCCGTGCACTCTGCTGCACTTTTTAGAAATAAATATAAAGTAATTACATAATTAAAATAGGACATCTGCCCCAGGGAAAATTTGTGTTTGATAGAAGGATAAATGGTTTAATATGTTACGTAATTTAAATTGTATTTAAGTAATTAAAATGCGATCATTTTGGTCCACAGACCACTCATTTGGTGCAATGATAATTCCTTTAACATATTTCTTATTACATGCAAATAATTAAAATATCATTTGGTTCAGAGAACATCCATTTTTGATGCAACGATAATCCGTTTAACATTTTTCTAAATTAGTCTTGAATGTATCTTTAATAAATCACTCCAAATTAATAGAGTGGATTGTGTACGAAGATAATTTTTCTGTGCGTAAAGATCTATTTTCATCTTACCTCATTCCTTATATGTAGCATTACATCCATCTAGAGAAACTACAAATTTCAAATAGTGAAGGAATTATCCAAATTAGCTTCTGAAATTACTTCACACAAACAGACAAATTTAACATTCTCTGTATATTAAGGCCGCCTTAAATAGACAGAGTCATTTGTTTTAATTTCATTATAGCCATCGATGTCGTTCCTGCAATAACTCCTTCGTGACATATCGATTTTCAGATTTTTGCTCTATTAAATAACTTAAATAGTTATACAGCAAATAATACAATCTCCTATATGTAATTATATTTCTTTCTTTCGAAAATGTAAGAATTCACGATCTCCTATGTACCACTTCCATAGAATGAATCTGTTTTTTTCTTCCTACTGAAAAATGTTATATTTTCCACATAGGAATTACGGAACAACGACGCTATAATCTGAGGTGGCGTTGAAAATGTGTTGTATTGTTATTTTAAAACTCTTGTATATCCTTAAATATCAGTCCTATCAAAATTTTGCCTGGAATAAAACTTATCGGAAATAATGTTTAAAGAAACTTTTGTTATGTAACATTTATCACAAAAATCAATAATAAGTGAGACATTTCGATTTATTAATTCAGGCCCCCTTATAACCCCTGTTTTTTCTTCCTACTGAAAAATTTTATATTTTCCACATAGGAATTACGGAACAACGACGCTATAATCTGAGGTGGCGTTGAAAATGTATTGTATTGTTATTTTAAAAAAATCTTGTATATCCTTAAATATCAGTCCTATCAAAATTTTGCTTGGAATAAAACTTATCGGAAATAATGTTTAAAGAAACGTTTGTTATGTAACATTTATCACAAAAATCAATAATAAGTGAGACATTTCGATTTAATTCAGGCCCCCTTATAATCCCCCTTTCAAATAAAGTATTTTGAATGCCATATAGCCTAAAATCTAAGTTACAACGAACTTAATTTATGTTCCAATTTTCATTGAAATCCGTTCAGCCATTATCGCGTGAAAAGGTAACAAACATCCAGACAGACAGACGGATAGACAGACATACAAACAAAAATTTCAAAAAAGCGATTTTCGGTTTCAGGATGATTAATTATACATGTTAACACCAATTATTTTTGGAAAATCGAAAATTACCAGAAAAATTTCGCTTACAGATTTATTATTAGTATAGATATAGATTTAGAGTTCACAAAATTTTCTGTACGGGAAATTCTAAATCTCTTTCTCCGATCTCTAGATGCATAAAAATGCTAATATGCAGAGTTGTGATTTCGATCCATTTATTGTATAGCACATAGTGAACTTATTGTTAAGCGATCTAAATTGCGTTATAAAATTTGTAAACTTTAGTCATTTTATTTTTCTATATTAATTCCACAATAGTTTTTTTATATGTTTTGTTTTAATCTTAATTTTAATTTGTATCATTTTAATCTTTATTAATATCATGTATGTTTTTAAGCTGTAACACTATAGTTAGTTAGGTGGATGGATGGATGGATGGGTGGGTGGATAGATAGCTCTAACATAAATACATATGTATAGCAACGTCAAAAAACAAGATCATACAAAAGTATTTGCTAAGTTAAAATAATCATTGATACTATACAAACTTTGTTCATACAATTTTCTTTTGATTAACAATTTGAATAAAACATAATTTAAATTCCTAGTTGGCCTCGGTAACCTATTATACAACTTCAGAGACATATATACAGAGTTATTTTGTGTAGTTTTATACGTGCATAATTCAAGTCTTTTATCATTGCACTTCCTTCTATGATATTCATGAAAATTCAAGTTCAATGGGAAGTTATTAATATTCAATTTAATATGCAACAAACATTGCAGTATATATAGTGATGGAAGAGTGCGAATATGGTAAGTTTAAAATAAAGGTTTGCAATGTTCTTTTGTAGGGTTGCCATAATTATTTTCCATTAAACCAGGACAAAGATACAAGGTTAAGTTATTATGAGCCATACTTTATTAATGATGATACAATGTCATTGCAATGCACATCAGTATTTTAATAGACTACTTGAGAATTTGATGTACAATTCTGCAGTGCTTGGGAAAAGTGGCATAAGTCAATTTCCACAAACATTTTTTATCAATTTATTGACAACTTACGGAACATCAGCTCGCTTGAGAAAAGAGACATAAGTATTTCTCCCATTACAATAATTCATACAGAAGAAAATCAAATCGACATAAACCAGTGTGAAGACAGTTTTTTTTCCTTCTTTTATAAAATTAACATTTTTGACTTGTGCCACTTTTCCCGAGCACTACAGAATTCACACTTTTATTATGGAACATTTATGTATTTTTATTTTTGACCCTTTGTTAAGAATTTCACATACTTTAACTTTATGGACATTAGATTTTCTTATTTTACAGAATCGGATACTTCGACATTTTGCTACTTGTAATCAGCAGAGTCCAAAGTTTAGGCATTATGAATCATTAAAATAGGCAGGCAAAAAGGCATCATAAATAGCTAAAATAGGCAGGCAAAAAGGCATCATAAATAGCTAAAATAGGCAGGCAAAAAGGCATCATAAATAGCTAAAATAGGCAGGCAAAAAGGCATTATAAATAGCTAAAATACGCACTAAAAGGCAATTACAAAAACCTTGCACTAGACCCACAACCTTGCACTTTCCACAAAGGGATTTCGGCAGCAAGAAAAGCTTTACATAAGTCGACTGCAAATTGAGATTTTCGTCTCGATGATGCAATTACTGTTGGAAGCAAAGAAATCTTCTTCTCTGTAGCCTTGGAAAATGCATTTTTGTGTTTGGTTGTACTGATATGTTTCGATATGAAATATTTAGCTAGCTGCAACAACGTCGCAATGAAAACTGAAAGAAAAATAACCGTTAAAAATAACGTTAGATCCGCACTCATTGTTGCCTTGTCAAATAAACACAAGCGATAATTAAAATGCTTACTGTTATACATCACAGCAGCACTCATTGTTGCAAAGAGAATATGAACTGACTGAAAGACAGTAATATACATTCAGTGAAGTCACTTTCATTGTAGCAGTTATAGAAATAAATTAAAATATACCTGTAGGCAATTTTTAATATTAAATTAATAAATAATAGGTAAATAATCAAATAAAGGGAAAAAAACATTTATTTTGTAAATTATTTATTTATTTATTTATTCTGGTGTAGTTAAGGCCGTCAGGCCTTCTCTTCCACATCACCAGAAATACAAATACAATAACAGAAATAAAAAGAAAAAAAAAACCCTATAAACAAAGTAAAGTCACACAAAAATATACACAGGTTGCAGTCACACAAACTTTAAATGAGTGATTAAGTATAATTAATTGTATCCTAACTAATTAACTAATATAAACAAGAAACTTGCGATTTTAATCTAGAGTAAAAAAACACAAATCAACACTTCTAGCAATACCAATAAATTAGGCATTTATATTAAAAAAGGCAGAAAAGGGAAACATAAAACTGTGATGTTTCAATCACAAAGGTATAATTCGTACAGATTTACTTTCAAAATGAATATAGATTTAACACATTTAAAAAGACATTCTGGAAAAGTTCCGATCTCTAGCAATCATTTTATAAAATTCACTACAACTAATGTTCGATATATTGTATTGAATGTCAAGAATTACCCTTATTGATGCCACACTTAATCTGCTCCTGTCTTCAGTCCAGTGAGTGTTAATTAAGGAGAATACCCTCTCTACGTTAGCATTATGCCCAAGGAGAGAAAAGGAAAACTGGACAATTTTTAATAGCGCAGGATACTGTCCTTTTAAGATACAACTTTCGAACATTGTCCACTTCTTACTAGCTAATGAACTGGTAAAATCTGTATTTGTTTCGCTTTCTCTGGCAGAAGATTTTGATGTCACTGCCTGATCAAACAAACTACTTTTATTCAATTTGGAAGTAGTCTGTTCACTCAACCATTTAAAACTTTTTTTCAATATCAGCCCATACAACTGGCTTCTGCAAAAGTAACCAATCAAAATGGCTGAGATCAGTGGGAGGCTCACTCCATTTCAATAAATAATCAACGACAGAATCATAGAGAGACATACATTCATTATGAAATTTTACATATTGCTCATTTGCGATAAGAGTGACACAACTTAAAAAGTGTTAATTTTACAGGAGAAGCATTTTAAAATTTTCATATTCTTAAAAATCAAATTGTAGGCACACGCTTTTTCCAAATGGAATGCAATTTTGCATATATATTATATTTCTAGTGTTGTAGCGTATAGTACCATAATTATTAATTAATATCAATAATTTCAACAATTATTTTAAGTTGTGTCGTTCTTTTTTTAAATAAATATATGTCTGTTTTTAGTTATGACAGTAAGAATATTTACCTGACATACAATAATTGTACAATTATTGCAGTTGTACAATAACTGCACAATTATTGTGTTTGTAGAAAAGCAATTTTTCGATAAAGTAATGCAAGGGAATAATTTATTGGCATGTCATTACACAATAATATTATAAGGATGCTCTGTGACATTAATTAATAAATTTAAATTGTAACAAAGATGTTGTTTTATTGACAAACGAATGTAATAACTTTTTATGAAAATTATACTTTATAATTAACCGTATAACTTAATGACTATTTTTAAATACATGACTATGAATTATGTTAGAAAAAATAATATAATAGCAACAACCTAGATTGAGAAAGCATTATAAAAGATCTGAAATTCTTTACACAAAATTATTTTAGAAATAAATTGCCCAGTAAACATAAACTACAGCACAACACTTTCAATACAGTTCACAACACTCCTCTACACTTTCAGAGATTCAAAGAATTCTTTATAGAAGCTTGGAATGTGATTCAGTTTAATGAGATCTAGTAAATCTGCTTCTTTTCTCTCACTTATACCTATTTTTTTCATTATAAACTTGTGGCAATTCTAGAGTCTCTGTTTTGGTTTCAGTTCTTGAAGAACTTTTTTTAGTTGTACTTCTTGAAATTCTTCGTCGAAATACAATGTTTTGTAGAAAAATGACAATGGATGACTTTGATGCACTGTCAAAACCTTTACTTCGTTGATTTTCCTTGTGCCCCTGAAGTAATTTGTGTTCTTGTAATTTGTTCCTAGATTCTTGATATTGAAAAAGTCCTTATGGGATATTTCCTTGGTTTTGTAGGTCCGTCCTATTTTCTTTGCAGCTTTAACAATAGAGACAAAATGATGTGGAGTGTAAATCGGACCACTTTTGGACATGAGTTTTACTTCGCTCTCGATAATTGAAAGGGCACTATCATCTTCATCCTGAGTGTATCCAGTTATCAAGAATTTATGGATAATGGATTTCAGATTTGGGAATTTGGATACAGTGAACATGTACAGATGGATCATGAACCTTAGGACAGAAGTCCTCAGCAATGATCAGTATAGAAAATTATGTTTATGTCTTCAGCCGACATTTTCTGTTTTTCTTCCAAGAAGTTAAGCACACAGATACCTATTTCATTGACATCTCTTTCTGCTTCTCCCACATGCCAAATGAAACAGGTGACATCAGTTGTTTTCAAGTTAAAAATGTTAAATTAAAAACATTCTATTTAGAATCTGTATCAGCATCATTTACACTAGCATGCTTACTTTCTGTAAATAACAGGGCAGATCATTATTCATGTTACATACTTTAAACTTATTTCATTTACAGGGACACTGTTATTTCTTTTAAATTTTTAATCAAGGCATTAATACTATTCATCTTGATAAAATTTTCGGTATATTATTGAACAAACATTCGAGTTGTGTTTGAGTAACCGGCTGCCAGACATCATTGTCTAAAAATGTTTGTTTTGACAGCTTTAGAATTACATGGGAACGTAATTGACTCATTTCCGTGTAAAAAAAAAATTACTAACCATATTAAAAATAAAGGTAAAATGTTATTTTACTTTTCAAATAGACAGACATAACATTAAATAATTATTAAATTAAAATAGTTTTAATCATAAATACCGTCACAATATTAAATGTAAGCTTACTGATGATAAGGGAAGTTAAATAAGTATTTGTTACTTTTCTAAAATAATGACACAACGCAGAATAATTCTATGCCACTGAAAAAAATTATTCAATGAAAAGACGCAACGCAAATTCTGTCACTCTTCATGAAAAGATTTAAACATTTCAGTTTGAATGCTTCGTAACAACTAAAATTAAGTCTTTGTTGTTGTAATGATTTTGTTAGATTAAAACAGTTTAATAAAGACACATCTGTCATCTGGGGGAAAAATAATGAAATCATGTATTTGTCGTTATTCACGATAAAAATATACTACTTTTGGAGTTCATTTTTGTAAAAATCTCAAAAATGAAAAATTTTGAGTTGTGCCTCTCTTATCGCAAATGAGCAATATTGTGATTCTGGCAGATCTATCAATATATCTGTAACCTTAGAACTAACAAAACCATCATCCTTCCTTTCATAGTGTCAGTTACATCCAACAATATTACTTTAACCTCATTTACTGAAATCTCTTTCATCTCAATCCTTGCAATGGACTTTTGAAACAAGCTCATCTGTGCCATAATAAACCAGAAATAAGCCTCCCCAACTTCACTAGAAAAAAAGGACTTCAAAAGAACAGGACATTTGTCTTGTGACATGAAATATGACTTTAATGGCTGAAACATAATTATGTAAAAATGTTTCAATTGTTGGGAAGGGACTTAGCCATATATATTGAAAAGTAATTACAGTCAACTCAGAATTCAGTTAGGGAAGGGACTTAGCCATATATATTGAAAAGTAATTACAGTCAACTCAGAATTCAGTTATAGTGAACATTCGGCTACAGTGAACCTAAATCATTGGTCCCAACCCGCATACATTAAAAAGTACATTAATATTTCTGTTTATAGTGAACCCTCACTTCGATTATAGTGAACGTAAAACTGTAACTTCCCCAAGAAAATGTAATTTTAAAATGGCCAAAATGGTAATTTAGGAAACCCTTTCTCCTATAAACTTCCAAGAATATGTTCGGAACAAAATTTCAAACCTTCTACTCTGTAAGTGCATTGAAAGACAGGATTTGTTCAGCTTCCTGGACAGCTTGAAACATGTTAAAGAGAATAGTGTACGCAGTGAGGGATAAAGGAAGGATTAGTTCTGACCACTTTAAAAGAGGTTATTAGAAGAATAAGAGAGTAGAGTGATGACCAAAGGGTAAATACAAGAAGGATTACAGTATAATGGTCCTCAACCCTTCCTCCCGCATCTTTTTAAATGTGAACCCGGGAAAATTCCAAGGCCGAATACATAGTAGCATACCTCTAGTGGGAAGAGATGCGAAATCGGTCAATGCCTACTACCTACTGTACATGACCAGGTTAGATTCAAGTTTCGAACTGTGAACATCAGGATGTTGAAGCGTAAAGTGTTTAAGTTGGAAGATAAAGTCAACATTAGTACTGATATAGTACTGATATTAATGTCCCAGAGGGACATTAATACTGTATGTACAGCAATGTCAGTAGTATAAAAACAGACACTTCGGTTTTAGTGAACCTCGGTTATAGTGAACAAAAGATGCTGGTCTGCAGAGGTTCACTATAACCGAAGTTGACTGTATACACTTTCACAATTATAGTCTGAACATCTGCAGAGAGACTATCAGCACCAGCCTTCAAAGAATTGTGCAAAATATGGGTTGCGCACCCAATCCCTACAATTGATCTACCCAGTTTACATTTCGATTTAAGAACATTATTTTTATCTCTTCTACCTAGACCCCCAAAATTTGTATTAGTGTTGTCCTCTCCCCAAAGGAAGATATTTTACCTTCAGTATTGTTCTGCTTCGTAATATTATGTGAATAACACCAGAGACTGTATCAGAATTTTCATTTTGACATTCGACTATATCTACCATTTTTGATTGAATGTCCTCAACTTTATCATAAAACTGCACTGTCACAGGAAATATCTTATGATATTTGTGATTACTGGCATCTGTACCGATAGTCATTAAAATCTGATTCTTAAAGATTCTCTTTCAGTTCTGCCCATATAAGAGGAGACATTACATTATTTACAATAGCTTCTGTTTTGATTTGTGCACTGGAAAATGTTTTATCTACTTTTGAATCATTGAACATTTCTAAAAACAACTTGCTTGTACATGTGGTGAAGTTGTAGGAATGGTGGTCAGACTGAGTGGAAAGCCAATATTTCCTCTGCAGCAGCTACATTCCTTTTTTTGCACTTATTGGTGGTAAAAGACAGTAAGTAGTTAGTTGCTTACTGACTTTAAGGCATCTCTGTGTTCAGCCGTAACAACGTGAACTTTGATATCACTTTTCCCTCCATGTGCAATTGTGAACAAATATAGTTTTCTTTTAGAACATCACACTTCTAATATTTTTGAAAGAATGGAAATCTGTTCTGTTTCTAACATTAAAAATAATTTCAGTTAAACCTACAGTATCTACATAATTTACATTCTGCTTCATATTCATTCCGACCTGTCTTCATTACAGGAATTTTTGCTGAATACTCGTCTTTAAATTTAGTTTTACGTTTTGGTGGCATAGTCACAGTAGTAAATAATAATAACCAATGACAAGAGCTATTGTTAAAACAAGCAAACCAAGAGATTCTTACAGTTCTTACCTTCAACCTGCTGAACATTTAGCCAAGGTATTTTAGTATAACGAAGCGCATTCAATAGCTTGCCAACACTAATCAAACAATTTAAACTAAAGCGATTGTAGTCAAGTTTCCAATCAATTAATAACAATCAGATTTTAATATGGCATCTGAGGTAGAAATTTCAAATACATTTCATAGTGAAAATGACACAATATTATCGTAAAATGTATATATTCTGTAAATCCGGGATTTTACCAAACCAGCAGGGACACTTTTTCCAACCCTCGAAACCAGGATAATTCTGGTTTTCCGAGACGTATGGCAACCCTCTTTTTTTGACCCAACATCACAAATAATTCTCACTGCTTTCTTTTGTAATTTGAAAATATTAAAAGAGGAACTATAATTCCCCCATAATAAAATACCATATTGAAGATGACTATGAATATTATCATAATATACAGTTAATAGCACTTTTGTATCCACAGTTTTAGACAAATATCTTTGGATATTTTGCTAGAAATCATATTGATGTGACTATCCTAGCCCAAACTGCATTCAATGAAAATGCCCAAAAATCTTATGTTTCCTATCAAAGCTAAATTAAAGATCTGCAGCTTTACTTTCATTAATACATAAATAATTAGAAGAACACCACGACTTAATTAAGATATCATTCTCATTTAACAAATCTTGAGAGTCAGAATAATATTTGTTTTTTTAGTGTACTAATGTGCTGGACTATAATTGGCCAATGACTATTGACCAGCACACAAATATAAATAAATAAACATTATTACTACTGCTACTACTACTACTACTACTGCTGCTGCTGCTGCTGCTGCTGCTGCTGCTGCTGCTTTTAAGGAACCCAGTTCATTGCCACCCTCACATAAGCCCGCCAAGATTAATCCAGTCTCTACCATCATAATTATTATTATCATTAATATTATTATTTTTATATTGGTAGTATCAATACAGTTAAGCATGCTTGATTATAATTCCTGCTAACAATAAAATATTGTGAAACCTACCTGAGTGCCAGGGGAAGAGTCGACCTGGTTGGCGAGTTGGTATAGCGCTGGCCTTCTATGCCCAAGGTTGCAGGTTCGATCCTGGGCCAGGTCGATGGCATTTAAGTGTGCTGAAATGCGACAGGCTCAAGTCAGTAGATTTACTGGCATGTAAAAGAACTCCTCCAGGACAAAATTCCAGCACATCTGGTGACGCTAATATAACCTCTGCAGTTGCGAGCTTCGTTAAATAAAAAAACATAACATAGCCAAGGGAAGAAGAAAGTGGACTGAGAAGCTTTCCCCCCCTCGTTTTGCTTCTACCCATAGCTAGCAAGCTCTCACTCACCCTCACCATAAGTTTCTTACTATATGCTACGGCACTCTCAAGCATTTGGTTTGACAAGATAACAAATGACCTATACCTCATTTATAAAGGAATCAAGACATGAATGCTCTGTTCTGAGTCCTGCAATTCTGGTGAAGCTTAAAATTTCTAGGTTGGTACACTCCAAGTCGTTTTACTTTTAATGTTTCTTCTAAACTTAATGAAAAGAATGGAGATATCAGAAAAATATTTTATTTATTTAAACAAACTTCCCCTAAAATAGGGACAAAGTACAGTATATCAAATATACAAGTGTTAGCAAATGCGTACAATTTTATGAAAATCTTTCCATGAGAAACAAAATTATTATTGTTGTACTATTTTCATAATATATTAATAATTTCATTATGTACAATTCATTCATTCATTCATTATTAGCACTACAGCCCATGAAGGGCCTGGGCTTCCTTAATCAGTAGAAACCCATTATGTACAATATTATGACTATTTTAAACTATCACTAGTTAATTAAATGCTAGCTAGAAATTATGCTTTTCATAATTTTGCTAAAAGTGAACTGAAAACTAGGATTTGAAATATGTGTCGGAAGCTTCACCACCAGAACATGTTACATGAAGTTAGAAGAATATAAGTGAGTTTACAATAACATTCCCATGCCATCTGTTCATATAGCTCTTATATATACAGTGTTCTTTTTTTGCTCTCCCTCAAAAGTTCTCTGACCTTCAAAGCAGCAACCAATACTCGCTCTGAGTCTTTATGTCAGAATAAACGTACAAAATCTACACCATCATACTTACATATTCGCATATCATTAATTACTTCAGGGTAATGTTACTCTGATATAAATTTGGTCTCATTAAATTAATTATGTAAAATATAAATAGTATGAAAATTCTAAACTCTTATGTCCTTGTGGTGGGGCTAAGCCCCTTCAGCCCTTAATGACGCACTACCCCTGGTTTTATGTTTTTGGCTACTTTTGTAATATTATGAACATTTAAAATCATGAAATGAGCTTCAGTGAATAGTTTTATAAAAGGAACATGAAGAAATTTAAAGAAAACATGCTTGAGTTTTATCAGACTGTTTGTTTCTCAGGGTGCCCTCTGGACTACCTCTCTGTAGTAGCTTTGCTGTGAATGAAATGACAGTATTTGGAATGGCGCTGACACTGGCTGTGAAGGGCACAGCCAGGACTTCCACCTTTATTTGTGTAAGTAGATCCTATTTGTATTTAGGGTGACTTGATTCTGAGTGTTAAAAGTACGACACACGGGCACTATAAATCTTAGCATATTATGAATGTTGAATTGATTACTTAGTGTTTTATAACATTTAATACTAGGGCATGCTGAAAAGTAATGTCACCATTTTTTTTTTGTCGCTGTGAATATACATTACATATTCATTTTGTATGAGGTCTCGCCCACCTCATTGAATACTACACGACTACTATGAAGTAGCCAATATGTATTATTGCTATTTAATACAAGAAAAATTCGTACCGGCACCGGGAATCGAACCCAGGACCTCTCAGCTCTGCGCGCTGAGCGCTCTTTCCAACTGAGCTATGCCGGGACATGATCCACGTCGCCGGCCGAACCCCTCTCGTAATGCTTTTACGGCCTTACTACCTGCATTTGAGATGATACAAGTCATATATGCAGGAGCGCATATTTAAATGACTTTGTGGCCATATTCAACATCAGTTTGTGACAACTGCTAACAGTTAATACATCACATATTCATTTTGTATGAGGTCTCGCCCACCTCATTGAATACTACACGGCTACTATGAAGTAGCCAATATGTATTATTACTATTTTATACGAGAAAAAATAAAAGCATTACGAGAGGGGTTCGGCTGGCGCTGTGGATCATGTCCCAGCATAGCTCAGCGCGCAGAGCTGAGAGATCCTGGGTTCGATTCCAGTGCCGGTACGAATTCTTCTCGTATTAAATAGCTGTGAATATAGTTAAAAATATTAGCGATAGTACATTGTATTCAGTGAACTTTCTGCTTTCACTGACGAAAGTTTCATATATCTGCCAGTAGAGAGCACTGAGTTATAGCCTGAAACATGACTGCATGTACACCTACACTGTGTTGGTGCGTCTGAAGCAGGGAAGTAGGAGAGAGCTAAAGCGCCCTCTCATGTGTATAAGCGAAAACAAGTGTCTGGGGGGAGGGTTGCACTTGCAGGGTGCTGCCATGCAGCAGGGACAATGTAGCCAGTCATTGCAAGACCAGATAGCAAGGGCTGCTTAGCCACCCTCCAAGTAAAGGGAGTGGGGTGGAGGAGGAGACAGCTGCCCCCTCCTTATTTGAACCAAAAAAAGAGTAAAAATTCGAGGTTGATTCCACAAGAACACAAATGAAAGAAACACCATTTACCTTCAGGGCACTTTTTGTATGTATTGATTGTAGGGCTTAGCTTAGATATACAGTAGCTACTTCTGGACTGACATTTTTTTTTTTATTTCTTCTCCGTAGCTGTTGTATTTCGTTAAACTGCTATTCAAGCTTCTCTTTTTGACGTGATAAGCTAAGTTATCCCTCTATTTCCTTTACTGTTTGTATGAATTGAGTTAGTTTGAACATGTTTGGTTGCTCAACATTGTCTTTCCTTGCACTGTGAATCTGTTACTTTAGGCTGTATGTATTCACTTCTGGTGAGTCTGAAGTATAATCTCGAGTATTTTGCATCAGTTCTTCTTTCTAACTCAGTGCTACATTTTGTGTTAATATTGACTTTTTTTTAATGAAGCTGCTACGGTGGTCTAGTGATTAGAGTGCTGGACTTATGATCCTGTGGACCTGGGCTTCATATGGGTGAATGATGAAAAATACCCACCATTAATAAAAAGAAATTTAAAAAAACTTGTTTTATTGAGTGTATATCACTATTATCATTATTGCCCATTGTCTGTAAAGGTAAGAATCTTAACCTCTTGCCACCCTTCTGGGCTGATTTAGCTTGTAATGGATTTGACTAATTTTTCCTTCATGTTTGCTTTTTCAGCATTGACAGACCTTAAGTTTTCTGAGTACCATTTTTTTTTTATAGTTTCCAGTATTGGTTCTGTATTAACTTTGATAACTGATATGACTGTATTGAATTCTCGAAGAAGCAGATAAATATGTTATCAGTAGATCGCAGTACTTCATGCAATTGTATGTTTTTATTGATTTGGCATATTGAAAAAGTACAAGTGGATCTTTGCCGATCATGATTTATATGATTCGCCCATAGTGCTACATGCCCTGCTCATCTCAAATGTCTGGATTTAATGTTCCTAATTATGTCAGGTGAAGAATATAATGCAGCTTCTTGTCTATGCGGATGACGTGAATATGTTAGGAGAAAATACACAAACGATTAGGGAAAACACGGAAATTTTACTTGAAGCAAGTAAAGCGATTGGTTTGGAAGTAAATCCCGAAAAGACAAAGTATATGATTATGTCTCGTGACCAGAATATTGTACGAAATGGAAATATAAAAATTGGAGATTTATCCTTCGAAGAGGTGGAAAAATTCAAATATCTTGGAGCAACAGTAACAAATATAAATGACACTCGGGGGGGGAAATTAAACGCAGAATAAATATGGGAAATGGGTGTTATTATTCGGTTGAGAAGCTTTTATCATCCAGTCTGCTGTCAAAAAATCTGAAAGTTAGAATTTATAAAACAGTTATATTACCGGTTGTTCTGTTTGGTTGTGAAACTTGGACTCTCACTCTGAGAGAGGAACATAGGTTAAGGGTGTTTGAGAATAAGGTGCTTAGGAAAATATTTGGGGCTAAGCAGGATGAAGTTACAGGAGAATGGAGAAAGTTACACAACGCAGAACTGCACGCATTGTATTCTTCACCTGACATAATTAGGAACATTAAATCCAGACGTTTGCGATGGGCAGGGCATGTAGCACATATGGGCGAATCCAGAAATGCATATAGAGTGTTAGTTGGGAGACCGGAGGGAAAAAGACCTTTAGGGAGGCCGAGACGCAGATGGGAGGATAATATTAAAATGAATTTGAGGTGGGGTATGATGATAGAGACTGGATTAATCTTGCACAGGATAGGGACCGCTGGCGGGCTTATGTGAGGGCGGCAATGAACCTTCGGGTTCTTAAAAGCCATTTGTAAGTAAGTAAGTAAGAAGAATACAATGCATGTAGTTCTGCATTATGTAACTTTCTCCATTCTCCTTTAACTTCATCCCTCTTAGTCCCAAATATTTTCGTTAGCACCTTATTCTCAAACACCCTTAATCTCTGTTTCTCTCAAAATGAGAGTCCAAGTACAGAACAACTAGTAATATAACTGTTTTATAAATTCTAACTTTGAGGTTTTTTTAAAGCAGGCTGGATGATAAATGCTTCTCAACTGAATAATAACAGGCTTTTCCCGTATTTATTCTGCATTTAATTTCCTCCTGAGTGTCATTTATATTTGTTACTGGTGCTCCAAGATATTTGAATTTTTCCACCTCTTCAAAGGATAAATTTCTAATTTTTATATTTCTATTTCGTACAATGTTCTTGTCACGAGATAATCATATTTATTAATAGATGTAATGGATGGAAGTAAGAAATGAAATTAAACATTTGTTGTTTCAGAAAAATGCCACCCCAGTGCCATTTGCTACTTGCATTGGTCTGACTATGTCATCACCACACCGGCCATATTCTGTGAACCAGATTACAAAAAACATGGATTTAATTAGTGCTGACAGTGACATTAGAGTTGATAAAAGTTTACCTCTTCGTCTGACATATCCAAGAGTTGGTGAGAATACTAAGCCTCTAGTTGTTATACTGTCTTGGCTGATGGCCAAAAGGAAGCACATTCTGAAATATGCCAGCTTCTACATGGACCAGGGCTTTGACGTCCTTAACGTCAGCATAACCCCATGGCAGTTGCTGTGGCCAGTAAAGGGTACTCAGGTAAGAAGCACAAAAAAAAAATTAACAAAAGCAGGTAGGAAATAAAATAAATATTGAAATTTAGAGGAATAAGAAGTAACTGTAACTATTATATCATGGGATTGATAGTTCATGTGGAGGAAGGAAAAAGTCTCAAATATAATTCAGTAATATTGGTACAGCATTTCCTGGTCTTGTAATTTATTGCTTTATTAGCTGGATATTGTTTTGAAGACAAACTGATAAATCAGTTGGCCAGCTCAGCCAGTTATTCATGTGGATCAGGTTCCACTAAGTGACAGTGCTGTTCCCCTTCTATTTCAAATGCTAATCCTAGCACTTCTAATCATACAGCAAGTGTTGACACAAATCTGAAAACAGTTTGTGTTCTATGAATCTGTATTTCGTCAGGGATGATGATGTTAAGTTGAATCAGGACGGATCGTAATACCCGAAATTTTTAGTTGTGATTATGGTGGAACATAAATTTTCCATCCCTGATATCCAGAATTGGTTATATGTTGATAAAAACTTGCATATATTTTTACAAACTTGAAATCCGAGTTAATAACTCTTTAATCTTACATAAGCTTTACAAAAACTTTGTTTCAAATTTATGTAGGTCCTGGCTTGTAATAGATGCATCTATGCCTAGCTTGTTGCAGAGGATATCCTGAAGTTCCTTTCATGGAACGAATGCTACCAGCAGTGCCTCCTTCATGGGTTTTCAGTAGGAGGATACTTATGGGCAGAAGTAATGGTGAAGATGTCACTTGACTTGGAAAGATATCAACCAGTTATTGATCGTATAATAGGACAAATATGGGACAGTGCAGCAGATGTAACAGAGATTCCTGTAGGACTTCCTAGAGCAGTATTCCCGAAGAATGCAGTCCTACAAGCTACTGTCCAGAAATACATTCAGTGAGTATTTTTTATTTACACAATTTGCTTCCTGTTGTTTTGTAACTGGTGTTTTCTCTATTTTCATGGTTGTCTGCTTGAAGTAATGGATTTGTTCTTATTAAGTGGGCTTAAAAAATTAAAATTTTACTGTTTTGCAAATTAATATGAATGAATATCTGCCACAACACATTTCGAACAAATTAAATGCTTTTTAAACGTGATGTGAAACAAACTGGTTTCATTTCATCGTATCTCTTAAATGTAGAGTTGTAAACATAGAACTGAAAGAACTTAATGTTTAAAAAAAGTTGTTGTTGTTTTCTAATGCCAGGCATTTGACAATGAAGTCATTTGACCTCTTGCACTCCAATATTTTTCAAAGATATTATCATGACCAGCCACTGAAGCACTGAAGTTACCACACAAATTTTATCATAGAGCTATGTTTTTAATTCTTGTAATTTGAGAGCAGCATGAATTTAAGATTAGCACAATGATTATGAGATTTTTTACGTGTTCTAAAACTTTGCATGGTGTTTAAATATATAGTAAAATGTTTTTGTTACAGACTCGCAAAACTATAAACAGTATAAAGGCGTTTTCTGAAATGAAGTGAAGATATTATTCTCAAAGCTTTATGCTAAACTTCATTATGATACTTTAATAGTTATAGTCTGAGATATTAGAGCATCTTTCTTTGTCACTCCTTGTATGTAAAAGATTAGGCCTTTGGATCTGTTTCAGCTGCACAAGAATCTGTATTTGAAGGGCTTCTATCTTTATATTCTTTGGGATGATATGATAGTTTAGGATTTACTTCAGTAATCTTTCTTCTTTCTAATGTAGCATGAAAAACTTGATATTCTGCTTAATAGCTGCAGCAAACCAGAGACGTGCGGCATTGTTTAGTCAGATAGTAGTTATGCCTCCTACTATTACTAAAATTTCGCAGTTTACCAGTATATAGAGCTTTAATAATTTCTTTAAAAAAGAAAGTGCTCATAGGCAACAGTGTCATGAATTTTGATTCATATTCTAGTGTAACTTAACCAGCAGCTATTATATCACATTCCAAACAGAAACAAGTTGTTACATTTAAATGACCGACCGTATTTACTCACTGGTCTTAACCCTCCGTTCTGTTCTATTGCACTACAGGAATTTCTTAGCTTTGTGAATAGCATATATGCTTCTCACCGAAGCTGTCCCTGGTTGATTCTTGTGAAAAATTGAAGAAATTTATCTTCCGTCCATAGGATTGGATGTTTGTCCCTAGTCATGTGCTGTTTTGTATTGTCTCAGTATTGACCCTGTGCCATACTGATCACACGATTAGAGAGGCACATTGTTAGTTTATATTCATGTCTGTCCGAAGATATATCATCCCCTACATCACATTGGATTGTAAGTCTGGTATTAAAAAGAGGATGTAATACAGACGAAAAAAGAAAGAAAAGTGGTAATTCTTTGCAAAATGCATAAACCAGAGCAACATGTAACTATATTACCGTAAGTAAATGTGTCTTTTACAGTGTTGTTGTTGTTTAATCAACTGTCCGAAGACAGGTCTGAACCTCAGAAGGAGATACCAAGAAGGTATCACTTATGAGGCAACTAGGCCAGGAGGTAATGGGGTAGGGTGGCCAGTTCCTTTCCATCTCCATTGCATACATCGCTGACTAGCTACATATTCCACTAGTCAGACTTCAGATGTATACAAACAATTGTTCTTCTGACACATATCAAGTGAGATGCACAGCCAGATAATAGATGTACATATCAGCCAGAATTTCAATTGGAGGAGGTTTTTACATTTTGGTTAAAATTATTTAAGCACCCAAATTGAATTCAACCGACATTCAATGATAAATTACGCTTTTGATAGCATTTTCGTTCCTGGAATTTACTCTGTTGTGGTGGTTATGGAAGAATTTGACAAAATTTTGGGACATTGCTATCAGTGCCTAAAACTTGGAACATTGTATTACATTCTGCGACAATCCCTGTCAGTAAGGTACAGATGGTAGTGCTATAAAATTTCTTGAGTGTTGGAATTTACTTATTAACTGCACATTGTTAGAGATGTTCTCATCTTGTGTTCTCAGACAACAGAGAAACTACTACTGACTGACTTTTCCCTCTCTTTCTGTCTCTTGTTTTCTTGTAGGAGATGTTGATATGGCTCTGCTATTGGCTTTCGTCATATGCAGGAAGTATGCATGCAGCAGAGTATGGTATCATCTCAAATATAACCACATAAACATCATATGATGAAATTATCCTGAGAGATGTGTCCTGGTACCCCAGTAGCATTCATATAGAGTGGTAGATGGTTGAAAACAACATTCATTCTCGTGTTGATTGCAGACAGAACAGTGTGGGTTTGTACAAATTCTAATCATACATAGATGGGAGGCAATGCAATACCGATATAAGTCTAAACAATGCAATAGTTTCCCTTTCTAACAAACAGCAATGATAAGTAGCTTCATTCTCCAAGGTTTTTGTAATTTGCTTCCAGTTCATTTATGAATTTGACTTCAACTCTTATATGGAGAAGGAATCTGATCTGTTGGGTGTATTGTGTGAAGGGTGTTGGTGCCTCATTTTGTCAAGTGATCAGTATTGTCGTTACCAATTGTGGGAATGAATTTTAGCATTATCTAGATGGCATGAGGGTTTTCTTTTCGTGGTTCTGCATTTTTATACTTTGTGAAGGATACTGTGGCTTGTATTGGTGCTTTTGTAACCTGCTAGAATTACTATATACAGGATAATTCGTAATGGTATACATTAAAGAAATGCAGCAAATTCTACACTGAAAAAGGAACAAATCTTACAACAACATATTGCTGGAACTTTTTTTTTTATCGTAATATTGCAACTTTGTGGGATAGTGTTGTTCAATGACAGTCATGTATCATTAGGTGTGCTGGAGACGATAGATGACACTCATTCACTTGCTGTATGTGTGCATTGTTGATATATAGGGGGAACCATACTCGAATGAAGAACTAGCTGAACTAATTCTAATTTATGGTGAGGAAAGATGGATTTCTGCTGCTGCTGCTGCTGCTCGTACAGACGCTGCACGTTTTTCTATCTGATGACACCCAAATCTCAGGAACACTGTACACATTCTACAAGTGGCTGATGCACTACCATGCTGCAGATCTCCAGTTCTTCAGCAAAATACTGGCATTGTTAATTTCCACAGTCAGCACATGTAGATCGACGAGAATCCACATGCCATCCTGGAAGTCCGTTTGCAAAATCAGTTATTCATCAACATTTGGGTGCAGTTGTGGGTAATATTCTACTTGGACCATGTGAACTGCCTTTATAACTAACAGGTGGCAGCTGCCTATACTTTCTGCACACCGATTTCCTTCAGCTACTGGAAGATGTCCACTGGCAACACGGTTAAATATGTGACTTCTTCATGATGGAGCCCTTCTACATTACTCTCATGCAGTGAGATGCCATTTGGACGAATGCTACTCCCAGGTGGTGCAGTCTTTGTATTAAAAATACACTACAGTAGACATCCCTTTCGAACCATGTTGAGGACACAGGACATTGTGAAAGTTTCCCTCCTTCCAAACATAAATTCTAACAACACCCTCGTACTGACAAAAGAACAGTAGCAGTCAAAGCCTTCACTTAAACTAAGCTGTTGTAAAGCATTTTATATTACTTCAGTTGTGGGAAGTGAACCCTTGAGTGGAATGAGTCTGTTCCAAACTATAAAACTCAAACTTCACTGTTATTCACTTATTCAGTAGGTAATTACTACTGACCTATTTGCTTAGAAAATTATTTAACATACCTATTGGTAAAAAAGAAAGTAAAATGCATCTCAAATGATCTAAAAGTTCTTCAAAGTATTAAAAATGACCAAAAATGCCGAAAAAAAAAAATATAAAAATGACCTATTAGTTAAAAAAGTAAAAAAAAAGCAATATAAGAAATTATTTTTTTTTACATTGATATTAACATAGAAAGGATTTCTACATTAATAGGCATCATTCTAATATGAAAAATAAGATGATTTTTCATCAACATCCGCCCCTTAGTTATGAGACTTTTCTTCTTTTTTTCAGCATAGAATCTGCTGCACCCCTTTGTTGTATACAATTACGAATCACTCTGTATTCCAGCAGGAGTTATGTGAATGGTATATGAGCTGGTGTTGGACTGCACATATTGCTTGTCTCACTATAAAAGGCAATAATATTACAAATTTTGGATATGTAAAAGGAAAAGAAAGAGTTGCTAGTTGCTGTATGTGCCTGCTCCTGCACAGATATTGTTGTGAAGCTTAGATTCATTACTATAGACGAGTAGTCGTTCAAATGGTGGTGGGTATGCTACATACATGGGTTGATTTTTTTAGTAGTGGCAACTATGCTGCAGCGATGCCGTGCAAAGAAGCCAGGCAATACCACTTATACCACAGGTTGCTTACATCCCTCCCCTCCCTCAGAGTTAATGAACTCGCCCTCCCCCCTCCATGTCCATTCACGGTAACAACAACAAGACGAGCAGTTGTGAGCAAGTAGTCGCAGAATACAGTCGCAATGTTTTCGAAGGAGGAACAGAGAAGCTGATTAAAAATTCAATGTGCTAGAGGATGCATGGCATGACAGTGAGGCTTGCGGTGCGGCTGCATTACCTTACCGAATGGTAGGTTAGAGCCTTCAGACAAGGACGCGAAAGTGTGTTGAACATGCCGCGATCTGGTTACCCACCAGTAAGTGACGAACATGTACAGGCTGTGTCTGCGTTAGTGGAGACGGATCGGAACTTAATGATTCGTGAGTTGGCACAAGATACAGAATTGGTGCCTTCGACTGTGCTTCACATTTTGGACTGTCTGAATATGCGGAAAATTGCCTCAAAATGGATTCCGCATGATTTAACAGACATGCAGAAATTGCAGCTATATGACACTTCTCGTACTCTCTTGCAGCGCTATGAGCGCGAAGGAGAGGTCTTCTTATGGCATATCATTACAATTGATGAGACCTGGGTCAGATCTTATGAACCTCAACTGAAACACCAGTCAGACGAGTGGTGTCATCATGGGTCACGACGAAAAACAACAGTTCGGCAGACTCCCACCAATGTGAAGGGTATGCTGATTCTTACCTATGATTGGGATGGTGTGATCTTAAAGCATACCATTCCCCCAAGGCAGAGATCGTTAATGCGGAGTACTACTGTTCATTTTTGTGAAAGAATCTGCGAGCAGCTCTGAGAAGAAAACAGCAACACTTTATGGATTACCCACCCATCGTTCTGCATGACAATGCTAGGACGCATACAGCAGGAGTTGCCTGAATTGTTCAGTCACTGGGGCTGGGAAGTGCTCTATCACCCGCCATATTCTCCGGATTTAAGTCCCTTTGATTTTGATGAAATCTCTAAAATGAAGGACCTACTTCATGGGATTCATTTCCGAACAGTTGAAAATGTTTTACAGGCAACTAACTGCTTTATTTGCATCATCAATAGATTAGGCAGTGCCAGTGAGATCCAATGGTTTCCACATCACTGGGAACATGTCGTATGCAATGCTGGTGACTACATGAAAGGCTTATAAAATTTAGAATCATATAAGTATGCTATATATCGAGAAAAAAAAATAATTGCCAGAACTAAAAAATCAACCTATGTATCTGTACCCTAGAGGTAATGTATGATAAGTCTAAATTTGTCAATTTTTGAGATTATAGCACCACTCTCCTTAGGGTGAGATTTATCTGATGGTATACTCTGGTAATTAATAATTAATAAATTGAAGGGAAGAGTGAAGTGGGGCTGTAAGCCATCTTGTTCTGGCAGGAAAAGAACTTCTATTTGTAATGAGGAATATTCTCTATTAAAAAAAAATAGTCTGTTAAGTCCTGAGATGACTCGTTTCGGATTTAATGCATTTTTTCAAAAGAAGATGAAAATATATCATAGAGACACTACTATTGAGTCGCACATAACTGTTTACTTCTACGAGTGTTATTTCATAAGTCATGGCAACTGTGTTATATCAGCCGATAAAACTGCAGCAATTGAAATCCACTATATGTGTTTGAAAGTCATTGGAATATGCTTTGCAATGCTAGCACTATATGGGGCTAGGGCACAGAAGCCAATGGGCAGGGGGCAATCGAAAGATGTGTAAATAGAAATTATTGTTTTATTATACACAAGGAAACAAAAGTATATTACACACAGCTAACACTCTTCAAAATAGTTCCCCAAGCCTTACACACATCTTTTTCAATGATGGGGAAGATGTTAAATATCATCAGCTGTATGTGATTCATCAATGTGTAGGCCTACCACCTGTCGTCAAGATACTGTTAAGATGTCCTCTTTCTTTGCAAAGTGCTATCCATGCAGCAGCTTCACTTTAGGAATGAGATCAAAGTCGCATGGACTGAGATCGGGCGAGTAGGAGGGATGTTCTAAGACCTTCCACCCCCACCGCTGTAAAAGGTCTCTGACACAAGCTGCAGTGTGGGCTGTAGCATTATCATTGAGGATTATGGCATTATCCGTCTTGGAGCATGGCTTCCAGCACACTAACTTTGCATGTGCTGTTAACTAACCATCAATACATACAGATCCCATCTGGTGATGGAATTGCATAGAGTGTAAGACAGGTTTTCAAATCATAATCATAATGGACTAATCATATTGCCACATATTCCAAAGATATAACATGGTTGCTATGACTTACGAAACGACCTTGTATGTGTGTTTTATAATTTTCAGGGTATACTAATGTTCTGCTGCATCAAAAATAAAATGAATAGGTTTATAACTTTACCAGGTATGAAAGAATAAAAACTGAAATTTGTTTTTTTGCCTGTATCCTGAAGTGATAAAAATGAACTTAACATATAATACCTTTAAGGTACAGATATTGTGTCTATAGCTGTTTGTTTTCGACATGGTTAAGATTATGTTCATGTAATGCTGTCCTTGGTGCATGTTAATTGGATTCTTTGAAAAATGCAGATGGTTGACGGAAGGTTAAATAGAATTATTTTCTGATTTCTTGTGTTTATTGTAGATTGTTCTACTTTCGTTTGTTGGTTGTGTAGGAAATTTTACTAATTATGGCCTGATAGCCAAATTAATTCTTATGAACTTAGTAATTGCTTTTTTGTCTTAATATGTCATGATATTAGCTTCTTCTTTCCTATTTCATTTAGATCTTGTAATACCTCTGTTTTCGCCATTTTATGAGATTAAAACCATGAAGGATTGTATGAATTTGTTCCAGCATTGTCAGTAATTTTTGAAGTTATGAACATGGTACATACGTTCATCAGATATGCAAAATACTGTAAAATAGTTGGAGATGCATAGTAGTTTAAGTTTACGAATATTGTGGCATATGTCTTCCCAGCCCATCTGTGTAATATAAACATGTTTTGTATAACAAATTTCATGATTTATGAAAATAAATTGGGATTAAAATACTGATTGTTGTACAAAGGTATCACATGAAGACATTCCATGAAGCCGCTACCTCACACTATATAAGAGCAAGTAAGCAGTTTCACTCAACACTGATTCAATCTCCGGCCCTAATGCTGTTCTCAAAAACAGACCCAATTGGTACGGAAGAATCCAATAAAAAGGCTCGGGAAAACTGGGAGAGGATGGGAATTAAGGTATGAAGCTCACTTTATCAACTTTTGTAGTATTCATAAGCAAAGCAATTTAATGTTACACAAAGTTGGCAGTTATTCTTAAAAAATGACTGTGTAGGTGTTCATAATAGTATTGTTTGTAAATTTTTTTTTTCTTAACAGACAAACGTGAAATGCTGGGACCAGTCTCCACATGTAGGCCACTTCCGCAAGTATCCAAAGGAATACATTGCAGAATTGTATGCCTTCCTAGACGGACTAGGACTCGTTGCTTATCCTGAAAAGATTCAAGCAAAACTTTAGACAATAATGTCAAAATTGTTTGTATGTGTTTGAAGTGAGAGTCTTGTGTTTTAAATACCCTCAGTGTTTGAAAGAACACTTTAAAAGGACCACCTTGTTATTAAATACTTTAAATTATATTCACAAAAAGGAAGCGGACAGAATAGAATGAGGATGGTTCTGAAACCACAGTGAAAATAATACCAAAGTACAGTTTTCTTAATAATGTGAATGAAACTATTCTATTACAAAATTCACACATGCTTCGTAGACTTCAATTACACCCAAAAGGGTGCCTTTTATGAAGTGAGTGCATGGATGAGTCACTTATCAAAGATGGAATATTGTCACTTTTTACGAAAAAAATATCAACAGGATCCTATTGTAAATTAAGGATATGATCTAATCAATAAGAGAAAGGTCTGCATTGTTCAAAATTTTGTAATCTTGGTAGAAGAATGTTACAACATGTATTGTCTGATTGAGATATATTTTAAGATAAGTGCCACCAAAGGATGATACTTTAAGAACATTTTTTATGAACTTTGCGCTATTATAGGAAAGTAAATTGTTTCTGGGACTGAGTACAGTAATCGTAGATGATGATTATGTTGGTTAATACACAGACATGTCAGTAAGTTACAAATCAAAGTAGCTACCTACATTTTTAATGAGGTGCCTGAAGCTATCACTGCTAGATGGCAGTGTTATCCAAGTGCTGAAGGGATTGATGTGCGCACAAGTGACACAGGAAAAACAAAGAAACAGCAGTTACAAAATGGCGGCATCTCTGCATGAGTCAACCATTGTCGGGAAGTGCTCAGTTGTGCGATTTTTCTGGACAAAAAGTCTGTCAGCAAAGGATATTGGTAAAGAAATGTTGTCCATGTATGATAAACATTGGCTGTCACGTCAAATTGTTTGCAATTGGGTGCAGAAGTTTTCTGAAGATTGGACAAATATTGAACACAGAGTCTGTCGTCAATGGAGATTGTCATAGAGGTAAATGTGCAATAGGTTGGTGATTGATTTGAGCAGACAGGATGAAGAGGACGATATGCTAGCCTGGATAGTTACGGATGATGAGTCTTGGGTGCATCAAAACAAAGTGTGGATCAGTGCTCTGATCAAGTCGTGCTCGTGCAGAGGTGTCACCTTCTTGCATTTGCTGCTTCATTGTTTCACTTGTGTGCACATTGATAATACTGCCATCTAGCAGTGATAATTTGTAACTTACTGACTCGCCCTCGTAGAATAACTGAGAAAATATATTGAATATTTATTAGTGTCTTTTAAATAACAAGTCTACACTATTAGCTGACACAAAACTGCACCTGTTTCAAAAGCTGATTGTAATACATTGTTACGTTATATCTTCAACATTCAGCACAAATATTGTAGTTCCCTAGAGATAAATGTGATTCATTTGAACAACACCGAAGGTTTTTGTATGACTGTGTATTAATTACTTCACATGACTTATTTTTTACCACGTACACTTGGTGTTGTGTATTGTAGGAAACAGATTTGATTTCCTCAAGAGAATCGTCTGAGTATGATTTGAAATTCATGGTGTGAGTCATTGGGTATTTAAACACTGTGAATATATCAAATCATACTGCACTTAGCTCAATGGGGAAGATGTTAATGAAGTATGGAAAGTTGAACTTTCCAGGAATAAACGAATAGAGCTTCTCTGTTTTCTTGCCTTGCTTTGGGACTGAGAAATAATTTCCAAATTTATTAAATAAAATAAAGTGTTCAGTCACATACAACCCAGAGAATTTACTGTAGAACCAGTTTTGCTATTTTACATAAACACGTTACCTTAAATTCGTATTCTATATTCTTAAATCACATTTGTTTCATTCGAAAACATTATCAATTGATGATTTTGATAGATTCGTTTAAAAAAAATGTGATTGATAGGTAACTTGCACGAGACAATGCATATACATAATTCCAAGTCTGCATTTTTCACAATATAATACAGCCAGAAATACCTCTGTTAATAATAAAATTGTGACTCATACCTAGAATCAGTCACCATCTCCATTCTCACCGAAGGTCTTAATTTTGCATATCTTGTGCAACATTACTTGTGAAAGACTTTATGAATGGAATTAAAAGCTCTGTTCACAAGTTGCTCGAGGAGACTGCCTAGAATTTGCACCAGGAAAACTGTGTGCATAGTATAGGGTGACCAGATTTCCAAAATAAAAAAAAAAGGGACACTTATTAAAGTTGACATGAATCAATATTTTATCTAAACATTTATTATTACTTGTGTTTATATAATCTCACTGAGCAATAAGGTCCAGTTTTATTTATTTTAAAGTAATAAGTACTACACTATTTACTATAACTAGGCTATAATAATTATGCAAGTACATAATAGAGTAGCATGGATATTTGGCTTATGTCATTGTTAACAATCATTTATATTACTAGTCTGGATTAATTAGGTTAACTTATCTGTTTAAAAATACTTCAGATTAATTGGACCTTACATTATATCCATATCATTTTATTCTGAACTTGTTTCATAACAAAATTTTTTGCCTCATACTAACTTTTAACTGTTTTAACATTCTCCATGAAGATGAACTGTACAATCAGCATCATATTTCTTTGATGAGTGAATTTTCTCTAGAAATGTTAGCCCTTCCTATAGAAATCCATGCCAGACACATTTTTGAAATGACATTTTGTGATTAACATGGCCTTTATTGAATTAATTACGGTGACATCTGTTAGAAACAGTATAATCAATAAACATCAAGAATTATTTTTAACAATAATTTAGGAAAACTGGATGCATTTTAAAAAAGGCGGGTCATTTGGCATCCCGAGCATACTTCTCTCGGGACAGGGGGCAAAAGGCTGAAAAAAAGGGACAATCCCGTTAAAAATGGGATGTCTGGTCACCCTAGCATATTATGACATGCTAACATACCAAGATCAAGCATTACCAAAACAAAAAAAGCAAACTCTTCGTTTCCCCAGGGAAAACAAATAACTGTGCTTGTGGCAGATATAGGTAGTGCAACAACCTTCTTGAATGGAAAGAGTATACTGAAAGAGGAATCTTACATATACTTTTGAATGAAAGATAACTGCTGTAATGAAATCTAGTATTTCTCAAGACGTTGCCAAACAAATTATTTCACAGTTGCAGAGCTCCATGATCTGCCAAAATCTCATAAGTAGGGACACCATAAAACAGTGGATAAAATACATCAGATTTGGTAAATAAAATTACTGTAATTGTGAAAAAAGTCGCCATTTAAATATGTAAATCGTGAAAAAAGTCTGTATTTAAACATGTAGATCATGAAGACAAAATTTGTATTCAAACAAGAAAATCACTTTAAAAATTAGTAATAAAACACTCATTCCCCTATAAACTTTTTCGATATTAATAAGACCATTTACATACTACATGCACAAAAGTGTCATGTGAATATAAAAAAACATTAGGTCTGTGTTCATTTCCATATTATGACTGCTGCTTGTCTGCCAAATTATCCAAATACATTATTCCTTAGTCTTCGTTGCATACTCTTGCTGAAAATGTGGTAAATATAATTTACACATTTCTTCCTATTGTGTTAGTGTGTAACGAATCTAAGCATTATGCATGCAGGAAACACAGATTTTCATTTTTAACAGCTGAGCAGCCATACTTTCCAAATGATAAAACATGAAAGACAAACCCATTTTCGTACTTATTTTGAATGTTTCATTGTCTAAAATAAATTAATAAAACTTCATGACCAATGAAAATTTAAATTTAAATTATGTTTTATTTAACAACGCAACTGCCGAGGTTATATTAGCATTACTGGTGTACCAGTAAATCTGCTGACATGAGCCTGTCATATTTAAGTACACTTAAATGCCATCGACCTGGACCTGGATCAAACCCACAACCTTGGGAACAGAAGACCAGCACTATATTGACTGTGCTAACCAGGTGACATAACCAATGAATGTATGATTCAGCAATATTCATAAAAAGAAGTCATGTTAAAATAAAGAATTGCCAAATTCGGAAAAAAAAAAAAACTGGAAAAACGAGCAAAATTCTTGACAAATTGCGATTGTAAAACGTCTACAGAATGAGTCTCGTTCATACCAATAAAAATTTTAACTCTCTGACTCAATTAGCAGAAATTCGTGAAAAAATCATTATTGAAATCGAATGTCCCTACTCATGAGTATGATGTTCCTCTCAGACTTGCTATAAACATTCTTGGCTGTCCCGTTAGCTAGCCAGGTTATTTTATTGGATGTACTCAAACATATAGTTGACAACTCACCACATCATGTT
This sequence comes from Periplaneta americana, assembly GCF_040183065.1. NCBI lineage: Eukaryota > Metazoa > Arthropoda > Insecta > Blattodea > Blattidae > Periplaneta > Periplaneta americana. The sequence continues at coordinate 151,187,699 of NC_091123.1, forward strand.
CAAAACTCTGTAACTTTCATTCAAACATCTAATACTCCAGGTATTACGGTTAATTTCGAAGCTGTCTATGATACTGTTTCATACTGAATAAAAAAATCTTGTCAGCTTCAGAAACAGCATTTGTTGAACCTTTTCCTGATAATATGGTATTAGGTGTCCTGAACTTCCAATCTTAACAACACTTAGATAGCTGTTAAGGGATTTGTTTTTGTATTAAACGAAACAAGGAATGGTTTTTGTATTATATAAAAGCTTGACAAATTGTGTCATAGAAACAACATTAGTAATGGGCATTTCATTTCCTGCAACCCACACTTTTACTTTATTTAGATAATACGTTCAGATTTTCATACATGGCTTACTTAATTTATAAGATACTGTATATATTGTATTAGTAATAATAAATTAGAACAATGTAGTACTGGGATGTACAAGGATTAATGGTGTGAAACCAAGCTCCAGCCATTTGAACACAACAGTAAATGTATAGATTGAAGTACAAAAGAAAAAAATTGTGTGTGCTTACCATTTTCTTTCGAGATACAGTCCTATCATTCAAAACCTGCAGTGACAATTGTTTCATCTATCTCATTGTAAGTAGGTACATTCTGTAATGAGAATACTTTGAAATGGCAAGAAATCAGTAAGTCAGAAACGCGAATTCCGATTAAATGGTACATTATTGTTACAAATTAAATTTTAAATTGTGAGGCTTCAGATCATTGCCTGCTTCTGGTTTGTTTATCTTACTTCTGCATTATATGCCACTTACATTTGAAGAGCCCACTGCAAGAATGATGGATGTCACTTTCTTGTCGAAAATGAACCAAGACTGTCAATGCATAGCTTAAGACATATAGAATGTACATAGAGAGTTAAAAAATGTTATGTTTTATTTAACGACGCTCGCAACTGCAGAGGTTATATCAGCATCGCCGGATGTGCCGGAATTTTGTCCCACAGGAGTTCTTTTACATGCCAGTAAATCTACTGACATGAGCCTGTCGCATTTAAGCACACTTAAATGCCAAAGACCTGGCCCGGGATCAAACCCGCAACCTTGGGCATAGGAGGCCAGTGCTATACCAACTTGCCAACCAGGTCGACACATAGAGAGTTATATGGCATTAACACTGATAGTCATTGTCCAGTAATGATCGGAAAATCACAGTTAAGCTTTCAGTGCTCAGCATTTCAAACTTTCAATTGCTTCTCCTGCAAAATGTATTCCAAATGACATCCATCATTCTTGCAGTGGACTCTTCATTTCTCTCCCTACTTAGTTTAGTGAATTTCATTTTTTCATCACCAACAATGTCTTTGTACTTACCAGCATTGAACACATTATAGTGCTACTTTACATTGTATTTAATGCACATAACATGCTTTTTACAGATAAATTGTGAATCATTCCATTTTCAATCTCTAAAAAATAATATCCATTGGACCCCTGGTTATTGTCTAGCAGAAAAGCAACTTGTATTCAACTGCTGTCCACCACCTTGGCGAGAAATAGCAGTCAAACCACATGGGAGTAAACTTGTTTCTACTTGCTCACATGAGTGAAGTGCACATATGGGTAGCATTTGCTGTCACTGACGTAAATCGATAACCATTAAAGTTGCAATAAAGATGCAAGATGTATAAAAATATTAATTTATTTTTTTGCAGTTGGAAAATTTTTCTGCTCATATTATTATGCTCCTAATTTTCAAATTTCCGTTATCTTATTTTATAATCATCTGAATGATAAGAACAAACCCAATTTGTGTGCTACTGCCTTGTAAAAGTAGGATTTTAATGTTTCTTGTTTTTGTTATTTACAAAGCAGTGCATGATTCAGACCCAATTCTTCGGTATTTCATATCGTATATTCCTCATTTTAACATGTAGCTTGGTATAAACTATAAATGAATTTGCTAGGGATTTGATTGTTAAAGGGGAGAGCATTAGATTTTAAATTTTATTACGAAAGAACTTCTTCCTTGATACCCACCAAACACACAAAACAAATAATGTAAATCAATAAATGAATAGTTTAAGTTCAATTTCTGATTTGAATATGTCATTCTTTCGAACATATTCGAAATGATTTCTTGTTTCAGATCTCGGAAATGACCATGTTTCCATCTCAGTATTTTGCTTCTGTGCCTCTCTTTCAGAGTGTGAAGGCACTGGAGATTGTAATCTCAGTCCATGAAGAGACCCATTTACTATTTTAGATAGTGATGTAAAAAAAATTATGAATCAAAAGCTCATGTTAACACTGCTTCACCTTCAAATTCTAGTGCTTAAGCTGCTCTCTAGTGTCAACTAAACCACTAAGTTAAAGTAAGCCCTATAATTTGAAAATGTTACCTAGGAAAACATTTTCAAGGTCGTTTGACATCAGCTGAAGGTGAAAAGTGGCAGCAGGAGTTCAATCTGACACTCCAGTTCGTCCTTCAGAATAACTTTGAATTTAATGTTAAATACTCTTTTCAATACATAGTGTATAGTGTAATGTGTGTAAAATAGATGTAACGTAAGTGAAATTAATTGTAATACTTATATGTTCATCCACATATCTAAAAAATTATCTACAATTTTGTTACTTTTTGCCCGTTTTTAAGTGTATTTTATTTACCTTCAAACAGTCCTGTCTTACCTCACTTCTCCCTTTACAAAAATTGAATTGTATTCCTCCTTGATACTTGCTGCTGTTTCATGTTTGGTAAAGAATGAAGTGTGTAATGTGTATAGACTAAATAAAGCGCCTGTAACATTCACTCCACTACCTCTACAAAAGTACATTCTTTTTTATTACCATTATATTCCATCTCAAAATAATAGGCTTGCTCACCTTTTATTATATATATACGTAAACTAGTAATTACATATTTTAAATTATGATAATATAAATTATGGTCCCCACTTATATTAATCTTTTCAATAAAAAGGGACTTTAGCTTGCTTTATGGTTTTTCCATCATGGTCTGATTAATTTAGTGTCTTTATAAAAAAAGTTGCACATTGAATTCATAGATTTACTACTGACATTAGTTCTGGTACATCTCACGTTATTTTGGTTAATAAGTTTATTTTCGACCTAAATACTGAATGCCTAGTAATAGCTGCATCTTTCAGATTATGACAGGTAAACATTTCAGATCTGCTTGAAACTGGCTTAGCAGTTTTTTCGGTGTAATTTACAAATGTCTGATCTAGGCCGAAATGAAGTCAAAAGTTTTTTGGTGGTGGTGGCGGCGGCGGCGGCGGTGGCAGTGGTTGTGGTGGTGGTGGTGGTGGTGGTAGTAGTGGCAGTGATGGCGGTGGTGGTGGCAGTGGCGGCGGCGGTGGCGGCAGTGGGGGTGGTGGTGGTGGAAACATTTTATCTTGTGAGCCTAGTATACTTTAAAATTGTGTACTTACTATACCGTATGTCCGGGCAGTCGATATACCCCTATATCTTACTAGTTTCTTATTAGTATATTATATTATTGTAATTATTTATTATTATTATTATTATTATTATTATTATTATTATTATTATTATTATTATTATTATTATTGTTCATAACATTAGTAGTTGTTGTTGGTGCATTGTTATGTCGGTGTACTCTTGTTATTGTTAAGTTCGTCTCACTTGATCGTCATTCTGAGAGTTGAAACAGTAGACACAAGTTCGTTTTCTGTTGAATAGAGGTTAATCACGAGTGTATGGATAAATAAACGTCCTCACACAGGAGAGACAATTAGCATCAGACGAGAACGCTTAAGGGAACGAACTTGTGTCTGCCATTTCAACTCACAGAATGATGATGAGTGAGGTGAACTCAACAACAATAACAACAGTACACTGACATAATAATGCACCAACAATTTCTAATGTTACGAATATTAATAATAAATAATTACAATATAATAATATAATATGATACGCTAATAAGAAACCAGTAGGGTATAGGGGTAGATGGATTTCCCAGACATATGAAGTCTGTTCAAATAGTTTCAAGACAGTGTTAATATAAAAACAATGGAGATACTTACAGGGTAACTAGTGCTTGTCTCCTTCAAGGAACTCTCTCCCCGATGTAAAACAGGTCTGCCAGTATCCCTGCCACATTTGAAAGCCCTTTGGAAGTCACTTTCCGGGAGACTGTTTAATTCCCTTGTCGCATTCTCTTTAATGGTAGGAATGTCAACGAACCTACGCCCTTTTCATTTTTAGTTTGGGAAACAAGAAAAAGTTTGCAGAAGCCAAATCTGGCCAATAGGAAGAATGTGGTAATACAGGGATTTTTTTGGGCCTGATGTTCTTGGATGGAGAAAGCACAATGGGCTGATGCATTGTTATGGTAGAGGATTCAACTCTGATTTTGAAACAATTCGGACGCTTTCTTCACACTTTCTCGCGCAAACATATTAAAACTTATTTGTAGAAGTATTGGTTAATTGTTTGATCTCTGAGAACAAATTCATAATTTACCACACCTCTCATGTCAAAGAAAACATTCAGCATTGTTTTGACATTCGACTTCACTCATCTCACTTTCTTGGGCCGAGGAGAATTCGGTGATTTCCTTTGTGAGGATTGAATCTTTGTTTCTGGATCCAAATTTGGCTCCCCAGATTTTTTCTTGTTTCCCCGACTAAAAATGAAACTCGAAGGGAGTAGTTTCGTTGAATTAAAGAGAATGTGACAAGGGAACTAAACAGTCTCTAGGAAAGTGATTTTGAAATGTGGCAGGGACAGGACGCTGGCAGACCTGTATTACATCAGGGAGAGAGTACTCTGAAGGAGCCAAGCACTAGTTATCCTGTAAGTATCTCCATGGTTTTTATATTAAAGACCTCGTACTGTACTATACCTTCCAAGGCTTGCAACATGATATTCACAGTCTATTTATTTATTTATTGGGACAGAAATCTGGAAAATTGCAATAATTTGTAAAATAGTGTTGAAATTATACTCAACTCCAGAGGATGCAAGATAATTCATCTTACGAACTCAATTAGAGCCTTCTGTTTGACCAGATGATAAAATTTAATTTTTTTTCCTACTGCACAACAAAGCCATGTATTGTGGGTCCCTATCACCACGGCATGGCGCGTTCTCAAGTTGCGGATCGAGGAGACGGCCTCCAGATATGGAGGGTAGCTGTGAATATATTGAATAAGCAGTCTTGGACAGCTGATGAGGGGTGGTCCTCCAGCTTGGGGGTTGGGCGAAGGGCTAACAACCCTTCCCCGTAAAAAACAGCTTGTTACGAATCCTTCACTTTTAGGGAGGCCGAGACATAGATGGGAAGATAATATTAAAATGGATTTGAGGGAGGTGGGATATGATGATAGAGAATGGATTAATTTTACTCAGGATAGGGACCAATGGCAGGCTTATGTAAGGGCGGCAATGAACCTCCGGGTTCCTTAAAAGCCAGTAAGTAAGTATATAAATGCTTGTGAGCAAGTAACCTGAACTGCATTATAAAGAATTAAATTCTTCTTTACTGAAAATCGGTGGTTTTTAATGTTTTCCGGAATTATTATACCTGTGGTTTATTTAGTTTTTTCTTTTTTAAAATTGCTTCTGATATTCAAAAAATCTTCTCTATCATGTTATAGGTGTTCCCGGATACATCTTTTATATATTGCAAAATCATGATTAATTTTAGTGTAAGCAAGGTCTGATCATCGTCTATGAAAAGCAACTGGACAACAATGGCTCAGAAGTCCCATTCTCGCAAATGGAGCCATTATCAGGAGTGCATCGATGAAACAATTTTAAGTTTTGTAAGAAATCCACAACCGAAATTGACTGTCATTATAGAAGTAGGTAAATTTCTACGAAAGCCAGTTTTGAGGCGCATTTACGTAGCATAAATAGCATGTAGGACACGCATAGAAGTTGCTCCAACCCTTATCATTCCAATTTCATATATTTATTTATTTATTTTAAACAGGGTTGTGGCTCTGGAGGAAAACATTATTCAAAACATTTCATTTTTTCCTTCATGTATGTACAAAAAATTACAATGTTATTTTTCTTGACCTCATTTCTGCAAACTTGTCTGTAATGTTCTCAAAGTTGGCTTTATCAACTTCTTCTCTCTTCATACGGCAATATCACGCAGTTTGTCTTAGCCCATAAGTAGGAAAGCATCAGTTTTCAAGTTGCTGAATGTTCTCTTAACAGCTAGCAATGCAGATTGGAGAAAACTCCCTCATTTCCATACAGCACCATGACATCATAAAGGCCTTCATGCCTTGAAATGTTTGCACTGTAAGTCGAAAGCAGCGTTCTGGTGATGTCAAATGGTGCTAGCAAATACCTTACTATAGTAAGGTATTTGGTGCTATCTAAGTCTAGTATATACCATTTGTCTATGGTATATACAGTCACGAAGCTCGATAGGTAGAGAATATGCATCCATAGATAGTTGCTAACCACTAGGATTGCCTCGTCACATACAATGTGAAACAGTACCTGCACAGTCTATTGTTTCTAGTACCCTCATCAACTCAAGCTTCGTAATTGTATATACTAGAGTTAGACTGATGGCTATAGTCGTGAACGAGTAAATATGTTATGACAGTTGCCATGCCCTCCCAAGAGAGGGGACTAACTTAGACTAACTACATTGAGCTGAAGTGGAGCATTGCTAGTCATTCACAAGCGGACCAATAATATAATATATATAATATGTACATAGTTGTTAGGAGAAAATCCACAAACGATCAGGGAAAACACGGAAATTTTACTTGAAGCAAGTAAAGCGATCGGTTTGGAAGTCAATCCCGAAAAGACAAAGTATGTGATTATGTCTCGTGACCAGAATATTGTATGAAATGGAAATATAAAAAATTGGAGATTTATCCTTCGAAGGGGTCGAAAAATTCAAATATCTTGGAGCAACAGTAACAAATATAAATGACACTCAGGAGGAAATTAAACGCAGAATAAATATGGGGAATGCGTGTTATTATTTGGTTCAGAAGCTTTTATCATCTAGTTTTCTGTCAAAAAATCTGAAAGAATTTATAAAACAGTTATATTACCGGTTGTTCTGTATGGTTGTGAAACTTGGACTCTCACTCTGAGAGAGGGACATAGGTTAAGGGTGTTTGAGAATAAGGTTCTTAGGAAAATATTTGGGGCCAAGAGGGATGAAGTTACAGGAGTATGGAGAAAGTTACACAACACAGTTTGCACGCATTGTATTCTTCACATGAGATAATTAGGAACATTAAATCCAGACGTTTGAGATGGGCAGGGCATGTAGCACGCATGGGCGAATCCAGGAATGCATATAGAGACCGGAGGGAAAAAGACCTTTGGGGAGGCCGAGACGTAGATGGGAGGATAATATTAAAATGGATTTGAAGGAGGTGGGATATGATGATAGGGACCGATGGCGGGCTTATGTGAGGGCGGCAATGAACCTTCGGGTTCCTTAAAAGCCATTTGTAAGTAAGTAAATATATACATAGTCCTCTTGGTCATTCATTCAGCTTATCAACTCGCTGATGATCACTGTTGCCAATTTAGCGACATATTTCATTGTTTGTTTATCAAGTCAAATTGATCAAATATTTACATTTGATATAGGAATTTAGCGGGGTTTTGAAGTCTCACAGCAGCAAAATATTAACTTTTTATGTTAATAAGTGACGATATAAAAGCTAGCGATTTATGTAGTGTTTTATAGTGCTCTATTGAAATTCGAGTTGGCGACACTGCGTCATGATCGACCCAAAATAAGACAGTTGAAGACAAGATGTCGTTTTGTAGGATGTAGTGACTGCAGTTTTGGTGTGTGTTTGATATGATAGTTATGAAGCGAAACGATTTCAAAATTGAAGTCTGTATAAGATAGTATAGCAAATGTCGCATTTGGTATAAACATGAATTTCGTTATCAAATTGTCCCGTTTTCGACGGGAAGAAATCGAATTCGGCAACTTCATTTCTGTCGGTTATGTGACGTATCCGTGTATAGGATTATGAGTCGTGTTGTTAACCTTACAGTGTGTGAAATTTACTATAAAAAGTGAAATAATGCTGTTTTTGGCACAATTGTACGTTCTTCTCGGCATTTATGCTGGTTTAGAAAGATCATCTCCATATTTTTTAGAGAAACTCGAACACCGGTCGAAATGACAGCAGCTATGAACATAAATCCATGTAAACCTATAACTAAGAAAGGAACTTTTCAGGATTCCTGAAGATAATTGCAAATATGATTACCGTGAAATATTTTGAACCATTTTGCTGTTCCCATATATGGTACCAAGGCATCAAATTACTGTGAAATTAAGAGACAGTATTGTAGTGGAATATAAGGTATTTTATTATTTTGAATACTGGTGAAACTTCAATAGGGATAAGCACCATCGCGGCACACGATAAATGTCTTGGGGAAGAGGGACATAGATACTGTACCTGTCATAGATCTCTCAGTGCCACTTAGCTATAAAATAACTCATCACCAAGACCTCAACGTCAAGTATTAAAAGTTTGGCCTGAATGCCTACAATGTTAACCGGTACTTGAGCACTGATCGAAGATTTGAAGTAATCTACACAATGGTAAAGGGATATAGTCCCTCCTCCTTACTATGTAGGCTATTAAATTTTTCCTTGCTTGTGAGCTAACTTACTGCTTACTGGATCGCATTATCTTCACAGTGTGTTCTCCTAAAGACAGGTCATTTCTTAATTATTTAAATGCTTTCTGGACAAAATAATAGGTAATTTTGATGCAATAATTCCTTAAAAAGTCTCTTAATTGAAGGGTTATGTGGATGAATGGGGTAGGCCTATGTAATATTTGTTTTAAGGGGTTTTCTCGATGTATAATGGTGGTATGTGTCAAGATAACTACTGAAACTTATCAGATCATTAAAAATATCTGTTGTTAAGCATTTTAGAGAGCTGAAGTAAGTTTCAGAAGTTAGCTTGACACATACCACCATCATCTGTTGAGAAAATCCACATTTAAAAAATATGTCACATACTCCCTTCATCCACTTAACCGTTCAGTTGTTATTTAATTATAAGGTTGGCCGTCCACTGCAACTGAACTCGGCCAAATAACAACTCGTCCGTACACGGCCGAATGAACCGACAACAAGAGAAGGCATTGGCGCACATCCATTACACTCAGCCGATTGCAGCCGAAGACGACCGACGGATGGTTCGATTCCATTGAGATGGGATTTTCCTGTCTCAATTGTCCAAACAAAGCAACACATGGTGACTGTTTCCATAAATTTCGCCATGGGCGCCGAAAAATTAATTAGTTCTTGTATGTTTTTTTTCATTAAGTTAAACAAGTGAAATAAAATTTTTAAGGTTAACAAATTATTATTCATGTACTACTTACCTTAAAATCACTGCCAAACGTTCCTCAAGTGGTACACCTTCTCTGAAATTTGACCATTTTGAGATTGATGGATGAATTACATTTAAAATATAGTATATTGAAATGTATCAACACTCATCCGATAGTAATCGAAAAACTTAGCACTATCCTCTAGAAGTTTATTGTGTAGGTGTAGATGATGAAACTTACCCAGACGACACCTTTCTCTAAGTATCGAATATAACCTATATTTTCGTCGTTTCGCCCTCTATCTCCTCATAAGGTAGGGATTGTCCAATAATAGTAACATGTCCTCAACATTCATTCCAGTAATAATAATAATAATAATAATAATAATAATAATAATGATAATAATAATAATAATAATAATAATAATAAGCATAAGGAAATTGTACCAGAACAATGGAAGGAGTCCATAATTGTACCTATTTTTAAGAAGGGGAGAAGACTAACTGTAGTAACTTTCGAGAAATATCACTTTTGTTGATGTCATAAAAAATTTTGTCTAATATTCTTTTAGAAAGGTTAACTCCATATGTAAATGAAATTATTGGGGATTATCAGTGCGGTTTTAGACGTAATAGATGACTGTTGATCAGATTCTTTGTATTCGACGAATATTGGAGAAAAAATGGGAGTATAAGGGTACAGTACATCAGTTATTCATAGATTTCAAAAAGACATATGACTCAGTTAAGAGAGAACTTTATAGGCTATAACATTCTTATTGAAATTTGGTATTCCCAAGAAACTAGTTCGATTAATTAAAATGTGTCTCAGTGAAACTTACAGCAGAGTCCGTATAGGCCAGCCATTAGGGAAAGTTCAGGATAACAGAGAGTTTGGAATTGAACGGTTACATCAGCTTCTTTTCTATGCGGATGACGTGAATATGTTAGGAGATAACCCACAAATGATTAGGGAAAACACGGAAATTTTACTTGAAGCAAGTAAAGCGATAGTTTTGAAAGTAAATCCTGAAAAGACAAAATATATGATTATGTCTCGTCACCCAAATATTGTATGAAATGGAAATATAAAAATTGGAGATTTATCCTTCGAAGAGGTGGAAAAATTAAAATATCTTGGAGCAATAGTAACAAATATAAATGACATTCGGGAGGAAATTAAACGCAGAATAAATATGAGAAATGCCTGTTATTATTCGGTTGAAAAGCTTTTGTCATCCAGTCTGCTCTCAAAAAATCTGAAAGTTAAAATTTATAAGATAATTATATTACCGATTGTTCTGTATAGTTGTGAAACTTTGTGGACTCCCGCTTTGAGAGAGGAACAGAGATTAAGGGTGTTTGAGAATGAGGGTTCTTAGGAAAGTATTTGGGGCTAAGAGTGATGAAGTTACAGGAGAATGGAGAAAGTTACACAACGCAGAATTGCATGCATTGTAGTCCTCACCTGACATAATTAGGAACATTAAACCCAGATGTTTGAGATGGGGAGGGCATGTAGCATGTATGGGAAAATCCAGAAATGCATATAAAGTGTTAGTTGGGAGGGAAAAAGACCTCTGGAGAGGCCGAGACGTAAATGGGAGGATAATAAAATTGATTTGAGGGATATGATGATAGAGACTGGATTAATCTTGCACAGAATAGGGACTGATGGCAGGCTTATGTGATAGCGGAAATGAACCTGCGGGTTCCTTAAAAGCCATTTGTATGTATGTAATAAGTAGGGAGTGGATTTTTATGTGCTAAAAAATTTAAATGGCAGATCATGAGATACCCAAGAAAGTTATGGGGAATAAATTTGAAGGAAAAAGGAGTGTAGGACGACCAAGACTGCGATGGATGGATGGAGTATTAGAGGATCTAAAGAAAGTGGGAATTAAAGGATGGTGGTTGGTTGCCAGGGACAGAGATGCATGGAAGAGAGTTCTAAGGGAGGCCGATGCTCAAATTGGGCTGTAGCGTCGATGATGATGATGATGATGATGATGATGATGATGAAAAAATTTAAATATATTTATTTTTATGTGCTAAAAATACTAAAATATTTGCTAAACATAAAAAAAAATATATATATATATATATATTTTTTTTTAATATGACAAAAATACCTTGAAAAAAAATGTTACTAGGTACTCACCAACCACACTTAAGTATCAGTTGCGAGTAGTTGGCCGAGAATTGCAGGTCATCTCCAAATTCTCCATCACAAATGCATGCCCATTATCTCTGAACGAACTTTGTATTGTGAAAACGATCTTTTCACATCACAGAACGTCACACATGCATATTTAAAGAGAGGAATGTCACAAACACATACACCGTCAATTTCACCTACAGGCACACCCTCCAATACTTGTGCAACTTTACACGATTTTTTTATATCCACTGTTTTTCCCAAACATATTCTGGAGTTTGTCCCTTAGTACTTGTACTTCTGAACCTGGTAGCAAGTCTAGTTTAATTTCCACGGCATGCACCTTCCTAACTGTTTCAGACAACAGGTTTGTGGATGTTTCGAGTTTTTTTATGGTGTTACAAAAAGCATAGATTTGCTGATAGGAAAGACAAATAGTTTTTAAACAACCATTTTTCAGTATATCTTGATATTGATTGACGAAGCGTCGTTTTTGTCCAGCTCATTCACAACAGACTTAAAACTTTCAAAATTATTTGCATAATATACGAGGCGCATCCAGAAAGTAAGTTTCCCTATTTAAAAAAAAAAAAAAAGAACACACACTTTCATGAAAACATTTATTGGCAACAGGTACAGCAATGTTTCAGCTATTTTTCAACATAGCCACCATCAGAATTGAGACACTTGTCATATCGTGGGATCAACTTTTGTATCCCTCTGTCGTAGAACTCTGCCGCCTGTGAAAGGAACCAGCGTGTGACAGACGTCTTCAGCTCTTCGTCGTTGCCAAAATGCTCACCGGAGGATAGGAATTTCTTGAGGTGCAAGAAAATGTGAAAATCGCTGGGAGCAAGATCAGGTCTGTAGGGTGGATGATCAAATAACTCCCAGCCAAATTCCATCACAACAGCTGCTGTGCGCCGAGCCGTATGTGGGCGAGCATTGTCATGGAGGAGCACAATACCTGCAGTAAGCATTCCACGCCTCTTGTTTTGAATGGCACATCTCAATTTTCGCAGTGTTTCACAGTAATGGTCAGCGTTCACTGTTTCACCTCTTGGAAGGAAGTCAATGAGCAGAATGCCCTTCCTGTCCCAGAACACCGTGCACATCACTTCCTGTACCGACAGCGTCTGTTTGAATTTCGTCCTGACCGGAGATCCACTATGCCACCAATGCATTGACTGCTGCTTGGTTTCCGGGGTGAAGCGCGAAATCCAAGTCTCATCGCTCGTGACTATCCTGTTGAGGAACTCGTCGCTGTCATCGTGATACCGTTGCAGAAATGTCAGTGCTGCTCCTAAACGTTGCATTTTGTGTTCGGGTGCCAGGTTTTTCGGCACCCACCTGGCACACACTTTTTTGAACAGCAGGTGCTTAGTGACAATCTCATGCAACAAGTATCGCGATATCTGCGGAAAATGGCTAAAATAACAGTTACATATAAGCAACCGATCCATAGGAGAAATATGACTTTTTGTGTTATTTCAAGTGATCCATTTGTACATTTTGATAAACGAAATACCTCCTGAAATTTTCTGTCACCTAATTCCTCGTAAGAATTCTCTCTTTCCACTAAAGAAACTTCACATTCATGCTCTATCCAAGGAATTCAAGTAGGCTACCGTGCAATAATAATTGTCTTCGAAATAAACATCTGTGGCTCTGGCCGCCATTTTGCTTTACTTGCTCTACTAATCACTGGTTACCTCTTTTAACCGCTCGAATATGGCCGGTTAGAGATTACTGTGGTTAACCTCCTATTTAAGTCGTAACCGAGGTCGATCCACTGTAAAAATGCTTAACCAGGGGTTAGGTGACAATTTTAACCGGTGATTACACTAACCGACGTTGATGCACGTGGGCGTAGGTCTTAATATAATTAGTTGAAATACAAATTTAATTATTAATTCAAATGTTTAGTGATATTAAGGTACGCAGTATCATCATCTGTCCTGGATTCCTGATGGGAGAATCTGGCAGCCCTGGCTGTTGCTAGGCAGCACTCTGTCCAGGAAGAAAGGGTTCGCAAGGCTGCACACCATGATGTCAGTTTAATTTTCAACATCATCAAGCTTATGATTGCCTGACTATATATTTCATTGTTGTTTTTACTACAAAAAAATCTGTCTTTTCAGGACTCCTTTCCAAGATTCTTATTTAACAATAAAATTGTTAAGTAAATATTTATATGTAAATTTAAATCATTCAGTGGGTGGGAAATAATTATTCCTGGCAGGGATGTATTATTTATATCCAGAGGCTGCATGGTCTGAGCCAGTGGGGGAGAAATTCCCCTCATCCTCTCCCAACAAATCGCACACAGATTAAAATATCACCTGTGTGTAGGAGAACATGCTGTGAAGACGATCTAACAAACAAAGAAAAATGAAATGCATGGTAAGAACGAGGGACCAAAAGCCTTTACTATTGCTGTAATCTGTCTAAAATAAGGCACTAAGTTTGTATGATAGAAAACAGTAACATGAAGTAAAGATGTAATTCAACCATGAGGATATCTGCATTGGCTCTAACCTACAATGAAAAGGTAGCAAAATATTGGAATTTTAGTTCAAACTACCTACCAACGAAAATTGCTGCAAAATAATCTGCATGTAATTCGGGATAATATTAATTATATTAGAACATATTATGACAAACGAAGGTAGGTCTCTATGATATAATTATTGGTGAGCCCTAAAGCTAGTTCTGGGCTTTATAATTAAATTTTGTTGGTAGAACACGGCAATTCTCTTTTCACTTTCTACTTTTTTCCGCACATTACATTAGGCCTACACTATGATACTATGTAAGAAAGACTAAATTCTGCTGACATAATGGAAAATGTATCTTGAATTCGTAAGACCTTAAGCTGAGTTATGACTGCACCACAATATTAGTTTTATGAAGATCTGAAGTGCATTACTGTATTTTAGGAAATTATTTTTTTTCTTTTCAGCAGATGTCTTAACCAGAGATTAGTGTAGGCTACAATGATGGGGTTCTCTTACGAAAAGCGTGCCCTGAAAAGACCGCGGCTTGGTCCGCCAGATGTTTATCCTCAGGAACCAAAACAAAAGGAGGTAAGTTGCTTCTAGTGGATTAATCTAACTCACATTGCGTACTTATTAATTATGGAGGTCTATCTTGTTTAATAAGTATAGGTCTAAGAAGCAAACATTCTAATGGGGGCAGATAAAAAAGTTAATTTTTTTTCTTCCACTATGTTAATAATGTCAAAAGAAATGCTTATACAAATTTTGGTCACTCGACCGCAATTACGAGGCCAACTAGAAAGTGATTTTCTGTGGGGCTGTTTACAAAAAAATAGCACAATTGCATGGAAAGACTTATTGAAACAGACACAGCAATTGCTCTGCTACTTGTCAACATAATTCCTACTGCAAATGAGATATTTGTCATCCCATGGGATCAATATTTGTATTCTTGTGTCTTAGAAGACAGCCGTCTGGGATCGGAACCAGCATTTGACAGCTGTCTGCACCTCTCTGTCGATCCCATGATATAACAAATATCTCAGTTCCGGTGGGGAATATTTTGAAAAATAGCTCAACAATTGCTGTGTCTATTCCAGTAAATTTTTCCAATGAAATTTTGTTTTCTTTTTGTTAAACGGCCTCTGGCGAAATTATTTTTTACGGCCCTCGTAATTTCGGTCGAGTGGCCAAAATTTGTATAAGCACTTCTTTTGACATTATTAACATGGTGAAAGAAAAAAATTTAACTTTTTCTATCTGCCCCCATCAGAATGTTTGCTTGTAAGAGGTTTACCTTTCACCATCTTAGGGATTCCTTCTCATTGCTACAGAAAACAAAATATACAAATACAAAGCACCCTTAGAAACAAGACATAAAAAACTTTTCTATAGTCTGTTATTTCTGGCATGGCTCTTGCTCTTTGCTTACGTTCTAGGAAGTGTAGGCTCTATAATGAATAGGTACGTATAATTGTTCACCATTTTAGTTCTTTTGTTGCCGACTGCAGTTAGCAGACGACACTATTTGCCAATTGGCCGATATTCACAAGTACGTAAATATAATAAATCTAAACTACGATTGTTTTCCACCCACTTTTTCCAAGTGTTTCCACATTAGGGATAATAATCAGAAGGTTTTAAAAATATTAATTTCATAATAAATCAAAACAAGTACTTGTAGATAATTACCAATGTTATTTGTAATATGATAAAAATTGTTGTGAAGTACTTAAAACATTTAATGAAGAATATATTATCTTCGTGATACTCACTTGCTATGTGTCTGTTCTAGGACGAACTGACAACTGTGAATGTCAAACATGGATTTGCTACAATGCCCCAACTCTCAGAAGAGTTTGGTACAGCAAGGAACTGCAATATTACAGCTTCAAAGGTATGAAAGAACAGAGAAGTTACATTGTTGTACTCACGATTATCTATTATTTTACTCAAATCGTTCTTATTTTTATTTAGGTTGGAGCATACTTCAATGCTATTCTAACAAAGAAAGAAGAATTGAATACCCTTCCTGATACAGGACGTAAGCGACAACAGATAAACCCTAAGGATAATTTTTGGCCAGCTACAGCAAGAACAAAAAATGCCATTGAAGCATGGTTTAAGGATCTTGCTGGTAGCAAACCTCTCAGCAGTTTGTCAAAGAAGGTGAGACTAAATAAGAAGTCAACTGCAAATAGATGAATTGTTGGATTGTTGTACTAATTCTGTTTTACTGTTCTATTTTGTTGTCATTATAGTTTTAAATGAGGAAGCAATGGTTTTCATGTTAGTTTGTCCATTGAGGTAGATATGTCGTAACAGTACAATGGGTGGGTGAATAAGTAGGTGGGCAATTAGGTGAGTTAGAGACTTTCTGACTGAAATGCTGTTGTTTTGGTTTTTAGACATTTCCACATTAGATCAGTCATATCAGCATTATACATTTTTTGATCTAGAGTCAGTTCTTTTTCTGTTAGCTGCTGAAGATTGTTTTGGAATTCTTTAGTGATTGCTTCGTTGTTGCTTAATCTTTTTCCATGTATAGCAATCTGACGAATTGTGTTGCTGTTAGTCACATCAATCAGCCCAAGATGCGCACTTCAGTATAGGGGCAGCAACAAAAAACATAGATACTATACACTCTTCTAAACTCTCATTCTTCCATTCTTTTTCGTCTCTCTCCACATCCTGCTGCTTTAGTTCTATCTAATTTTATATCTACATTACATATATTTTCATGAACACAACTTTATTTACCTTGCCAGTGGCGAGACTCAAACCACCACCCTTTACTTCTAGGCTTCACAGCCTTAACCATTAGACTACGTGAAATTTACTAATCAGACGCTTGAAACTTATACAAAAGATGAACCCAATCGCAAAACTCACCCTCTGAAACCCTCACATACCAAAAACGTATCATCTTCATTTTTCTGCAGTAAATCCAAACACCACTCGCGTCCACACCTGTGGAGTAACGGTTAGCACGTCTGGCCGCGAAACCAGGTGGTCCGGGTTCGATTCCCGGTCGGGGCAAGTTACCTGGTTGAGGTTTTTTCCGGGGTTTTCCCTCAACCCAATATGAGCAAATGCTAGGTAACTTTCGGTGCTGGATCCCGGACTCATTTCACTGGCATTATCACCATTTCATTCAGACGCTAAATAACCTAGATGTTGATAAAGCGTCGTAAAATAACCTACTAAAAAAAAAAAAAACACCACTCGCTAAATAACAACGTATCCCACTATTCCACGATTGATCTATTTGCACATACGAATATACACCTTTAATTAACCGCTAACCTCCGACTATGTACGTGCACACACACACACACAACACGCACGCGCACACACACAACACGCACGCGCACACACACACATCCTTTGCTGGTTAAACCATTGTAACATAGCTTTATCAAGGTTATTGTGACTAGAGAGTTTCATTGCCTTTCTATATAAGCCACTAGATGACTCAGAGTTACCGGAGTAACAAAGTTAAAAAGCAATATTGAAATATATTTCTGATAAGTAGTGGTCAATGTGTCTAACTGCGAAACTAGCGGACCCAGGTTCGAATCCTGATAGTCAAGTTGGCTGATAGAGGTTTTTTTTTTTCCCCGGGATTTTTCCTCAACCTATTAAGAGCAAATGCTGGGTAATCTTCGATGCTGGGTCATAGCACAGTTTACTATATACAGTCGCGAAGCTTGAGGTGATTTTTTGCAAATCTCGTGATAAAGCGCTCCAAGCGGTTAGCAACTAGAAACAATAGACTGTCCACGGTCGACTTTGGACTGTGTCGTATTTCCATCGAGTGCTAGCTCGTTGCGTATTTCACATTGATGCTTGTGAAATGTTCGTTATTGGTTGTAATGAAAATGTTAATGGCTAAAATACAATAATTGGAATAATAATATTTTACTAGAGACGTAGAAAAATTAAGTTTGTTTTAATGAAATTTATTGATCACGTTTTATTTTCAATTCTGGTGGGATTATTATTGCTTAGGACTACTTTTTTTTTCAAAGGATATGTTTTTAATTATAGCTGTTAATTTTGTTGTTATTTTTATTTGTTACTTTACTAGAAACGTATAAAAAGTCTGTTACAATAAAATTTATTGATCACGTTTTATTTCCAATTCTGGTGTGATTATTATTTCTTAACCTCATCCCACTTTGTTAACTACGTAAGCCTACACTACAAGTACCGGTACACGTAAGTTACTCCATTAATTCATATTTCCATTATTATTGTTGTAAAGGGAAATGCAAATTAATATTGCTTGATTTCATAGTTAATTATCACTATAATCTTGAATGAGTGAAGCGATTATAGTAAATTTCAGTTCGTTTTGCAGAAACAAAAATAATATTAACCTATTTCTTGCAGGTATCTTCGAATTTATGGTGGAATTTAATATACTTCATTAAAATAATAAATTAACTTTATGCATTTAATATTTCAATAATGGAAGGAAGGTGTTAATTTTTCCAAAAGAACACAACGAAAGTGTAACATATTTTGTCGTCTACCAGGAGAGAGATTTGCGATGATGAGGCGATAGTAGCGATCCTAGTGGTGGGCAACTACCCATGTTTGCATTTTTAGTACATATTGAGCTTCGCGACCGTATATAGTAGACTGTGGTCATAGGTTCATTTCGCCGTCATTATCACCTTTATCTTCATCCCTCCTGCCTATTGTATACTCATATGTAGCAACCAGATTTGTAAGTTTTTACCTATTTTTTTCCTTGCTTCTGAACTCCTAATTTCTTCAACATTTTTTCGAATCATGATCGTATGAGTCATATATGTGAATTCTGTTGAAACTAAAGAAAACCTGAATTCGACCTTAGTACCTAAAAAAACCTAAATCATTAAGTGTTATCCTGTATTTACTCTGTTATATATTGATTTTTTTATTTTGAGAGACATATCAATACATTGCGAGAGAGAGAGAGAGAGAGATAGGAAAGAACACTCTCGACGTGGAGGAGGCTGCCTCAATCCCTAAGGCAAAATCTCTACTAGCAGTGACAACATATTTGTCTCCCATGCTTTCCTCAAGGCACATTTCAGTGATCTTCCAAAATATATTGAGTACTTGGAATCTTCAACGCAACTGAAAGATGCTTCTACAGAAACAAGTAGAAGCTGTCAAATCGAAACTGAAGAAAGTATTGTAAATGGCTTCACGTTGATATATGTATTTCCAATTCTCTGTCGTTGTTTCACTGTATAAATGGATATAATTGGGAATGATTTTGTAATATGACACCTAATGAGATTCTTTGCTTGTATTTTTAGGCTCCTAATTTTAACAAGAAAGAAGAAATCTTTATTATGCTATGTGAGTACCAGGTCCCAATGCTGCGAGCAGCTTGGTTCATAAAATTGAGTTATGCATACACTGTAGCTGTGTCTGAAGTGAAGATCAAGAAACGTCAACTCTCAGATCCATCTCAAGGTAGGTTGATGTCTCGTGTAATATTTTGTATGTCATACACCACCATTCTTAAGCCATACTACAGCTGCTAGTAGAACATCTTCCTTTTCTCTGGGAAACATGTCGCATATTTTTGGTAATAAAACACTTTTGTATTGTAGGCCTGCTTCTAATAAAAATACTGGTAAATGTATTGTTAAGCCATATGCACTTCAAATTCTTATCATTAATGTTCTGTGTTACTTAGGTGCAAAAGCAAGTTTACAATCAGCTGTTCAGTTTATGTCGAGAAAGTGATAGACATTAGAAAACTAATTATTTATGTACTTGTGTGAAAACTGTGTCTTTGGAAACAAGGAGAAAAAATATCAGAAAAGATAAAGTGTGGTTTTAACAGAAGAAAATTAAATAAAAATGGTAATCTCTTTTCTGAG
Organism: Periplaneta americana; assembly: GCF_040183065.1. Lineage (NCBI taxonomy): Eukaryota > Metazoa > Arthropoda > Insecta > Blattodea > Blattidae > Periplaneta > Periplaneta americana. The sequence continues at coordinate 151,207,554 of NC_091123.1, forward strand.
CTCATTCTGTGTAAATGAAACTTCCACACTTCAGGAGAATCGAGACAGAATATTAGAGGGGAAAATTTTCTCTCATACACCTGGAAGTACTTCTGTAAATTTGAATTTTGTGCAGAAGGGAAGTCACTTCACACTGGAGAGAGTGGAGTGTATGCACTAGCAATATTAGTTATCTTGATAGCATGAACTCTTGCTTGTAACAACAACATACTCTTAGCTACACAATACCCATTGAAAGATGTGTCAGTGATCCGGTTTGGGGCCTACTCCTAACTGAAATACTTTCTCTTTCAGCAGACTATCACTTGTCTCAGAGAGACTTCCCTTCAGCACTGTAGTTGCACCTATTGCACTCAGGGAACATTTCCAGCAACTGCTATGAAATGGACGAATACTATTGTTAATATACTAGTGTTCTATTAATAAACATCCATATTGACTTGTATTCATCCTTCTTGCCGTGTAGTCCTCAACTGAATTCCAGATAACTGCAGCATACTCTAATTTAGATCAAACAATGGAACTGTATAAAATTATTATAGTTTTGACTTTAAATTTACAAGAATTTCTCATAACAAAACCTAAACTTTTATAGGACAAATTTATAATATTATCACAGTCTAGTATATACAGTCACGAAGTTCAGTACGTAGTAAATATACATCCATAGATAGTTGCTAACCACTAGGATCGCTACTATCACCTCATCACAGACAATGCGAAATAGTACCTGCACAGTCTATTGTTCCTAGTATCCTCATAAACTCAAGCTTCGTGACTGTATATACTAGACTGTGATATTATTGTGACTACGAAATGTTTTTTTTTTTTTATTTTTTTTTTATATATATATCCAATGCCACCAGGTTGTCTTTCGACATTTCTGGTCTTTCTCCTGGCCGTGGCTTAATTGTAACCCACTTCTGAGGTTGGGGCGCCTGGAAGGCGGAGTTACATTACCCCGATGATGCGATAGGATGATTATGATAATGTGGTGCCAGGAGAGGTCTTAAATCTAAACTTAACCTAAATTCCAGACCATGGACGAACACAGGAATAATCCCCTTTAAGGAAGAATTCCTGTGCTCTAACCGGGAATTGAACCCGGGACCTCATGAACTATAGCCAGAAGCTCTGACCACTAGACCATGAGGCTGGTCATGTATCTAGATGTAATGACTACGAAATGTAAAATTACTGCTAAATAATATATCTAAATCATTATGTTCATTTTCTGCTGGTAATACTTTTGCCTCTGTTTTATATGAGAATTTAATTGTATTTTTCAATATAGAAAAGGTTATTACTTAAAAGTGTCACTGTAGCATTTTCTTAAAATGTTCTGTATCAAGATCAGATTCGGAGTTGGAACATTATTACTGACTTTTGGTTTCAGCTCCATAGCTTTGTTACGAACTCTGCTATTTTGATGTTGAAAGGGCAAGCACAATAGGCCTCTACATGGAGTTATTCACTGATAATCACTGCACTGTTTTTGTTTTTGCAGAATGGACGGCAACTCTTATTAAGTTTTTAAAGGATCAGCTCAGCAAGTTGCAGGACTTCTACCACCAATCAGGAGGGAGTGGGAGTGGCTGTGGGAGTGGCAGTGCAGCAGGCAGTGGCAGTGCAGCCACAAGTGGTAGTAACAATGCTAGTTGTCCTGCCAACAATGCTGCAAGTGGGAACAGCGCTGGTGGAAATGGCACAAGTGCTGCAGGAGCTGTGACGAACGGCACAACTGCAGGCTCAGCGGTAACATCCAATAACAGCAGTGCGAACTCAAACACAAATATGAACACGAGTGCAAGTGGAGGTTCCAGTGCAGCCACTCCACAGTCAGCAGTGTCAAATAACACTCCCACGCCTTCTGGACATGCAAGCAGCTCACCACCCACCATGACAGAGGAGCAGAAGTTGGCACAGAAGCAATGGCAGTACTGCATTCAGCTAGCCAAATACCTGTATGAGGTTAGTGCCACTGAAAAAACTTGATTCTATCAGGTCCTACTTTTAACATATAACAGCTGCTGTGTTTATATGAAGCTATAGCAGTCATATTTTTCCCATGGTTACAGTTGTTGTTGACAAATAATCGTGGAACGTTAACACCATTCCACAACACACAGAAATTGTCAAAATTGATTATCAAAATGGGTCATCCGTTCGTCAAACATTCTGTGCATTATGTGAAGTGTACGGTGTGCATAAAGGTACGGTCACACGTCGCTACTTTTCCAGCGATGCAGTACAAAAACTGCGCAACTCTCGTACTGCGACGTGTGAACAACGGTGCAACCCGAAAAGTAGTGGCTGCCGAACCTGCTGCTCGCTACTTTTCCATGCTGTGCACAGCTTAAAAGTAGTGACGTGTGAACAGGGTTCTCAGGGTTGCAGCCGCAGCATTTTTGATATCGGTTTTGTTGAAACTTTTGCTGCGGTTGCAACCAGTGTTACCACCCAAATGTGTCAATGATACTTTTATTGTTTGGATGTATTTTAATGTTAGATGTGATGAAAATAATTTATTTGTAACAGTTATTAAATGCACAACACAGTCTGAGCATATTTGCTGACGATATAATTCACTTTTTTAATGTTCTGTAGCGTAGTTTCAAGCAGGAGGGTTGCCAACATTGATTACGTGAATATGCTGTTGGTTATCATTTAAGTATATAGGCGTTTTTAAAAGCCTTATAGTAAAAATAATGCCAATTTCTGAATACTAGTTAGGACAGAAAAGCAAATAATAGATAAGTAAGCTTTCGCATGAGTTTATTAATAATGCAAACATAACCACAAAATGTATATTGAGAAGTCAACATGGAGATGGAAACCTGCAGCATGACTGTGGCTGCAAAAGTAGCGCCTTGTGTGTGAACAGACTCGCAACCTCCAGTTGCAACTTGTGCTGCATTCGGGTTGCACAGCACGAAAAGTAGCGTGCAGCACGCTACTTTTGGCTTACGTGTGAACACGACACGCAACTTTTGCAGCTGCAGTATAAAAGTTGCGCAGCAAAAGTAGCGACGTGTGACCGTACCTTAATTGTCCCTGTGAGAGAACAATGGTTTCATTAACAAACAAATTGCTGCTTTAGGGGCAATGAGAATCCATTGGAGTTTCAAGAACGACCACTTCATCCCCAAAATGTTAGTTTGGTGTGGATTTTGATATGGCAGAATCATTAGTTCATATTTTTTCCAAGATGAACGAGGAGAGGCTCTGACTGTCAATGGAGAAATGTACCGGATTATGATAAGAGACTATTTTTGTCTTCAGTTGGAAGGCATGGATCTGAGAAATGTCTGGTATCAGCAAGATGATGCCACGTGTCATACTGCTCATGAAACAGTCGGCTTTTTGAGGGAGAAGTTCAGAGGCATCATCGTTTTGCCTGGTGGTGATGTTAACTGGCTCCTGAGATCATGTGATTTAACGCTGCTGGATTGCTTCTTATGGGGGTTGTGTTAATTCACGAGTTTATGCCAACAAGGCAGAAATAGTTAATGAACTAAGGAACAATGTCACATGCATTATTCATGAAATTGAGCCTGGTTAATGTTTGTCTATCATTGAAAATTGGAAGACCCGTATATGTTCAACGAAGCCGCGGCGGCCATTTAACTGATATTCTTTTCCATACTTTATGACTTTAAATGTGCTTCAAACTAATAATAATTAAAAAAATAAGCCTCTTTCGTTTATACAGTTTGTTTTATTTTAAAAGTATTACATTCTTTTTGGAAGATTTTATAATGAACTATAAAGTTAAATAATACATTTTTTAAAATAGTACAAATAATATCATTGACTTAAATCTGTTATATTTTGAAATACAGCTTTTTTTATTAGGCCTACTTAGTGAAAAATTAACTTACTGTAAGATGAAACCATACATTGTGTTCAGTTGCTAGTGAATTGATTGACGTCACATTTGATTAGAGGAAGGAATTGTACTAAATAATGTTAAGCTAGATTATATAGTCCCGTCACTCTAATTTCCGGCAGCCAATCGCGTTGCAGGTTGGCTACATTTAAACATGTGCGTCTTGTGATTCGCTGATTCATTTCTTAAGGCTCGATAAATACTTAATATAATCGCCCGCCATTTTAGCTCTTTCGTTGGCGTTCACAGAAAGCACACGAAGACTTTATTTGCCGCTCAATTATTTGCTGAATTACATTGCGTTTGATTTATTATCATAGGAGCTACGACATGATAATGTTTAATGGTGTGACAAATAGATTCCTCGTATGGTAGCTCGACAACGTAAGAACAAAAATGGCGAACGATACTACCTACCTAGACTTTATAGAGCTTTCACTTTCTAAGACATAAGCAAAGAGGAGGAGTTACGCCGGAAATAACAGCATCGGAACTATAAATAAAAAACAGATGATGTTTTAAGTTGGCATTTATTCAGATATTTCGAAAGGTGAACTTGATACAATTTTATACAAGGCTTTATGCCATGGAAGTAAGGAGTGTTGCCTTCCTTCGTCTTTGCCGGAGTGATGTCCTCACCCTGTTTCATGGGTAGACACTGTCCACACTGCTCCCCATCTTCTTCATTTTCCCTGGTGTGATGCTTTCATCCTTGATTTGGAAGTAAAAACTGTTTGGATTTCTCCTCACTGCCTTCGTCTTCACTGGAGTATGCCCTCGTCTCTTGTTCGAGGGTAGGCACCCTCTGGACTCGTCCCTGGTTCGGAAGTAAAAACCACAAGAAGTACAAGATATGATGTTGGGTGCAGTAAACAATAGGTTACAGTGTGTTTGGGAATGGATAGTGAAAAAGTCCTCGAAATAAATAAGAAAGAATTGCTGTAATTGGTACCATGTGGTTTGGCTTGCAGGAAGGTCTGCTTGAGCGCCAGGAGTATTTGCAGTGGATCCTGGATCTGCTGGACAAGATGAGATCGACTCCTGCTGATGATGGCATCTTGAAGTTGCTGTTACCACTAGCTCTGCAGTACCTTGACGAGTTCGTGCAGTCAGAGCTCCTTGCTCGCAAGCTTGCCTACTTCTGTTCTAAGAAACTTGCACAGCTGATTTCTGTATCCAGTGACATGACTGCTACTACTGCCAACACAGTATCTGCATCACCTGTCTTGCCACCTTCTGCTTCCCCACAGAGCCCACTCTTGCCAGGAAATAGCACGTACGTTGATTACATTTTTGTGCATTGTTAGTCAGCAACATCTGCGAGACATGTTTACTAACAGAATCATTTCTGAAATGAGCCCTTACTGATACTTGTTTATGCATTTTTGCAGTGTTACTCATGTAAGTTTATTGGACGCTGTTTTGGATAGAGAAGTTTTGAATGAGGAAAATCTTGTTAATTCATAGTTGTTGTATTTCAGTGGTGTACTGTCACAGACTGGCGCAGCACATACAGGGACTGTGAATCCTTTGGCAGTGACCTTCAATGAATACATGAGCTGTCCACACCATCGAGATATTGTTTTAGGTCTTAGTGCTATTTTACAGGTGAGTGCAGTTTTTGGGAAACTAGTTCAAATGGCCAAAGATTCAGGTAAATTCACCGATACCAATCACTTAATAAAGACTTTGGGCCGTATTCATAGACATTTTTAGTGCGGGCTTTCGGTGGATGACCAGTGTTTTTCGTATTCATAAACCAGTGTTAGCAATAGGATATGATTTGAATTCTGTACAAGTAACCAGTAGATAGCCGGGGCTAGCTCAGTATGCTCGTAGCGCATGCTGCGAAATGTCTATGAATAGCACCCTTTGAGTCAAATCCTAGAGACTTTTTGATGCTGCTCGTATATTGGAAAGGGAGACTTATCTCCTCCTAAATACATTTTTTACCCTACTTTATTTGTGGATTCTCTTTCCTAACAGATTAACTGTTGTAATACTTGAGAAGATTTCTCTGTGAATTTGCAGCTGAAGTGGCTGCTCAGATATTATGTATTACAGTGGCAGTTTGGGAGGTTGGGCATTTCCTTATGTGACGATAATGAGGTTAATTAGAACTGGGAAGGAAATGGGAGTAACCCGAGAAAATTCTCGGCTATACCATTTTTTTAAACACTGTAATTAAATGCTAGTGGAATAATGTGACTGTTTACATAAATGTTTTCTCAAATACTTGACAGGTTGATTTGAAAAGGCCATACTACACACTGAAACAATCCTGGAGTTTTGATCCACGCATCTGTGTTTGCAAGAAGTGTTTTGAAATTATTTTTCTAATGTCACTTGCAGGCTATAACTTTGGACTGTCCAACAGCTTTGGTGTGGAACTGTGTGGGAGAGGGAAAATCTCAGTCAGTTTTAAATGGCTCCCCTTTAGATCACTTGGCTTGCTCGCCTTCAACACTTCCCATGCCTCAGAGAGCTAATAATCCAGCTACAAGGTAAGTATTGTTATTTCATATTGGCGAAATTTTATTTTGTAATGATTCGTCGTTGGTTGTGTAATGGTTACCATGCTTGCTTGTCATTTCATTTATCTCTTCATCCTCTGTAAAAAACAGAATTTAAAAACTTAAAAATAAAAATCATTTCAGGAGATTTAGAATTCATTGCCATTTTGTGTTTTTGATTCTAAATAAAGACCTATTATTTTTTTACCGAAATGATTTTGTTTCTTGTGCATCATTCCCAATTAAATTGACTCGTAGATACCGAACATGCACAAAGTCTGTCCAATACTTCAGGAGAAATCATTGTAGACAAATGAGCAGGCAGAAATCATGCCCAAAACACGTGTGTGTGTGTGTGTGTGTGTGTGTGTGTGTGTGTGCGTGTGCGCGCGCGCGCGCACGCGTGCGTGCGTGCGTGCATGTGACGCGGATAGATGGCAGGACTGTGACCCATTTTCAAATTGTGCACCACTTCGGCAGGCCATGTTATGTATGATGTGTATCTGTGAAGAGTTATGTCATGTACTAGGGTGAGTGTACGTTAAGTGTTCGTGTAAGTGTAGTGTAGGGAATGGGTGAGGAAGGGAGAAAGGGAAATCTGTGCTGGCATGTAGCTTACTCCTGTCAAATAGCACCAAGGGCTTGATGCCCATCCGACAGACGAATCACTATTAACAGTGACATATGCCTTCCCTTCATATGCATTGCTGAGAGATTTGGGATTTAACCCAGGCATATTGGTGCACAATTTAGTCATTAGAAGTTGTGCACCGCTGTCTCTCCTAGTCCCAAAGTATAAATTTTACAATAAAATTTCTGATCCTGCCGGAAATCGAACCCGGGCTGGCTAGTCTGGAGGCAGACATGCTACCACAGAGCTAACTCGGCAGATATGCCCAAAACCAATGATCTTATACTTCTTATAATGAGGAAGTAACAAAAGGCAGAAGAATAATACGTAGCATGAATTGTTTGTATAATACACAATTTTTAAAGTAGACAGATCTTTATTTGTGGTACAGAACTACTATTTTTTATGCTCGTCAAGATGTGATTCAGAGTAAGCGCTTTGTTAAATTTTTTATTTCGGTTCTGAAATTAAACTTGTCATAAATAACCTAGAGTTACACTAAAATAGATTATATGCATCTGAAATACTTAAAGTATTGGTAATTTCCCCTCCCATTCACCCCCAGATTCATAATTGAATGAAGGATGGATTACTCCTTGTCCTTTCATTCGATGCCTCTTTTTCCAGTCACAGAATTGAACATTTTTATTGTAAACTGATTTGCTTATTTGTGATTTTGTTGGTATTCAGACGCTTGCTGCGTGCAGCAGAGGAATATGTGCGCAATCGCAGCAGAGCAGCTGAAGGGCGTTGGTCGTGTGACAAATGGCAACAGTCTTCTGCTGGACGAACTACCAGTAAGGTCAGTCCTGTGGTAGGTTACAGTACACAACTCAGTCATTACAATTACACACTTGTTGTAATAGTTATTGTGATTGGACTTGAGTAATAGTTTCATTGCATAATCTAATTTGTGTGGTGCATGCGTAGGTATTTAAGTGTGGGGAAGTGATAGTGAATTATTCAAGAGTTTTTTTATATAACTTTTTCTAATTCTATTGCTAGTGAAATATACAGTATAGATCGCAACGTGTAGGAGGTTGGATCTACGTCCTTCTTGAGATATCATTGTCCTCATCTTGCCAAAATATAATTCCACTATGATGTGAGATAGTCCTGCGCTGTGGCGTCGCGGTCTAAGGCATCCCGCCTAGGACTCGTGTTACGGAATGCGCGCTGGTTCGAGTCCTCATGGGGGAAGAAATTTTCTCATGAAATTTCGGCCAGTGTATGGGACCGGTGCCCACCCAGCATCGTGATGCACTTGGGGAGCTACGATAGGTAACGAAATCCGGTTGCGAATACCAGCTATAATGGCTGGGAGGATTATCGTGCTAACCACACGATACCACCATTTTGGTTGGATGATCGTCCACCTCTGCTTCGGCATGTGGGCGTGAGGCCAGCAGCCGGCTGGTCGGTCTAGGCCCTTCACGGGCCGTAGCGCCACGGATTATTTATGATGTGAGATAACCACATAGTTGATATAACATCATTAAATAACGGATTAAAAAACGAATCCTGAATTTTAGAAGTGAACAACAATATGAGAAAGAAATTGCTTCATAAGCATTGAAGAATGCCTTCTTATAAATTTGAACTTTCTGAAGTGGTACTATATTCATCTTTACCTGCATTTTTGAAGAGAGTTATGTAACATGTTCTGTGGAGAAGTAATGGTCATTGCTGGTAGATAGGCTATTCGCAAATTATTGCATAGCTTAGAAATAGCACTTCGCAGATATATAATTAGGTAGTGCTATGTCAGTGAAGTTTTATAGTTTATAGTGGTAGTGAACAGTGAAAGTATTTGAACAGTGAAATGTTTTTGAAGTGTTAGTGAAATTAGGATATAGTATCAGTGAAATGTGCCGTAGTTCCATTGCAGTTAGTGAGTTGACAGCGAAATGAGTGTAGTGCTGAAAGGTACTTGGGCAGGAATGAACATATATTTGTGGGTTTTAGTTCGAACTTAAGATTAAGATACAAATTAAATTTACTTTAAATGCTATTTTAAGTGATTGTGCTTCATTTAATTTGAGATGCTCATTATTATTATTATTATTATTATTATTATTATTATTATTACTGTTATTAATTGTGTTTATTATTAATTGTCATTATTGAGTGTAATTAGTTACCCTGCAGCTGGATATTTACCCATTTGCAGTGTGAATAAATACATACATACAAACAGAATTCGATCTAATGGGTGTCCCAGTCTCAGAATAAGATTCTTCATAATAATTGCTGAAAAATAGGCAGAGTTGCAAATGGCTACACACCAATATGCGTGGAATTATTAAAAAGGAAAAAAAAAAACACTTTCACCATTTCCATTGGCACTAAATAATTATGCAGTTGATACTGCATAGTTCAGTAACTAATTAAAAATAGATGCATTTTCAAGATCGTGATCTCCGTATTTCACTAGCAATAGAAAAAGTTCTATTCAAACTGATTTTCTGTAGAATTGTGATCAAGTGTGTGTGCCTTGGTAGTGTAAAGATAGTGAAGTTGTAGTAGGTAGAACATTGTGTTAGTGAAATAAAAGCTTCAGACGCATTACTTTTTTTTCTAGACATTTTCCTTTCTGAATCTCTTTCTTATATCAGTATTCTGTTATTTTTTAACATTTTTCTCCTTTTCTCTTCCCCAATATCTCATACATTGATACAGATATTATCGATTCACTCATTCCAAGATGTCACATGCTCGAGCTTTAGATATTATACTTTGCACCAAAGATGAAAATAATGATGATGACATCTAAGTATTATTGATGATAGTGGTGGTGGTAGTGATGATGATGGTGACCTGGATGCCATTGACCCAAGGCGTGCATGTTCAATTTCAGGCAAAGATGATATATTTTTAGGTGGAATAAGAATTGTAAGTGCAGCTTCCATCATTTAATGGTCCTCCATAATATATTTACAGCATGTAATACGAGTAGATACTTTTCTTACGAGTAAAGATAAGATATTAAATGCCTAAGTCTTCCATTATCCCATATTCTCTTCATTTTAATGAAATGTCACTGCAATGAAAATTGTGAAGTCCTCTGGTAGAAAACAATGGGAACATGTTCGTAAAAATGTAATTGGTTCACTGATACTAGGTGCACAATCTGAAAGTGGATATCAGAGCTGTTTAGAAATACCAGTGGCTTAATATTCAAATGTACAACTTTGGAAATAATTGTAGAATGTGGTTGATTGTGTATGCATCTCTTTGAACACATCATAGTAATATTTTGTGCACACCTTTGTCTCTCTTCCTGTCCTCTTATCTACCCCACTTTCTCTTTCCCCCTCTGCTTCTCGTTTCTGTCTCCTCTGTTTCTCCCATAAAAAGAGTTGTAATGTGCACAAATACTGAAGTTACAATGACATCAGAAGGCTTTTTGGCTCCTAAAATCTTCAGGAGTACGGATTATATTCATCTGTGTAGCTAGATGTTATTCTAATCTTAATGTTCTGATTAAATTTCCATTTTCTTGACTGTGTTAATCTTCAGGATTTACTTTGCTTAATTAATGCTCTGTAATGAAGTGGAAATGACTGCCTTGGCTAACGAGAGTCAAACTGCTTCTGTATTTATATTGTAATAGTGAATTTCTATTTGGTTTCTATTCTAATGTTCTAATGTTTTTTTGAAAAATCACTTACAAGGTATTGGATCTAGGCCATTTTAAACATTTCTGCCGAAACATGCAACTGCAGGAGCATAAGTGCGTGAAAATTTCCACGCAGTTTCCTTAGACCATAAACAGTTTTTAATGCTAAAAACTAAAAATGTAATTTTTCTTTTTACCAAAAACAACAAATTTTCACCTAGGTGTACCTTTAAGGCATCAACTTTTCACCCTACAGTCCTGAGTTCAAATCCCTACAAGTCCAACTGGAAGTTGTGGTTAACAGTGATGATATTTAGGAGGGGATTTCGTGGAGTACTTCTGCTTTCTCTGTTAGCATTCCTCCATTTTTCGATTAATCAACAGTATCGTTATTGTGTAATACAGGTTCACTTCCTATGATGATACAATGTTGACAATGTTAGAAGACAGTGGTGTGATCCAAAGCTTTGGTGTGTTACTCTAGGAGTGGGTTAATTGAGGTAAAATAATAGAATATCAATAGTACCGGTACCAATCACTTGGAAAGTAGAAGAAGAAACTAACTTTGTAATGAGTTCTGTATCCTGTTCTCACTGAAGATCCTCGTCACAATCCTTATACTATTTCGTTCACTTTTTTTTATGCCTTAACATAGTTAATAATAATTGAGGAGTCCACTGACAGAGGAGGCAATGCTATTTAAAAAAAAAAAAAAAAAAAGAAAAGAAACTTAATTTGCGTAAAATATCTGCTGGAAAAAGTGATGTAACACAATTTTAAAAATACTGTAATACATTTTTCTCATTGTCTTGAAGAGCATAGCTCTCTGTCTGTTATATTGGACCCCTCTGGTGTTAAGGAGACACTATGGTGAAAAATTAAGAAAATCCACTTTAAAAATTGTATCTCTCTAGACTGAGCTCAAAAAGCTAATTAAATTATACTCTCATGACTATTTTCAAGCTTTTTGACTCAATATGAATTAAACATTTTGAAAACTTGTCGCAAGGAGCCTTTTTAGTGATGTCAATATAAAACATATTAAAAAAATATATAATTTCAAAACTATTAGCCCTAATGACACCAAATTTTGTACAGTTGATAGTATTGTAGGCATGTTTTTATAGTTTAAAATTTATAAATTTTGGATGAAAATTGTAGAAGTTCTAAAATCACTTAAGTGTCTCCTTAAAAGGGAGGGAGTAATGCTTAGACAAGTAGATTACTTAATTTAATTTATTTAGGTGGTGTTTTTTTAATATAGCTATTTAACTGAAGAAAAGTTTATTTCTGGCAAAAGGTAAATGTCGTATAGTGAATGTTAAGTAAATAACAGAATTCTAATAAAAGTGAAAATTGTGTAATCACTTACTCTACTTTAATCTTTACAATTAAGAAAGAAGTGCATCTTTAGAAATATCTACCCCTTTTAACTGCTACAAAATGAAGACAGTACTTTTTCTTAGTGTAGGTAGAGTTTTATTGAATATGTTACGAACTTCTAGGATTAGTAAATGGCGTCATAAGAAGAAATTTTTAATTAGGAAGCCATGTATGGGTTACAATCCAAAATAGTTGGCACTAAAATACGAGTACTTAAAATGGAGGCAGACCTTCTAAGCAAATTGAGATGGGTAGGAAACAGGTGATAATAAGTTTTACAATATCCACAAGACTGCATTGGTGACAGGTCGATGTCTACCACTGTGATTCTAGTCTTTTTTAAGTGTTTGTACATTCTGTGTTCAGTTGTTAATAATCACTGCAATCTAGCAGATGTTGGAAGAGGTACTGTCACTCTACTGATAAAGTTTCCCTATGTGACAGACATTCCAATTTATTGTTTGTGACTGACACTTGTTGCCTTCCACGTTAGAAAATAGATTTGGAAACAGCTACGCTTCAATAGAGGGGGATTACTGGAAGTGTAACTTTTGTGGTCATCTGGCATCCATTACTCATAACCTGCCAAAAACATTGGTTCAGCAGTTCAGTGACTCGTCTTTAATGTACAAAATGTGTTTATTTAATTTTAGTGTATTTCACTCTGTTATTGTGTTTGCTTAGAGGTTTAAATTTAGTTACATGTTCAGGTGTATTAAGTAGTTCACTTTTTTTTTGTGTATTAGTATGTTTAGGCTTGTTAGTTTTCATGTGTTTCACAAAATGTGCTCTTTGCAAAGAAAAAAAAACTCATTCTAAAGAACTATAATCATAACTTATATAATTAAAAAATGTGATGAAACAAATAATAGCACTCTCTTCACCTGTAAAACGATATATTATGCATTCATTAATTACTTCTTAATTCATTTCTTCATTTATTATTTGATTCATTTTTTTTGTTTGTTCATTGGTTCATTCATTCATTCCATTCATTCATTCATTGGTTAAATCACTCGTTCATTCATTCATTCATTCATTGGTTCAATCATTTATTCATTCCTTAACTTATTTGTTCATTTATTGTTTCAGTTGCTCCATTCATTAATTAATTCAGTAATTTACTCATTCACTCATACATATTCTTTCATTAGTTCATTCGTACTTTCATTTATGGGTTGAGTTACTTGTTCGTTAATTCATTGTTTCAGTCACTCATTTGTTTGTTCATTCATTTATTGATTCCATTATTCATTCATTCATATATATTATTTTAATGTACCGAAGTACATATGATATTTCCATGCAGATATTCTGCGTCATCATACGATGAAAGAGTAATGGAACGGAGAAAAATTCTCTCTGGCGCCGGGATTTGAACCCGGGTTTTCAGCTCTACGTGCTGATGCTTTATCCACTAAGCCACACCGGATACAACTCCGACGCCGGTTAGAATCGTCTCAGATTAAGTTCCAACTCTTGGGTTCCCTTTAGTGGCCGCCCTCTGCACTACGTCATAGATGTCTATGAACGCAGGACCGAAGTCCACACATGTGCTGAGGTGCACTCGATATGAGTGACTAGTTGGCCGGGATCCGACGGAATAAGCGCCGTCTTAAATCACGAAGTGATTTACGCATATCATATATATTATTTTAATGTACCGAAGTACATATGATATTTCCATGCAGATATTCTGCGTCATCATACGATGAAAGAGTAATGTACTTCGGTACATTAAAATAATATATATGATATGCGTAAATCACTTCGTGATTTAAGACGGCACTTATTCCGTCGGATCCCGGCCAACTAGTCACTCATATCGAGTGCACCTCAGCACATGTGTGGACTTCGGTCCTGCGTTCATAGACATCTATGACGTAGTGCAGAGGGCGGCCACTAAAGGGAACCCAAGAGTTGGAGCTTAATCTGAGACGATTCTAACCGGCGTCGGAGTTGTATCCGGTGTGGCTTAGTGGATAAAGCATCAGCACGTAGAGCTGAAAACCCGGGTTCAAATCCCGGCGCCGGAGAGAATTTTTCTCCGTTCCATTACTCTTTCATCATTCATTCATTCATAGTCATTCATTTGTTCGTTCATCCTCTGGTTAATTCATTGGTTCAGTAATTTGTTTGTTCATTAACTCATTGATTCAATTAAGTTACTCATTCATTCTTTCTTTCATTCATTAGTTGTCATTCATTCATTCATTCATTACTTCAATCACTCATTCATTTATTCATCCATATATTGGTTCAATCACTCTTTCACTCATTTATTTTTCCAATTGTTAGTTCATTCATTGATTCAGTCATACATTCGTTCATTCTGATAATCACTGGTTCATTTGTTCACTCATTCACTTCATACATTGATTCATTAATTTACTCCATTCATTCATTCATTCATTCATTCATTCATTCATTGCTTTAATCACTTGTTCATTCCAGGCTTTCAAAGTCGGAAAAAACAGCTTGCAAATTTCAACCATACTGTATTGTGACTGCATTTATATTATGAGTTAAATACAGTAACAAATAAAGTAACTAGAGACTGTGATTGCAGAAACTGAAAAAAGTAATTAGGGTAAACCATACAGTTATTGGCCACTTAAGGAAAATTTTATGTTTGAAAGTCGAGGATTTCAATGCATTATATTGTAAGAAGGAACTGTTGGTACATCTGTAATTGTCAATTATTTCTTTATTCAAATCACTGTTACAAAAATGGAATCAATAATACGGTGTGATACTAGTGACCAAATAATATTAACATGTATGAAATTATAGTTATTGGCCACTTCTTGACAGTTATTGGCCACTGACTCCATAGTTATTGGCCACTTCACAATTATCAACTATAACAGACATTTATTTTTGTTTTGGCTGCAAATATTATTTTAAACTTTTGCTATTATTTCTATTAGTTATTTACACATGCATTACACTGCCCTAATACCAGTTTTATGTAAAATATAAATCCACATGTCTCTTTCGTGTATAGACCCTTATTTATATGTTACTAGTTTATCAAGTTCTTCAAGGTAATCATCATCCTCCGAACTACCCTTAAGGTCCTTTATAACAAAAGAGTGACATATGGAGATATCACCTTGTTTCTCAGAAATGTGTTGTCTGTGTTTACGTGAAATATAATTTACATAAAATACTTTTTTACAATCTTCACATCAAATTTCACTGAAAGCTTCTTTCAAATGTCACAAATTGGACTTGATTCATTTTGCAATTCTCTGAAGAGTGTTCGTTTTGTCATTTTTGTTTTCTCTTCTCCTCCTTTCGCAACTTCACGTTTTCTCTTTCTTTTTTCTTTTCTTGGACAACTTTCTGTTCGCGCTTCTTTCTGTGCATATCCTGGTAGCTCTGTGAAACTTGCCGATTGATGTATTCTAGACTCTTTTAAGCATGAAAGAAGTTTTCTCACTTATGCTTTTTTACTTGGTTATTTAACGACGTTGTATCAACTACGAGGTATTTAGCATCGATGGGACTGGTGATAGCGATATGATATTTAGCGAGATAAGGCCGAGGATTCGCCTTAGATTACCTGACATTTCCCTTATGGTTGGGGAAAACCTCGGAAAAAATCCAACCAGGAATCGAACTCGCGCCCGAATGCAACTCCGGATTGGCAGGCAAGCACCTTAACTGACCGAGCTACGCCGGTGGCTCTCATTTACATATGTTTCCACCACCAGAATGTTGACTACTCCAACCTGCATTCACACCTATTGATGTATTGTCATGGGGAGTCAGCCACTGGCGTAGCTCAGTCGGCTGAGGCATTTGCCTGCCGATCCAAACTTGTGCCCTGGCGTGGGTTCGTTCCCGCTTGAGATGATCATTTGGTTGAGTTTTTTTTTCAGGCTTCCCCAACCGTAAGGAGAATGTCAGGTAAACTATGGCGAATCCTGGGCCTCATCTCGTCAGATACCATCTCGCTATTACCAATCACATCGACGCAAATAACCTAGTAGTTGATACAGCATCGTTAAATAGCCAACAAAATATACAAGATATAAAAAATTGTCATCGAGACTCAAATTCCGGGGTTCATCTCTTGCATTTTACAATAGATGTAATTGTCAATATTGTCAGCCAAAATTTCTTGTTGAGTACAGGGTTGTTTTCGATCTTTTATAACGAATTTGAATGGCGTCACGTGCGTCAGGAATCACACCGGCAGCTGAATTGCGGCAAGAGATGACAGACCAGTAGTGAGTGATTTCATGATCAGAGTGCACGGTGTATCACAGTAGCAATGCCCAAGAAAATCCAACCTTTCTGGGAGGTGTACATAACAACTCTTTTCAATGCCAAGTATAGTTACATGAAAATCATAGGAGGCTGCAAAAAACGTGATTTCATTATTTCCAAGAAAGACATCTTATGCTTACTTGATAAGAATGCCGAAACTCGGATGGGATTAATTCCAAAGTGGAAAAAGCGAGCAAATCCACCCCCTGTCACAAGTCGCCGCACCCCACGAGATGATACAAATTAATTCCATTCGAGCTTTACCAATCTTATTAAGTGTACAGAAGATGCCTTTCTTGGAAATAACGAAACCTCGTTTATTGCAGACTTCTTTTATTTTCACTTAACTGTACTTGGCATGGGAAAGAGTTGTTATGTAGTCCTCCCAAAGAGACTTGATTTTCTTGGGAATTTCTGCTGTGATACACCGTGCACTCTGACTATGAGATCACTCACTACTGGTCTGTCACCTCTCGCCACAGTTCAGCTGTCGTATGAATCCTGACGCACATGATGTCATTAAAATTCGTTATCAGAGATCGGAAACAACCCTGTAGACTTGTCTGCATCCAGTGTTCGATGTGAAATAATATTTTCAGAACACTCATTATCAATTTCCTCCTAAGAATTAAGATTCAAATCACCTTTTCATTTTAGCATTCTTTATTTGATTTTTAGGGTTGTCTTAGGAACACCATACTTTTTAACAATGACTCTAAGTGAAGTTCTGTGAGTTTCCAATTCTTCCAATGTTACTATCGTCGCCTTTGGCTTATAGTCAGCCCATTTTGGAATATTAAAAATAACCTAACCAGGATATAAAATAAATAAGAATAGTTATTGGCCACCCATTAAGACAGTTATTGGCCACGTGGCTAATAACTATGCACACATTTAATAGACTGAAAATAAAAATACTAGTGAAATAGTGGCATTTAATAAGTTAAATGAAGGAAAATAATTGATTTTTAAAATTATTTTAAAATTACAGTTATTGGCCGGGGTGGCCAATAACTGAAAAATGCGTTATTATTAAACAGTTATTGGCCAGTAATTTTTTTAAATTTAGGGATTGTATTTTATTACGATTTATAAGTGCAAAGTGAAAATAGAGATGTACTTACCTCATAACTGGAACAATAATGAATACCATTTACAAGAAACAGCAATTATTACGACTCAACCACAACACAGTTCTTAAGGATTTCACAAGAAACCAAAGCCTGGGATCGTATGTTTTTCAGAAACATTTGTTTTATATCACGATGCTATCTATTGTTGAAAATTAAAGTAACTACCCAATAAGAAAACATGCTGCTACCATCAGGCAAAATATTAATTAATTATTTGCACAACCTGTCTTATAATAACACATCAAAGTTCAAGTGGCCAATAACTGTAAGGTGGCCAATAACTGTATGGTTTACCCTACATTGGAGGACATTGTAGACATGTTGAGAGTTGAGAAACGTCCGAAAAAATTCTCCAGATAACAGAATTATCATATCACTAGGTGGTAGTGACAATGACGACAATGGTTTCCATACAATTTTGTATGAATTTCGTTAAAATATCCTGCATTGCATTCTCCCTATGTGAGTTCTCCCCATTTGATTGTCAACAGTAATTTTAGTGGAGGTTTTGATTTATCTAGAGAAAATCAAAACTCGAGTGAGATTTAATTGACTATAACACAATTAGAGGAAATAAAGTACTTTAATACAATAAAATATTAACTGATTTACTAAAATTCTATTTCACTAATGTTAGCTTCACCAACATGTTTGAATGCAACCGCCATTTTCATTTGACTATGCGGTAAATAAATGACGATCGCAAAGCCTGTTTTATAGTACCGTAAAGAATTTGCAGTTTGAAATGTAGACAAACAAGAAAACAAATGGTAGGGAGGTGATAAAAACAGAAGAAAGTATATAATGTTTAGAAGAAATAAAGTACTCTAATACAATAAAATAGATATTAATTGACTTACTAAAATTCTATTTCACTAATGTTAGCTTCACCAAAACGCTCGAATGGAGCCACCATTTTCAGTTGGCTATCTATGTGGGAAACAAATGACGATCGCAAAGCATATTTTATAGCACAGTACCATAAAGACTTTGCAGTTTGAAATGTTGGCAAACAAAGAAACAAATGCTAAGGAAGTGATAAAATCAAAGTGATAAAAATAAACAAATGCTAGGGAAGTGATAAAATTGTACTGATAAGCAGCCACGCTTGGTTGAAACACGTCCTTTCATACCATTTTATTAGTCAAAAGTAGTATGACGAAGTAAAAGTGTAATAGTGAATATAAGAAAAATTGATGTCCAATTTGTTTCATCACCTTAATCAGGAAACATAGCACCTGGCCAGTCCATGTAAGTGGATTTCTGTCAAATAATCATCTCACATGTGAAGTATAGGTATATTGTCTCTTTGAAATTGAATTTTAAGACATTTGTAATTTAATTTAAATTGTTACGTATCAAATCTTGCATAAACATTTACTGTAATAAAAATAGTAATCTTTAAGATTAATCAATTGCCTTACTAATTTCCTCTTATTGATGAATAAGTTACGTGATGGTGTTAGTTTGAGCTTTAGTTACAAAATCTTTCATGTTTGTATTTTCAGAAACTAAAATTTGTCTGTGATGAAATTTTACGTGATAGATTATGCAGATATTAATTATAAATTATGTTAGTTGTGGAAGGTTTATAAGAAAGTAAATTAGTCGGTGCCATTTGTATATAGAAAAAGTTTAAGAAATTGTTCTAAAATAATTCGTAAACAAAACCATTGAGATACGTAATAAATATATTACTAATGTTATTAATTTATTAAGGTTCATATATTTCTTTTATTGTTGGCGAAGGTAATCTTAAAAGTTATTGGTTGCTGCAGGTGGATGGAAATTTAGATTTGATGTCCCTTTAATAATTTTTTGAATATGAATGATTAATTGGAGATGTTATATTAGTAGTACTTCATAATGAACTAATCATATATGTTAAAAATTTTCAAATCTAAACATCAGTGTCTTAGTGATGTTGGAAAGTTCGAGGTGCCTATGTAACATCCCTCATCTCTTCTGCAAGTATTTTGAGAGTTAAAGTTGAAATTAGAAAGATGTACTAATTAAATTCTGCAGAGAAGGAAAAGATCTTTCACTGATAGACAAGGTACCCTATTTTTTCACTTGGGAAATTATTTGCATTAGGCACTTGTGTTTAATAGTGGAGAATGTGGATATAAGAGTGAAAAGAGACATGCAGTGTGTCGTCATTGTTTAAATAATACCGTGTAAAACAGGATTAAAATTACTTCAGAATAACAGTTGACTAATGATGAAAATGTTTTATTGTTGCTTAGGAAATTACTCAAAAGTCAGTCATAGCTGTTCATTTAATATTAATTACAATTTATTCTTTCTCTCCATTAAAAGTTAGTTTCAAAGAAATTTTAAATCTTGTAAACACATGGTTTAATTTGTTCTGACTTTGCTTATGTTTATCTAACAACTGTCAGAGAAACATCCTGACAGAGTGTAACGTTTCAGGTTCTCACTGCTCTGGATGCACTTGACAGACATAGTTTTGATACAATGGATGCTACCAACTCCTTGGACACGTTATATGCTAAAATATTCTCCCCACCTGGAACTAAGGAAAGCAATGGCTTGACTAATGGGAGTTCTGGAACTAGCAATAGTGGCAGCAGTAGTGCTAACTCTAACAATGGCAACAACAATGGAGACCAGTCCAGAGAAGACAACAGGGCAGATTATGTAAGTTCTAAAGAAAGAGGGATTGGGTGCCAGCATGGTTTTGTCGATTTGCAGTGCCTTCACATTCGTCAATATCATCTTTGAACAGAAAGCGTGATTTCGAAACCTTTGCATGTAGGTTAGATCGACCTATATAATATATTATATAGAGGTAAAACACTGTCTTGCGTCATATGTACTCCTTATACCAGTTGTTCCCAAACTTGAAGGTGCGATTTACTTTTGGGAGGGACATTTGTTTGTGACACTCGAATACTTTGAATAGTAGTTTGCATGACCAAAATGTTAACATAACACCCAGAGATAAAATCAACAGATTTATAAGGAAACTTGATTTCTGGTTGACATTACTTGGCAAAAACAAAGTTGATTCATTCCAGTGTATTAAAGATCCGTGTAAAATTTAGCTACATATATTATAAGACATATATTTTTGTGGACATGCAGTTAAGTTTGCACAATTTTAAACAAAAACTTTTTGAATATTTTCTGGAAAAAACTGAAAACATTTAGGCCCACAGTAGCCACAGATGGTTATTGAATCGTTTTTAGACAGTTGCTTTCAACTGACTGAAATTCCAAAATTATTTAAAAAAGACATTGAAATTTGTATCTATTGATGGAATGTTTTAAGTACGGTATATTTTTTTCCTCCATAGCATAGACCAGTTTTTACTCAAAAGAATGCAAGAATACCTCGAACTTGCAAAAGAATCTCTTATATTTTTATAGCGTTTGCAAACTCGTATTTATGCAATATAAGTTTCTAGCCTATGATTGCCATCAAAACAAAAGCGAGAATCTCCCTGAAATTGAAAATGATATTAATATTGTAGTGAACATAGAGTTCAAAATTGAGAAGCTATTTTCTCAAGAACAGGCATATTTATCGTATTTTTTTTTTCTTTACTTTATAAGTATTGAAACTTTTTTTTTATTTTGATGTTCAATGTTGTTTATGTTTCTAAATGCAACAAATATATGTTAATAAGGCGTGTTTTGTTTTATTTTGTAAATCATCTTGCAAACTCCTGTAGCGCTTTACACAACCCACACTATGGGAACCACTGCCATGAGTACATTAATTGATTTACTAACTTTGTTAACTGTGCTGCTTACTTATACTTCTTCATGCGTGGGACTGGCACAAAGTGGCGGCATTTTCACAATGTCTTCTAAACTGTTAGCAGCGAATTACAGTAGAAAAGAGCTATTATATGTGGTGAGTTGTTACGAGTGATTCCTATCGCTGGTTTTGGTTATCACTGATACAGTGTAGCAGAGGTTCTTCTGTATTGCAAATATTACATGTTGTGGAGTTGGTTAGATCGAAATTATGCAGCTACTGGTTGACCTGTTCTTGATCTAATTGTAATAGTTTGTACTTGTCTGTTAAGGTTTCTCTATAACTGCAGGTAATTTGGTGCCTTTTGATATTTGTAAAGTGAGCATTCATTGATAGTTTCAAAGTAGCTCACATTTATGCTGTTTGATCTGCGAATTCATTACCTACTATTTTACAGTATCCTGATGTTTAGGTAAATACAGTGGAACCCTGATTTTAGGCAACCTCCATTTAACATTACATTTTTACGTTTATTACATATGATTAATGTATTTTGATATTCGATTTATCATTTTTCTCTTTGCTGTTAAATCTGTAGTTTACGTTAATAAGTGTTCTTAAATTATTTTTTTAAATCTCGCGACTAACACATTATTAACATTTCGATTCAACACGTAAAGTACAATTTTTTTGAAACGTCAATGACTTGGCAACATTGCTGTCTTTCTGTCACGTGCTGATGGTGTGGGCCACGCAATCCCCCTCCCTCCCATGCCTACATGAAGCTGCGTGTCTGTGTCATCATCACAACTTACAGCATCAGTCACTTCTATTCTTTGTTGTGCTCACTGAATTGTGTGGTGTCAGCACTACTACAGTGACAAGACTGAATTATTTTCACCGCTATAGTACATATTATTAGAAAACAATGGGCGTAAAAAGAAAATCGTTTTCTCTCGTGGAAAAAGTTATTTTAATTCGCAAAATGGAAAAAAATCGAAATGTGAAGATATTTGAGATGGCGAGAAGATGACTTGATTGGCATCTTAATGTTTTTAATTTTTTTTGTACAGTATTATCCAAATATAATTTACTATTCATTATTATCATGCAAAATATGAATATAAGACCTCCAATAAATTTATTGTAGGTTTTTTGCAAATTGAATTTTTCCAAAAGTATTAAACATTTCAAAAATAAAAATAGCAAATCCCTACTCACTATCCCCAGAAAAGCTTTAAAAGGGGTTCTGCTCTATCTTTATCTGCATTTCCTAGCAAGGTGTATGTTTAAGAAATATTCTGTTTTTTGTAATAGTAACTTGGGATAATGTAATTTTCCATCAGCTGCAAATATTACTATTTTTGTCATTGTTTCATTGTGTATTTCACTTCTGGTAGTGTGGAAGAGAAGGCCTCATGGCCTTAACTCTACCAGAATAAATGAATCAATCCTTGTGTTGGATATGATGTACAATTTTTTTATATATGACAGTTCGAGGGTAACTAGTAACTCTCGTGTCCGTACATGAGGTAGATGAAAGTGATTTGGTCATGTCCGCACATGCCATCTAGTAACTCTTGTGTAACCTTTAAGCATTGCTGCATCCTTATCATACACAGAAATTCACAAAACGCGTATTTTATGTAATTGTATGTAATGTAAATTAATGAGAGAATGAATTAATGATCTCATTTGTTCGTTATTTTGTGGCAGAAATACAATTCAACTTCACACTTTAAAATAACTTTCAAGTGTAACTTTTAAATTATTTTTTCATATTTTTGTGGAGTGATCTCAGTTTATTGCATATAAGTACAATTTCGTTGCATGCTGCTTCAGACTCTTATGCAAGATGAGGCTGTGGTGCAGATCTTGTGTGAGTGGGCTGTGTCCAGTCAACGCTCAGGTGAACACAGAGCCATGGCTGTCGCCAAGTTACTGGAGAAGCGGCAGAGTGACCTTATGTCTGGGGAGGCGGATGCTGCGGATGAGAAGGACTCTGTGTCATCAGCCAACGGGGCCCCAACTGTAGTCCCTGTGTTCCAGCCTCTTCTTATGAGGTTCCTGGATAACGATGCTCCTATCTTGGGTGAGTGCAAATAAGAGCAAGCATTTAGCCTCAATGCAGCCTTTACATAAACAGGAAATTAAATCACAATGTATATATGCTGTTTGTCCACTTACAACAAATAAGACAGAAAGGACTAGTTTTCTGTCTACAAAGCACAAGTTGTAGATATAAATGGGCGATTCTACAGTTTTTGAAAATATGCTAGTCTTATCAGTAAAGACTTGAGGCTGGTTTTTTTTCACCACTAAGTTATTACCAAGTTGTGAAGTTCATGATTATAGAATAATATTGCTATTTCGTATATATTTAATTACGTCCCCAATAGAGTCTGATATCAGATGTTTCTGGATACTTAGCTGTGATGTGGGAAGCAATGCGTATTATGTCCAATCACAGAAACCTTTAAAGAAGGCAAACAAATTTAAATATAGCATCTCTTAACCACTGTAATGGTAACTTGCACATGTAATATGCTTGACACAGTTCAATAGGTATAGTTGTGTCACTTAAGGTACGGTCACACGTCGCTACTTTTGCAGCGATGCAGTACAAAAAACTGCGCAACTCTTGTACTGCGACGTGTGAACGACGGTGCAACCCGAAAAGTACTGGCTGCCGAACCTGCTGCCTGCTACTTTTCCATGCTGCGCGCAGCTTAAAAGTAGCGACGTGTGAACAGGATTCTCAGAGTTGCAGCCGCAGCATTTTTGATATCGGTTTTGTTGAAACTTTTGCTGCGGTTGCAACCAGTGTTACCACTCAAATGTGCCAATGATACTTTTCTTGTTTGGATATATTTTAATGTTAAATGTGATGAAAATAAATTATTTGTAACAGTTATTAAATACACAAGACAGTCTGAGCATAATTGCTGACGATATAATTCATTTTTTAAATTTTCTGTAGCGTAGTTCCAAACAGGAGGGTTGCCAACATTGATTACATGAATATACTGTTGGTTATCATTTAAGTATATAGGCGTTTTTAAAAGCTTTATAGTAAAAATAATGCCAATTTCTGAATACTAGATACAACAGAAAAGCAAATAATAGATAAGGAAGCTTTTGCATGAGTTTCTTAATAATGCGAACATAACCACAAAATGTATATTGAGAAGTCAATACGGAGATGGAAACCTGCAGCATAACTACGGCTGCAAAAGTAGCACCTTGTGTGAACAGACTCGCAACCTCCAGTTGCAACTTTTGCAGCACTCGGGTTGCGCAGCACGAAAAGTAGCGTGCAGCGCGCTACTTTTGGCGTATGTGTGAACATGACACGCAACTTTTGCAGCTGCAGTACAAAAGTTGCGCTGCAAAAGTAGCGATGTGTGACCGTACCTTTAGGTATTATTAGATAAAGACTAGAAGATTTAAACTTCTTAATGATGTAAATCACGCATTCTCAATCTTAATGTAAACCATCAAGAGCGCCCACAGGGGGTAGCCAGTGGTAACAATTTCTCTCCCTCTCCTCTCCCCCTTCTCCCTCTTCGCCCCCTTCTCCCTCCCCTTTCCCCTCCCTCTCCCTCCCTCCATCCCCCCCCCTCTTTCTCTCTGTTTAAAACCATTTAGAAATAAAATTATATATTAAATACTTTTTGAGACTATCGATTGAAATGACATTGAATGGCTATCAAATAATTCCATAGTGCCCATTGCTAATTGCTGGCATGCATGAATAAGACATTATTATGCTTCTGTTTTAAAACTGGCACACTTGGGTGGGTCTAGCACCTCCATTCAGCCAGATCTGATGGAAAGCTTTTCATGTGTTTTAAGCAGAAGACAACCCAAGTCCACAGAACAGAGCCATGTTTACGAATTTGGTGCACCTTTTCTCTGAGCTTATTCGACACGACATCTTCTCTCATGACGTGTACATGTGTACTCTAATCTCTCGCGGGGATCTGAACACCGGCGGCCCAGCCACGGCCACACCTCATCACCCAACCAGTAACAAGCCTGCCACACCAGCTGAGAGCAGAGCAACAGTCAACAACTCCAGCATGCAGGATGACGATGGCTCCTTGTTCCCAGGGATTGATCTGAAACCCAGCAAACTGGATGTCCAGGCAAGTGTTCATAATTTTGTGAGAATTCTTCCACTTAAGAATAATATGACAATTATGGGTGTTGTAATGATTTGTGTCATATTGCCCATTGCACGTCTATAAGATCATCCAGTGAATGTGACCAAGACTGGGAAGCAAAGGATGTATGGGTGAATGGCGATTGTCAAAATTCTGCCATTGAAAAAAAATAATTTGTGTCTTCTGTAATGCTGTAAAGAGTTCGATGTACATTTTCTGTATTCTGTAATAGTGAGGCAGTTGTCTAAAAAAGGATGTGACAATTTGAAAATGCATTCTTTCTGCCTGTCGACATAAAGTACTTACCCTTCAGAAAAATATTGTGACAGCCACATTGAGAGTCGGTCACCCATCCCACAGAGGGCGGGGCGTGTGTGGAAGGATCGAGACTGCAGCCACGCAAAGTGGAAGGGACAGATGTAAGGGGAATGTCTGCTTGCCGAGAGGGCAAGGGGAGGTACACTGCAGCGCGAGGCAAAGGGGGACGCAAAGCTGCTGTGCGAGGTGAAGGGGGGGACGAAACCTCCCGAACAGAATCGTTCAGGAAGAAGCAGTGAGAACAGAAGTCTGTAGAAGTAGAAATTTCGAGCATCGTACTTTCTGGAAACTATGGTTTGGTAATAAATACAGGACGCGAGGAGAAGAGAGTTCAGTTTGTCTGCAACTGTGCGAGCATCCAGGAGAGTGCGACGTATCCGGAGTCTGTGGTTCGACGTGGAGTGGACCGCAGTTAGGGGACCTGAGTTCGAAGTTCAGTGAACTGTCTATGAAAGTCTTTGGTTCGTGATACTGTGAACTTGAGTGAATGAGTTAGAATAACTAGCCAAGGCAAATGAACTGAGAACTGACAGTTTTGTTTTTTATATAGTGCTTTGTGAACATTAGTTGAGATTAGCATTACATTGTTGTTTTCAATAATCCAAGTGAATTGTCATTGTCGTCTGTGGAGTGCAATAACGAATACTGTGTTACTGAGTGGAGTGGAAATCCCATTGTTGATGGGAGTGTTAAATTAAATTATAGAAAGTGATTATTGTTGTGAGAATAAAAGTTACATTATTGTTTGAATTAAAAGTTACAATATGAATACCTAAACTTTCAAAATAAATTTATATATTATTTACAATAGATTTGATATAAAAATTACTTTCGGTTAGTGCTGAGTGATGCAGTCACCTGTATGAAGCTTTGCAATAATAACGATCATGATGATGATGATAAAGATAAATTTCAAGTGGTAATCATGGCTGATATTGTAAAGAACTTATCACACTAGCATTGTTACTCTGTTTACAGGATCATGGCCGGAATATGGATTATGATGATAGTAAGATTGATGATGACCTGGACAAACTGCTGCAGCACATCAAGGAGGAGCAACAGAATTCATTGGTAATTCTGTCTACAATGATGACTTCTCTATGGATTATTTTCATTAAATGATGTTTGTTGCTTATTATTATTGGAAACGAAAAATCGAATTTTTTCACTGTAGTTCACAAAATTTCACATCTGTCTATCCTTAAATGCCCTTATTTTGCTTTGACTTTCATATCAAATTTTATTCTGTTTTTTTAATATATATATTTTTTATGTGTTGAGGGCTGTAAGAGGAAAAAAAAAAAATGTGGGAGAAATTAATTTCGTTATTTGTGTGTGTCCAGGATGCTCCAGATTCCCCAAAGGACGATGGGGTTCCACCAGGCTCTTTGGTTGCTCCACCAATGGCCTCTGTTACTCCAATGGAAGGAGTGGAATCCGGTGGCCCTGGAGAAATGAGGTCGCGGCATCTTCTCTATACTACTCATTTTCCACTGCCACAGGTGAGAACAACTTTTATAGCAGATATGCAGTTTGGTCTTTACAAAATGGTTTTTGAATTGCGATAAAGTATGAGACACAGCCTTCAGCTAGTCCTTTCAGTTGCTTCATGATTGTTGTGTGCATTGTCTGAGTGCACGAGAAAACTACTTTAAATAAACAATACTCAGATTGTTTATACATCATTTTTTGTCCAGAATCACTCTTGTTTTCTAGTTGCTGTATTGGTTGAGTTCCCCTCTTCCCCAGTTATCTCGTATTGCAATGGCACACATTACTTAATTTCTGTACATGTATTATACATGGTACTTTGCCTTTTATTGGTGTTGTACATAGAAAAATCTTTACTGTAAATTTTCTGTAGGTTTACATATTACATTCATTTATAATATCACTCAATTTCATCATTGATATCCTATTATCAACTGCTCATCAGCAAAAACAGGTTTGGAAGGTCCACTCTGTCAACTAAATACGATTTTATTGTAAAATAATTATGGTTGTTTTCAAGGTCAGTAATTAGTTCCATTAAACATATAGATTATATTATGTAATGTGTTTGAATTTAAGCAGTGGTAATTTTATTTCTTCAGGATGAACCATGCAGCCTTCATGATTGTAACCAGCGCCATGTTCTGCTATATGGAGTAGGCAAAATTCGAGATGAGGCTCGACACACTGTTAAGAAAATGACTAAAGAAATTTGCAAACTCTTCAGTAAGAAGTTCAGTATTGATGTTGCCGAAGGTTTGTATGTGAGGACAAGGAATTGCAATATTTAATAATTTATTATTAAAAGTTAGCTGAGTTATGAAAGGGGAAATTGTAATTTTGACACGGAAAACGATTAAAAGGGTAAATATGACGTGTGGTTGCACCATTGTTACCAGTTAGGAAATAACCATTTGATATGTTTATTTATTTCTTGTCTGCATTATTAGTAAATGCCATATTTTTCACCTGATGTGAACACTAGTGTGTGTGTATAATGCTTCAGCTATTGACTGTTTTCGTGACTATACTTCACAGACAGTAGTCCCTGGCCAAAGAGAAATTAATATATACTGTATACATTCAGAAATTTCATGGCAATCACGGCCTGTATGCAGTCTCATGATGACCCATATTTTATCAAAGAACACTGTGTGATAACCACGTTTGTACTGTACACAAACATATTTAAAAGTGGATGTGGCAGCTTCTGAGTTCTTGTTGGAAAAGCAGCAGACTTAGTTATGCAGGATCTGCAAGAATAGGCTTTATATCCAAGAGCAAATGGGTCTTCTGCTCAATTCCCCAAAGCAGAAATTTCAGTTACAATAAATAAGTGAACGCCAACAGTTGCAAAGAATGCATTATATAATGGTTTCTTAATTTTCGTGAATGGGGATCTCTAATCATTGTGGACACTTACTCATCATACTCTCCCATATAGATTACTTACTTAACCCGGAGGTTCATTGCCGCCCTCACATAAGCCCACCATCGGTTCCTATCCTGTGCAAGATTAATTCAGTCTCTATCATATTCCACCTTCATCAAATCCATTTTAATATTATCCTCTCATCTACGTCTCGGCCTCCCAACTAACACTCTGTATGCATTTCTAGATTTGCCCATATGTGCTAATGCCTTGCCCATCTCAAACATCTGGATTTAATGTTCCTAATTATGTCAGGTGAAGAATACAATGCGTGCAGTTCTGTGTTGTGTAACTTTCTCCTTAGCCCCATATACTTCCCTAACAACCTTATTCTCAGACACCCTTAATCTCTGTTCCTTTCTCAAAGTGAGAGTCCAAGTTTCACAACCATACAGAACAACTGGTAAAATAACTGTATTATAAATTCTAACTTTCAGTTTTTGAGAGCAGACTGGATAACAAAAACTACTCAACCGAATAATAACAGGCATTTCCCATATTTATTCTGTGTTTAATTTCTTCCCAAGTGTCATTTATATTTGTTACTGTTGTTCCAAGATATTTGAATTTTTCCACCTCTTACTTACAAATGGCTTTTAAGGAACCCGCAGGTTCATTGCTCACTTAAGCCCACCATTGGTCCCTATCCTGTGCAAGATTAATCCAGTCTCTCTCATAATATAGATTACATTTTTTAATATAGTAGTTGAAAAAAAAAATACTATAACATACTCACTTGATGAAACAGATCTGCGTTATTAGCTCTGATTAAGTAAAAGCAGTATGAGTTGCATCAGTTTGCAGTAGAATGAAGACGACATATAATTTATTTACCCTCATTAATTGCCATTATAATGCAATCTCCCATAAAGATAATTTTTTTTATAGTTGAAAAAAATACTGTAACATATTCACTTGGCGAAACAGATCTGCATTATTAACTCTGATTAAGTCCTATGTAAACAAGTCAAAGCAGTATGAGTTGCGTTGGATTGCAGTAGATCGAAGACAACATAATTTCTTTAACTCTATATAATTGCCATTATAATGCAGTCTGGTTAATATGGGCCAAAGTAAAGGTAGAAATAGCAGAGAATAATACAATATTTTGGAAAACGTATTGTGTGTCTTTCTCAGAGTTCTGAAGATGGCCAATAACAGGCTGAAACATGTTAACGAGGTAATATAAATTTAACACGAGAAAGACACATAATACGTTTTCCGAACTGATATAATGTTAAAAATTGTGTAATCAAGATGTATAATATTTTGATATGCAGATTTTGAATGATTGACTCATGTTGCTCTGAATGATGTTACAAAGGATTAGATATCTCAAGTTGCACAAAAGATTACAAGAAGAAGATTATTATAAACAAGAAGCAATACAGAATATTATGATAAATCTCCGAGACGTCAATGCCTGATCTCCTCTCCTTTCCTCCAATTCCAACTCTCCTCAGTTGCTGCACATTCCACTAATAGTGGCCTGTGGCTGTGTGTTGGCTGAGCCCATGTGCCTTATTCTAATCATGGTATACTACCACTATTAATATTACTGGTACTATTGCTGAACTTCTTTTGCTAGACTCTCTTGAGATTGATGGTCATATGTATTCCGCTTGTTTCATAAATAGGTGGGAAAGTGAAGAAACATTCTCGTGGGGAATTTAACTTTGAAGCAACTACATCGAAAGTACAAGGACTGTCGTACTTCGACCAGCATGTTGTAACTTGGCAATGTGCTGTGACAGTCATAGAGATGCTGAGTTCTTTTGCAAGTGGAAGTTCCAACTACCTACCAGTCCAGGAGCATGTCGCCTTCCTCTTTGACCTCATGGAACTGGCCTTCAGTATCTATGGCCTCATAGATGTCTGCATACAGGTAAAGTAAGCAGTTACCATATTAACCACAAGATCATGTAATTGTTTGCATCAAGTCAGGGGTGGTGGATTTTTTAAGCTGAATTGAAGTTCTTAACATTGCCTCGGGGGGGAGGTCAGATTTCATGTGACACTTACATTAAAACTGAGAGATTTGACGAAAAATTTTGTGGTAGTTTCTCATACATGCAAAAATTTACCTCTGCTAGTTATCACTCCATCATGCATTACATGTTTGCCTAAATTTTCATATACCCATTCTGGCAGGGATCATGTGTAAGAGAAGAGCAATCTTACTTGCTTCAGAAACCACAACCTCTTGATAGAAATAATTAAAGAAGTGTACTATATCGAAAATTGAACTCATTCATTGACTCTTTAAAGTGGAAACTTAAAAAAAATTTAAATATGTATTAGAAAACAAATTGGTTTGAAATTATGTATTTCTTTTATTCGGTTATTTTACGATGCTTTATCAACAGCTGTGATTATTTAGTGTCTGAATGAGATGCGGGTGATAATGCTTGCGAAATGAGTCCATGGTTCAGTGCTGAAAGTTACTCAGCATTTGCTCGTAATGCGTTGAGGGAAAACCCCAGAAAAAACGTCAACCAGGTAAATTGTTTCAACCAGGATTTGAACCTGGACCCGCTCGTTTCACAGTCAGGCATGCTAACCACTAACTCCACAGTGGTGGACAATTATGTGTAAAATAGTCATGACCTTAGAAGGTCAATAAATAGAAATCAATTACAATCACATAAGTGTTAATGTATGTCAAATTAACTTTATGCAACGTGGAAAGGTCCTTTTCCTAATATAAGACTTCATTCCATTGCAACTGACAGAGATTTGTGGTAGGGAAAATTTTCTGTTAACATATCTTTTTTCCTCAAAAATCTTACGTCAGCTTATTTGGCGAACATTATAACTGTTAGGGTTATTATGGTAACAGTGTAAATTATATAAAACCTGCTTGCATAAAGGACTTACGAAGACTTTCTGCAAGATTGAGACGGTTTTATTCAGTTTAATAACATTATGCGTATTTTTATCTCTATAGATTCTCAAGGAGCTGCCAGAGGTGGAAGCACAGTTACAAGCAAAAGGATCAGGTCTTGTTAGAAGTTACACCACATCCTTGAGCCTCTATGTTGTTGGAGTTCTCCGCAGATATCATTGTTGCCTTTTACGTGAGTAATCCAATTACATGTTAAGAATATTCATATACGACTTTCTTTGCTAATTAAAATCCACTTAAGTGGGCATATAGGCTTACACCTTGGGAACTCGAAAAAACGATTTTTTAAAGGACTTTCCTCAATAGTATGGTGAAAAAAATTTGTTAAACACAGTCGATTCCCGATATTTCGCGGTAATTAATGCACGAACTTCCGCGAATTATCCACATTTTTTTTTTATTATCATTTGAAGTGCAGTACAAGTTACTCTGACAGGTTTAATTACGAAAATACACTTTAAAATAAGTGGGTTACAACTAAGCCATGGCCAGGAGAGAAGACCAGAAATGTCGAAAAGACAACCTGGTGGCATTGGATAAAAAAAAAAAAAACACTTTAAAATAAAGTGTAAAATGTAAAACAGTGCAAAACATTTTGAAACATTGACAAAATTTCCCACATTACAGGCTCTAGTACATTGAAAATTCTGCAATGAAATTATGCTACATTTTAGCATTATGCTATGGATGAGACTTGAATTCTGCTATTCGTAACATAATCATGCTACTCTGGTTGGAAGATGTTGTAGTGGGAGGAAGAGAGTTTAAATTGAGTAAAAACGGAAATGACGTTACTTTGCCTTCCCCCCAAGAAAAAAAAAAGAAAGAAGAAGAAGAGAATAGCGAATTACCTGCAAAATGAATTAACTGCATGCGGATTATCGGAAGTTGACTGTATCTCTAATACTTTTCAAGTTATGACCTAAAATGTGAGAGACTATCAAATTTATTTATTTATTTAAATTTAAATATACAGAATAAAGAATATAATTACAAACAAACAAGAGAAATAGAAATAAAATAATACAATCAATATAAAAAAGGAGATACAGTAGTATTAACAAAATTTGAGACCGAATGAGCAGCGCTCGTGTTCGGTCGAAATGATTTGGTTATTTAAATATTGATAGAACTTCTCAACTTTGTTAAGTTAGTTGCTCATTTCCCGTAACTTATTTTCCAAATCCGTTTCCTTCATAACTTCCACTTTTTTCAGATTAATTTTAAAAATTTTGCATGCAAGTGTATTTCATATTGAAAAACAAACTCTGCCTCTGGCATTGTTTTGTCATTTCAAGTTTCTCTCTCTCTCTTTTTTAATAATTCCTTATGTAAAAAAAAAAAATTATAATTCATGGAAGAAAATGCACAAAAATAATTCTTATTTACGTAGTCAACTGATAAGGACAGGATTTCTTAACATACTTGCTTTGAATAAGATAAAGAAGAAAGTATTATGTAAAACATATTCAGAATTGTACAAATATCATAAAAACCATTTTTTCTTGCACAAATTGCACCTCCAATTTAAAAATATAATCACCTGTAACAATTTTTTTTAGATTCTAAAAATTGTTTATTCATCTAGAATTATTTCTAATCACTATACCAAATTATGGAGAAGAACAGAACGTGTAAAGTGGACAGACAGAATAAGAAATGAAGCTGTGTTGAAAAGAGTGGGTGACGAAAGAATGATGCTAAAACTGATCAGGAAGAGGAAAAGGAATTGGCAGGGTCACTGGCTGAGAAGAAACTGCCTACTGAAGGATACACTGGAAGGAATGGTGATTGGGAGAAGAGTTTGAGGTAGAAGAAGATATCAGATGATAGATGACATTAAGATATATAGGTCATATGAGGAAACAAAAAGGAAGGCAGAAAATAGGAAAGATTGGAGAAAGCTGGGTTTGCAGTGAAAGACCTGCCCTTGGGCAGAACACTAAATGAATGAATGAAAACCAAATTTCAGCACAAAATTAATTTAGGATATGTAGAAATTAAATTTTGACTGATTATCTAAGTGTTAAAAATGTATAAAGCAAAATGAAAATTAAATTTTGCATTATGCAGAACGACATTCAAATGTTTCTAGAGGACACTGTATTTGTTGAAGATAATTAATATTTTGTCAGGAGGGAGATGCTTTATTAAGGATTCAATATATGCTGGAAACATATGTTAAGTTGATATTTCAGGGAACGTCTCAGTTACATATGTTGAATGGTATACTCAGAAATACAAATATTCATCCATGAGCTGCATGTTTGTAAAGTGGGTCCTCGAAGTAAATGTAGATAATAGCAACAGGCGTTGTGTTCACTTGCAGTGTCACCTGAACAGACAACAGCTGTGTTCGAGGGTCTGTGCCGAGTGGTGAAGCACGTGAGCAACCCAGGGGACTGCTCATCTGCCGAGCGCTGTGTCCTTGCCCATTTGTTTGATCTATACTCCAGCTGCAGTCTTCTCAAGTCTAAGCCGTACTGTGTGGAGCTCTTCGGAAATGCTTATCCCAGGATAAGACAAGCGCTTTACTCCACTGTTCAGCCATCAAGTTCGAACCACGTCTGCAATGCACAGTTTATGGCTGACGTGTTCAGTAATACGCGGCGAGGAGGTGCGTATGCTTCAGAATTGAAGTTAATATATAGGTAATACTACTACTACTACTTACTGGCTTTTAAGGAACCCGGAGGTTCATTGCCGCCCTCACATAAGCCCACCATTGGTCCCTATCCTGAGCAAAATTAATCCATTCTCTATCATCATATCCCACCTCCCTCAAATCCATTTTAATATTATCTTCCCATCTACGTCTCGGCCTCCCTAAAGGTCTTTTTCCCTCCGGCCTCCCAACTAACACTCTATATGCATTTCTGGATTCGCCCATACTTGCTACATGCCCTGCCCATCTCAAACGTCTGGATTTAATGTTCCTAATTATGTCAGGTGAAGAATACAATGCGTGCAGTTCTGTGTTGTGTAACTTTCTCCATTCTCCTGTAACTTCATCCCTCTTAGCCCCAAATATTTTCCTAAGCACCTTATTCTCAAACACCCTTAACCTATGTTCCTCTCTCAAAGTGAGAGTCCAAGTTTCACAACCATACGGAACAACCGGTAATATAACTGTTTTATAAATTCTAACTTTCAGATTTTTCGACAGCAGACTGGATGATAAAAGTTTCTCAACCGAATAATAACAGGCATTTCCCATATTTATTCTGCGTTTAATTTCCTCCCGAGTATCATTTATATAGGTAATATCATAGGTATTATCATTACATAGGTAATGGTATTAATAATGTGTGCAACACTATGTCTCCTCCAGCTTCTTACTTCTTAATAGAACACCACAAATTTTGATTGATTCAATGATCTGTCTATCTATACATCTCTCCAAAACTATTTAACTGACTATATGAATGTAACAAAATTGTAATAATTTCCGATATGAAGGTTGCTATTCAGACAATAGGAACATATCTCAAGAAGAAACAAATTAAAAAGGTACAAAATTTGTTGTTAACCAGTGCTGAGTTCTTGGCATTAAAGCATTAACACTCCTGCTCTCCATTTGTGATGTAGCAAACATTATAACTGTTTTAATGTAAGCATCATATTTTTCCTATTAAACATATAGCAATACAGTGGAATCCATCACACATCGGAATATATGGCATTGACATGGCAAACACCCTAGGGGAAAAAAGGAACAAATCTTTTCAAAACCAATTTAGTTCTGGATGCTCAAAAAATAAGGACAAAGTTCTGCAAAATTACAAACACACAACAGTGAGCAAAGATACATGAAGAGTGGGTTCTTAACAGTCATAAGTTACAGGGTGGTGGCAGCCTTTAGATTGAAAACAGGCCATGACTGTTTAGCAGTAGTCCACCTCTATAAAAGAAACAACTTCACATCAGAAGAATTCACACTAAGGAGACAGTCAGGATCAAAAATGATTGCCATTCACTTTCCCACAAGTAAAAAACTGACATCTGATTTAGCTAAACTGTACTGGGACACTGGATTCCAAATAAACAATGTAGATGGTTACAATTAGAAGACCATTGGACAAAGTAGAGAAAAATTGGGTTCGCCTCTGTGAGAATAACTGTTGCCATTGTGACCATCACACTTGACATGCTGTTGTGGGGGATATAGATTATAATTTGGACATCTGCAGGGCCATTAAGGGTACACACATCGACATGTACTTAACACATAAAAAAACTTTGAACGTACGCTTTTTCAAGGTTTTTTGTAATTTAGGTGAAATTAGTTATAGGTATATCATTTATTAAATAGTGTACAGAATCCCTGAGTTCTTTTGTATACCCTCTATATTATACTGTATTTTACACTGGGAATGTGTCCAAAATTTGCCATTTTTTAAATATATTGATAAAGATACAAATATTTATTTCAGATTATAAGTCAATTGTAACCTTAATTCACATTTTTTTAAGTGTCCACTGGAAAAATAAATATTGAAAGCTAACCATAAAGACTCACAAGTGTTTACTGACATTATTTTTGTTCACTTTTCTACACATATTGGTTTAATAAATGCTCTCACCTATTATTTTTAACTTCAGTAACAAGGTTAGGAATGGGAACAATTAGGATTCTGAAATATGTCTCTGATATAAAACTATGTGAAAATTATTTGAATTGTGATTTTGGTGAACAAAACAAGAAATATCTTCTCTTAAATTCAGCTAACAGTTTCTGATTAATATTGAAGGAAGCATAATTTCTATTTGTAACTCTAGAATGATCGAAGTTAAGTAATGGCTTTAAAAATATATCTCTGTGTGTGTGTGAGTGTATGTGCGCCTATTTTACATCGCTGGCAAATTGCTGTAGCAGCTTCAGAGTGTTATTTATAAGTGACTTATGAATTCTTGTATAGCATGATGGAGATGTTCATATGTTATTACAGCCAGAATTGAACCTCAGTGGGCTCGACAGTTGGCAGAGACACCCAACAATCGATACAGTTTTGTGTGCAATGCAGTGGTGGCAGTGTGTAGTGAGACTGACAACGACCGTATAAATGATCTGGCTATTCTGTGTGCAGAGCTCACTGCATGTTGCAACTCACTTTCTGCTGAGTGGCTGGGTAAGTGTGCTGCTGTGTCATTTTGATATGCAACTCTTTTTCTTCCTAAGAAACTGAATACCAGTTTATAATAAGCTTCCTCTGGCTTCAAGCTGCTGTTCACTTTCTGACAATGTTTCCGGCTACACACATTCCTTTAGTTCTTAATTTTATATTAATGAAGTTTGAAGTTTTT
Source organism: Periplaneta americana (assembly GCF_040183065.1). Lineage (NCBI taxonomy): Eukaryota > Metazoa > Arthropoda > Insecta > Blattodea > Blattidae > Periplaneta > Periplaneta americana. Next base: position 151,244,346 of record NC_091123.1, read on the forward strand.
GTGTGTAACTTATTCCTAGATCTATTGAACCAGGTTCATGATTAACTCTCAAGGAGGACAATTTGCTGTTAAATCAGATTCGTAGTCACCTCTCTGAAGCAATATCATTTTACTCATTTACTTCATTTTATTGATGACAGCGAATGAAAAAATGGTGCAGAGGTGATAAAAGAATTGGAAATACTCATTGGAGAGTATGGTAATACGAGGCGCGTCCATAAAGTAACTTTTCCACTCGTCCCATAGCTAGCAAACCATATGTTGCGCGAAGTGACTGCGTGTATGTAAAGGTACGGTCACACGTCACTACTTTTGCAGCGCTGCAGTACAAAAAACTGCGCAACTCTTGTACTGCGACGTGTGAACAACGGTGCAACCCGAAAAGTAGTGGCTGCCGAACCTGCTGCCCGCTACTTTTCCATGCTGCGTGCAGCTTAAAAGTAGCGACATGTGAACAGGATTCTCAGGGTTGCAGCCGCAGCATTTTTGATATCGGTTTTGTTGAAACTTTTTTACCACCCAAATGTGCCAATGATACTTTTATTGTTTGGATATATTTTAATGTTAATTGTGATGAAAATAAATTATTTGTAACAGTTATTAAATACACAACACAGTCTGAGCATAATTGCTGACGATATAATTCATTTTTTAAATTTTCCGTAGCCTAGTTCCAAACAGGAGGCTTGCCAACATTGATTACGTGAATATGCTGTTGGTTATCATTTAAGTATATAGGCGTTTTTAAAAGCTTTATAGTAAAAATAATGTCAATTTCTGAATACTAGATACGACAGAAAAAGCAAATAATAGATAAGGAAGCTTTCGCATGAGTTTATTAATAATGCGAACATAACCACAAAATGTATATTGAGAAATCAACATGGAGATGAAAACCTGCAGCATGACTGCGGCTGCAAAAGTAGCGCGTTGTATGTGAACAGACTCGCAACCTCCAGTTGCAACTTTTGCTGCACTCGGGTTGCGCAGCACGAAAAGTAGCATGCAGTACAAAAGTTCCACTGCAAAAGTAGCGATGTGTGACTGTACCTTAATAGAGTAATGTCCTGGCATGGTGCATGCGCTAGCGGAACTTCCCGAGTGCTCTCAGTAGCTTCATTGCATTGATTGAAGATGGACATTTCTATTCCAGCTCCCGCTGAGTGTGAAATGCGGTCAGTGAGAAAGTTTTTGAATGCACAGGGCATAGCACTGATTGAAATTGATTGTCAGCTGTGCCAAGTCTATGGGCAAGCAGATGGTGCGTTGCTCCACAAGGTCGTCTGTGATGATGGTTGGCCTCCCACTGCACTCCTCGTCATGCACATTTTGGCGTCCTGCTGAAAATTGTCTACAGCAGCAACGCACCATCTGCTATATTCGATATGGGCTTGGCTAAAATGCATCACATCAGTTTACTCGACTGTTTGCTTTCGAGATCGCAGCAGAGTTGGATAGTTATTCTACTGTAGTTATATTGGCAGAGCTGGTTGAATATGAGAGACACATGCTCTTTCGTAAAATGGGTGAACAACTATAACTGCTCATGAAAGAGGCCATGAGCATTTTCAATATTGAAGTGCAAGAAGTCAAATGACTTTATTGTCAAATGACTTTATTGTCAAATGCCTGGCATTAGAAAACAACACCATAAAGCAATTACATTTGTAAAGTTTCTTTCAACCCATAAGCAGTGCTGACTAGATTAGACGCTATGGACAGTACTCTATAACAGAGTCGCCAGTATGAAAGGATAATTCCAAGCCTTTGGCGTGAGATGAACTCGATAGCTCAGTGGTAGAGCGCCTGACCAGAGAACAGGAAGTCGCAGGTTCGATTCCCGCTCGAGGTTGTGAAATTTTTCTTTCATACCATGGCATGATTGTGACCATAATAGTATTTAAATTCATTAATATGTCACATCAACGGACGTGTATACGTCACCAAACATCGTAAGATGAAGATTACATTTTCAGAATGTTGTTACAAGTATTGTGGATACCATCAATGTTGACAGTGAACGTGTTTTATCACAGTAGATAGATACTTGATTTGTATTCCCATTTAATGTAACAAATGCAGGGCCATTGGAAATTAACTAACCTGGCTGACATCTAGTTTAATCACTGCCCATTAGCACCTGGATTGTTTTGGGAATCTCATAAGTGGAATACCTTGCACTATAGAGTGTTACGACAACCAATATTTCTCTCCAAAACTGACTATAAAAGTAACAGTCATAATAACAACAAAAAAAAAATAACAAAAACTCTGAGTGTGTGTCATGTTTCGCAGGTGTTTTGATGGCACTGTGCTGTTCATCCAATCATTCTTCACATTTTGTTGATGTGTTGGCACAAGTGGATGTTCATGATGTGTCAATCCACAACTCCCTTGCAGTCTTCACGTCGATTCTTATTGGTGAGTATAACAGGTATATTAGTTCGAAATTTTCTCGGGCTTCCAGCCAGGTCATAAGTTGGTGATCCACCGACGTTTCGAGGATGTTCATCTTCCTCATCTTCAGGTTTAAATTATATCTTCCTCATCTTCAGGGTTAAATGAACATCCTCGAAATGTCGGTGGATCACCAACTTATGACCTGGCTGGAAGCCCGAGAAAATTTCGAATTATCACGTCGCCAGGAAAGCTTCAGTAGGTATATTAGTCTCTTTTTCCTTACTTGATTAGAATGAAAATAATAATTCTTTGTCTTTTTATTTGTAAATTGTTCTGAGTCTCTTAGTTTGTATTCTTAACTATTTATACATAATTAATTTTTTTGTTTATAACTAATAAAGATGAAATGATGGGAATCATATTGATTCAAACTGTCATCACTGACTCATAGTTTTATATGTGTAATGATACCTTCTGACACATGTCTACGAGTTGTCGTAATTGAAAATAGATATTGGCCCTGATCACATATATAACAGATTGCTCAGGCTTTGACAGCAACAACTTTTATGAATTTAACTACTGCATAAGAAGTCGCGTTATAACTCTCATTTGAATTGCATGGAGCAACTGTATTTCAATCTAGCGGTCATTCTCAATTGATGGTGGCGATCCTGGTGGTTGTTCGCTTCCACATGTTACTATTTTTAACATGGGGATGGCCAGTCTGTTACATATGTGATAGGAATATTGACTAAGCCAAGGCCATTTGAGGAGATCTAAGACTTTGTCGTCATTGACAATCAGTTTGCCAACTAACCGTCTTTTATATGCCACAAATGAAATTAGTGTGACATAGGAACTTCAGCTTCGATTTGGCTTTTCAAGCGCTGGACTTGGATGGATTCTTGCATTTAGGCTTATATTGACCCATTGTGCATCTTAAATGCAATGATCGTCCAAATCTGACCATGGCCCAGATGATAGCATTCGTGAATCCAGTGCTGATAGGTGGACCATCCTGTCTCATCCCTGATAGAGCTAGGTCCATTCCCAGCCCAAGCTCTTCCTATGTCAGCATTGGAAATCTGTACTACATCCAAGACTCTTTTTAATTATTGCAGATGATAGATGAAATGAAATAGTGAGTACTGGTGGAATGATAGAGGGAAATGGGATAACCTTAGAAAAACCCTTTGCAATGGCTGCTTTGTTCATCATAAATTTTATGACGACATGGCTAAGGATCGAATCTGGGCCACCTGGCTGGAAGGTCAGTGTGCTAGCACTTGAGTCACAGACATGGCAATTGTAGCTTTACTTCTCTTCCAGAGGAAGCATTGTTTTAGAATTTTTCATCAGAAAAATCTATGACCTTGGCCAGATTTGAACTTGCATTACGTGAATCCAGAGGAAAACATGGTAATGTCTAGATCACAAACTTTGTGTTTTTAAACTGTACCAAAGCTCCATCACGAAATTTTGATAGTTTTACTTGTGAAATTCAGAACATTTATTATTTTAAAAAAGAAACTGTTTTTATAATATTTAGTGCGTAGCCTAACATGTGAAATGAAAATCTTATATGACACCGTCATACTTTTCATTAATTCATATTGACTGAATTATAAGCTATGTGAATGGCTGTCACATATTTAAACCAATGCTCAAGATAAAATAAGTATATTATGTATATGAGTAATTTCAAGGGAAAAATTGTTTTGGGGCCAGGTATCGAACCCGGGACCTTTGGCTGATTGCGCCAACATTCTACCAACTAGCTATCCAGGAACTCTACCAGACCCCAGCTCAATTATTCCCTTTATATTCACATACCTTAAGTGGGTTGACAAGACGTCAAATACCCATCATTGAGTGCACACTTACTGTTTCTTGTTAACCCACTTGAGGTATGTTGATATATAAAAGGAATAATTAAGCTGGGATCTGGTAGAGTTCCTGGGTAGCTCAGTTGGTAGAGTGTTGGCGCACTCAGCCAAAGATCCTGGGTTCGAGACCCGGGCCCAGAACAATTTTTCCCTTGGAATTATTCAAGTCAGCTTTACAGAGAGCTATACCTGAAAGCCATATTTGCATATTATGTACATATTTGATTCTGAAGCTGTGGTTATTTTTTTTATTTTTTATTTTTTTATCCAATGCCACCAGGTTGTCTTTTCGACATTTCTGGTCTTCTCTCCTGGCCGTGGCTTAGTTGTAACCCACTTCTGAGGTTGGGGCGCCTGGAAGGCGGAGTTACATTACCCCGATGATGTGATAGGATGATTATGATAATGTAGTGCCAGGAGAGGTCTTAAATCTAAACTTAACCTAAATTCCAGACCATGGACGAACACAGGAATAATCCCCTTTAAGGAAGAATTCCTGTGCTCTAACTGGGAATCGAACCCGGGACCTCATGGACTATAGCCAGAAGCTGTGGTTATAAATGAGCATGCAATCATTTAATTTCAAAAGAAACCACAAATTCGTGAAAATCGCATTTCTAATACAGTTGTATAATCATTGTTGACCATGGTATGAACATAACAAATACATGATATTTAAACATTGAAGTAAAAGAAGTTTACATTCAGTATTTTTCATAATTTTGCACTTACAATGTAAAATATATAAACACGGTGAGAGGCTGAGATTCAGGCTTGTAAATAAATATGATGTTTTGGGATTGTCTTCATTTATTTGTGTAATTTATGATTTCAGCTCGACACTGCTTTTCACTGGAAGATTTTGTAGTCCACATTGCTCTCCCATCATTAGTGAAGGCGGGTAATGTAGGTAAGGTAACTTCTTTCATTAGCTTACATTTACAATATTTTTTTGTAGAATATTTTATTAATGCATTAAATTGTTCAGGTATGTCTCCACTAATTTAATTTATATTTCCCATACATACACAAAACATAGAGCCCAGTTTCATTCTCATCAATCGAACTTCCATTTGCAATCCCGAGAGGGTGGGGAAGTGAGCAGAATGAATGAATATAAGCCTGGGAAACTTTCATGTATATCAAGTGTTCTTTTCCAAATATTGGCTTTGAACTCATGAATACAAAATAAAGAATGTATTTCAGTTTAATAATAATAATAATAATAATAATAATAATAATAATAATAATAATACTTACAAATGGCTTTTAAGGAACCCGAAGGTTCATTGCCGCCCTCACATAAGTGCGCCATTGGTCCCTACCCTGTGCAAGATTAGTCCACTCTCTATCATCATATCCCACCTCCCTCAAATCCATTTTAATATTATCCTCCCATCTACGTCTCAGCCTCCCCAAAGGTCTATTTCCCTCCAGTCTCCCAACTACCACACTATATGCATTTCTGGATTTGCCCATACGTGCTACATGCCCTACCCATCTCAAATGCCTGGATAATAATAATAATAATAATAATAATAATAATAATGTGTAGAGCTGTAGACAGTTTTTCGCATCGTTTAGTTTGTTGCTAATTTCTAATTTGCCCCTTACTCAATTGTTTAATTTAAATTTAAAAATTGTATTAAATTTTATTTTCTATAAGACCAGTTTGACATGTTTTTTAGATAATATTGTTAAAAAAATGTTAAATCATATTGAAGACAACAATGTATTCCGACAAATGTTATAATAAACAACATAATAATAATAATAATAATAATAATAATAATAATAATAATAATAATAACCCAGGCTGCCTGCGTGACAGGTCAGAGGGAATAAAGGATTAAAAGATTTCATATTCAGCATGAATCGTGAATAGCTTTGTCAAATTTCTTTTTTTTTCCCTTGGAAAATACTATAAAGTACTCTTTTCAAGTTCTCAGAATTTATTTAATGCATTAATCTAGTGCATTGTAAAATTATAATGTTGTACATTAATTTTGAAATTTGGTCTCTTACTTACTTACAAATGGCTTTTAAGGAACCCGAAAGTTCATTGCCGCCCTCACATAAGCCCGCCATTGGTCCCTATCCTGTGCAAAATTAATCCAGTCTCTATCATCATATCCCACCTCCCTCAAATCCATTTTAATATTATCCTCCCATCTACGTCTCGGCCTCCCTAAAGGTATTTTTCCCTCCTGTCTCCCAACTAACACTCTATATGCATTTCTGGATTCGCCCATACGTGCTACATGCCCTGCCCATCTCAAACGTCTGGATTTAATGTTCCTAATTATATCAGGTGAAGAATACAAGAAGAGGTAAACTTATGAAAATAGCTGTTCAATGGCTGATCAGTGATCTGGGAAAGGGATTTTAAGAAAAATCGGTTTCTTAAGAGGGGTGGTCTCTTAATAGGAATGGTCTTTCAGACAGGTTTTGCTGCATAATATAGTTTATTCTAAGTTATAAAGTAAATGAAAGATGTTTATAATGTGGCTAAGTTTTATTTTTGGAGTGAATTGTCACTGTAATATGGGTTTAAATGATTCAAATGTCATACGATAATAAACACAATTTTGTGGAATGAGTTAACGACGATAATTGAAGCTCCACTGTAGTAGGATTTGTTAAGTTGTGATGTTACAGACTCATTGCTGTTGATTTGCAGGACGAGGTGATGCAGATACAGAAGCAGAATGTGGAGCCAGGCTAACCTGTCACCTGCTCCTGCGGCTCTTCAAGACTGTGGAGTGTCCTCAGCCTGGGCTCTATTCAGTTGGTTAGCTCACTTTATCACATCCGTGCATAGTGATTGTGGTCTGTATAGAATTCAAGAATAATGTTAGCGTAAATAGTAGTACCAGCTGGCCTTGCTGGACTGTTTTGTAGATGCATGTTGAAAGATCAGGCCACCACTTCATCTCAAGGCAATAAATTTACCGTATTTACTCCTGTATAAGCATCACTTTTTTGCCAAATTTTGCCATAAAAACAGGGTTGGGCCTATACACGATATATATTATAAAGAGGAGTTTAAAAAAATAAATAACTTGTACTTTAAAGGCTGTTGTAAGCATACTTAACAACTAAAACATTTTATGAGAAAAATGAATACAGTGAAAATACACTTAAAAATATACATATTCTCAAATATTTCTTTTAACAATAAACACTTGTGTCAGTAGTGAAATGTTGTTGTTGTTTCCTAATGACAATAAAGTCAATGATCTCTTGCACGCCAATATTTTTCAAAGAAGGAGTGGTTAAATGACAAGTTGTAGCCGATTTTAGTGAACACCATATTGTAACGTTTTGGTGGCTACTTCATCCACACACAACCCCCAGAATGTCTGGAGGACCACACCTGCTGTTGGTCAACGGGTCCACTGGACCTAGTTGGGATATCTTGTTGATAACCAGCTTTCCCTCCTTAAGCCACTGGAGGACGATTTTAATGCCATATGTCAGCAGTAGGAACAGAAAAGTAGAAAGGGTAGGAAGGAAAGTGAAATGAACCCCTAGGCCTCGAATGCTCTAATACTATTGGGGTCGAAGAAAGTAAGAGTTCAGTCAGAGGACTGGATAGGAAAGAATAAAGAGGGAATTAGGTATTGAATAGAGGAAAATTATGCCAAATTCAGTCATTAACTCATCAAGCTGACCAGTGCTAATTGATGGGTAGCCCCTCCCTTTAGTTCAGCTTGTAAAATTATGCTTACTAACAGCCGCACCACGGGAAGGTAGGGATGGGACATTGGGTATGTGTCCAGGTTGGTTCCTTAAAGCCTTCAATGGGAAGGATTAATGGCTCTCCTCCCTATATTCGACAGTTACCCTTTTGAAATATAAAATAAGAAAGAGTTTCTGTTGACTGTGACAACAGAACAACATTGTGACTATTATAGTTGTAATGAATATTTGATTTATGATACAAGGCATAAAACATTATATGCTTTAATAGTAGATCAAAACTATGTTGAATGTGTGCAGGAGGTGAGGTTGAAGAGGCAGGTTTAAAGAATGTAGAATAAGATGTCTAAAATGGACAGATATAGAAAACTTAGATCGGCAATGAGGTCTTGAGCTCTGAAGCCTGGTCTTGCGGCCAGCTGCCATCTTAAGATACTACAATGTGTATGTTATTGTATATGTGATCGTGACTTACAAAATGTTTTAATAGTGCCTTATGGCGACCTAGTCACATGACGTAATGCATCTTATACATAAAGAGGCATCAATTATTAATTTTATCATCTTTATTATTTTGTTATTGCAGTATTGCTGAGATTTTTTGTTATATTGAAGTGTCGACAGAAAACTTCATACTTGGCCTAAAATTTTCTTCCACAGACCGGAATAAGGCTTTCTCTGAACAATGAAATAATAATAATAATAATAATAATAATAATAATAATAATAATAAAATTAAGCATACTGTATTACTCCTATTCTTGCTGTATTCATAATCAGTGCTTGATGGCAATAATGGATTAACGTGGAAAGCCACTACATGCAGTAATTGTCTGCTCCCATTCGTATAATGCTTATGATTAAATGTTAAAGTTGCAATTACTGTGTACAAAAGAGAAATATAAAGTAGAAGAAAAATAATAGAATAATGAAGAAATGTGTTAAATCAACATAATATAGTGTACTTACAAGTCACACAATCATAAATTACCACTCAGCATAAAACATTGTTAATAAATCCTATACTTTTATATTTATTAGAATTCTCAGCTTTCTACGCAATTGAACATACTCCTGATGAAAATGAATTTTGTAACAATTTTGCTGCATTCTCAAGAATTAATTCGTTTTTCACCAGTGAATCTATTATTTCTCTATCACTAGTAATCTTTGCATTTTGTCGTCACACTTCTTGTTGCATACTTTTTTTTTTTCGTGACACAACATTTTTCTTTTTACACGTCAACAAATTTTCTTTACCCAGGTGTTACCTGCTCAGAAATACTACCAACAATACGTTTTACTCAACACAACATAGATTGTTTGCTGCTTCTAAAACTTTGTTCACTTTTATTTCCTTGTCTACTAATACATTATTATTCTGACATGATGAAATAGATTTTATTTGGAGTAGAAAGTGTATGAAGAAAATATTGATGGAATTGTTTCTTCCCTTAACCTTTTGTTAGTTAAGATCCATTATCAGCCACTGGTGTAGCTCAGTCAACTTAGGTACTTGCCTTCCAATTCGGAGTTGTGCTCGAGCATAGGTTCGATTTTCGCATGGGCTGATTACCTGGTTGGGTTTTTTCCGAGATTTTCCCCAACTGTAAGGCAAATGTCAGGTAATCCATGGCGAATCCTCGGCCTCATCTCGCCAAATATCATTTTGCTATCACCAATCCAATCGGTGCTAAATAACCTAGTAGTTGATACAGCGTCGTTAAATAATCAACCAAAAAGAAAAAAAAAATATCCTTATCTTCTGGGCTAAAATGTTACGAGCAATAAACCAGATGCAGCAGTTGGTTGCCAATGCTCTCGTCTCATAGCCATGATTCACAATCTTCGTCTTTCTCCATATAGCCTACTCAGAATTCATAATTATTAAAAATGACTGTTTTTATTTAAAACATTAATCTCCTGAGTTCTGAGACAATTAATTGTTGTTTTATTTTTAAAGTTCAATATAATTCTATGAAATGAGAAAAAATGCTGAAAAAATTGTGCAGGTTACAGTTAGGGCACAAATGCAGGTATACTATACTTCGGATCTCTGCAATCTTATAATCATGTCCTAAGTATAGTATAGTAAGCTATCCTCTCAGGAATAGTAATTTGTATAGCTCTATTGATAAATTGTTTGTGTTTGTAATTTGAAGTAGTTTGCATGATAATTATGTATTATCAATTTCTGTATATTACAACTGATTGAATTGTTTATGCCTTAAATGTAATTAACTTGTTTTGTATTATATATATATATATAGCTCAACTGATGAATGATCGTTTGCGTTTGTAAATTTAATCATCTGATTGGCTATGTATTGTATATTTTTAGTAGAGCCATCGATGTAGCTCAGTCGGCAGACTCGCTGGGCTGCTGATCTGGAGCTGCGTTCGGGCTTGTGTTGGATCCCCCTTTGTGGTTTCTTCCAATGTTTTCCCCAGCTATGGGACTGAAGCCGGATGGTCTATGGCAAGTCCTCGGCATCAACCCCTTTGATTTTATTACCCCCCTTTGATTTGATTAACTGGTTGGGTTTTTCCGAGGTTTTCCCCAACCAAAAGGCAAATGCCGGGTAATCTTTTGGCGAATCCTCGGACCTCACCTCATCTCACTACATCTCGCCAAAATATTGTAAAAAATTTCACAAAATTGTAAAATTTATAGAAAATTATTAAATTGTAAAACTGTAAAAATTTGTAAAAATTGTAATTGTAATATTGTAAAATTTTGACTTGTTCCACATCTTAAAGCTACATTGCTCATGTAAGATCTATGGAATATAATAAATGAATGAAATGAATGAATGAAGGATTGAGAACCACTAAAATACATTGCTGCTTAACATGTTACAATCATATTTTAAGGAAGTTGCATATTAATTTAAAAAAATAATTTATGCACTTTAAATGTTTAATTTTATCAATTGTGTTATCGTGAGATAAATGCTGCGAATTATTTTAAGAGAAATAATAGACTACAATTTTTTTAACATAACTTGAGCTTGTACTTACGCAAGTATAGAAATACTTTCTTTTCCTTGTTTCTGCCTGCATATTAGGACAAATTACATCTAGATACAATGCAAAAGTTAACCATTATAACATTATATAAGAAATAACTACATTTAACACATAAAATCCACAAAAGACAACAAAATTATGACAGAAACATATGTGTATTATTAGCATTACAAACAATTTGTAGCAAGATAAGATGGCGTGGAGTTGTAGCAGCAAGCTTCAGTCATACCAGTAGGAGCAATGCCAATCTAAGCTCTATATCTGTGCTAAAATTATGAATTGGTGACTTACAACTATCTCTCACTGAGCCCTTCAAATGTAAAGAAATAAGAAAGTAATTTTGTCGTTTTTACACCTTCACTTGTATCAAGAATCTAGATGACTGATTTGATGTATTTTTAATGCAGGGACCTCGCCTCACCCATTACAATTAAATGGACCAAATGTGCCCTGCTACAGCATTAAGCTGAGTTGTGACAGACATTTGTTGGCTGCTGCCCACAACAATATCAGAGTTGGACCAGTTCTTGCTGTTCTGAAGGTATGCTGCTGTATCAGTGTAGATGAAGTAGAAATAGGGTTGTCATAATGAAGAAACACAAAACCAGGACATGATCGACATGTTAATTCTATTGACAACAGAAAACATATGAGGGGCTTAGAACAAAAAGCAGGTAAGTGACGGAAACCTAGTTAGAAATTACAGTTAAAGTTCTACATGCAATGAAATATTGTACACTAGTTTGCTGAAATGATGCCCAAATAGCAGCACTGCACAGTGTGATCACTTACCTGATTTTATCCCAAAGAAACATCCTTTTGGGCTATCACAACACGCACTTAACTCATTTTTTTAATAATGTTACTTACCTGCTTTTTGTTCTAAGCCCCTCATATGAAGTTCTAAGACACTTATACTGTACTGTATTTAATATGGATACTAAATATATTTTATTTACTATATAGACTATACTATGTCAGTAAGCCTTTCGCTTATTTACTTAATATGGACAAAATCGGATACTTCAGTAATATACTTTATCTTATCTATTACTTTCTTATTTGGGATGGGCAATACATTATTACCATTTACTTTAGAGGCGAACATTCAATTCTGTATGTCACCACTACAGTACCACTCATACTTCTCAGAACTGTGAACAGAAATAAGGAACTTTGTTTCTGAATGACGTTGTTGTTGTTGTTTTCTAATGCCAGGCATTTGAAAATAAAGTCATTTGACCTCTTGCACTCTATTATTTTTCAAAGATATTGAATGACCTTGTGAAATTCACTGCAATTTACATTTTTCACATTATACTGTATCTGCAGAATTGCTTTTAATGACTTAAGTGATGATCTGTTACATCAGTTCTTGTCTATGCGGATGACGTGAATATGTTAGCAGAAAATCCACAAACGATTAGGGAAAACACGGGAATTCTACTTGAAGCAAGTAAAGCGATAGGGTTGGAAGTAAATCCTGAAAAGACTAAGTATGTGATTATGTCTCGTGACCAGAATATTGTACAAAATGGAACTAAAAATTGGAGATTTTTCCTTCGAACAGGTGGAAAAATTCAAATATCTTGGAGCAACAGTAACAAATATAAATGACACTCGGGAAGAAATTAAACGAATTAATATGGGAAATGCCTGTTATTATTCGGTTGAGAAGCTTTTGTCGTCTGCTGTCAAAAAATCTGAAAGTTAGAATTTATAAAACAGTTATATTACCGGTTGTTCTGTATGGCTGTGAAACTTGGACTCTCACTTTGAGAGAGGAACCGAGATTAAGGGTGTTTGAGAATAAGGTTCTTAGGAAAATATTTGGGGCTAAGAGGGATGAAGTTACAGGAGAATGGAGAAAGTTACACAACGCAGAGCTGCACGCATTGTATTCTTTACCTGACATAATTAGGAACATTAAATCCAGACGTTTGAGATGGGCAGGGCATGTAGCATGTATGGGCGAATCCAGAAATGCATATAGATTGTTAGTTGGGAGGCTGGCGGGAAGAAGACCTTTAGGGAGGCCGAGACGTAGATGGGAAGATAATATTAAAATGGATTTGAGGGAGGTAGGATATGATGGTAGAGACTGGATTAATCTTGCTCAGGATAGGAACCAATGGCGGACTTATGTGAGGGGGCAATGAACCTCCGGGTTCCTTAAAAGCCAGTAAGTAAGTGATGATCTGTTCCTTTCTAATGTTCCCTGAGCATTCATCAAAGAAAATACCCTTTCAACGTTGGCATTATGCTCAGGTACAGAGAAATAATATTCTACAATTTTCAGCAATTCTGAGTACTACTTTACAGAAAAACATCTTGGAAAAAATTTAACCGGATTTTGTGTGAAAGTATATATGTTTAGAACTTCTTTGTTGCCCAATAGAAAAGATTTGAATTTGATCACCTGCTCAAAGAGAAGGCTCTCGTTCAGTTTGTGAGATGTATTATATTGCATCCACTTGCATGTTATTTCGACACTATTCCACAAATTATTGCAATTTTCAAGATTTCTGCCTGACTTCATTCAAAATCGCGGACTTTCATCTTTTCGACCCAGATTTTCTTCTTACATTATAAAATCACGGATTGTCCGCGAAATATGTGGCGTATGGCAACCCTAAAGTCGAAGAAACTTAATGAAAAGATGGATTAGAGTGGAGCTTTGATTATTGTTGTTAGTTTTTTCTGCAAAATTGGGGTGCTTACAGAAATAATAATCAAATTTGTTACAGCAATAGTTCGTTCTAAAAATTAAACCTAGTTACATATAAACATTTTTCTTTCAGAGTATAACTTCGAACAAAAAAAAAATATTTAAATAATACCAAATTGATTTTATTTAATAAAAATTATTAAATCTGTTAGATTTCGTATAGCACGTTAACAGAAAATCGTAATAAATGTTATAAAATTAAATAAATCCAGAATATGGTGTTCTGATCGGACCTCATTTGTTTATCGACTTTGACATTGAAATATACAACTGATATACTGTTAGATGCCTCTGAAAGATTCCAGTTTGAGATTGAAGCTAAAACTCTTCAAGAGCTGTGAATACCATAAGGGTAAGGCAGAAAGAAAATATTATTTGGAAAGGCGTGTATTTCAACATCTAAAACTGATTGTGCTGCTTATGAAGTTAACTTGGTTCATTGGAGTCTGTGAATACACTTTCCTTGGAAAGTCTGTTAATACACTAAATTTGGTTTAATAAATGTCTTACAGGCAATTTTGGTAGTAGGGGATGCAACAGCCCGAGAGGGCAAAACCCCCAGCAGCAAGAACAAACCAGAACAGTCACAGCAGTTACACTCATCTGGTAGTGGAGCAAATAGTAGCAAGCCACAGATGCCTGGCACAGCTGGTAGTGAATTGAGTATCAGCCACATTCTGGGTACAAGCGACATCCTTGGTGGTGGGGATGATTCCATGCTCGATCTTGGGTAAGTCAGCATTTCTGCCTGTAAATTAATATTTTGTTGGATCAGGAAGGTTATGTAAATTAATCATATGAAATAGTATTATTGTTGTTGTTTTGTTGTTTTTTAATGCCAGGCGTTTGACAATAAAGTCATTTGACCTCTTGCACTCCAATATTTTTCAAAGATATTATCATGATCAGCCACTGAAGCACAAATTTTGAGGTGTTCAGTCTTTTTGGCTGATGTTATACCGCAGGCATTCCATTGTAAGATGTTTAGTTGATTCTGTACCATTAAAGTAGTCCCCGCCCGGAGATCCGATTGGGGGACTATTTTACCTCCGGATAATTTTACCTTAATGGTACTCATTTCATATCGGAGTGAAAAATGGCAAGTTGTAGCCGATTTAAGTGAACACCATATTTTAACATTTTGGTGGCTACTTCATCCACACACAACCCCCAGAATGTCTGGAGGACTACACCTGCTGTTGGTCGACGGGTCCTTTGGACCTAGCTGGGAGATCTTGTTAATCACCAGCTTTCCCTCCTTAAGCCAGTGGAGGACGATTTTAGTGCCATAGCAGGTCAGCACTAGGAACAGAAAAGTAGAAAGAAGAGGAAGGAAAGGGAAATGAACCCCTAGGCCTCGAATGCTCTAATGCCGTCGGGGTCGAAGAAAGTAAGAGTTCAGCCAGAGGACTGGATAGGAAAGGGTAAAGAGGGAATTAGGTATTGGTTAGAGGAAAATTATACCAAATTCAATCATTAACCCATCAAGCTGACCAGTGCTAATTGATGAGTAGCCCCTCCCTTTAGTTCAGCTTGTAAAATTATGCTTACTAACAGCTGCACCACGGGAAGGTAGGGATGGGACATTGGGTATTTGTCCAGGTTGGTTCCTTAAAGCCTTCAATGGGAAGGATTAATGGCTCTCCCCCCTGTATCCGACAGATATCCTTTTGCAGCCAAAAAAGTATTATTGTAGCAAAAAGTAAAACTCATAAGAAGTACAAAAAAGTATTGTAATATTTTATGATTGAAGTAATAATTAGTAATGCATTTATAAACAGAGATCACAGAAGAAGGTGCATGGTTTGAGAATAAGAAAGAAATTACAGCAGTTTATGGCCTGTAAGTTAGAGAAAGAGAAGTTTTGTCTGGTATAGTTGTTAGAACGTTCAAGCTACACATGTTTTAGAGTATGTAAATTTAATCACATTTTCAAACCACATAAACGGAATTTACACCGTACTGTTTTTCTACCTAAAAAATTAAACAATTTTTTAATATGGGATGTATAATTTAGTGCCAGGAAGAGTGGGTAATAGATATAAAATGCTTGCACATAATTCATTTGCCGCAAGTTTACTTAAAATAACTGCTCTCCAGTTCCTGAGTAGAATGTATAATGGGAAAGTATGTGCAATTTCGCACAATCCTGTAAGTCTAATTTTTATGGCAATGGAATACTTCAATTTCTCGTGTTGATACAAAACCAACTTAGTGGCTGTGAGAAGTGTTCTGGGCAGAAGTCAAGTAAACCATTGCCGCACATGGAATGAGATTGAAATCCTACCACATGTGCTTATCTTCAGTAGAAAGGGAGAACTTCTTAGGATAAATCACCACAACAGAGTAAGAAACTCAGTTGCCAACTGCTTTAGAAAGTGCAACAAGTTTGAGAAGAGATTCATTGTATTTCAAATGAGGTTTCACTAAGAGAGCAGACATAGTTGTGATCAGCAGACAGAGAAATAAGAGATACATAATTGACCTAACAGTACGCTTTGAAAGAGGAGACACTCAAGTAAATCTCAAGAAAAAACATCATTACGATCCTTATTGTGCATACTTTTCACACAAATACAATATCGAGAACTGGGAAATGATTGGGTTGTTTTGTGTGCAAGAGGAACAAACAAGATTTTCAGTTGATCTCTTCAACCGTTTCACCCTACACAGTTACCATCTCGAGCACATCGGGCTACAAATCTTAAGAGACTCTTAGCTGTAGTACACATTCATTTATATTCTTAAAGATTAAAATGTAATAACTTGTTGAAAGTGATAGCTGCACACTCAAAATTATATAAACAAAAGAAAGCGCTTATTATACTGATGCACTAAAATTATTAACATACATAAATTAAAATATTACTATTTTAGAGTCTATTTTAATATTTTGAAATCTACTTTACGTGTCTAAAACGTGCTTTCTTCAGAGTTAAAATATCCAAGGCATATCTACTCATAAATATGAATAAAATCATTTAATAAATTTGGTGTCATGGGCATAGGCAGATGGAATGTCAGGTAATACAATGGGGAATTCTCAGACTCATCTAGCCAAAAGACTACCTACCACCAATTTCACTTATACTAGACAACCATATAGTTGATATAGCATCATTAAATAAATCGATTAAAAGCATTACTCTTTATGTAGTATTATTTTTGCTTCATTGATTTTAGCGCCCCCATTAGTTGTTTAAAGTAAAAGTTGCACAGAGAAAATGGATTTCACATTTTATGCAGGTTTATAATAATTTCTGCCTACTGCGTAAATATTTAAGTGTCATGAAGTTAAATTGTGGGATAGATAGTCCTCAACTTAGACCATCTTACTTAAGATCATTCACACTTGCGACAAAGGCTCCATAGAGCCTCCACAAACACACACTTCTGAGTTGCATCCAATGGTAGTTGTGTCCTGAGTGTAAGCCAGGCACAACAGACTGATTGCACTGCTTGCAATAGGAATAGTGGCAGTGAGTCTCAAATTTATAATATATGATACACGACTTGAGGACTTTTCAACTTACGGCCAACTTGACTTAGGATAAACTCATCAGAACTAAGAAGCGGTATGTATACAGTGATATGCTAATAATGTATAATGAAATTGTGCAAGTGATTGAAATTAATTCATTATACAGTAATAAAATTTCGTTATGACGAAATTTGTTATGAGTTTTGAACGAAGAGTTCTGAAAACAGAGTACAACTGTTCCAGTATTTACGCGAATATAACACGCATCTTTTTTGGCAAAATATCTTGAAAACTGAGATGCATATTGTATTCTATAGTGTATTACATCTGCACGCAAACACTCAGATTAACAAATTATTTAAATTAACATTCAATTTATGCTACAAGATATGGTGGGGCATCACTGATGAAACAGCTGTTGCTGGTTAATGTTTCTTGTCTTTTGTACAATTTTCATTCGTAATTTTATGTCCATTTTGACAACAGTTGTTATTAATACTATTATTTTTAATTATGGTAATGGCTTAATGACATTAATTTTTTTCTTTTATTCTGATATTTTATGTATTCAAATTTTAACAATTGTGCATCTTTAAAAATAAACCAATGGAATTTACCAACAATTACTGATGAAAGAGTGGTGGCATGACATTCGTCATTGTCAATCATTGTTCTGACATTGATACAGACCTGTTTGCTGGAAATTCCAGTTCCGATATTGCAAGTGAGGATAAATGTGATGTACTGTATAGCTAGAAAAATGCATAAAAATTACTGGTGAATATAATACGCATCTGTACTAAAAACAAATCAAAATTAAAATTATATTATCAAGACAGTTATAAAGGTACTTTTACCTCTAGCTGATTTTAGGATGAGAAAATTGGGATGCGTATTATATTCGATGGTGTATTATATTTGGGTAAATATGGTATTTGGATACAAATTCTGTTGCAAACACTTCTCGTTCTGAGTAAGTATTTCATGAAATGGTAGCAGTAGACTAAAAAGTCTTGTGTTCTCTAATATAAAGAATTTTAGTATTTTCATCATCCAAAATTTGACTTCTAGTTAAGAAGTTGTTAATAATTACATTAATTCGAAACTTGAAATTGCTGCTTGCATTTTGTTCCACAAAAATTCCTTGCTCTTTTGTATTGCTTATGAGCATCTGTTACAGATTTTAAGTTGTACCGTTCTCCATAGTGCAAATTTTGTTGAAAATACCGTTAAACTTTTGATATATACTCTTTGACAATACTGGCATAAATTTCGTTATATTGGCTATATAGATACATTTACATGCTCACTCACTCAGTCTCGCAATTATGTATTTGTTCCCTTTAGTTCTACAACTTCACTGGAGATGAGGTGATAATAGTATGGAACTGTGGCTTCTCTCAAGAGGGATCCTATCGGCAAATTAACATTCTTGCCATTCCACTCTACATCCGCCTACATTATTGATCCGACAGTCAGGTTCAAGGCACAGGAGCAACAACCCGCTGAAGTTCATGCAGAAAAATGCAAAATTCATGAGCCCATAGTTCCACACTATTTGGAGTAATATCACCTCACCTCCATTGAAATTGTTGGGCTAATGGTTGGAGCTAGGGGCACAATACCTCGCCTCTTTGTCAGTTTCTGCAAGAAATTCCAGTTGAATGACGACTTCATCATGATGTTTCCCATGTTGCTATCAGAGGATCACTTGCCATTTTAAAATACCACCTGTACTTTGTTTTCTAAAAAAGAAGAACTTTTGTTTGTTTGAACATCTAATCTGTTTACTGTATTTATTATATGCTATTATTTTTCCTGTTCTTATTTCCCCCCCCCCCAAACCCCCTTACATTTCTCTTTTGTGATCATTCCTGTCCAATTTCAATTTTGTTTTCACCCTGTGTGTTAATTATGTTTTGTCCAATGAGGCAGTCCCGTTATTGGGAAAGCTGAAAGAGTATCTTTCTTTATATATTCATACAAATAAATCGGTAAATGCCAATGATAGATTTTTATTTTACTCAGTAGGCTGTGTACACATTTCCAGACTATTATTTAGTTAGTGTTTTGTTTGTGTGTTTGACTTTAGCATAATATCACCATCAGTGAAATTGTTACTTGAGCATAAAATGAAAAATAGAATATAATTCTAAGACAGTTATTTAAGATTTTTGTGATGCTACTCTGGAGAGACTAAGAAAAGTCATGATGTACTTCAGTCAGGATAGCCTGCCAAAGGCTTTGATTCTCAGACCTCTCATACACTGAGTGAGCAAATTTTTTTTTTGGAAAAAGTTAACTTTTCCTCTGTATGGTATAATAACAATGTAGATTTCCTGTAGGGTACATGTAGGCTAGCCTATCCGTCATTCTGTTGGACTTCTTTTCGACTACGTCCATACGTTCATGCTATTTAATTTGTTTTATTGTCAGTTATCGTCCATATTCAAATTTGTATAATATATGTGTATCATAATCAGATGGTGTATTGAAGAAAGATACAACATGGAGTATTGTTTCAAAACAGATGGTTTTGTTTTGGTAGTATATACAGATTAAGTCTTGTTGTAAACCACACAGGCGACATTTCGTTGCTCTGCTGTTAGTTACATTTCACTGTATGAATTTAGTTGATTGTCTCCTTGTACAATGTTGTGTTTCGTTGGCCTCGCAGGGTGGTTGGTGTGGAGCCTGCGACGCGGCCTGGGCAAAGGTTTGTCTCTTCTCTCAGTCTGTTGTCGCTTATTGTGTTGCTTGAGTGCTTGGCTCATCTCCATGCCAATATGTTTCTTTTCTTATAAGGAAAGGAGACAGTTTTGATTATTCTATTTCGAATGGAAGTTAATGATGTAAAAGCTAAATTATACAGTGCTTAAAGGTTGCCGTGTTATTGAAAGCAAAATTTGCAAAATACTTTTCTTCCTTCTACTTCCATCAGCTCTAGCTCAGCAAATAGGCAACAGAGTGATAATGGATAGGTCTCAAGTTCGATATTTGTTTAAATTATTCTTTTTTTCTTTCTTACCATGCTATTCTATATTTTCAGTTGTTGCTGTAACTAACTACTAGACGTATTTCATGTATGCTTGCTTTTTTCATAATGCAGTATCTTATTTTGATTGATACTATCTTACTATTATCCTTAGATTATGTTTACATTCAGTCACGTTACTAGATAATGGCTATTTTCGTGATGACAATCTTTAAAAACGAAAATTGATGTGTCATATATCATCTTGTTATCCTCGGTGTTCTTATGGTTACCATCTCTTGGTTCCGATGTTTACAGGTTTGACTACTACTATGACTAGGACTACTACTGCTGCTGCTGCTTACTACTAGTGCTACAACTACTACTACTACTACTTCACTGTTACTATCACTACTACTACTACTACTTCACTGTTACTATCACTACTACTACTACTACTACTACTGCTACTACTAACTACTACTACTACTACTTCTGCTGCTACTTCACTGCTACTACTACTACTTCACTGCTACTAACTACTACTACTACTACTAGTGCTACAACTACTACTACTATTACTACTACTACTACTACTACTTCACTGTTACTGTCACTACTACTACTACTACTACTACTACTTCACTGCTAACTACTACTACCACTACTTCACTGTTACTATCACTACTACTACTACTACTACTACTACTTCACTGCTACTAACTACTACTACTACTACTACTACTTACTACTAGTGCTACAACTACTACTACTACTACTACTACTACTACTACTACTACTTCACTGTTACTATCACTACTACTACTACTACTACTACTTACTACTAGTGCTACAACTACTACTACTTCACTGTTACTATCACTACTACTACTACTACTACTACTACTACTACTACTACTACAACTAATACTACTACTTCACTGCTATCATACTACTACTACTACTACTACTACTACATCACTGCTACTACTACTACTACTACTACTACTACTACTAACTAGTACCACTTACTACTAGTGCTGCTACTACTACTACTACTTCTAAGATAATACCTTGCCATATGCTAAGTTACAATTCATGACGAAAAAGATATTTGGGCTATCTGTTAAAATGGTGGAATGAGGCTGTGACAAGCTGTTAGGCCTAATACATGAAAGGAAGAATAAGAAGATACTAATCATGAACAGAATCCATCCTGTAGTTCAGAAGAGATCATTGTACACATACACATAGACTAAAAGCATATGTGAAACAGCTTCTTGAGTTTCAAGGATTCTGAAATCTCATATTTCCGTGTCAATCTTGGGGGAGGGGACGTTTTTTAGTATCATAATACTGGTACTGTCTCTTCATACTTTGTACAAAAGTGAAAATGGTAATCTAAACAGGTCTCGAACTCTGTAACGCAAAAATACTGAAAGTGCTGCAACCTGACCCAAGTAGGAGGAAGGAATTTGTATTAAATAAAAATGTGATGCCAATTTGGGAAATCTTTAGCATTTTATAATTTGACTTTCCTCTACTTTGCTTTACATGACTAAATTTCAATGAGTGATTCCAAGAGCATGTCGTGTCCTCTCCTTGCATAGCTCCCTATTGTTGTCATCCCTTGCGCTTCTGCTGCATTGTTGTTGGCCTCTTTGTCCTCGGGAATTGCCACAGCAGATGTATTGAAATGTTTTATTATGGTAAATGTGTTTCACTAGTGGTAGGATTTTGTACTACTGAAACAGTGAGAATTGATCTGTAACATTATCCAGACGACTAAGAGGATTGAAAATTAAGAAAAATTGAACATTTTTGTCCACAAAATAAATAAATAAGTTGTTTTATAAACTTCCATATAACTGATAGTAATTACTAACCTATAATATTTGATTATTTACAGAAAATAGGCCCAGAACTTAAAATTATTTTTCAAGATATATTTCAACTTACAATTATTAATGTCTTCATTGCATCATGAATTGCATGGTATGGATTACATGTGTACAGGCATGTGTATATATATTTTTTTAGATATTCTTAAATAGCTTCTGAATAATTCAAGCAAATAATGATTCTGCATTCTTCGCATATCTCAAGACAGGCTTACAACATTGGAATCTAAAAGTCCAACAGTATACATTCACTACATACAGTTTTTAAGAGTTCTGTTGTGAGTTATGTTGGGTCATATGAACGTGGCTCATGGCTGGATAATAATTGTTCAAACTGCATGTAAATCATCAGATCTGTTGGCGTATCAAATAGCACTATGACTTTTTAAGAGAAATAGGAGTATCCTGAGAAAATGTGCCTCAACATTTTAGCCATCTTCAAATTACATTTGGATTCATCATAATTTAAACTTAAATGTCTCAGGAATAGAAAATTCGTTTACTATTCTATCAACTGACATACTCGTTTCGAAGACTAGCATGGACATTGTTTACTTTTGTATTGTAAACATCTATAATTAAAAATTCAATATTCATTCTCTTCAGACTATTAGTGAATGTTCATAAAGACATGAGTGACAGGTTTATTATGGGTTTGTATTCTATGATTTTATAAATTCTCATCAGCCTAATTTTTAAAATACAAATTTCTTTTTAGATATCTAAAAGTTATGATGTGTAGAAAAGTATTGGGAAGTCGTAATGTTAATAATGCATATGTTTGTGACTGTGGAAATGTAAGATAATGTTCCAAGATACAAAGTTTGTTTTTAATGTTTATGTTCGTTTTTCTCACAAAATGTTGTATTTTCTCTTATGTTATTTTTATTTCGCAATCCCTAGTTTGAGAATTGCTGATCTGCATTTTATGATAGCACGAGAATAATTTCTTGAGACATATATTGCAGAGTACTTTCTAAAAAATAGCTTCAACTAAAGCTAGGTTGGAATTGTGCATACAGCATTACACTTCATAAAATGGGCTTGCTAATTTAAGTCTACTTCGTGCTTTGTGACGAAGTTCTGACTCTCAAACTCCTTAATTTTACACATAGTACTAATTTAGTTGCTTTATTAAGCTTTTAACAAACTTAATTAGCTCTTTTCAGCTTATTTAACGTGACATACTGTTTGGCTATGTAAATTAACATTTTTCTATTTATGAACTTCTAAATCTTTATAGTCACCATCCATATTTTTAACATGTCTTAATTTTGATTTACCTCAATGCGTTTTACTTGTGATTTTTTTTCTTGTCTAATTATTTTCTCTCTGGCGAATGTACATATAGAACATAAGATCAGTTACCTCACTTAATAATTGTACTGTACTATAGTTGCGACTATGTAATTAAATGGTTACACACATTTCAAATGTTGTTAATTACTTGTTTGTCTTTTATTTCAAGTTTTTTCCTGTCTGCCCCAGAGGAATTTATTCTATTCTTCTCCGGATTTAATGCACAACTTCATTGATTCATTGTACTTGTTCTCATATTTTTTATTGCTTTGTCTGTTTGATGCATGTGCAGTCTCAATCAGAATACTGACCTGGAGAAACATTTGTTCGCAAAGCATGAGGTTGGTGACATGAAAAGTTTCACCAGAAACCCTCTCACTTAGGAAAGAATTCTTTCGTGTCTGCAAATATATGATGCAAGACTCACCAGCTTTCCTTTTTTTCAGCATTTATTGCCTCTTAAAATCCTATTATCCTCATTCAGATTTTAACTAGCTCAAATTCCTTTTCTTTTTAACAAATTTACATTTTAAAATTCTCAGTAATTGAATATTTATCTTCACATAGCGGTTAAAATAGAGGACGAATTACATTGTTTACAGAACGCTGCCCCCATCTTCAACTGTGAATCCAAACTCGGCAGAAACTCTCATAAACCTCTCAGACTTCGCCCAACATGTGTTGCGACAGATTTGTAGTCAGGAGTGGGTCCTGGAGAGGTGTCTGCAGAACCCCGAGGAGCTGTGTCAGACTGGCCTGCTGCTGGACAGCATGCTGACACCAAAGCAGGTGAGAACAGAGCAGACATTTCAATTCTGTGAAGTTCTTGATTGTTATGTGGCTATCTCATGCTGGTTTTTTTCACTGTTCTTTTCTGCTGGCACTTCACCTTATACAAGAATTGCAAATCATAATGTTTTCAGTTTTCATTGTTTAGTCAGTAATAAAATTTGTATTTTGTTTCAGGCTCAGCGTCTCCTACACATGATTTGTTATCCAGAGACCACAGCTGCAACAGAGGAATCTATGGACCAGAGGCACATTATTGCTAGGATTCTAGAGGTTAGAATAGTAATATGGTATATTGGATATTTTACTGTATGAATGATATGGTAGTATTTATTTTCTTTTTAAGCCTCCTTCCTTTCTTTTCTTATGTTTGGAGGCAGGCCCATGCAATTTTCTTTATGACTCTGGTACGTGAGATATCAAGTCTCTATTCAATGCCCCCCCCCCCCCTCCATCTGTATCTTAGGTCCTTCATGAAGTAGCTCTTGAATTTCCCTGATTCTTTGAGTTTGAAAAAATGTAAATCTTGTATCAATTTAATACCTTCATTTTAAGATTGTCATTACTTTCATATTAGTGTACCTTTATTAATTAATTAATTTACTTATGTAATTTATTTATTTCGTACGTTGTTCATTTGTGTGTATATTTACTTTCTCATTTATTTATAATTTTAATTGTATTCTTTCATTTTGTTTATTCGTTAATTCGTTTATCTATTTATTATTTTGATATGTAATATTTTTAATTATTTATATATTTATTTTTTATATTTCTGTTGTGTTTTCGTATTTTAAGGTCATAAATTTATATAATATTCATGTATCTATTACCTAATTTATTGGTATCTTTATTCATACCTAATTTTATAGTTAGTATGCTTGCTTGTTTTGCTCAGAACTTGGACCAGTGGACTCTGCGCATGTCATGGCTGGACCTGCAGCTCATGTTTACGCAGTTTTCTCCTGGCTCCACCGAATTGAATCAGTGGCTGGACACTGTTGCCAAGGCTGCCATCGATGTGTTTCAACTTACAAGTGGTGGGGGCAGCAGCAGCAGTGTGGATGGTAAGGAAGAGAGGCGGAATATTCTGAGGCCCAGCAAGCCTGGGTCCATATGGCTCGTGGCTCCACTGGTATCCAAACTGCCAAGTGCCGTGCAAGGAAGAGTTCTCAAAGTAGCAGGTAACAAACTGTCACATGTGATAAATTATACATTGTCAGCTTGGTGGACAAATTTAAGATAATAGCTAGTTTTTTCTAGTGTAAGAAAATTTACTTGGACTAGTGTTTTACAATGAAATATTTTAACAATTTTAACTGAAAGTCATTGGCCACCTGTGCTCAGTGGTAACCTCAATAAAGAGTCATTTTGTTACTGATTTAATTGCCCATAAAGTTCGTGTACTTTCCCCTTTATTTCAATGTCCCTTCCACATTCAGTAAGTGACTAGGCAACTTTTATACGTTCACTTATAAATAAAACAGCCAGTAACACATAAAAAACCCACTGCTTCAATTTACAGGATCTGTAAAAATTCTTTCCAAAAATGTCATTTTTTTTTAATAGGGGACAATTGATATCACAGGACATGGGACATTTTACTTAAATAAGGAACTGTCCCTTAAATCTGGGATGCTTGACAACCCTGATATGTGCGCCCGCGCACACACACACACACACACACACACACTTACACTTACGCATGCTCTCACTCTCTCTCTGACTGGGAGATAATATACTCAGATAAGATTAGGAGCAGACGTTTTTAAAATTGGGGCCTGTTTCACAAATGTATGGTGTTGTACATTACAAGTAACTTCTCTAGCAAGTAGTAAAAATACTAGAGTTTCTGTTCCACAAAAGACTTTTCTACAGTACCAATCCATATTTACAAATTACCAGTGAAGTTTCATGATTGTGTTCCACAAAAGTACTAGTATTTATAACTTACTAGTGAATTGTCGATTATTCTCTACCAATATAAGGAGACTAATACATACATACATACATACATACATACATACATACATACATACATACATACATACATACATACATAATGGGATTTAAATATATTTATTTAATAATATTAGGATATATTTTGATAAATCTGTGCTATAGAATATCTTTTTTTGCTTCTAATTCCTTCAAAAGAAACAAATTGTGTCAGTTCCCTCTGACACCATTTCAATAATTTTGCAGTGTTGGTAATTTCGTAATAATTAAGTTTGGGAGTGAAGATCGTTATTAGTGGCATCTGTTGGTTAATATGGGAAACTATTAAGGAGGATTTTGCAGGATCGCGGAAGAACATGATGATAATAATAAAGAAGTAAATTTTTCATTATTAAAGACGTAAACTAAAATGAATAACATTGCAGGGTTACGAAATTCATAGAATCTATGAATTTGCTATATAATCTATTTTGAAATACATTACAATTAAAGAGACAAACATAACCTAATTTGATGAATGAAATACGAAGATAACCAGCAGTTTTATGTTATGACATAGTATGTTTATTGATATGACGTCACTAGTAGTGATTCATTAGTAATGTACAACACACTTTAATTCTTTCGTGGAACAGAAAGATACAACTCCATACTTTACAACTTTCGTCAGTACCGGTACAACACCATATCCTTGTGGAATGGCTCCAGGTTGGACATTGAAGAAGAATGAAGTGTGTGAAATGGGCAGACAGAATAAGAAACGAAGCTATGCTAGAAAGAGTGGATGAAGAAAGAATCATACTGAAGCTGATCAGGAAGAAAAAAAGGAATTGGCTGGGTCACTGGCTAAGAAAAAACTGCCTACTGAAGGATGCACTGGAAGGAATGGTGAATGGAAGAAAAGTTCGGGGCAGAAGAAGATATCAGATGATAGACGACATTAAGATATATGAATCATATGTGAAGGAAGACAAAAATGTAGAAAAATTGGAGATTGTTGGGTTTGCAGTGAAAGACCTGTCCTTGGGCAGAACACTATGAATGAATGAAAGACCCTGGTTCCATCATCCACACTCCATGCAGAACCTTTAAAACCCTGTGTAAGTTGGTGTCTTAGTATTGAGGTTATATAATGCACCATATAGGTCTGAGTGTAGGAATTTTTAAACATTCTTTGAATTACCTCATTGAATCTAATTTACTGAGCTACTAGTTTATTAGTTGAACTACATTAAGATCTAATCATAGCTAGCAGAGACGAAGTGCCTGTCAGGCAGTCTTCTCCGAACACTTTGATTCCTCCATTGTTCCCATATTGTTATTGCTATAAAGTTTTAGTACAGTAGTTTCTTTACTTTGGTGTTAAACAAAGAACTGTATAATTTGAAGGACAAGTTCTGGAGAGTGGAAATTGGTCATCAAAGAATCGAGACAAGGAGCGCAATGTGCAGCGAAGTTCTTCACTTCTGAGTCATCAGCCCTTCTTATCACTGGTGCTGACTTGCCTGAAAGGTCAGGATGATCAGCGTGAAGGCTTGCTGACGTCCTTACATTCTCAGCTTACCCAGTTTCTCATGCTTTCCAAGGATGTAAGTATGTGTTTGATCTGTTTTTGTTTTATGTGAGAATTATATACACAAAATTTAAGACAATGCTGATTATGATGCATAGAATATAATGCAACTAGAGAACACTTCGTCAACAAATCAATTATGACTGTCTGCTTAACGTCAAAACTTAATTGAATAGCACAGGTGTATTAAATTTGATTATGCTGGTTTTATCAACATTAAGTACTACTTGATTTTCATTAATTGAATAGCACAGGTGTATTAAATTTGATTATGCTGGTTTTATCAACATTAAGTACTACTTGATTTTCATTAAATAATCATTAACATTGTTTATAAAGTGATCATATTGTTTTAGATAATCACTTGTCTTATATTCATAAGCAATATTGCAGTCAAAATATTCAAAATTTGTAACTTGTTCTAAAATGTAATGGTATCTTTAAGAATTTTCGATAGAGTCTACTGCTTTGGAGTAGTGATCAATGTGTCTGATTGCAAAACTAGTGGACCAAGATCGAATCCTGGTTGGAACAAGTTGTTTGGTTGAAGTTTCTTCATCTATCTCGCCTACTTTTATAACATATGTCATCTTATCATACATGGCTAACAGAATCCGATGTACTGGATGCCCCAAACTCAGAACAGGATTCTTCGTCATAATCGCCAAAAAGTAGGCAATGTCGCTAATGGCTACACATCGTTATGTGTGGCATTAGATTTAAAAAAATCGATAGAACCTAATTTGTTCGGAGCAAAAGCAAAAAAATTTAGTTTTACTTGTTGAAATTTTAAAATAACGTATCTCGTACATTTTGTTTTAACTGAAGTATCAGTAACTCTAATATGCTTCTGCATTTGCTGTGTTATGTAATAGGACATAATCATCGGAAGGGGGGGGGGGAGGAAAAAAAAGCAGGTAAATTATTATTATTATTTTTTTTTAATTACTTGATGTTACTAAAATCTTTCTATCAAATTATTGTACGTATGAAATATGGAAGGCAGAAGTTTGTCTTCATTTTTTGAGCTATTACTGATGGTCGAGTTGTTACCATTGGGTCTGAGGTTCGGAGATACATACCTAACCAAGGGCAATGGGTTTAGAAGGGAAATGAAGTCCTTTGCATGACTTCCTCTGAGAGGGAAGTTAAACTGTGGATCTTGTCCGTAAATTCATGACACATAATAAACATTGTCTTTGAGAAAGGGCTCTTGGCAAAATTTGTCGACCATTTCTAGTCCATGTTGAATTTCAGTGCTGAATGACTTCTGCACTTGAGAATATTGTTAAATAAAATACTACTAGTACTCTTAGTTCTTTGAATACTGTGGTTCCAATAAGGAACAATTTATCTTGTGATATCAGTGGAATGATGCATAATCATTATGAAATCCCAATTTGAAAACAGAAACTTTGTCATTTCGTGGGAAAAATCTGTGAAATCATAAGTACTGAGTGATTGATTTGTTGTTTAAAAACAAAAACTTCAACAGTAATATTTCTATGCCATTGGAAAAATCTGTGAAATCTTAAGTACTGAGTGATTTGTTATTTAAGATATAAAACTTCAAGAGTAATATTTCTATACCACTTTGGAAAAAGCAGTAAAATCGTAAGTACTGAGTGATTTGTTAACCACTTTGGAAAAAGCAGTAAAATCGTAAGTACTGAGTGATTTGTTATTTAAAATAAAACTTCAAGAGTAATATTTCTATACCACTTCAAAAAAAGCAGTAAAATCGCAAGTACTGAGTGATTTGTTATTTAAAATAAAAACTTCAAGAGTAATATTTCTATATCACTTCGGAAAAAGCAGTAAAATCGTAAGTACTGAGTATCATTATTGATCAGAATTTAAAATGGCCTCATCACATTACTTATCTTTGCAAGAGGCTTCGTAAAACAATTTATAAATTCGTTAATCTTCGATGCTACTTACCCATTAGAGTTCTACGAAATGTTTATTTGGCCATTATTCAGTCTATCATTCAATATGGTATAATTGTTTGAGGTGGAAGTACAAAAATTAATCTTAGTCCGTTAAATTTACTACAAAAACGAATAATTAAAATTTGTTTGAAGAAACGTTTCGATTATCCAACTAAATTAATTTATTCTGAATTTAATGTATTTAATATTGAACAAATTTATAAGTATACGCTGTTAAAATTTTATCATAAAAATCGTAATAAGTTTATATTATAGACACATAATTATGACACAAGACGAAATATTAATTCAACATTAGTATAACCTAAATGTCTCACATCTGCTGGTCTAAAGCATAGTATTAATTTTGGCCCTCGGTTGTACAATGCTTTAGCTAAATTACACCCAGAACTTCTAACATGTAACCCACTAACATATAACAAGAAAATTAGAAACGTGTTAATATCTTCAATTTGATTAAATAAATTTATAGCCTGTGTGTATGAATTAATCAACCTATATTATATTTGTATTCTATAATTTTGAAATATATATATATATAAATATATATATATATATATATATATATATATATATATATATATATATATATATATAAATTGTCCTACTTTTCACGTGCGATATTATTCTTCTCTAGTGTTAATATTATATTATATAATTCCATTGCTGCTGTAATTTAAATTTTAGTTCCTATTTTATTAATGTTTTTTATATATTTCTCTTATATTAATATTGTATTATATAATTTCTGTAACTGTAATTTTAATTTTATTTCCTATTTTATTTTATTTTATATTCTCTTATAGGCCTATTAATAGTATATCTGAACTGCGACCGAACACGAGCGCTGCTCATTCGGTCTCAAATTTTGTTAATACTACTGTATCTCCTTTTTATATTGATTGTATTACTTTATTTCTATTTCTCTTGTTTGTAATTATATTCTTTATTCTGTATATTTAAATTTAAATAAATAAATAAATAAATTTGTTATTTAAAATAAAACTTCAAGAGTAATATTTCTATACCACTTCGGAAAAAGCAGTAAAATCGTAAGTACTGAGTGATTTGTTGTTTAAATAAAAACTTCAAGACTAATATTTCTATGCCACTTCGGAAAAAGCAGTAAAATCGTAAGTACCGAGTGATTTGTTATTTGAAATAAAAACTTCAAGAGTAAAATTTCTATGCCACTTCGGAAAAGGCAGTAAAATCGTAAGTATCGAATGATTTGTTATTTAAAAACAGAAACTTCAACAGTTGCAGTACTGAGTGATTTTTTTGTCAGTTCTTTGGAAAAAATCATTGAAGTCGTAAGTACTGAGTGATTTATCATTGTTTCTTTTTCTGTCATAATAGGCGTATGAGGAATGGTTGTTGTTGAATTCCTCATTTTATGACTGTAAACAGGAAAGGCTGTCAAATTATGAAGATCCCAAAGGCCGAGCCCTGATGCAGGATGCCCTTCAGCTGCGGTTCAGTCTGGTGGGAGGAATGTTTGACACAATCCAGCGCAACACCACCGTCACCACAGACTGGGCCATCCTTCTCGTGCAGCTAATCAGCTATGCAGTTATTGATCTCAACAGCAATTCGTAAGTCTTACCAAATAAGATTATATATGAGTACTTATAAATAGACTACAATTTAAGTAATTAGTATCAAAATCAATTCTTTTTTATGGCAGTAAAAGTTTGATATTGAGTAAAAGAGATGATCAAACCTAACTTTTTGGCTCTCTTTCTATCATCATGTAAATGAAAAACATGTTCAAAATATTCCTTTTTTTCACCCTCTGTAACTTTCATATATAGTTTCTTCATAAAATTAAAAATAGGAAAGCTACAAGCAGTGTTCCATACTCTTTACTCAGCTCATATTATAATGTACTCAATCTCCTTCATGTATCCAGCTGTTACTGACAACATAAGTATTATGATGTAAGTTCTTAACCAATTTCTAGTAATGAAATGAGCGGTTAATTCACTTCATAAAGTAACTTGTAACTGACTCAGCAATATTCTCTTTCTTCTTTTAGGCCAGTTTGTGTCTCTCATGCAGGTCCATGGTTTCCTACGGTTATTTCTAAAATTCGGACGCTTTTTCAATTTCTTTCAATTTCCATTTGTTAACTTTTTTCATATCTATTAATGAAATTGTGCCAATTATAATCTCTCTCTCTTGTCTACTCTTGTTCAGTAAAGCTACTCTATGGTTTGCCATCATTCCTTAAGATATTTAAATAAATGACAGTTGACAAGCTTGCCAAAATTTTTTGAGAAATAATAAATACAGTATTCTCGTCTTTGTTATTTGTCTGTTTCTTAAACTGATTAGTTGAACTGGTAACAGTGTTTAAGAAACCGAAAAGTGGACAAGCAAAACAGAGACAAGTTAGGGCTACAAGTTAGAGAGTTTTTGTTATCTCTTAAAATATTTTATATTCTTATCAAATGACTCATTTGTTGACAGGTTTGAAAGAATAATGATACGCTGTTAGCTAACTCTACTGTAGAAGATTGAATAATAAATACCTTACTTATTTTCACCAGTTGTTACAAAAGAAAAAAAAGAAAAAGAAAAATTAGGAAGAAATTACAGACATAATAATGAAATAATAGACCTATATTAGGTGCATAATGGGCCTAAATGAAGAAAGAGGACAATTGTTATTTTCATTATTAATAAATTATTAACTTTATTATAAAGTAACACACAAAAAACATTAACATTAGCTGTAAACTAAACTTTCTTTAAAAGTTAGCAATTGCATTTAGATAATGATTTATAGGTTAAGAAACTGCTTTTTTAGTTGTACCTATTAAATGTTAATGTTACCTTAAAAGAATGGAAAGGGAAAGGCTGCCAGAGAGAATATTAAGTTTAAAAGTGAAAAGAAGACGACCAATGGGAAGACCATGAGAAATATGGATAGATCAAATTGAGAAGAACTTGGAAGAATGGGGATGTAAGTGGGATGAAATAAATAGGGTAAAAAGCTTGGGAGGACAGAGATGAATGGAGGCATATTTAGAATCGACCTTCCGAAAGGAAGACACGATAAGAGGATGTTGATGATGAAATGTTAACAACAAAGTGTGCTGAATAAAGGCCAGTAGCTTTGTGCTGCTACTGATAGTATTTGATATTTGTGTTTTTAAATGGGAGATTAACGTGAACATAATTAAAATCGTATACATTTTCCATATCACAATAACAGTTTCTTGCTGTATATTCTCTCCATTTCTGCTTTTATGTTACCATTTCTAGACTGCTATATTTTCCATCACCACTCCAAAGATGTAAAATTGAAGAATGAAAACAGATTTGAACATACTTCTTGTACATGAAAAATAAGTTAAAGTTGACAAGCAGATTTTTGTGAGAAACAAAACACTAGTCAAACATGAAAAAGTCAAACTCATTTGCCACTTGTCATTTGTCATGTGTTTGTGAAACAAAAACTGTGTGTAGGTACATGATCTAACATCTGTGAAGACTAAGTGAGGCTTAACTACGAAATCTTCAATTTGAGATAACGGCATTGTGCAGAATGATGTATAAATGTTTCTAGAAGGCGCTGTGTTTGTTGGAAGGAAATAATATTTTGTTAGGAGAGTTGTTGTTATACTGGAAACGAAAAAACAGTGTAACAAATGGTAAGTTCTTATTCCAGGGAATGTCTCAATTATGATTGATGATAAGTCAAAATTCAAGTTAGCTTGTCTTTGTCCCACTTTACAGATGCCCACACCTAAGAAATAGAATTTAGCCTGGCAGACTAGCAAATCTCCAGAAAGATTTTAATTTACTATACATAAAGATATCAAAAAACTATAAATAAGATATTCGGCATATTCCCTTGGGAAATTAAATTCCTCCTGCTGCAATTCAGTAACTTCCCCTTAATTCACTTTTGTCAATATAATTCATAAAGAAAGTGTTATCTAACTAGCGTACAAAGTACATCCTCATGACTACACACTGTATGTGAAGGACTCGCCATTACAGGACTTCCCTTAAACAACAGTTCTGCTTTCTCAAGTGCATGTTTCTTTTCAGTTACTCTGGGATACATTAGTTAAAGTAATCATATCTTAACTGTTATAGGTTATCATTATCTTGTTATTTTTCAATGTAGAATAAAGCTAGACAATCTGTGCACTCTAGACAATTTTTAATGGTGGATAGTAGGTTTCAGCCACAAAGCATAAAGAAGCAATGAGGAAAAATTATATAATTTATTATTTCGTTTATGTTTCAGAGAGCTGTTTACAACAGTAATAGATATGTTGGCAACACTTATCCATTCAACACTTGTGTCCGATTCACAGTCTGAAAAAGAAGAGAATCGAAAGCATTACCAGAATCTCATGAAGAAACTAAAGAAAGTGAGTTACTGTATTGTGCAAATACACTTCATCTTACCATAACGTATATTATCTTTTCTCTGAAATTTGAAAAGGATATTCTTATTTTTGATTTGCAATACTGACACATTTATTAATCTAGTAAAAATATACTGTAATATGTACAAAACTCACTTTATGGGAGTAGTTCTCAGTGAGTAGAGTGGTGAGCTTGCTTGCCTCCAAATCCAGCTAAGAGTGATGGATGTTTAGACAGAAAAAATTTCTAAGTGCAGCTTCTTAGGATGAGGAGGTAAATTCTTTGGGCTAGTATAGCAGATTT
The DNA here is from genome assembly GCF_040183065.1 of Periplaneta americana. Taxonomy (NCBI): domain Eukaryota; kingdom Metazoa; phylum Arthropoda; class Insecta; order Blattodea; family Blattidae; genus Periplaneta; species Periplaneta americana. The sequence goes on from NC_091123.1 coordinate 151,278,715, forward strand.
ACTACATATAAAAAATTATGACTAAAGAGAAGTACAGACAAAATTCTATATTCAGACCATATTACTCTGTTTTAATTCTTAGCAATAGACGTCACTACAATAATTCTTGTGGAGGCATCTAGTAGAAAAAAATTAGTACATGTCAATTCAAAATCTCACTGATCTACTCCAGGGATGTCGAACTGAGGCTTTTTCATGCTTGATATGAGCAAATGCTGAGTAACTTTCGGTGCTGGACCCCGGACTCATTTCACCGGCATTATCACCTTCATCTCATTCAGATGCTAAATAACCTAAGATGTTGATAAAGCGTCGTAAAATAACCTACTAAAATAAAAAAAAATTTTTCATGCTTGAGGCTATGACAGATTTGAGGCTCTCCTGGGAGCTTCGTAGTGAAAGGTGAGGTGTCTTTGGTTCTTGTAGTGAATAGAGTGCGGGCCATGTAAATGCGAGATATTGACGAGATTTGCGGACTTGAGAGAAGAATTGAAATAGTTTTAAAGGAGAAAAAATTCGACGTACCTGAATTGGAAGATGACGTTTGGTGGCAAGATCTTGGATTCCTGTCTGACATGTCTACCAAATTAAATTACCTTATCGTAAATCTTCAGGGAAATGTTTCACTGGTACCACATTTACGTGACAGAATCAAAGCATTTAGTCTTAAACTGTCCTTGTACTGTATGCAGCTAAGTGCAAATAATTTAGACTTTAGAGAATTTCCGACACTTTAATTATTTTGTTCATCTTTGGATCCAGTCAGAAAGGAAAATTTTATTAGTCATTTGCACAGCCTGTGTGAGAAATTTAAGCAACGTTTTTCAGACTTTGATTGAATGACAAAGAAGTTTTTACTATTCACTTCCTCTTGTATAACAGATCCATTGTCCCAGGATTAGGCCCGTAACACACTTGAAGAGTTTTGCTAGCGAGAAATGTGTTGCGAGAAAATTCAGAGATTGATAACATGGATTCAAATGGACGTCCACACAATGGAAGAGATTCTCGTTCGAGGCAAAAACCTCGCGCGAGTTTCTGGCTGAAATCGGTAGCTCAGCAAATTTTCTTAGCAAATTTTCTTGACACATTTATTAAAGATGTTTGACATTTATACTTTTATGACGATTGAATGTAGACAAATTTATCCTAGGTGGCGATGAATTGTATTGTTTTTATTTGAAAATGAAGAAAGATGGCTGATAATTGCAGTCAGAAACTTATCGAACTTGTACGATGTCACTCGTAGGCCTATTTATATGATAGCCTACACGGGATGAAAACTATAAAAACACTAAACTTAAAGAAGAAATCTGGAGACAAATACCTATCAGATTATCTGAAAATAAATAGGGCTATATTTTATTTTGGTGAGATTTAATAGTATTAATTAAACATTTGAAATTATGTATCTATATGTCTTAACAGTTTACTTAATTTTAATCAGAATATAGCAAAGAATTCTCTATCATATCATGAATGGCAAAAAAAAAAAAAAAAAAAAAAAAAAAACTGTAGTCCATTGAACCTGAAATAACGCCTAAACGTATCATCATTCAAATTGAAACCAGTGTCCAAAACTCGTCCATATTTTCGTAAGATACAATGTGATTTTTAGATATTTCTAGCTTTAATTTTAGGCCTACTTCTTCTTTTCATTAACAAAATATGTTCATGTAACTTCATTCCTCATCATCTGAATATTCAGATTCAACAAAGCTTTTGTACGTAATTTGTAAAGTACGACAATATACTTACAGGTTATATATTTAAGTACGACAATATACGTAAATACATAACCTATAATATTTCCCCCAACGAATCATTACTATAATCAGAAAAAATGCTTTCTGCATGAAGGCAGTGCATAGATGAATATAGCGAGGTGTAATCTGTGATAGCGAGAACTCGCCAAGTGTGTGGAGGAAGGCTCTTCGCCTCTTTCTAGCAACACATTTCTCGCTAGCGAAAACTCTTCAAGTGTGTTACAGGCCTTATTCAGAAGATTTTGCTTCTGAACTTATCGAACTACAGTGAGACTCTGCATTGGAAGATAAGGAAGTGACATCTACAATTGATGAATTTTGGAAAGCTGCTGCAAGAACACGTCTATTTCCTACATTAGGTGCTTTTGTTGCAAATATGTTTTCATTGTTCGCGACGACTTTCGTTTGTGAAGCTGCATTTTCATTAATGAAATTAACAAAGTCACATATTCGTAGCAGAATGACTGGTGAACATTTGTCTAATTATCTTCGGTTAATGATGGCTAAGAAAATTAATGCATACATTCATAAACTTGCAAAGAGAATATGTTGTCAGCTTTCTACGAAAGCAGTTTGTTCCTCCAAAATGTAAGATGTAAATAAATCTATTTGACGCAAAGAAGTAAGTTTATTATTCCAATAAACATTTTTCTCTTTAACGGAAAACACTCATTGCATTTCTCTCATATAAATTCATACCTGAACAAGAAGAGTGCTTGTTCATACAGAGCTGACTGACTAGTCTTTCAATATCGCACTGTCGCAGACTTCCCCTACCCTCGTGCTGATGAGAACTATTTGGTCAAAGCGGCTACATCCTTGACAGCAACAACAACACTATAGTACAGAGCAAAGATATTGGCGGGTCGTACATAGCACATTTTTGCACGTACCACCCCCTCTCTTCTGACCTGTCCATTGGGATGACTGACTGGCAGTGTGTCAATGCGTTCGGGTGTAGTTGCTTGCAAGCCAATCGTTGTGTATTGAGAGAGTAGTCATCGTAGCTGTTGTCTGTTCACTCTGTACATATTCAAACAGTAATTTTCAATTCTAACAGCGGAATTGCTTCTGTGCCTAGTTGAGCGACATGTTTAGAAAGGGAGCGGATACGTGGAGCCAAGTGAAAGGAGTTATTTATTAGTGTTTACGAATACTTAAAAAAAACTTTAATTATTACAACAAATTAAAATGTTCGTAATATGATTGAAATTCTGGTTATTAAGAGAATGAGGAAAACAGGAATTAGGTCACTATAAGTTTAAATGAAATATTTTAAGATCTGATAGTATATTGGCAGTATACTCATTGCAGTGAAGTAAAAACCATTGTGTTATTATTATTAAATTTGCACTGATGGATTTCATTTAATACAGTATTACTAGCCATTGTTAAGTCAATTATATTATATAAAATAAAACCTTGGTACCGACACAATACTATTTACAAATTATTTACATCGTCAACATTAGTGATTTTACTCACGGGACTGGCTTCATCTTTTCTTGCAACCCTTGTCTTGTTCAAAAGGTCTCTGGTCACTGCTGTCAGTTGGTCAAATGCTGTGATTCTTCCTGCCGGAAGGTCCCTGTTGACTTTCTTTGTCGCAATCCCAGGACCGCTGCCATCATTTTTGGCCTCATTATTGAACAGCTGGAGCCATTCATCACGACTTCTCCTCTTTGTGAAGTGGATGACAATGGGACGCGTCTTCCCTGGCCTGGATGGTATGCCATGTGCTACGCTTACATCATGTTGCACCAATTCACTACCGCCTATGAATTCCTCCGATATTTGGTCAATGACTTCATAAGTTGATTGTTAATCGATCTCCGGAACTCCAAATAGCATTATATTGTCTCTGCGTGTGTACTGCTGCAGATCACTCACTTCCTGTTTGAGATGGTCATTTTCTTGCACTAGCCTCTTCATCTCCTCCTGCGTGGAGTTGAGTCCATGTCTTGTGTGCGCCAATTCCTCTCTAAGACTGTCGAACTTGGAAGATATGAATTCAACTGATTTTCTTAGTTCATTCACCTCAAAATACGAATGCTATTCGATATCAGTATAGTAGTTATAAAATCATGTCGCATATTGTATACCAGTAGTTGGTATTATAACAAATGAAGTGTTCACATGTGCTGTTGTTTAATGAAATAATTATAATGCTGCGCACAGAAATTACATTAAATACTGACACACAGACAGTGTTTATATATAAACACTATTTCGATGTTAACAGACTTTAGGTTACGTAGCGAGGAGTGAAAGATGTTTCGGAAGCGACCCTTTGAAGAACGTTTACAGCTAAAGTAGGGGTGGAACGTGGGTTGGGTTAGTATGAAGGGGTATACCTCCATCCGCCAATATTCCTGCTCCCTACTATAGCGGCTCTGCTGAGAGCCTCAGTTCATCACCCCTGGTCTACGCCTTTCTGTGGGTAACAGTGTCCACTGATACACGTGCATGAGGTGCACACATTGAGAAAGAGTATGAGTTACGTCTTCTAGGCTAGTTTTGAAGAGCCAACGACATCATTGTCAAATGCTGAACATAGGAAAACAACAAACTAACACTTCGATATTTTTTCTATAATTGTGAATATAGTTGCACAATTAAAATTTAAAATTCTTATTCTGTTGTTGTACAAAAATGTAAATAACTTAACGTCATACTTCCTGATGCAGGAGTTGGGAGACCGTTCATCACCATCAATTCAACATGTCCGACAGTTGTTGCCTCTACCGAAAGTGACAGCAGAAGTTGTTGTTTGTCAGCCAATCGGATGTCTCACAGATACTAAAGGCAATAAAATTGCAGGATTTGATTCGATAGACAAGAAACAGGTAAATTAATGTTTAGTATTAGTTCTCACTCCCTCCCCATCTCCCAGTAAATTATCGTGTTCATGCAGTTACATGTACTTAGTTTGAATTGCAGAGGTTTTTTCTCGAGGTACTACTGTTTCCCCGCTCTCATTCCACTAACACACTCCATCTTTCCTTCATTTCATCTACCATCTACATAGTATTTGAGCCAAGTTGTCTTCCACTACCATGAAAACTGGTTGGAGGCAGGAATGATGCAAGTCTCAGCATTATGCCTCTCATTAGTTACAGCAGATTCCCACAGTTCTCAAGTTAATATTCAGTGTGTGTCTGTTGTGCGAGTTTGTGTTGTGATGTACAGACTAGAACAACGCATTTTTGTGAAATATAGTGGAAAACGTGTTGCTGTAAATTCAGATGATGTTTCCCTGATGGTCCTGTGGCAAATAAAAAAAACAATATACAGACTTGTAAAGAAATTTAACGAGACAGACTCGGTTAAAAATAAGAAGCATCGAGTGAATAAATGGGTCTTAACTGATGAAACATTAGATGAAATAGGTTTTTGATTAGAAATCTTTGTGCAGATAAGCCCAGGAAGTAGAGGTGTCAAAAATCTCAGTTCAACATGCCACTAAATTGTTGAAGTTAAAATCATACAAAACCCATGCAGTGCATCACATAAGTGAAAATGAACTACAGAAAGTGTCTGGGAATGTGTTGAAGGGATGTCAAGCATGCTTGAATGCCATAGATCACCATTTCCAGCAATTACGTCATTAAGGTAAGCTTTTTATTTCAGTATTACGAGTTTTATTTTTGCTGGAGACAGACGATCTGCATAACATGCGGAGGCTGTGCTGCCACTGGTAGTGAGTGGACATCTTAGTCGAATGCTCTGTATAATAATTAAATCTTGGGAATACTACAGGTTTCCAGTGCTGATATAGGAAGATCATGAGACTCTGGACCCTGGTCCTTATCAAGTACTCATCTGGGAATGGGACCTGACTCTATCAGGGATGAGGATGACCCACCTATCGACATCGGATTCGCAAAGGCCACCTGTCAGACTTGGACAGTCATTGCATATATCGATGGGCAGGTTCAAAGGGGAAACAAGTCAATTGAAAGTGTTGAGAAAACTGCATTTTAAAGCTTCATGTTGCTGTGAAAAATCCAACTAACGTCACTCTTAATTTGAAACTTATAGTATATATAAAACATAATTAACACAATCTGGAGTAATTTCAATGATCCTTGGATTTTTCACAGCAACATGAGTCTTTAAAATGCAGGTTTCTCAAACCAAGTCAGCCCACTTCGAAACATTGACATAATAGGTATATCTGAATATCTGCATGGAAATATCATATGTACTTCGGTACATTATAATAATATATAATAGGTATGCTTTCTATAAAATACAGCTGGATGAGATCTAATTAGTGATTTGATTGATGATGGTGACGAAGACGAAGATTATGATGAAGAAAACGATGATGATATACATATATTATATTTTGCTTCTTCACTAGAGAAAACGTATTGTGATGCTGTAAAAATGCATTTCGAGATGTTCATGGAAATATATGTTTTCATTGTTCTTGGACGTCAAAAAATAGTTTTGTGCCTGTCTGGATGTCTGTGTACAGCGATTCTGATAAGGTTGGTTTATTTATTTATTCAAATGGCATGAACGTAACAAAATTGTTGTGTATTCATTCTGCTTCTAGCTTCCCAGTGATTTTTATAAGGTAATGAATTAAAAAATCGTCTTGCATTAAGCATAATCTTTTACACACGAATAACTGAGTTGATCTGAGCTAAAAGTTCTTGTCAGTTTTCGCAGCTTTCCAGGAAGGGGAAACTAGCAACATCTATGAGCCTGTTTGTAGAGTTGAAGTGAATAACAAATGAAAGACTCTGCCATTGGACACCCCCGCCTCCCCCCCCCCCAAAATGAAAAGGACATTGTTAAAAATATAAAAAATTTATACTTGTCATACACTGATTTGTCTTAATTTTCTTCACTTCCTAAATAAGTTGGCCATTTCAAAATTTTGTCATATAAGCTCAGTGCATCAAGTTCCATATATTTAACTAGTTTTTTTTTTTTTTTTTTTTTTTTTTTTTTTTTTTTTTTGCATATTTTAGATGTTGATTGGCACTTTTCTGTCATGTACTTTCTCTTTCGGCATTGTAAATGTAATTTTTAACTGAGGCTTTCCCTGAGAAAATAATAATAATAACAACAAATAATAATAATAATAATAATAATAATAATAATAATAATAATAATACTGCTACCACCATCACTACTTTATTTATTTTGGCAGAGTTAAGACCGTAAAGCCTGCTCTTCATTCTTCTCTGTGTTATAATAGAAAATCCATAAAAAGTGACACTTTAAGTACTCCTACCTTGTCACTGAAACATCAAAATTGTTTTGCAAGAAACAATAGAGAATGGTTTGCTGATAGTTTCAGGCTAGTTAAGATTTCGTAGAAGCGAATTTCCTCAAACTTGCTCCATCTGGAACATCATTGCCTACCTTAATGATTGGTCTCGTAATTTTCGTAAGAAGCATGCCATTGACTTAGGGTTGCCAACCCTCCCGTATTTGCCCCTAATTTTTAACAGTCTCCAGGCTCCCATGTTATTCTTCTTTTCGAGTATTTTTCTCCCTTATTTTTCCATAATGTAAAAATTTTTACTCTATAAACATTTGATTTTACCATAAATGATGATTGATTATAAGATGAATTTTGTTCTTCAAGAGATGCATTAAAATGTAGAGACTTTAATGCTTGCCTGCGCACCTGTTTACAATCAAACCCTGATATATTTAATCAATGTTATAAATTTGGAAAAACTGACGAGTTTTGTTCTAAGCATACCAATTACTAATGCTCATATAAAGAGGATGTTTCATCTCATGAATAATAATTGGACAGATGTTCAAAACATGAGCACGACACATCTAATCAAATTGGAGCTGAAAACTGCAGTCGACTTCAACTATTACATGAGAAAAAATCTGTCTCAAAATAATCTTAATTTAAGCCTAACTGCTGAAGTGTAGAATAAAGTTGTTTTTTAATAATTGAACCGAATAATTTGTCTATTTTATATGTGAAATTTTGTCGATTCCTTGGTCTCCCGTTTTTTTATTATTAAAAAAAATTGGCAACCCTACACTGGCTCTTATTTAATTTGAAGTGTTTTACTTAGATCACAAATAGTGACAGAATATTTCATTTATAATATTCCTTTCTCTCATCAATTTTTCAACAGTTTATAATGACCTTCACAATAGTAACATTAAAGAGTGACTTGTAATGGACTACTTTTCTGTTGATAGTTAACTGTAGAAATGATGTTTCAAAGTTCGGTCTACCTTCAACTGCGGGTTAAAATTGAGGAGAGGAGTATGCTACTCATTGGGGCCATTTGGCTTGAATTCCAATGTGTGTTGCAGGGTTTGCAAGTATCTGAGAAGCAGCGAGTCAGTCCATGGGACCTGCTAGAAGGACACAAAAATCCAGCTCCTCTGTCGTGGTCGTGGTTTGGAGCTGTGCGCATGGAGCGTAAGCCTCTGACATACGAAGACACGCACAGACTACTCAAGTATCACACACACTCGTTGTTGAAGACCCCTGCACACTTTTTGGACCCACCTCCACTTCCCCCAGAAGATTTGGATCCTCCACAAGAGAAACCAGTAAGTATGCAATCTATCAGGAACATAAGTAGACTACTTGGATTTGCTCTATCTTTATCTTTAACATTCACTCTTGTTGATTTCATTATTTTATAATCTATTTTCTTATAATTTTTCAAATAAATTGTATGTTTATTGTGTTCTGTGTATTTATTTGTTTGAAAATATTTTATACTATTATTAATACTCAGTTGCCATTGCAGTACTTTTAGGGTTGCCAACTTTCTGTAAAAATCTGGACAGCAGCCTTCGAATGCCATTCTGATGTGTGGAGTATAACTGTGGGTATGATATTATTAGCAATATGGCATTTGTTTCATACAGATCGATGTATTTCATGTGTTCATTAATGTAACTGTAAAAATAAGGTAAAGTGTTTAAATCAGAGTGTGCATGTCATGCTTTCATGTCCATTATTTAACCTTCATTTCACATGCCCATATACACAGAAATATCTAACAGTTACAGATTAATCGAAAAAGTGTACTTTTATTTAGAAACTAGCTATTAATAAAACTGTAAAAAATATGGTAGACATTAATAGTATGAGCAGTATAGGAACAAAATTTTCAGGCCGAAGTTGTAATCAAATAGCATTACAGTATATACTATCTAATCTCCAACATTTCATTGTGGTATAAGGCCTGGACGCATTATACAAAGTGAAGGTACATTCTGTTTGCTGTTAGTTCGTAAATTTTTTAAATGCTTACACTCCAAAAAGAAAGTTAAGCTGTAAGGGTTTAGTAAAGATGAATCATCAGATGTTGGTATCTGTTGTTTTGCAGGGAACCTGGAAATCTAAGTGGGCTGTAATTGTCTTATCTTGGTAACTCTGTGGACAGTTGGCAACCCTCAGCTTGTTAGATCATTGTTGTGTTTTAATGGAGTCATGCTGGAAGTATATTTTTTTTACTGATTAATGTTATGTTACATGTCAGTCTATAAGGTTATGGTGCATGATTTCAGTTAATGAGGTAGCTATACTCAATCTTATACATAGAAATATTACATATAGATTATTCTCATATATTGTCATTTAATAAAAAAAAAAGTAAACAGTAATAATACTGTAGAATGTTGAAGTTTTCCATTAATTGTTATTGCAGTTAGGTTCATTATTTTTGTGACTATTTTAAAAATGATTTGCCTAGTGCAGGATTATTGAACTTGCTATAAGAACACTAAAGTGATTTCACAAATTTCCTTTTTGTTAGGTGCTTTTAGCAGGTGTAGTTGTTATGGAATCCATTTACTTTAATTGCATCCATACTTTCAGATTTTTGTAAATAATAGTTCTACAACCCTTCACCGTAAAAAAAAACAGCTTGTTACAAATCCTTCAAATAAGCCTCGGAATGGGACTGATTCTCTGGCACGACCACAGCAAAGGAATAAGGTTTTGAGATTTGGTACTTGGAATGTTACAAGTCTATATAGAACAGGAGGAGTAACATTAGTAGCAAAATAACTAGCTAGATATAGAATAGACTTTGTGGGAGAACAGGAGGTTAGGTTAGATGGGAATGGCATAACACAAATAGGAGATTATTTGTTGTATTATGGGGAAGGAAACGATAATCACCAATTAGGAACAGGATTCTTTATTCATAAAAGAATAAAATCAGCAGTAAAAAAGGTCGAATTTATCAGTGATAGGTTATCGTATTTAGTACTTAAGGGTAGATGGTGCGATATCGTAGTTATAAATGCTCATGCCCCTACAGAAGAGAAAGACGACCATATAAAGGATAGCTTCTATGAGGAATTGGAACAGACTTTTGATCAGTTACCTAGATATCACATGAAAATTTTATTGGGGGATTTCAATGCTAAAGTAGGATGGGAGGATATTTTTAAACCGACTATTGGAAAAGAGAGCCTACACATATCTAGTAATGACAATGGAGTTAGGTTAGTCAACTTTGCCACATCAAAAAATGTAATTGTTAAAAGTACAACATTCCCCCATAAGGATATACATAAATATACTTGGACTTCTCCAGATGGATTGACACATAACCAGATAGATCACATCTTGATAGATAAAAGAAGACATACTAGTATACTAGACATTCGAACCTTCAGGGGGGCAGACTGTAATTCTGAGGAAGTAAATCCCGAAAAGACAAAGTATATGATTATGTCTCGTAACCAGAATATTGTACGAAATAGAAATATAAAAATTGGAGATTTATCTTTTGAAGAGGTGGAGAAGTTCAAATATCTGAGAGCAACAGTAACAAATATAAATGATACTCGGGAGGAAATTAAACACAGAATAAATATGGGAAATGCCTGTTATTATTCGGTTGAGAAACCTTTATCATCCAGTCTGCTGTCGAAAAATCTGAAAGTTAGAATTTATAAAACAATTATATTACCGGTTGTTCTGTATGGTTGTGAAACTTGGACTCTCACTTTGGGAGAGGAACATGGGTTAAGGGTGTTTGAGAATAAGGTGCTTAGGAAAATATTTGGGGCTAAGAGGGATGAAGTTACAGGAGAATAGAGGAAGTTACACAACACAGAACTGCACGCATTGTATTTTTCACCTGACATAATTAGGAACATTAAATCCAGACGTTTGAGATGGGCAGGGCATGTATCACGTATGGGCGAATCCAGAAATGCATATAGAGTGTTAGTTGGGAGGCTGGAGGGAAAAAGACCTTTAGGGAGGCCGAGACGTATATGGGAAGATAATATTAAATTGGATTTAAGGGAGGTGGGATATGATGATAGAGAATGGATTAATTTTGCACAGGATAGGGACCAATGGTGGGCTTATGTGAGGGCAGCAATGAACCTCCGGGTTCCTTAAAAGCCAGTAAGTAAGTAATAGTTCTACACTTTGTCAATATCTTCTAATAATACTAAAACTGAATGTTTAAAAGTTATGATGTTGGCCTATTTACCCCTTTAAGGTTTGATACAGCAGCTATGGAAAAATGGTGGAATGACAGTGATATGAACAACTGAAGTGTTTGGTAGAAATTTGTTTTACAAATATTTTTACACAATAGAGTTCACTGAATTTGTTGGGGATCAAACTTCAGTCCCAAGGATGAAAAATCTTCATTTGATTAACAAAGCCAGTGCTGGCCCTGTAATTCTGTATGCTCTTTTTCTTTGTCTCAGTGTTAAAAGGATTTGTGTTTAGAGATTTGTAAGAATTCGAACTGATCAAGTTGATATTCCAGATATAATTATAAATTTTTTGTCAAAATAAGCGACTTGTTACACTCCAAGCACAGAGATTCTTTTGAAACAGCAATAAGAAGGTGATTATAATACCATATGACAATTGAAGTTCTCCAAGAACCTACATCATTAAACAAATTTAGCCCATTTAACTTTAAATGATTACAACTTAAAAAAAAATATATAAAATGGCACAACTTATTTCTAACATGGGATTGAATCATTTTTGTTACAAATGTTCAGTTTCAATTCAAGGGTATGATTATTATATCAGTATTTTAAATATGATGAAAGATGTTTGTTTTAATTCTTTTATTTTCTTTATAGAACTATTCAAGAATTCATAAATGATTTTTTCCTCAGGTTATGTTACTTTTACCACTTTATTGTTTGTCCTGTGATCTGTTTTATCCATATAAATTTTTTAATAGAATTTTTATTTTGAATGGTAATGTAATTGTGGTGAAGTTTCATGTTAATAGTTTTTTCTACAGTAGTGCATAAAATTGCATTTTACTCACTGTTATCAGTGTGTAAAGTGTGCCTTTAAAACACTAGTGCGTAAAAAAAAGTAAGTAATCACTTTAGGCACTGCTTTTCATTTTATGTACTGCCAAAGAAAATGTAATATTCACTGTACAAACTTCATTCAGTAAGAAATTAATGCATTACCTCTTTCTTTCATTACTCAAATATTACATGTAACACAAATAAATAAAAAAATATAACATTCATTTACATTTTAGCCCTTATTATTCTGAAGTTACATGTAGTACTCATTGTAACATGATTCATCATTCAACTGTTCCTAACCGCTTTGTTGATTATATGGCCGGTTTAAACAGCCATGAAATCATGAACGTGAATAAAACAGGCTTCCATTCCATGAATACTTACTGTACTTAATGATTCTGAGTTTAGATGACCATTACATTGTGATCTTATAAGCTCTCCAACTTGAAATATTTATTTAATATAAATTTGTGCTATCGTAGAAAAAACATTGTATGACACACCTTCATAAAGTTGTCTTTTGGCATGAGTGTAAAGCCTCGTTTCACAAACTTTACACTCATGCCAAAAAGAGAAACTTTACGAACTTGTCTCACATAACTATTTTAGCCTTATTTCTTCATGGGGATATTAAAATACATATAAAATTATTATCTTTTCGAAATTGTTGTTACCCTGTCCTCTTTATGGTTTGCCCTTTGTTTTATATTAATTTGTTGTACTTGGAATTTTTTGTGATAAAAATGGGGTATAAGGGGGGGGGGGATTGGATTATATACAGTGCATTCCCATGAGGGTGAACCTATTCTAACCCTGAAGCGTAGTGTTCATGTGTGTACTGCAACCAGTTAAAGGATGATGGGAAGGCGGACACTCCCAACTCATCTGACCAATCACCGAGGGGTGCTGGTGGTAACAGGAGAGCAAAGGCTCAACGTAAAAGACGTCCAAAGGCAGGAACTCCTGGTGCTCCCACGAATGGGCAGCCTGTTATGCCAGGCATGCCGCAGCAAGTGCAGGTATATATGGAACAGGCATGTACAACTTTTATAATTCTATTCATTATATATTAACATTGACTTTATTATAGTTTACAGAACATTTCTTTGGCCTGCTTGCCTTCAGAAGGAAAATTACCATGTTGTTTTGATAAAGATATCATGCTATTGTTGAACATTTCAATATATGGTTTTACATTCTTATCATAAAAGCTGTAAAAGTGTTTACCAGTATTGTAAATTATTAGATGGATTTTGTCCATATTCAATGTCCAGGTGTCAGTTTAAGAATGATGCACATGAAATCGTGAACCATACTAGGAAAATAGAGCATTTTCATTTTAAAAAATTACATATAGGGGCAGTTTACTTGGAATTGTCTCCAACTATATTTTTCGTATGTTAATAAATTAAATTGTATAGACAATATGTCTTCAAAATGGCTTAAAAACGCCGTTTTCTTTCAACAGAAAACTTAGGGGAAAAAAATTTTAAGACCTTAACTACACTAGGAGACAAAAAAAAAGCCCGGACATCTGTACTTATGATAATACTGGATGAATAATATAGAGCAGAACAGGTTTCACGGCTCTTAGTCAGCCAGCCAGTGTGCGGAGGCGAGTGACAAGAATATATATGATATGCGTAAATCACTTCGTGATTTAAGACGGCGCTTATTCCGTCAGATCCCGGCCAACTAGTCACTCATTACAAGTGCACCTCAGCACATGTGTGGACTTCGGTCCTAGGTTCATAGATATCTATGACGTAGTGCAGAGGGCGGCCACTAAAGGGAACCCAAGAGTTGGAACTTAAAACTGAGATGATTCTTCCGACGCCGGGGTGGAATTCGGTGTGGCTTAGTGGATAAAGCGTCAGCACGTAGAGCTGAAAACCCGGGTTCAAATCCCGGCGCCGGAGAGAATTTTTCTCCGTTCCATTACTCTTTCATCATATGATGACGCAGAATATCTGCATGAAATATCATATGTACTTCGGTACATTATAATAATATATATGATATGCGTAAATCACTTCGTGATTTAAGACGGCGCTTATTCCGTCAGATCCCGGCCAACTAGTCACTCATTACGAGTGCACCTCAGCACATGTGTGGACTTCGGTCCTAGGTTCATAGATATCTATGACGTAGTGCAGAGGGCGGCCACTAAAGAGAACCCAAGAGTTGGAACTTAAAACTGAGACGATTCTTCCGATGCCGGGGTGGAATCCGGTGTGGCTTAGTGGATAAAGCGTCAGCACGTAGAGCTGAAAACCCAGGTTCAAATCCCAGCGCTGGAGAGAATTTTTCTCCGTTCCATTACTCTATCATCGAGTGACAAGAAGTCTGCAGTAAATATACACTACTGTTTGTCGCATAAGTTATTTCTAACAAAGAAACAAAAAATAAACATTTAAAAATACAAGTACTTACATTATGAAGCCAGGTGATGTTGGAAGTGCCTCCCTTCGTTGTTCAAGCATTTCTGGCTCCTACTTAGAAAATTGGCCATTACACTTTGCAGTTTCCTCTGAGAAATGGCAGCAATTTCTTGATGAATGTTATTTCTAAGTTCCACTAAAGTGTGTGGATTTGTTTTGTAGACTGTCTCTTTTAATGTCCCCCAGACATAAAAATCACCGGGGGTTAAATCGGGGAATGAGGGGGCCAGATGTTGTTAGTGACAACTCTGTCTTCAAACACTTCATGGATTTCATGTAAGGAGAAGTTGGCTGTATATGCCATCGCAGAGTCCTGCTGGAAAGTCGCAGCACTTCTTTCCCTTCTTTCAGTTAATTCGCCAAAAAATGGCCGCAAAATGTTTTGCAAATACGTCTCACTATTAATTGTTTCCGCAAAAAAAATTGGGTCTATTATTCTCTCGCCACTAATGGCGCAACACACTCCTATTTTTTGATCATGCAAGGGTTCCTAGTGAAGGTGGCTAGGCTTTTCAGCACTCCAATAACGATTGTTTTGTGTATTAATATACCCATTTAGGTGGAACCATGATTCGTCCAAAAAGAAAATTAAATTAGGGTCCATTCCTCCGTCATGTACCTCATTCAAAACCCATTCACAAAATCGCATCCTTTATGCAGGATCACCTGGTTTAAGTTCTTGCAGTACAGTGAATTTATAGGGCTTTAACTTCAGTAACTTTGTAGCCATTCGAACAGAGCCATAGGAAATTTCCATTTGCTGAGAAAGACGTCGAAGTGATTTTCTAGGATACCTTTCCAGAGCATGTCCAGTGTTATCTAGAGTTTCTTCTGTGAGTACTGTAAGTGGTTTATTATGTTTCTTATCAAGAAGACTTCCCGTTTCACGTAGTTTATTTACTAATCTATGAATCGTAGTTCGACCTGGAACTCGAACATCAGGAAATATCTCTTGAAATAATCTCCTTACACAGCACTCACAGATTCTGTACAGAAGTATGAATCATAAATTAATACTTTTTGGGAAACAGAATACCCGTACCCGAATTGAGCCATTTCACTTAATACGCACTGTATTGCGTTACTTAACAACAAACACGTGCCACGTTTGCAAGAGTTCAACTCACAATGAAGCCTCATGCGGCCTTGAGTTCCCCACCTCTGTGTGAATAGCCAGCCGGCCGGCTAAGAACTGTGAAACCTGTTCTGCTGTGTACTACTCACCAAGTATAATGCCCAGGTTTTTTTTTTTTTGCATGAAATGACAGTTTACTTGGAATTGGCTTCAACTTTCTTTTTTGTATGTTAATAAATGAAATCATATAGACAATATGTCTTCAAAATGGCTTAAAAAAACACCAGTTTTCCTTCAATAGAAAACTTAGAGAGAGAAAAAAATATAAAATTCTTAAGGGCTTAAGTATTAGGCCTATATATTTACATGGATTACTTTATATATTAACGTGATATTAGCTGTTATAGAAATAGAGCAAAATGGATGTTCTTTTGTCGTATGTGTGAAAATTTTACTTTTCTATACAAGTTTCATATTGTACAGTTAGAATTTCTTTATTTTCACAAATAATTCTTAAGCCAGGAAAAATTACACAATCATGATGTTCTTTATAGTTTAGGAATACCTTATTTTCACAGTTAGTTGTAAAATAAATTCAGACATTTGTCATAGCATGGGATCGACAGAGAGGTGCAGACGGCTGTCACACACAGGTTCCAATCCCAGGAGGCAAATTTCTACGACACAAGGATACAAAAATTGATCTCGTGGTATGATAACTGTCTCAGTTCCGGTGGGGAAATGTTGAAAAATAGCTCAACAATTATCGAATATATATCGAATTTATTATTATAATTGTTAAATTCATTGTTTAAACTATATAATTGTTGCACAATTCGTTTGTATTCTGGACCTCGTGGTCAACTGCAGTTAAGCAGCAGATGAAAATTATTAAATTTTATTAGTAGTTTGTATTCACAGCAAATGACCATAATATATATATTGAAAAGAGTTTTCCTCTTGCACAGTTAGCTTTCATAGTGTTTGACAAGTAAGTAATATAGTGAGAATATCGTTATAAGTGATTATTATCTTTTCACAAATAGCAAAGTAATGTCACAAATGAAGATTTACATAGCGAGAAATTATGCAGAATTAATTGCATACTTCTACTCACGGTACTCTCTTTCATGGCACTGACTCTTTTAACCCTCGACAAGCTGGTGGGGTCCATTCTGTACCCCATACCCACTTAGCTTACAGCATGTGCATTTCAGGTCAGCTTGCAGAGGATAAAATATTACTGAAATTTCTTTAAACAGCCTTAAAAACCTATACAAAATAAGTAAGTGTACTTATGTACAGTGTTTCATGCAAACTAAACAAAACACTAACAATATGAACAAAAAAATCACTAAAATAAAGTAGCAATGAAAATTTCTCATTTCTGAGACGAAAATTTTCAATAATGGTTCCCTTAGTGAAAGGAAAAGAATATGTCCTAATGATTGTTGGTTATGGGGTTAGAATGAGAATTCAACAAGAGGTTTGTGATTTGTTTGATGAAGTACTCTTAGATAGAAACATAACACAATCGGCAGTTTTGAAAATGGCGTAAAAATTCAGTGAATACTCCCTCCCTCCTTTTACTGTCTCTGTCAGTGTACATTTAGGCATATCATTTCGTTGATGAAATTTGTAAAATTCTGAACATGGCTTAGAAATAATTAAGTTTATTTGGAGTTGTGCTTTCATTGTGTCAGCCAGCAAGCAGTTTCTAGTATCAATTAATTTTATTGCAAATATTTATATTATTTGAGTAGAGTTCATTTTGTAATTTATCAGAATACGTAGTGTATACTTATAAAATATTCCATTGTTACTGATAGAGAAACATTATTGGTAATGTTATGTTTCAGTTCCTCACTTTCATTGTGCATTGTTGTCAGGCATAAAGATGGTGACTAATGTAAATAACGTGATATGGAACTGTCAGTGAATCATTAATATACATTGTGACAGAGTTGATAGCCAGGAAATTAGGAAGAGGCAAAATAGCAGAACTGCTGGGTGCAAATTTAATTTGCGATAAAATGGAATAACGAATTAAACATTAAACAGATTTAGTTTGATTAATTTTTAACATTTTACAGGAAAGAAAATCTGTGTAGTTTTTTAAAAACCATTCAGTTGAGCTATTTGGCGTCAGTCTATAGAACAGAATACTTGGGAAGACTGTGTTATTTATTAAATATAACGTGAACACTATCTTATAGATGTGTGTAACCTTTTCCTTTGCGTCTACAGCAACAACCTCAGCCTCCAGTACCACATATGTCTTATCCAAATCAAGGAGGAATGTTCCCAGCACAGACTCAGTGGGGCTATGGTCAGCAACCTCAACAACAGCAACAGCAGCAGCAACAACAGCAACAGCAGCAGCAGCAACAACAACAGGGTTACTATCCATCACAACAGCTTCAACCAGGTCTGTTTGTGTACATAGAGATTTAATAATTAGGATGATGACAGTAACTCTAAATATAAACAGCAGATTTAATGCAACTTGTTCAGGTATCGAATATACCATATTTGAATATAGGTATTATAAATTAAAATTTACTTTTGTTATAGAGGTTTGTTTTTATTAACAGGCTCATTCATTTGGTAAGTATGAAACATAAAACAATTCGTATATTTTGGATCTTTTAAACTCAAGTTCAATTTCTACGTGTACATTTCGTCGCTTTCTGAGAATTAGTCCAATTGCGAAATAATTGTTTCTTAAGATAAATTTAACTGCCGAAATATCCAAAGGCCGAATTTTAGAGTTTCTATTGGCTACATTTGAGAGAATCTCCACTTTCTTCCTCCTCTGTATATACCTTGCTCTTCTGCTCCAGTCCACACCTGTGGAGTAATGGTCAGCGCGTCTGGCCGCGAAACCAGGTGGCCCGGGTTCGAATACTGGTCGGGGCAAGTTACCCGGTTGAGGTTTTTTCTGGGGTTTTCCCTCAACCCAATACGAGCAAATGCTGGGTAACTTTCGGTGCTGGACCCCGGACTCATTTCACCGGCATTATCACCTTCATTTCATTCAGACGCTAAATAACCTAGATGTTGATAAAGCATCGTAAAATAACCAAAAAAAAAATCTTCTGCTCCAGATCTCTCTTAGTCTTCTTCATCACCACCTTCATATCCTTCATCTTATTTTGTCATCATCTCCACCTTCTTCCTCTTCATTTTCCCGACCTTCTGTTTTCTGTGTTTTTGGACTGTTGTGTTGTATTTGTAGAAATCTGTTACTTCTGCATTTGGTCTGTTGCTCCAGCTTTGAATTGTTAATATCCCAGGCGCTACTCTAGTTGCGAGGTTGAGGACGCGTAACACCCTTTCTAACAAACGCAACCAATGTTATCCTGAAGACAGTTGGAACTTTAGAGGTGATGTTAGCTTGGCTGTTTTTACAGTAGGTGGTCCACGGTTTGAGCGTCCACTGAACCAATCGAAACAAGCGCTCTCGCAGATGCTGAGGATGAGGCTTCCTGCCAACCAGTATATGGGAGCCTCACAACCTCCAGCATTCGCTGCAGGCATGCAGAGACAACAGTTCATCAGGTTGGTAAACATTTGATATTTATTTTTTGACATGCAAAATTTGTATTTGGTTTGTGACATTTCTATTGTTACTTCATGGTTATACCACAATCTAGTATATACAGTCACGAAGCTCAATACGTAGTAAATATGCATCCATAGATAGTTGCTCAGCACCAGGACCGCTAATATCGCTTCATTACAGACAATGCGAAGTAGTACCGGCACAGTCTATTGTTTCTAGCACCCTCACAACTCAAGCTTCTTGACTGTATATAGTAGACTGTGATTATACAATAAGAGTAATCATTGGTATTCATTTCAGAGAAAAGTGAAATATCGGTTTCTATAATAATAATGTTAGATACTTAATTGAACATTTGGAACTTTACTATTATTTATACCTTGAGTTATGGAGTCTGTGCAGAAAACAGCTTCATATGATGAAACTTTTGTGTGTGTGTGCTGGATGCAGATATTTAGTTTTGTGCATGTTTTATGTCTGTGCAGCATTCTTCCATTTGAAAGAGATTAAGCATTTCAATTTATAGTCTGTAAATAATGTGAGAGTTACTTTTTATATTTCTCATGTGACCAGCCTCATGGTCTAGTGGTCAGAGCTTCTGGCTATAGTTCATGAGGTCCTGGGTTCGATTCCCGGTTAGAGCACAGGAATTTTTCCTTAAAGGGGATTATTCCTGTGTTCGTCCATGGTCTGGAATTTAGGTTAAGTTTAGATTTAAGACCTCTTCTGGCACCACATTATCATAATCATCCTATCACATCATCAGGGTAATGTAACTCTGCCTTCCAGGCGCCGCAACCTCAGAAGTGGGTTACAACTAAGCCATGGCCAGGAGAGAACACCAGAAATGTCGAAAAGACAACCTGGTGGCATTGGATAAAAAAAAAAAAACATTTGGAACAGAATTCTGGTTTTATCTAGCTTGCTTGTAATATGTGAATGTAATAATTCATACATTTTAAATGTAGTTAATAATAATAATAATAATAATAATAATAATTTATCCTTTGAACACGTGGAAAAGTCCAAATATCTTGGAGCAACAATAACCAATATAAATGACACTCGGGAGGAAATTAAATGCAGAATAAATATGGGAAATGCTTGTTATTATTCGGTTAAGAAGCTTTTGCCATCCACTCTGCTTTCAAAAAGCTGAAAGTTGGAATTTATAAAACAATTATATTACCAGTTCTGTATGATTGTGAAACTTGGACTCTTACTTTGAGAGAGGAACAGAGGTTAAGGGTGTTTGAGAATAAGGTGCTTAGGAAAATATTTGGGGCTAAGAGGGATGAAGTTACAGGAGAATGGAGGAAGTTACACAACACAGAACTGCACGCATTGTATTCTTCACATGACATAATTAAGAACATTAAATCCAGACGTTGAGATGAGCAGGACATGTAGCACGTATGGGCGAATCCAGAAATGCATATAGAGTGTTAGTTGGGAGGCCGGGAAAAAGATTTTTGGGGAGGCCGAGACGTAGATGGAAGGATAATTAATGGATTTGAGGGAGGTGGAATATGATTGTAGAGACTGGATTAATCTATCTCAGGATAGGGACTGATGGTAGGCTTTATGTGAGGGCGGCAATGAACTCCGGGTTCCTTAAAAGCCATTTGTAAGTAAATGAATAATAATAATAATGACAACAATAATAATAACAACAATAACAGAAAAATTATGTAATATTGGTTGGAATCAGGATTATTTTCGAAAACCTGTTCTAAACTCCTTTTTAAAATAAATCGAAGCCTTATGTTCTAGCCTTTTGTTTAACAGTGTACTTGGAATGTGATAACTACTGCCTGTGTAATGGCACTGATTGAAAACGCAAATAATTATTATCCTTATTTCATAAACATTTAACTGAAACAAAAAAGATAATATTGAACAGCAATTTTGAAACAAAATAAAGTAATAGTTACTACCATCATGATTATTATAAATTAATTAAATATGTTACATTCCTTCATCTCTGAATTACGAAAAGTTTGAGGGTAAGTTATTATTATTATTATTATTATTATTATTATTATTATTATTATTATTATTATTATTAGTTGCTTTATAGTATATTGCAATACAAGTGTGGTAAGTGCATTATAACAGACTCGAGGAAATTTCTCGTTTTCTCTTTTTCTGAGATCCTCTTATGCACTTAAAACATGTACTACATACTATTTTTTGACTGATCTTAAAAAATAAATTATTATTAATAATTTTTAATTTAAATAAATAGTTTGCTTTTGGGCACTAACATTTTCATGTGTGATCGAAGTTTGTCATTTGTCGATAGGTGTCATTCATTTGTTATTATTCGTATTTGTCAATAGATGTTATTCATTTGTTATTATTCGGCAACAATTGTGAAAATGTTGTATCCATAGTGCTTCAAATTTGTGGTTTCTGCTCTGGGAGTAGAAGAATTATTTGTTTAATGGACTAAAACGTGTTTCCTACTTGATGAGGACTGGTTCATCTTGTTGTGGAAGTGTTAGTATATCTTGTTTTAACATATTTATGAATATTTGGACTGATTTTCATACGGCATGTGAGATAACTGTTTACAACGGTATCCATAGTGCTTCAATGTGTTGTTTCTGCTCTAGGAGTAGAAGAATTATTTGAATGGACTAAAACGTGTTTCCTACTTGATGAGAATTGGTTCATCTTGTTGTGGAAATGTTAGTATATCTTGTTTTAACATATTTATGAATATTTGGACTGATTTTCATATGGCATGTGAGATAACTGTTTACAACGGTATCCATAGTGCTTCAAATGTGTGGTTGTGGTCGTGTGTTTCTCCTCTAGGAATAGAAGAATTATTTGTTTAATGGACTAAAACTTGTTTCTACTTGATGAGAACTGATTAATTGTGTAGTCGCAGTGTTAGTGAATTCTATTTTATCTCATTCTTGTTTTATGGTCATTTTATCATGCCATCAATGTTGGTTGATTTTCGTTAGCAACGCTATATTTTATTCATGTGCTTATGATTTCCAGTGATTTTCTCATCTGCTCCCTCTGTGGCACTTCTGATTCGTCTTCTAAGGGTACTTTTATATTTTGTTCTGAATGTCAATCCTGGTTTCATGGTGATTGTGTATGCTTATCTGATGAAGAAGTACAGCTACATAGTGAGTCTAATTCTTTATTGATTTGTCCTTCTTGTAATAACTTACCGGATACTACTCATAATTTTTCAACCCATACTGACGACCTTTTATCTTGCTCTCTATGTTCTGACAACACTGATAAATTTTACAAGGGTCTGTAGGGACTACGCATTCATACCACCAAAGTCCATTCTAATGTCTCTCCCCTTTCTCAGCACCTTTCCGATACTTCTTCTGAAGACACTTTCTTTTTAACGCTCTCAAGATGTAAGAATAATATCCCCATTTTACATCGAATTCCTAAAGGTACACATTGTTTCGTGGCTGATAAATTAGCACAAATTATGGATAAATGTGTCTCTCTCAATTCTGACCATCTTGGCATCAATTATTCCTCTTTGCATATATTGCTCTCAAAGTTCCTGTGAAAGAAAATCGGAAGTCGAATAAATCTTTGATCTCAAAAATTAAAGCGAACATTGAGACATTCTCACTGGAATCTACACCCTATAAACATAAATTTTCTCTCTCTACTTCTCGTCTAGTTGAAACTAAGGTAGCTGATGGTGATATCCGTGGAGCTGTTCAAGTCCTTTCATCTGATTATGGCATAGCCAAAGCTTCAAGTGCTACATACGAAGCCTTAAAATTGAAACATCCTCCACCTTCACGGCCTCTTTCCTTTCCCGTTCCGCCTTCTGGGTCAGATGTTATGTTGACTGTCTCTTAAGACATGGTTCTTAAAGCTATACATAGTTTTCCCACTGGTTCTGCGTCTGGTATTGACGGCATCCGACCTCAACATTATAAGGACCTCACATCTAAATCTGCAGATGATTCTGGACGTCGTCTCCTTCAATCTATTACTCAATTAGTTAATTTCATGCTATCAGGCAATGTCAACAGCCATATTTGCCCACATTTATACGGGACCTCTCTGTTAGCCATTAATATGAAGGATGGCGGAATACGACCCATTGCAATTGGGAACACTATTCGTCAACTAACTTCCAAAATCGCCTGCATTTCTGTCAAAGAATCAGCTAGTACTTTATTACTTCCTCACCAGCTTGTTTTTGGCGTTGCTAAAGGATGCAAATCTATTATCCACACAGTGCGAACTTTTGTAGACATAAATAAAAACAATAACAATGTTCTATTAAAGCTTGATTTCAGAAACGCCTTTAACTGTATAGAACGCGATTCTATGCTCGAAATCGTTCAAAATTGTGTCCCCCAATTATATGCTTTTGTATGGCAAGCCTATTGGGAACCTTCCAACTTGTATTATAATCTTGATATAATCTCCTCTCAAACAGGCGTTCAACAAGGCACCCTCTCGGTCCCCTTCTTTTCAGTCTTACTCTTCAATCCGTAGTACAGTCCTTTGAATCTCTTCTATTTGGATGATGGCATTTTAGGTGGTCCTCCGGATATTGTCTTATCTGACCTTTCAACACTTATTAATTCTTGTCATCCTATTTGTCTTGAGTTAAACCCGGATAAATGCGAGTTACATTTTTGCTCCTCACAGGATGATACTGTATTTACAACTTTTAATGCTCTCACTCCTGGAATTCGACTTTCATCCCCTTCCACTTTGACACTCCTTGGTTCCCCAATATTACTGCCAGCTGTGGAAGTTGTTATGCGTGATAAATTAGATACTGTGAAACATTTATTTATTGGCCTACAATCTCTTTGCACTCATACAGCATATTTCCTTTTAAAAAATTGCTTTCATATACCTCGCCTAACATACTTCCTTCGCACTACCCCTCTCTGGTTATTTCCCTCTCTTCTTCTAGAGGCTGATTGTATTTTGCGGGATTGTTTGGAATCTATTCTTAATATCCAACTTGACAATCATTCTTGGTCTTTCGCTACTTTGCCTATTTCGTTTGGTGGTCTTGGCATTTGCAATGTTAGCGATATTTGTGTGCCTGCGTTTTTAGCCTCGGCTCATGGAGCTCTGAATTTCGTCAAATCTACTCTCTCTAGTCACAGTGATGAAATCAGAATCCTTCATATGTCTGAGGCTTTTGAACAATGGTCCTCCGTTACTCACATTGTGGATCTTCCAAACAGTCCAGAGTCTCAAAAATGCTGGGATTGTGGTCTTGCTTCCAAAACTTTTGACAGCCTTTTTGCATC
The DNA here is from genome assembly GCF_040183065.1 of Periplaneta americana. NCBI lineage: Eukaryota > Metazoa > Arthropoda > Insecta > Blattodea > Blattidae > Periplaneta > Periplaneta americana. The sequence goes on from NC_091123.1 coordinate 151,303,113, forward strand.
TTCCTCCTCAGATTTTGACAGAGCCATTTTCTTGCTTTACGAGAAAAAGAATCAGGATGCTGACTTCAAGCCTTACCTTCTTCCAACATAGGCACCTTAATGGATAATACGTCCTTTAAGATTGCTATTGCCTTAAGGCTTGGTGTTAAAATTTGTTTTCCACACAAATGTATTTGTGGTGCAGATGTCGATTCTTCTGGCCTCCATGGATTAAGTTGCCTCAAAAATTCTGGACGATTTTCCAGACACGTCATGATAAACGACATCATTAAAAGGGCCCTAATTTCCGCTGGTTTTCTTACCATTCTAGAACCTATTGGCATAAATCGTTTTGATGGCAAACGTCCAGATGGCTTAACTTTAACACCATGGTCCAAAGGCAAATCACTTTTATGGGATGCCACTTGTTATAACACCTTCGCTTCTTCTTATTTGCCCAAAACTTCCAAACTCGCTGGGTCAGCCGCTGCATCTGCTGTTACAATTAAATGCAATAAGTATCTCGATCTTCTGGATAGATATAATTTTGTCGTTTTCGCCGTAGAATCTATGGGCCCATGGTGTTCCGAGGCGAAGTTGTTAACTTCTGATATCGGCAAGTATTTATCAGCACTTAATGGTGACTCTCGCTCTATGGCTTTCCTCCGCCAAAGAATTAGTATTGCCATTCAACGAGGGAACATTATAAGTGTCATGGGGACTTTTCCAGAATCTAAATCGTTGGAAGAAATATTTTATTTCGTGTAGAGCTGTAGAGAATATTTCGCATCCTTTAGTTTTGTTGCTAATTTCTAGTTTGTCCCTTACTCAATTGTTTAATTTAATTTCAAAATTGAATTAAAGTTTATTTTGTAAATTCGGAAAATGTAAACCAAGTAATAAAAAGTAAATAATTTTGGATATGGATGTATATTATATGATTCAATATTGTTGCTATTTTGTGCTAGTTGTATTATGCTGGAGACATTATACATGCACAAAATATTTGAATATAATATACCTATTTAGTTTTATTACTGTGTATTAAAAAATGTACATATCATTTGAGGTTTGTTTGCGGACTAGTTTATTAAATTGACTGTCTGTTAATATGCAAACAGTGATTACATAAAATAAATTATAGAAAGTTTAGTTTTGTCTTCAAAGAAATAGGTAGGTCGCACATTAATTATTATACATCAGTATAAATAAATAGGATATAGAAAATGTTTGAAGGTGACACATTAATTATAGCATCAGTGTAAATAAATTGCATACCGGTGTAGGTTAATATTTGAATACATATTTTACTCCATGGATGTTTTCGCGTTCAGCCATGACCCCACGAGTGGTGCTCAGAATAACAACTGGAGTTGTCAGAAATGGTTTTCACGCTTACGTCTTACCTACATTAATTCCTGTTTTCTTACAAATCTCCACTCCAATAAATTAATTAGAAAGAGTACAGGTATAATAAGACATTTAGTTATTTCCTCATAACACATAGTGGTGCACGACACTGATAGTTTGTTACTTTTAAGTAAATAAATAAAGGTAATTTCCTAGTACCCGGTACTCATTACATAGGTCGTTTTTATGTTTAACATATTTAGAATAACTTGTTGCTTGTGGGCCATCCCAAACCCCGACCTCCACCTCTAAGAGCGCCAGTCCTTATATACCCGTCAGTCAAGGCCTTCTGACAAATAAAAGCAATTGACAATAGATATCTCAGTCGTGACAACCTCATAAAATATCCTATCAATTGAATAATCGATCTTGCTACGTACAACATAATTATATTATTATATTATCACCTTTGGGTTGAAGGTACGAGTTACATTTTATAATGTGTTCTTTCTTGTTTTAGGGGGCTCTGCCCCCTAAAAATCCCTGTTGGGGACTTAGTCCCCAAACCCTCATGCAATTAATTTATAGTAGCCTAATAAACCGGTCCATCACCTTTGGGTTGAAGGTACGAGTTATATTTTATGATGTGTTCTTTCTTGCTTTACGCCCCCTAAAACCCCCCTTGGGGACTTGGCCCCCAAACCTTCGTGCAATTAATTTATAGTAATTAACCGGTCTATCACCTTTGGGTTGAAGGTACGAGTTACATTTTATAATGTATTCTTTCTTGTTTTAGGGGGCGGAGCCCCCTAAAAACCCCTGTTGGGGACTTGGTCCCCAAACCTTCGTGCAATTAATTTATAGTAATTAACCGGTCCATCACATTTGAGTTGAAGGTACGAGTTACATTTTATAATGTGTTCTTTCTTGTTTTAGGGGGCTCCGCCCCTTAAAAATCCCTGTTGGGGACTTGGTCCCCAAACCCTCATGCAATTAATTTATAATAATTAACCGGTCCAGTCCACACCTGTGGAGTAACGGCTAGCGCGTCTGGCCGCAAAACCAGGTGGCCTGGGTTCGATTCCCGATCGGGGCAACTTACCTGGTTGAGGTTTTTTCCGGGGTTTTCCCTCAACCCAATATGAGCAAATGCTGGGTAACTTTAGGTGTTGGACCCCGGACTCATTTCACCGGCATTATCATCTTCATCTCATTCAGACGCTAAATAACCTAGATGTTGATAAAGTGTCGTAAAATAACCTACTGAAATTAAAAAAAAAAATAAAATTAACCAGTCCATCACCTTTGGGTTGAATTTACGAGTTACATTTTATAATGTGTTCTTTCTTGTTTTAGGGGGCTCCGCCCCCTAAAAACCCCTGTTGGGGACTTGGCCCCCAAACATTCATGCAATTAATTTATAGTAGCCTAATAAACCGGTCCATCACCTTTGGGTTGAAGGTACGAGTTACATTTTATAATGTGTTCTTTCTTGTTTTAGGGGGCTCCGCCCCCTAAAAACCCCTGTTGGGGACTTGGTCCCCAAACCTTCGTGCAATTAATTTATAGTAATTAACCGGTCCATCACATTTGAGTTGAAGGTACGAGTTACATTTTTATAATGTGTTCTTTCTTGTTTTAGGGGGCTCCGCCCCCTAAAATCCCCTGTTGGGGACTTCGTCCCCAAACCCTCATGCAATTAATTTATAGTAGCCTAATAAACCGGTCCATCACCTTTGGGTTGAAGGTACGACTTATGTTTTATGTTGTGTTCTTTCTTGCTTTAGGGGCCTCTGTCTTAATTTTGGGATTAAAGAAAATGTTTTTTGTGTGTAATCTAGGAAACAAAAGTTCATTTTCTAATTTAGGTCCATATTAAATTTAATTTAAGTATAACTTCTGAATAATACTAGTAGTTCAGTATAATAAACTATGAACAATACTACCATTCATAACATGAAGGAGGAACCAAATTGTTGCAAAACACTAAAACATGTAATAAGGAAATATGTGTCACCCCATTTATAATGTTGTACAGTTGTGCATGTGTGAGTTTTTTTTTTATGTCTGCTTGTGTGTATGTGCCGCGTTTCCTCTCTCTTATTTCAGTTTATCATTATTATTATTATTATTATTATTATTATTATTCTGTCCAATCTTGGCCCTGCACGGAATCAGCTTAGTTGTGATGTCTCTTTCTTCGTGTATGACAACTCTAAACATTAAATCTGTTCATATTAACTCAGGCCTCCAAAGCTGTTAGCTGACAGCGCAATTGAAGTTCATATACATAGTCATGCATGAAGACAGCACGCCTCCATTTATAGTCAGGGTTTTGAAGTAAATACGATTTAATCTTGGCTTGTTCGTAATGTGTTTGTTTATTGCATTATAGGCAGCAGCTCCGAGCACAGCATGTGGGACCAGGCATGCAGCCACCTCCCCAACAGGGGATGTTCTCCCAGCAACAGGCTGGTCCCATGTACACTGGCATGCAGCAGGGTAAGTGGCTCCAACTGTTCTGTCAGTCCATGTAAATGGAACAAATGGTAATGGTGGCATTGTATACAAAAATGTGAGGTCCACCATTACATGTAAAGAGTAAAAAGGTAAAAGTAAAGGTATCCCCGTAACATGCCATGAAGGCACTTGGGGGGCATGGAGGTAGAGCCCCATGCTTTCCATGACCTCGGCACTAGAATGAGGTGGTGTGGTCGGCACCACGCTCTGACCACCTTTTTTGTTTGACAAATATATATCATAGAGGGGAGAGAGAGAGAGAGAGAGAGAGAGAGAAATAAACTCGTCCGGCCTTAATTAAGGATGACCACGAGGATCCGGAAATTAATAGCAAACAAATATAATCAATTAAATATGAATATTGTTATAAAAATAAAATGTAATAATTAAGCACCATTGATTATCAATTATAAAATAAAATCGTAGAAGATGACTATAAAATTATACTTATAAATAAAAGATTTTATTTAAAATTAGCATATTCTTAATTAAGGCCTTCTGAGTGGTATAAATGAAACTATATAATCTGCAGCGAATCTTTTAAGAATTTGCGAGATGATTTTTTTGAATTTCAAAAGATGATATCATAATTCAAATATTGATGAAAAAATATGTTATGGAAATAAATATTGAAAAAGCAAAATTATGGCCTTTTGTAGAAAGCACTCTGCTGCTAGTAAGATATGTTTAGAAAATAAAATTTTGGAAAGAGTGAATTATTTTATGTATCTTGGTTATGGACCATCATTTTATGATGAATTAGATATAATGGACAAAATTTTAAAATATTTTAAAACAATGAGAATCATTAACAGCATAAGTATAATTAATCTTCCCTAGTACAGAGGATACTAGAATACGCCTGTACAACAACGTGGCAAACCCTGTACTTTTTTATGGAAGTGAGGTATGGACAGTTAGAAAAAAGACGAAAGCAGAATAACAGTTAATGAAATGAGGTTAATGCGATGAACAGCAGGATATACAAGATGGAACCACAATTGTAATGAAGATATAGTGGCAGAACTATCCATTCAATCTGTTCTGCAATATATAGAGCAATATAAGACTAACTGGATGAACCATCTACGACATATGTGATCCCATAGAATACCAAAAGCCATGCTCCACTATCAGCCACACGGGAAGAAAACACTGGGTCGTCCAAGGAAACAATGGTGTGAAAAAATGTTTATACAGCCAGTGCTGAAGTACTGCGGAGAAATTTTAATTACTTCACCTTTCATAAATGAAATAGAACGTGTTCAAAACCAAGCTCTCAGGCTCATCACTGGTGGAATCAAAACAACTCCGATAGATTCTATGAGATTCCTCACTAATATTAACAGCATCAAAATGATAATAGAAGAAAAAGCACTGATTCAATATGAAAAACTTATCAGATTACCAGGAAAGAATTGGCATTCATACAGTCCTCTCCGTAGATTAAAAACTCAAAGAAGTTTCATATCCATGGTTCAAGAATTAAAACAGAAAATCAACGTCCCGAATTTAAAAGAAAACTTACAAATTAAATCAAACCCTTTAACACTATTAAATATAGAATATAATCTAAATTTAATAGAAGAAATACTGAAATCAGAAGTAAACACTGAAATAATGAAACAATTGTCTTTAGAGACAATTAATATTGGTACCCTCCACAAAATTGGCTTCATTTATACACCGATGGATCCTTGATCTCCAGGGAACAAGGTGCAGGTGTTACGTGCTGTCTCTTCTCACTTATAGATCTCTTGGATATGGAACAACAAGTTTTGATGGAGAAATCACTGCAATAAGTGAAAGTCTCAGGAATCTTCTCTGCCACATCAATAAATTAAAAAATGCAGTTATATTGTCAGACTCCAAAGCAGCTATTCTATCAATAGTCTCTAGACACACACCTTCATCTCAAATAGCAGAAATAAATAAAATGCTCTCTCAACTAATAACACTCAATAAAAGAATTGTATTCCAATGGATACCATCCCATTGTGGAATCCTAGGAAACGAGAATGCGGATGCTTTAGCAAAGAAGGGCAGCACTGCTACTTACAGACCTGTTACTAAATCTACGTATTCCTCAGTGAAAAGATTTATTAAATCTACATACTTAGACTTCAACAAACAAAATTTGATAACACAATCCCAAGGGAAAAAATGGAACTCTCTGCATCATAATCTACAGTTGATTCCCAATTTACCACGCAATTCGTCTGTAGCTGCATTTAGATTGGCAACAGGCCATGACTGTTTGGCCAAGCATCTGCATAGAATTGGAATATATCAGTCTCCTAACTGTCCATTGTGCAACTCAAATCAAGAAATGGATTCAGAACATCTCAAAATCTGTGCTTCAGTGGCTGGTCATGATAATATCTTTGAAAAATATTGGAGTGCAAGAGGTCAAATGACTTTATTGTCAAATGCCTGGCATTAGAAAACAACAACAATGCACGGTGGGCCAGAATCGTCTCAAAATGGGACAAAATTATTTTATGTCTCTATTGTTTTCTTGGATGCATGAAATCAATAGTTATTCAATAGTTTTCACTTTTTCTTTAAGTTAAAAGCACTTTCACAACATAATAGTTTTTTTATTCAATATCTAATTCCTCATCATTACATTTTCATTACTGACATTTTCTTCATGAATGGCACTTTCTTCTTCTTCCTCACTAGAGTCTTTCAATAACTGTAATCCTTCCTTCCACAAGGGAGTTTTGTGTTTTTTATGTGACTTTCTGATATTTGAAATGGGAGGATCGGAAGATATGAGAAGGTTGTTGACTAAATCTGTCATTTTATTTTTACGAGAACTTTTCCTTGTATGGGGCTCTCGATATATCTTAATATCTTTATTATGAGCCTCCTGAGCCTCCTCAGATAACTGTGCAATTGGAAGCAGAGCTGAATTAATAATCTGAGACTCATGGATGAGAATTTTGTGTACACTAGCTGGGAGGTTAAACTAGTGATACTTCTGAATGAACAATTTTGCATTCTCTAGCGCATATTGATTGAAAGAATCAATTTTAATGTCTCTTCCACTAGAAATTACTCGAAGAACAAGTGCAAAACATATAATTAAGTCTTTATCTATTCCGGTTATGGATATGTTAATTCGGGATTTGAGAAGAATCTTCTAGCAGTATTCCCGTTGTTTGAGGTTCCACTCTCTCCTGGTTTAGGTTTGTCCACAAGAAGTCCCATCTCATTTGGAAACCGACTCTGAATTTCTTCCTTTCTCCTTTTCATAAATTCGTCTGGCTGTATGATCTAACAGACTCTGTAACTTCACTTCTGCACTTATTTCTGTCACAGTAATATCACATGGATAGCAATGCAGCTTTGCTTCTCGAACTTCATTGTACGCTGGATATAAATCTACATTTCTACATTTTGCTTGTAGTCTCAATAGAGCGTACTGGTACTTAGATAATTCCGTATCCATTATAACGGCTAAAACGTCATCACCACTATATTTTGCAACATTTTTGCAGGAACCACTATGCTCGTTATATGCAGTTGGAATTTTTGCCTCACGGGTTGGTGTACTTACAGCATTTTCCATTAGTTTAGCTGCTTCTCTTTGCCAGAAGCCTTCAGACTTATCTGAGTAGCAAGAGCAAGCGCAATAGGATCAGCAGCTTCTCTGAGATGTTCAGTTTTCCTCCTCTTGGTCTTCTGAGATGATTCAGAGAATAATTTTCTTGGATGACCAGAATGACTACACAACTATGAACATCCAGCCACATGTTCAACATGAAATTTATTACATGGGAGCAGCTTAAATTCTTGATCCAATGAACTGCCATATTTTTCTTCCTATTTATTTTTCATTCTGTAGCAATTCTGCTATCTTTCATTCAAATTACTGCAGAATGAACAATTTTTTTTTTCTTTAGTTCTGAAGAAAAATCTTGTTGACAATTTTCACGTAATCCTAATTATGAAATAACAAACTCATGAATAGCTGTTTTATCATTATTATTTTGTAGCAAGACTTCCATGATTTCACGATGTAAAAAACAGCAGTCATCTGGAATAGTAATGAATAATACTGTACGTAGGTATCTGAATTTTCGCACATTAAACAGAAAAGTGCAAGTAGCTGCAGCTGAATACGACTTTTCTGCAATCTATAGGGTCTGTTTAAACCATCGACACAAACATTTTCGTAACATCAAGTGACACGCACTTTATAACCCTCTTTAAATATTGAAAACTAAAATATATTAGCTTAAATTGCATTCCTCCGAGTTATCACATATATTTACACTCTATATAAACCAATTAAAATTACATGTATTCCTAATAAAACCTACCCTTTGTTCTGACATTCTCAGCCATTGTTATTTCTTTATTCACGAATATGACCACGTAACACACACCACTGTCTGAAGCGCACGGCCTAGAACTGACTGGTGTGCTATCGCCTGGCTACAATAGCTCTCTTTCAAGGCTGTAGCCACAGCTGTTAAAACATGTTATCGATGATGCATCATGAGTTTAGTGCTCACCAGGATCCCTACTATGAGTATACACTGTCAAAAGTATTGTAAAAAAAAGTTCATTTTTTCAATTTTGTCCCAATTTTTACTCAGTCTGGCCCACTGTGCAATGGTGTGAAAATTTATCTTTGAGACCATAACAGTCATGTGGCCTAATACTTCTTCTGGATGATGATGATTATGATGATGATAATGGTGATGACGATGATGATGATGATGATGATGATGGTGATGATGATGATGATGGTGGTGATGATGATGATGAAGAAGAAGAAGAAGAAGAAGAAGAAGTATGACACTAATTTCAAACTTGGATCTTCCCAGGCATGAACCAGAACTATGCTGGATATGGAGGTCAGCCTGGTCCACAGATGGTGCCTCAGCAGCAGATGATGGGACAGGGTGGCCAGGGTATGATGGGAGGGTTCCCAGGTCAGCAAGGCGGAGGATTTGTACCCCAGCAGCAGCCACCAGGCATGATGGGCACTGGAGGACCAATGCCACCCCAGCAACCTAGAGGTGCCGGAGGACCAGCGGAGTACATGGGTCCACAGGGGGGCATGACAGCCCAGCAGCAGAGGGCATTAGCAGCACAACAAGGTGCCAGGCCTCCATATTTGCAGGTGTGTTATGATAGACTGTTGGATTTCACTCTTCAGTTATTGCATGCATACAGTATTTATTTTTTATACTTCTCTTTTCCATTTTCCTTTTCTTTTTGAGTCTAGTCTAAAAATTGGTGGATAACAGTGATGGCTGGTGACCAAATTATTTGGCGGGGCACAACTTAAAACACTAATATTGGATTAATTGAACCCTAACCTTTCTGTTTATAGATGAAGTCCATTCTTCGATCCTTAGTTCGAACAAATACTTCGATAAATCGCTGGTTGAAGTTTGGAATCAAACGCACCATTTTACTCTTAATTGAAACATTGCTAATGCTGTCAGTCTTTCTTGGCGCGAACTCTGTTATCGAAATCTAATTGCCTTCCAATTAGTTCACTAACTTTATTCATATTGAAATGATCAAATACACAAGCACTCAATAAACACTAATATAACTAATTTCACACTTAAAATAGAAAAGAAGAGAATTTTTAATGACACTCAGAATTTTATTATTGCCGCTACAAATACAAAATCAGGAACCAATAACATGTATTTCGTACGGTTGTCAATGTTGCCAACACTCTTAATAAAAAAAGCAGCCTACCATAATTTTGAATATAGCTAAACTTCTATATTAACATTGTTAAACGGTTTAATTTTAATAGCTAAATTAATCGGAAAACATAGTAAAGCATTACCTCTTATATGAAATACAGCAATTATACTAACTAATCTAAAAAAAACTAGATCTAGCTACAGAATAGCTAAGCTGGCAACTCAATTGGTTCTTCGGGCCATGACAGTGTTACCATCATACTTCTATACGTAACGCCTTCCTCATCCACGTTTTACGTTTTAAAACCATTTGCGCATGTGCACAGGATGGCCACGCGAATCACTGAGCCCAGGCTGATGCTTCCCCTCTCATCTTCTCAATCCCCGCATCCATTATCTCACACCGCTCTCTTGCACTTGAAACTCTGAGTAGTTGTGCGCATGTGCAAAGGATGGACACTACAACTACAGTGCCCGAGACAGATGTTTCCACGATTTCACTCGCTCGATGTACCGTTAGCTGAAGGCATTCACATTTCACAGTATGTTTATACCTGAATGGAAGCTCTTAAATCATTAAGTTTTGAGCGGATAATTTTAAGCAAAAATTGATTTTTTTTTTTTTTTTTTGTGGGAAAATAAAACAAATGGGAGGGCACGTGCCTTAACATGAGCCGCCACTGGTGGATAAAGTGATTCTTGTTTATCTTCCTCACCCAGTGTTGCTGTTACCAACATGATCTGGTGTCACGAACTAAATATCTTTTGTAACCTTAATGAATGATTGAATAACTGTCTGCTTCTCTTTCCTTTTAATTTTGTTCTTTCTCCTTATTTTCCTCTCCTCGACTACTACATCTAGTTTCAGGGATTTTTCTTACTTGAATCGCGAGATTTTTTCTGCTATGAATCTTAATAGAATTAATGTCCTTGGGGATATTGTAACAGTGCATTGCTTGCTGTATAAGTGATACCCCATGGTTATCCTAACAATGCATTCTTGCTGTATGCAGTATATAAGACAAATGGTTTTGAATAAATAAATAATAATATTAGCCATAATACTATCTAATACAGTAAAACTTCTTTTGTACGTTTCTTACATACACATTTATATTTTTAGTAAGTCTTGGCAAAATTTCTATACTTTCCATGTTAATTTATTTCAGTTGTACACTCTTAGACAAAAAAAATGACCGAGCTCCAGATTCTATATCTGATTCGGAAGACTTTTTGTGCATTCGTCAGAGCATGATACACACGCGGATGAATTTCTTCTGTCGTAAATGTTTCCAACACTCCACTGCCACCACTATATGATGATTATATAACATGCTTCTTAAAGAGTCATCGTCTCTCTTGCATAGCGTAGTCGGTAGCATTGTGGTCTTGTATTCGAAAGGTTTCGAGTTCGAATCTCAGTCTATAATTTGTTTTTTCATTCTCATTTTTTACTTCTTGTATACTGATAATAACCAATATTGTGAAATATTTAACAGAAAGTTAATATTTACAAAGGGCAAGTTAGATACATAATAGCAATCCTTTCCCTTTTATCTTATATTTAAAGAGACTAAACGAAATCTTCTCGGATAGAAATAAACAAAAATAAACCTTAAGTAAAAGAAATCCTTCTCGGATAGGAATAAACACACATCATCCTTTTCTTTGTATTAAACAAAATAAAGAAATACATCTCAGAGACCAATAAACAAAAATCAAAATAGACAAAAAATTCAATACCGGGTATGTAATCCTTCCGCATCTATAACCGCCTGCATTCTTCCGGGTACACGACCTTGAATCGCCTACACAAGAAGCTAGACTGTTGCCATGGAGCTATTACAAAGCAGATATGTAACGGCACTATTTACAAGTGTAGTCAATATCTGGAGCACATTGGTTTTGTCTTTAACTTTATTCATCTCGTTTTTGCAATACTATTAATATTATGATGATGATAATGATGATAATAATAATAATAATAATTATTATTATTATTATTATTATTATTATTATTATTATTGTGTTTGTAATACTATGAATATTATTATTGTTATTATTCTGGTTGTTGCATTATTATTATTATTATTATTATTATTATTATTATCATTATTATTATTACAGTTTTACCACAGAGCTATGACACACACACCGTTCAAACTGTTGTTTGCCGATATAAGAGTATGTTCTTGGATCTCGCTGGTTTCGTCCTTGCTACTCTGATTTTAGTCTTGTGTATCAGGTGCACAGCCGAATGGAACTTAGACAAATTTACGCTTGAAGAGTCTGGTCATTTTTTTTTTGTCTAAGAGTGTACGTTTTTCGTTTATATGTTTTTTACACTTATACAATCATATTTTAAACTCCAGGAGATATGAAACGTTATTTATATGTTCCAAATTAATTTTGTTCAAAATTAGGTTCGCATGAAAATGTAATAACATAAAAATGCAACATGTGTTCTATATTAAAACGCGACATACTTTGCAATTCGTAGAAATTCCAAGCTGACCATGCTTGCCTCCACCAATCTTGTGTTCTTTAATGACGGTGTTAAGGAGAATCTGCATGATTCAACTTTAAGCATTCAAGCAATGCAAGCAAGATTGATATTTATTATCTTAATTGAATGTGCGTTTTAAACTTGATTCTTTCAGTATTCTTCCCAGATTGCACGCGTACATGCAAGGAAAATTGAACCGTGTAGGTAGACGCAGCTTTACTGCCTTAGGAACAGTGAAACATTTTGTGAATAAATTACGGAAAAGTTATCATAATTTGAGGGCATGGTTTATTCCTTAGGAGTAAGCCGTCCAAAATAACGGACCTTTTTTTGTGTGTGTGTGTGTGTGTGTGTGTGTGTGCGTGCGTGTGTGCGCTTTTTTTTTTATATCTTCTGCATTATTCCCAAGAAACTAGTTTGATTAATTAAAATGTGTCTTAGTGAAACTTACAGCAGAGTCCGTATAGGCCAGTTTCTATCTGATGCTTTTCCAATTCACTGCGGGCTAAAGCAGGGAGATGCACTATCACCTTTACTTTTTAACTTCGCTCTAGAATATGCCATTAGGAAAGTTCAGGATAACACAGAGGGTTTGGAATTGAACGGGTTACATCAACTTCTTGTCTATGCGTATGACGTGAATATGTTAAGAGAAAATCCACAAACGATTAGGGAAAACACGGAAATTTTACTTGAAGCAAGTAAAGAGATAGGGTTGGAAGTAAATCCCGAAAAGACTAAGTATATGATTATGTCTCGTGACCAGAATATTGTACGAAATGGAACTATAAAAGTTGAAGATTTATCCTTCGAAGAGGTGGAAAAATTCAAATATCTTGGAGCAACAGTAACAAATGTAAATGACACTAGGGAGGAAATTAAACGCAGAATAAATATGGGAAATGCGTGTTATTATTCGGTTGAGAAGCTTTTGTCATCTAGTCTTCTGTCAAAAAATCTGAAAGTTAGAATTTATAAAACAGTTATATTACCGGTTGTTCTGTATGGCTGTGAAACTTGTACTCTCACTCTGAGAGAGGAACATAGGTTAAGGGTGTTTGAGAATAAGGTGCTTAGGAAAATATTTGGGGCTAAGCTGGATGAAGTTACAGGAGAATGGAGAAAGTTACACAATGCAGAACTGCACACATTGTATTCTTCACCTGACATAATTAGGAATATTAAATCCAGACGTTTGAGATGGGCTGGGCATGTAGCACATATGGGCGAATCCAGAAATGCATATAGAGTGTTAGTTGGGAGGCCAGAGGGGAAAAGACCTTTGGGGAGGCCGAGACGTAGATGGGAAGATATTAAAATGGATTTGAGGGAGGTGGGATATGATGGTAGGGACTGGATTAATCTTGCTCAGGATAGGGACCAATGGCGGGCTTATGTTAGGGTGGCAATGAACCTCCGGGTTCCTTAAAAGCCAGTAAGTAAGTAAGTAATATCTTCTGCATTGGAGTTTGAAATGTAATACATCACAGAGCTTTGGCTCTAAGCAAGTAAGATTTTGTACAAATCTTATCTAAGTCCCACATATGCAACATTTAGAACAAGGAAACATTAATTCTTAAAGCCCAAAACAGATTGTTCTTCTGGAGTGAAGAGCTCAAGGTATGTGACTCTATGTGCCAAAAATCGTACAATTTGGAAAGAATTCCTACAACTCCCTCCCCACATGTCAATTGTCAATTGCAGGTCAGTTGTGCAACAGACCTTTACTTGCTGCAGGCATTAATATGAAGTAACCAACTTTTCAATGGACTAGACACTGTACTGGTATTGAATGTTGTTTTGTTCCACAGGTTCAGGCTCCTAATGTCACAATGCCTACGATGGGTGGTCCTATGGGACAGCAGGGACAGGGTCAGCCCCAGGCAGCACCTCCCTATGGCCGTGCAGGAGCAGGTCCAGGCGGAGGACAGGGTCCTCCACCACCCCATGCCACCCAGCAACAGCAGCAGCAACAGCAGAACCAGTTCCAGCAGGTTAGTGCAGTATTTTGTTACTGTGAATGAACTGCAAGAAGAGGATACACTTTTGGAATTATCTATTTTGATTAAGTTGATACGTGCAGGTCAGTTCTTTTCTGGTGACACCACGTTCTTGGGAATGCTTTGGACGAGTAGAACTGGGAGTATTGTTTGTTTCGATAGGTGTTGGATTAGTCTTTATATGCAGTGTTCATGTTCACAGATCTCTCTAGTCCACACCTGTGGAGTAACAGTCAGCGCGTCTGGCTGCAAAACCAGGTGGCCCGGGTTCGAATCCCGGTCGGGGCAAGTTACCTGGTTGAGGTTTTTTCCGGGGCTTTCCCTCAACCCAATATGAGCAAATGCTGGGTAACTTTCGGTGCTGGACCCCGGACTCATTTCACCGGCATTATCACCTTCATATCATTCAGACGCTAAATAACCTGAGATGTTGATACAGCGTCGTAAAATAACCCAATAAAATAAATTCACAGATCTCCAGTGCTAAGTTTTGAAGTATAGTTGCGTTAAGAGAGGACTAGACCTTCTTCCATAGCATTTATTTATTTGTTTTGTTAATTAGTGTTCTTGTAAAGTAAAATAAAGTACTTAAGTTATTGAAAGCTTCGTTTTATTGCGTTTGAAGCAGACTCAAGATGTCACGTAACCATAACATTCATGTATTATTTTCCAACAGCAGCAGCAGCGAATGAGGCAGCAAATGATGATGCTGCAGCAACAACAGCAGCAGCAACAGCAGCAGCAGGGACCAAACCAGCAACCAAATCAGCAACCAGCACTGGTGGCTCATCTGCGACAGCTACCACAGCAACAGCAGCAACAGCCTGGTGGAAATCAGCCAACCCAGCAACACAATCCTTATTCACACCAGCCTCCTCCATATTGAATTCAGAGATTCTGCTAATGTAAGCATCACTTTTATGAAGAATGTACGTCAGAGGGGATTAAATTGTTTTCTTTCGTTGTGTGGTTATAGAAGGTTTCTATTAAATTTAGTACAGCAATTCAGAATGTAGAAATGCATAGTCAAAACTTTCAGAGATAGCTTCATGCTAAAGAAAAGTTAATTGATTGGATCATGAATGCTTTATACTTCATTTGCACAAACTTAGTACAGTGTGGACTTAATGGAAGGAATGTGGAAACAGCTATTCTTCACTCATGACTATATCCGTATTGGAGGTTTTCAAGTCGAATAGATCATGTTTTACTTTTAAAATAAAGGACTAATAGAATAACAAGATTCGTTGACAATATTCTTGCACATCTTCATCCAGGGGGCCTGGGTTCGATCTCTGGTCAGATCTGGCTGGTTTTTGTGGTGAACAAAACAGACGTTGCAGAGGGTTTTTCTCGGTGTACTCCCATTTTCCTCTTCCATTCCACCAATACTCTCCACTTCCTCCTCATTTCTTCTGTCATCTGTAATAGTAAAAATAGGCTGGGCTGATGTCTGAGGGTAGTATGGGTTTCTGATGCTGATCTAGGTTATAAGGACTTGGGGCTCCAGGCTCATCAGTAGCTGATGGGACTTTATGCCTGTCAACGTCGGATTTATGAATGCCACCCTGGCCATCAGACTTTGACAGTCATCGCATATAAGGTGTACAGTGGACCTAAATGGTTTTAAGTGCAAGTTCCATCCTAGAACCAGCTGACGTGAAATATATCACCAATCTCAAAAAGGCAAAGTAATTTTCATTCAATCAATCCTTGCACATCTTAACCTATTTGGTGTATCACAGTTTCAATTGTTTGCTGGATTGTCCTAAACTGCTCTCATATTTTGTGTTATAAAGCTGTTTTGAAAGTCTGTTATTCACCATCCTCAGCATGATGTTTCGAAATTACTCTAATTTCAAAATAAATTCCAAATTAGTTGCATTCTTAAGGCCCGGTTTTATAAATATGGTTAATCTAAAGATTATGTTAAACCTAAATTAAAACTAACTGTGAGTTTAACTCAACGTGCTGTATTACAGAGTCTCGGTTAAGTTAAACCGTAGTGGAATATGATTGGTATTAAATTACTGCTAGAAAAGAAAGGAAGACGATTGCAACTGTTCAGTTTTACTATTTATTTAAAATAGTCAACTTTCCTGGAGAATCTTCATTAAGAAACATCTTTGTTCTTCGATATCAGAGAGAGTATCATAAAAAAAACCTAAAGTGGACCAATACCGAGTACTTCAGTATGCTTGTCAGACTTAACCTCAAATAGTTTCTTAATGCTGGCTACCAACGTTATACTCCCAAACACAATGCAGCCAAACTAAACCTTGCATGACCATCCGCGACGTAACTCCATACAGAATCAACTGAATAATGAAGTAATATTATTAGTGTGCGTATTTTATGTGTTGTCTAGAATATTTATGAATCAGAATTCAGTCAAAAATAAAATTATTTTTATGAGTCTAGTAAAATTAGGTAATATTATATTAGTGTGTTTATAAATCAGGCCCCATAGTAAATCTTACCAGGAGACTGTCTGCCACACACAATACAATGCGCAATAGGTTTATGGTAGATTTATGGACACCTTTGAAATCTTCAATCGTTTTCAGTATGCCTACTACCAGAGGGAAAATAGTGCAACACAACTAGTAACTAATGCAGAGATTCAACAGAATGTTTTCAAAAATAAAAAATAAATTATTTATCTTTTCAAATAACCTTTAAATTCACATATTTTTGCACTCTCTCACTTTCCTGTTGCATGTTGTATCCGAGTTTCAATTTTTCGAAACAAGATTAGGACTATAATCCTAATTCTGAAGGTTAAAACTGTCTGTTTCGAAAGCTTCAATCTGTTTTAAAACTTATGTATATTTCAAAGTGGTGCACTTTATTTCGAAAAATTCTTGGCCACCGTGGTCATTCAGTAATATTGAGCACTCACTTATCGTCACTCATAAGTTCTTGGAAAACATCTGCAATATCCATGTATATTGCAGGAACTGCCGTCTTGTATGTTGAGTCTTGAACTGCAGTTTAAACGGCAGAGAACTGCCTATCAAGTTAAAATCAAGTTAACTGAAGTTTAACTGGTAGTTAAGGTTTATAATATGAAGCAGAACGAAAAACTTCAGTTTAAACTGAACATAAAGTTTAAACGACGTTTACAATACCGGCCCTAAGTCTTTTTACAGAATATCGTTCACTTTCTGTCTTATGGCGCAGAGTGAGTAACTTAAGATTCTTATCATTTATTTCATCCTCTGATTGAGGTTCTGACTGATATATACATCTGTTATCAGGCTGTACATCTCACTTGACGATATGTGTCAGAGGAAGAACAATATTGTTTGTATACATCTGAAGTCTGATTAGTGTAATATGTAACTAGTCAGCGATGTATGCAATGGAGGAGGAAAGGAACTGGCCATCCTACCCCATTATCTGCTGGCTTAGTTGCCTCATGAGAGGTGCCTTGTTGGTATGACTTGTGAGGTTCAGACCTGCCTTTGAACAGTTGACTAAACAACAAAACATTAATTTCATTACCAGTCTTCTTTGTTCGTAAGATTTTTTGATACCTTACTTCCGTATGCCAACAGCAGTCGTGTTGATGTTTTGTAGAGCTGGAATAAAATATTTTACAGTAAAGACAATTTAGTTACCTGTATACAATTTATGGCTTTTTTTATTATAATTTTGACAAATTTGATATTCTGGCAACAGTATAATCTACTGCTCCATAGTACGTTTAACAATATCATAGATACCTCTTGTACGCAAATGACCAAGTTCTTCCCACTAACACAGAAGATGAACTACATTACTCAATTCACCATCTTAATATTACTGCACAAGATTTTAACAAGGAAATCTTAAAAACAAAAACAAGGAAAATTACCCATCCGAAGTAAAATTTGTATTAACAATTCAATATTGAAACAAGTAAACTCATTTAAATATTTAGGTTATATCTTAACATATCTTGAAAAATGCAATTTAATACTCAAAATTCAAAATTATACAGATGCCTCAGAATTATGAACCAAGTTTTTAAAACAACGAATGTCCAGAAACATACAAGATTGAAGGTTTACGAAGTTTTGACAAGACCCATTCTCTGTTATGGCAGTGAAGCATGGACCATACGAATCCAAGATGAAAAATGCATAACTCCTGAAATAAGATTTTTGAGAATAAGTTTCGGATATACTGTAGTCTTTTGGATTACAAAAGAAATGAGATAATAGTTATGAACTCAAAATACTCTCTATAGCCGAATATCTCCATAACTATAGACAAAATTGGTTACAACATATGAATAGAATGCAATGTTCCAGGATACCAAAACAGATGCTACGCTACATCCCCAGAGGAAGAAGATCTATGGGTCGACCATTCCGAAGATGGCAGTAGACTGTAACAGACCACTATGTCTATTACTTAACATGCAGATGATGACGATATCGTATCTTGAGAAATCTGTTTCTGAGTCTGTATAAATCGTTCTTTTCATTGCGTTAATGTCCTCCATTTGGATTAATAAGAATTGAGATTGCTATTACTTGATAATTTCTAATTAATTAATATATTTTTTATAACTTGCTTTTTATTGCTGCCATATATTTTGTCAAGATTTGGAACTGGCATTGATAACTTCCGTTATTGAGACCTACATTAAAAAATATATGTAATTAAAATTCTGATGTTTAATATCTATTTATATATAGATGAAGTGATAAGGGAATGGAAAAGAAGATAAAAATCCGAATAAAGATTTCAAAAGAAATAACAATGAACATATTTTTTTCCATTATAGCATAAGGGAATTAAACTACATTGTAAAAATCAATAAATGGATTAGTAAGCTGTCTTTCCAAGCATTGTAATGTACAGATTTGCAAAGATCAAAATATTAGCTTTTTCAGAGAAAGAAATCTGTAAAAGCAAAATTTGTATAGAATAGAATTATTGGCTCAGTGCAGTTCTGTGAACAAAAATTGATGCAACATTATTCATCCAACTTTATCGTCATCACCATTACCACCGTGGCCTGTTTCAATCCAGTCTAATGACAAATGACATTACGACACTAACTCATTATACAAACCAGATTCTTCAGGAAGTGTGTTGCAGGAATTGATATTGTGTATACATCTGAAGAGAAGAATCACTGGAACAAAGCTTGTGTAAATGAATGCTTAATATTCCATGTGATACAAAAAATTTTTTTACATGTAAATACAAACAAATGGTCTAGGAATATTTTAAAACATGTAAACTATATGTACCTAATTTAAAAGAAATATAGAGATATTTTATTTGTATAAAAGACAGTAACATTATTTCAAGTTTTCATTTAAACCTCAACTCCTGTCACATATAACTAGGAACCTGAATTTTTAGAATCTATTTTCATCAAAATTAGTATTTATTTTTTCTGAAATTAGCCTCTATTTTTTCCAAATTAGCATCTACTTCTTTCCAAAGGAAACGTTGTGCTTACTACCTTTCATTTCTCAAAAGATAACATTGTGAACAGTTCGGTGTTTGCTCCTTCAAATTACATTGTCTGCGTGAAACAACAACACCATACTGTGATAAAACACGTTCACTGTCATCATTGTTTGTTGGTGTCTACAATACTTGCAAACAACATTCTGAAAATGCTTTATTCTCTAACGTGGCAATTACAGAATTTACAAAAAACTGTCTTAGCGTCTGAAGCATAGAGTCCGTGAATGGAATATTGCTGGACTTTTATGAGCAGTTACAGTTGTTCGCCCATTTTACGAATTGTGTCTCACAAATTCAACCAACTCTGCCAATAAAACTAGAATAACTATCCAACTCTGCTGTGATCTCAAAAGCAAATGGCTGAGTAAACTGGAGCGACGCATTTTAGCCCAACCCATATCAAATATAGAACTTAATAATCAATATTACGATATCTATATCAATAATCTGTCCTTCATTATCAGTATATGAAATTTATTGAATCGAGTGGACAATAATTGATAGAGAGATAATCGATCGACATATTTTGAGTATTTAAAAAGTGCCTTTAATTTTTGTGTATATAATAGCATTTTACTGATAAATCGCTATGTATTTTGTATTGATCATAAACTTGGCAACTGACGAGCTGAGCATTTGCTAGTCAGTGCAGGGAAATGAGCGCCAAGCTGAGCTGCTCAATGTGAGCATGAGTGCTCCACTTGGTTGTCGGTTTTTTCGCGAATCCCCTTGGGTGTTACATTACAAGTCAGTACAGGTAAGCGAGTAGTGCAAGTGAGCACGGTTGCATCATTCAGTCGCACAGTGGGTCAGAACGCAAATCTAGTTGGACAATATTAATATGTATGTAGCACATATGGGTGAATCCAGAAATGCGTACAGAATGTTAGTTGGGAGATGGAGGGAAAAAGACCTTTGGAGAGGTCGAGATGTAGATGGGAGAATAATATTAAAATGGATTTAAGGGAAGTGGGATATGATAATAGAGACTGGATTAATCTTGCTCAGGATAGGGACCGATGGCGGGCTTATGTTAGGACAGCAATGAACCTGTGGGTTCCTTAAAAGCCATTTGTTGTTGTTGTTGTTGTTGTTGTTGTTGTTGTTGTACAAACTTTGATTTAGTGTCTGTAAGAAGAACTACCTCCTTCACAGGGTTGCGTTTAGACAAAATTAACAATTCCCCTGTGTAACAGATTTATATTAAACTCTGTACAGGGGTCTGAAGTAGCATTTATTTTTTGTGTTCAAACTCTGATTACATTTCTATAAGAGAAACTACCCCTTTAGTTAATCCAACGGATTTTTATAAAACTTTCCACAGGAATTACAGGTACAATCTATTTTTCTGTGCACACACTCATTACGTTTATATAAGAGGAACTACCCTTTTATATGGAGTTGGTTTTAGAGAAAATTAATAAAGTCCCTTCTATGTAACAGATTTTTATTAAACTGAACGCAGGATCTTCTTTTGCAACTCTTGGCTCAGTTACATCAAGCAAATAGAAAATATTCTAATGAATTTTATATTGACCATTTATATTTATATTTATATTTATGTTATATTTATATTTATATCAATAGTCTCTAGACACATACCATCTCAAACAGCAGAAATAACCAAAATGCTCTCTCAATTAATAACACTCAATAAAAGAATTGCATTCCAATGGATACCATCCCGTTGTGGAATCCTGGGAAACGAGAATGTGGATGCTTTAGCAAAGAAGGGCAGCACTGCTACTTATAGACCTGTTACTAAATCTATGTATTACTCTGTGAAAAGATGTATTAAATCTACATACTTAGACTTCAACAAACAAAATTTGATAATACAATCTCAAGGGAAAAAATGGAACTCTCTGCATCAAAATCCACAGGTAATTCCCGATTTACCATGCAAATCGTCTGTAGCTGCATTTAGATTGGCAACAGGCCATGACTGTTTGGCCAATCACCTGCATAGAATTGGAATATATCAGTCCCCTAACTGCCCATTGTGCAATTCAAATGAAGAAATGGATTCGGAACACCTCAAAATCTGTGCTTCAGTGGCTGACCATGACAATATCTTTGAAAAATATTGGCGTGCAAGAGATCAAATGACCTTATTGTCAAATGCCTGGCGTTAGAAAACAACAACAACATATTGACCACTGGTTTCTTGATTTTTCAAAATATTCCATAAATTCGATGCACCATAGATAGATTCGCTTGCCACCATCATTTCTGATTTTTCTCCTTCTTCTTTTGCAAATAACATCATCCCATAACAATGAATGCAACACTCGCGACTCCTATATCCAACATCTCAAACGAGAATGAAATATGGAGTAATTCTGAGCTGAGCATTCAAAGTGAGCATTCGCTGTGCACACGAATGCTCACTTTACAACATTTTGCTCTCTGTGAGCATTACAATACTCGGCTCAAATTATTGCCGGTTTAATGTGTTGTAAAATACATATACCAGGGAAATATTTAATAAACAAGAATTAGGGATAACCTTTTAATTGAAAATTTGTATTCAGTATATGGTACAGTAGAACCCCCATTATCTGTCAACCTATCAACCGATTAGCGTATTATCCAACTGCCTTTCTCTCCTTCTCATCATATTTTTTCTGCAGCAAAAAGATAACAATAATAATGAAGTACTGTAAATTATGTTAGTACGCATTTTTTTCTAGAGACGTTTATTACAAACTTTTACTGTTGTTACACAGTATACAGTAGGAATGCTGCTGCTAGGAACAGAAATAGATATTAATACCCCAAGAACTTCCACACAATTGCAAACCCATGTACTATTCAGTCATTTTCCTACTGTTCAAGTAGACTGTATAATCTCTATGCAAACTGTCTTTTGCGGATGTCAAAAAGAAAACTGTTGTGCTAAGTAGATCTATATAAAAAAAGAACAAATAATTGAGCAGTTTGGGAAAGCAAGAAACTGTGGCTCATCTCGCATCAGAATACGAGATTGGCATTACAACTCTGTGCAATTTAATCAAATGCAAAGATAAAGTGTTATGTATTATTGCACTTCATTGTGTTTATTAGTTAATAATAATGCATAGTGTAATATGAAGATGCCAGTGCAGTGTAGCAGACGCTTTAAATTACGAAACTTCAAGAATTAATGGACTTACTTTATGAAAATTTTATCGTACTGATTAATAAATTTTTTCGATTAATTATTCAAACCACCCCCTTCATTACCATGGATAATATAGGTTCTACTGTATTTATGTAGACCTAACTAAAATAAAAATGCTGCCATCATAAGAATCAACCAGTGACTTGAACTTTAGTGTCAGTTGCTAAATATTTCAGAATATTTACATATGGCATTAATGATTATTATGATTATGTTGCCAATCCTTTGCTTCATGGCTTTCAATTTGTTAAAAAATTAGTAATGTCCTCTGTTAATATTAAATTATGCCAACCCTGCCAGATTTGTTATATATAAAGGTGAACCGTAAGTAAAGTCATTAATTTCAGGGGATATTCTTTGAGATATTTCAAACAAAAAACTTTAATACGATTTCGCTTTCTTTTCGAGATAAAAATTATTTTATATGAAGCATTTCATACCATGTTTTGGGAAGGTCATTGATTGAATTCCCAATATGCTCAGTCAATTTAAGAGAGCAGTGTATTATGATAATAAATGATTGGAATAATTTTAGTTTTGTCCTTCAAATATGCAGAAATTTGACCCAAACATCACATTTTAAATTCATTTCCAGAACGAAAAGTTACATTTGTTCAGATCAAATTTCTACACATTTAAACTACAAAACTAAAATTCTTTCAGCCATTTATTATCGTAATACACTGCTCTCTTAAATTGACTGAGCATATTGGGAATTCAATCAGTGGCATTCCCAAAACACGCTATGAAATGTTTCATATAAAACCATTTTTATCTCAAAAAAGGAAGCAAAAGTGAGCAAAATTGTATATATGGAGATTCAGATCCAGTTTTGTAACATGCACACTCGAAATTCATTCCAGCAAATTATGCTAGATTCCCTACTGTGCTTACTGTATGACTTTGTACTGTGATCTTTTATGCAATGTCATGTACCGGTAATAAGGAACTTGTAACATTTTGGTTGTTCCCAAAACTCTAGCAACATGAATTTAATGTCAGTGTACAGACAACATTCCTATGACTCTGCATAGTGCCTGTATCCAAATGTTCGTGTTGATTTTGTTTCCGTACTTCTAAACCTTTGATCCTGAGCCATAAATTAGTCGTATTTCAAGTAAAATTGAAGAATAAATTGTATAACAAATTTAATTTGGCATGGTCAAAACCTCATTCACGTTAATTTTTATTTTCTTCTTCTTCTTCGTATTGTAGGATAAATCCTGTCTTTTTCAACATTGCCTTATTCTTATGGTGACCAGCTTTCTCTCCAACGTTTTGGAGGTCGTCCCAAAGGTCTTGGGGTGTCTAGTTTTCCTACCATTGCGATTTTTGGAAGTCGTTCGTCTGACATTCTTGAAATGTGATCTCTCCATCCTTTTCTTCTTCCTTTAATCCATTTTGCCACGTCTTGTTTTTCTTCTAATTTCTTCATTTGTTTGTCTGTCATATATTGTGTATCCTGTAACACTCCTGAGCATTCTCATCTCTGTTGTTGTCATCATCTTTTCAGTTTTTTTTTTTGTTTCTGCTCTGGTTTCTGTTGCATACGTTAGAACTGGTCTTACACATGTCTTGTATATTCGAATTTTGCTTTCTATGGTCATAAATTTATTCTTCCAAATGACATCTCTTAGGAATCCTGATATTGTGTTAGCTTTGATCATCTGTTCTCTTACTTCTTCGTCTAGGTTCTTGTTACTTGTTATTTTTGTTCCTAGGTAGTTGAAGCTCATTACTTGTTCTACTGGTTTATTATAAACTGCCAATTTACACCTTAGCGGCTGCTTTGAAATTGTTTGTGATTTAGTTTTGTCGAATGATATTCTCATGTTGAATTGTTCATCTGTTGTTTGGAATTTATGTAGTAATCTTTGTAGGTTGTCTTCATTTTCAGCTAGAATAACTACATCGTCAGCATAACATACTATTTTGATTTCCTGTTTTCCTAATTTATATCCTGGGGCTGCTTTCTTAGTTTCTTTTACAATTTCATCCATAATAATATTGAAGAGGATCGGGCTTAGACTGTCTCCCTGTCTTACTCCTGTTCTAATAGGTACCTTCTCTATCAGACGGTTGTTTACTAATTTTTATTTTAAAAACTAAATAGAATAGAAGCTTGTTGATTTATTGGTCTCAATGACAACAGTAAGACAAAAAAATATCCCTAGACCATTTGGTTATATTTATTTCATTAGTATCGAGTTATCTCAAAATTTTGATACAAGTACATACAGGAACAAACACCCATTCTTATATAATTTATTTTCTTCTTTTATACAGTTAGCCTACTATCATTGTTAATCATTAGCAACAGATCAAATGTTTGGATTTATAAAATTCTCTGGGTAAAAAACTGTAAGTGATTCTGATAATACAACATACATTATTTACATTTTGTGCCCTCACATGTCATTCATCCAGGCATGTGTGTTCAGTCGTATATTAATGTTGAACTGATATTATAGCTATATTTAGTTGTCACAATTAATCCTTATTTAATCCCTTATAAATTGAAAGCCGTCCCCTCTCATTTTAATGTCATAACAGCAAATAACAGTGACAATTTGGGGCTCTTTGTATTCCTGAGAGGGTGTCACAGGCATCAGCCTAGTGTGTAGGAATGAGTGAGTTTCTTTGAACTGATAAATATCAGATACAGAATTTTTGTGCTTTCCCATTGAATTTTGCGGAAGTACTGAAAATAATTAATGATTATATATTAATATTACTTAATGAAATTTAAAATCATTGGCTGTTTATTTTAAATAGTATATGTTATCATTATTTTAAATAATGTATGTTATCATCAATTATTTATGGAGGAAAATGCCAGATATTTGCATTACTTCCTATGCACACAAATTTTAAACATATTTTATTTTTTATGTTCTATCTTATTTACAGAAAAGATGCTAAATAATTCGAAACATTCAGTTCGTAATTATTTTCTTATAATTTTATTGCCAGCTATTTATTATTATCTGTTTCAGCCATATTCAAAATCATTGCATTACTAGTTCTGACTCTGATGAAAATAATTAAAACTTATTATGTTAAAATTCACTTGAGGTTACTGAAATCAGGAAGTGGATAAGTGACAGTGGTGTTGGAAATTGTTCCTTCTTGGTTCTTGTATTCACAGTTGTTGGTAGTTGTTGCTGGTTGCTTAGACATCTTTCTCATTGCCCCAACCTAAGTATTCCTAAATCACTGATTAACTTTACAACTTCTTTAGCGTGTTAACTTCTAGGAAATTACCTGGCTGACTAGTTTCGAAGAGTTATTCTTCATTGTTCAAAACCTACATAATTTCCTAAAAGTTAACACGGTAAAGAAGTTGTAAAATTAATGAGTGATTATGTAAATGTTAAAAGTGTATATAGAACAATGAAGTATTCCTAAATGTTTGAGATAAAAGGAATATCATAAGTTTGCCAGTTTAGTAAGAGAGTACAATCTCTGATTGTAAGATTATATGAACAACCAGCTTTTGTAGCAAAGTCATCTGGTACTTAAAACTTAATGTCAAAGTCAAGAAAGTACAAAATAATGGAATGAATATTATTTCATTTCGCCATTCCCAGAAAATGTGTTTTTACAAGTTCTTAGATTCTTTTGTAGAAAACAAGAGGTAGCCTATTGATATTGACAAGAGACCCTGCGAATATTGAAATAGAGTTGCGAGATGAAATAGTTTGATTCAATAAAGTCAGATTTAATTTTAATCTAAAGTAGACATATGAAATCAATTAAAATATGATCTTAGTAAAAATACTTCTTACAATGTGAACATCTGGTCTACCGAACATTCTTCTGTGATCACAAAATAAAAGCAGTATACAATGTACAAAATCTGGAGATGGATGAAAGTATCTCAGTGCCAAATGTGGAGACCGTCAGTGGAAATGACTATTCGTTACAAATATCACTAAATTCTTGTACTATGTACATTTGGAAAAATCCATACTAACATTCTAATTGCATAAACTCCTGGTAACACTTTGTCCATCTGTTGCTTTTCTTGTAACCATAAATACATGAAACCACTCTGTTATCATACTGACTGCATCTTGATTTTGAAATTCGCATAGTTCTCTTGTTTCACAAGGTTACAATTGATACCCACCTCCGGAATAAGGTTCTAAGTATATAGGGAAACATACCATATACTCTTATTTCGGGTGAGGGGGTATTCAGTTAATGGAAATCTCTGTATGCTGTGGATTGTAGCAAGTTATTTTCTTATTTTCTTTCTGGCTATTATTCATTGTCCCTCGTTTAATGTTTTAGTACATATTCAAAATATCTGCAACAAATTTTTTTTCTCATTAAAACAAATTCTATATTCAGGCACTCTGTTACTCTCGAATAACTGATGTTTACAACAATTGCAGAGACATAAGAGCCTTGTTTGTCAACAATCCAGTGTGTGTAACTACACAGCTGAGGCCTTGAAATATCAAAGGTGCTAAGTGCCATTTTTTTTTTTTCGAAATTGAGATTTTTGCATTGATATATGTTATGTACCGTTTTAGGTCACATCAATCAGGGCACATGCCATGAGACATCTAAGTAGTTCAACCTGTGACCGGTATATGCAGTGGCGGCTCGTGTCTTTCTTGGATGGGTGTTCACAAAAAAATATGAATAATGAACACACATATATTCTCGTATAGCTGAGTCACAGACAGAGATAAACGAGTTCTAATATGCATGCATCAAATCTACGCATATAAAACCAAAATTAAAACCATTAAAAAAGAGTAGAGTAAAACTAATTCATAGGACTCACCTTCACTGCTGTTGTAGATGGTGTTGAAGATCTGGATTTATTTGTAGAGAAACTCCATTCGCCTAGTTTTGAGTGACACAAACTTATCAGTAACTATTACTGAAGTTTCTAATGTTGTTAACAAGTTATTTTTTCCGCTGCCAACATAGTCAATGTATTTAAACGGTTTTCTGTCATGGTGTTACGGAGGAATGTTTTAATTCTCTTTTCATTTAATACACTCACAATCTCACACACGTCCGTCTCCAAACTTCAAGTACTGTATTACTGTTTCAACTTTCAATATGCACCAATGGAGCTTGTATTTTCCTTACTTTGCTGAACAAAAGACAACAGAATCAGCCCCCGTCCATAACAGTATTTTCAAAAGAAAGAGTAAAGAGAGAAAACGAGGAAAGAGGGAGAAAGGAACACGATGCCAGACCCAAGTGAGATGGAGCATCTCTGTTTCTCTGTCACTAGCACGTTAAGACTTGTGCGAGCCAGAGCTATTGTAACCATTGTAACAAACCAGAAAATATTCTCGCCTCAGGCTACTTCCCCCTGCTAGAGAAAAATTGTGCGAGCTGCTGTCAACGTGTCCAATGGAGGTTTAAAGACACACGTCACACGAAAGGGACATTCTCTCGAGACAAAAAAAAATGTAGGAACGTCATTGCACGTTGGAAAGTAATAGATGTACCTGTAATAATATTAATACAGTAATATGTATGATTATTGTTGGTTTTTAAGGTGTTCACGTGCTCCTGTGCTCATATAGAGGAACTGCCGCTGGATATATGTCTGGACAGTATTCTATAGGTCTTTGTAGCACCAAATAACTCTATTTCTTATATCCGCCTCTTAGCGTCTTTGTTATTTTAAGGCCTTAATTATGTACTAGTACGAAGTATACTAATGGAAAATGGATGAGACCAGCTGAGAAGAGCCAGTGACTTAGTTGTCAAGTGCTCATCATTGGAAAGCAGCGCAAAACTGAACTTGGGATATTGGATAATGACCAAAATGTTACATGAGACTAAATTCAGTATTGTTGAAATCAACTGTACTTTATTAGTTTTTTTTTTTTTTTTCAGTATTGTTGAAATCAACTGTACTTTATTAGTAATTTTTTTTTTCTCTCTGTGAAGAGATATGAGTAATTTGTGGTACTTCCAGTCATGTTTTAACTTTTTAACACTTCAACTAGTTTATTTATTGTAAACAAAAGAATATATAGTAAGATGTATGAATGAAATTATTTTTATTATTATGTACAACAGAGAAGTAACAGAAACTCAGATATAGGTCTGAAAATATTAATTTATGTTTTAAATAAATATTTTTCACACCAAGAATACGTATTAAATTATAAGATAATAAAGAAATGTAAACAAGAATATATCATCTTTGTAAATATCTCAGTTTTATTTATTTCATAAATGTCTATTCCATTTTATGACAAATGTACAGAGCGTCCCAGCGATAAGTACCGGTTTATTCTTCGGCCGCTAGTCGGTATGGTGATTGAGTGACCATTGGCAATTGGACTCTAATTATTTGCCTAAGGGCATTAATTGACAAGGCTGATCTATGTTACAGCCAGTGGTGTCATGTATATCTGAACTGATTGAATTGTTTATTTTTGCATTTTGTTTCCGAGATATTAAAAAGCTAGAGTGTTTTGTGTTGAATGATCGTTCTTTCTGTCTTTAAAAAAACCTAATTTTTTTAACTTGCAAAATTTAAAAAAAGAAGTTGTTAAATTTGTTGCTGTTTATACAAGTGGTTCAGGTGGACAGGATTTTAAATTTAATTAATGTAGTTGCTATGTAGGCTATTATATCTTTATAGCTCAATTGATTAGGTTTGTAAATTGAATCATCTGCTTGTTATATACCAGTATATTTTTTGTAGAGCCACCAACGTAGCTCAATTGGCAGACTCGCTAGCCTGCTGATCTGGAGCTGCGTTCGGGCTTGAGTTGGATGCCTGTTTGGCGTGATTAGCTGGTTGGGTTTTTTCTGAGGTTTTCCTCAACTGTAAGGCGAATGCCAGGTGATCTGTGGCGAATCCTCGGCCTCACTTCATATTGCCAAAAAATTATAATCTTGTAAAATTTTGACTTGTTCCACATCTTACAGCTTCAATGCTAATGTAAGATCTATGGAATACAATAAATGAAATTTAAAAAATGAAAAATCAAGCTAGGATAGTTCGCAAGATGGAAACAACACTGAGACTCAAATTGTGAATTTGGGGCTATTCTCTTTGCGATTGTATGTTCCAGAACATTGAAAATAGGTAAAAAAACAAACTCAAGATATAACTTATAACTTTGCCTATATCCTATTTTAATTTCGGATACTAACAATTTATCTTTTGAGGCAATATGGGGTGAAGAAAAGAGTGAGAGCATCATATTATACCGGTACATTGTTCTAACACTCTATTATTGTCACACTGTCTGCTGTGAAAATTCAAATGTTGGAAATTTAATGGAGAAAGCATTTCCAACGAAGTAATAATTTAAGAATAATTCGGCACGTTTTATGGTACCTGTGTGTGTGCTTGTTTAAGGGAATAGGGACTAAGAAAACTTTCTACAAAACTTTTAAGAAAATCGGCCTGTGACCTGCAACACATCAAAGGAGAGAGGTGTCCTTTTTTTTAGACATTCCCAGCTAGCAAGAAGTGGCCAATGGTTTCACTGTTGATTATATAGCCCTCTTGGTTTTATGGAATCTTTATGCGTGCGCGTTTAAGGGAATAGGAACATTGAAAATCTTTTGAAGCCTTGCCTGCAACATGTAGGTAATGCAGGTATTGCATTTTAATAAAGGTTTTGTTCGAAAATAACCTGCTAAAGGACAAAGAACAGGTGAGTTGTCTAATTTTTCGATTTTCAGAAGCAGATCAGTAGATTTCTAGAAAAAAAAATTTAGACACTGCAAATCAGCAAAATCAGTAGTCTGACAACACTGGTCTCTGTATACTATAGGTGGTGAAAAACAAGAGGAGTAGGAAAAATTAACTGTCCAGTCCTGAGAGGATAAAAAGTCAAATGAGAGACTGAAAATTCATGAACATATTATAAATGGGAACTATAAATATATTCTAGATGAATAAAACTAATTAATAATATTGTTATAAGCACAGAAGAAAAATCCTAACCATGCAATGTCATTGGAAAAATCATGTATTAAATTTTACCACGGCCATCTTAATCATGTAGAGCAAGGTAGCTTAATCATCATCTGGATCGAGATGGCCGAAGTCAGAAGGAAGAAGGGGGGGATATTTGTTTATTAGTGGAAATGATGTTAACAAATCAAGTAGTTAGTTCTTTTACTTGATTTATTGCAGCAAAGTTTGAACGTTTTCAAATTTCGGAATTATGCTGTATGAATATTATAAAGTTTCTTTGAGAACTTCCAAATAGTGTAATCAAGTCTGAGAGTTATGGTACTAGCTAGTTGAATAGTCCTTTGTCCGAGGAAAACGTTAAGGAGTATAATTATAAGGCTGAAATATATATTATATTAATTTATTTCGTGTGAAGTGCTCCAAATTCTGTGTGACGTGAATGCAGTTTTTAGATTCTATACTTTGCAGCATCGAACATTCATAATTCTCTCTATACAGTGTAGTAGAGGTTAATTCCATTGTATTTTTTTGAGTTCTCCACGTGTATAGTTACATGCCCTTTAAAACTTGAATGATTAATTTTTGCGAATTACATATACATTATTCCTACCATATATTGTTTATAATAATCATCGAAATGTGTACGTCTGTTTTGTATTGCTCGTAAAGGGAAGAAGAGGCTTACAGTAGAAAATGTCTCAACCTAAAGAAAAAAAAGTAAATAAGCTTAGCCCTAAAACAGAGGCGAATAAAAGTCAGATTAATAGTACTGGTTCAGACAGGAATAAAAGAGTGTTCAAAATAATAGTTGTTGGCGATTCAAATGTGGGGAAGACATGTTTAACATACAGGTTTTGCGAAGGCAAGTTCCTTGACAAGTCTGAAGCAACAATCGGAGTTGACTTTAGAGAAAGGACTGTTGAAGTAAATGGAGAAGAAATAAAAGTGAGTAGGGCAGTCAGTAGTGTGCAATGAGTGAAAAATAATATGTTTACATGTTAAACAACGTTGTTTTAATGAATTACAGCTGCAACTATGGGACACTGCAGGCCAAGAGCGATTTAGGAAGTCAATGGTCCAACATTATTACCGTAACGTCCATGCTGTTGTTGTAGTGTATGATGTAACAAAGATGTCATCATTTAATGTAAGTACAGTAATACCACAGTCTAGTTTATACAGTCAAGAAGCTCAATACGTACGAAATATGCATCCATAGATAGTTGCTAACCACTAGGATCGCTACTATCGCCTCATCACAGACAGTCTATTGTTCCTAGTACCATCAACAACTCAAGCTGCGTGACTGTGTATACTAAACTGTGGTAATACATTTCCAAAATTTAACTTCATGGTAATGTAGCCTAAGTTACTTGAGAAGTTAACGACCGTTCCTGAAAGAGATAGGCCTACAGAGTAATTAGGATATATGGTACTAGCTTGTGGGAGAAAAACTGTGAGGTCAGTATTTATATTTGAGTAGAAAGTACCAGGGTGAAATTTCGATCTCTGTTATACATCACACAATGGAGAAAGAGAGAAAAAAAAAACACTTTGATTATTGAAAATAACCTCAAAATTCTAGCACACTACTCTAAAGACACGATGTGATCACTGTAAAAGCTATATTATATAAATTCACTCAATCAGCCCCAGATCCTTTCTTTTTATATTCTGTCGCCTGGTGATTTTGTTAGACATTTTCACATACAAGGATGACGTACCTAATCGTAATCCAGTAACAGCATCATTATTTTGGATTACGCGGGTCCGATGTATTTTTTTTTTATAATCATGGCTTACAAAAGCATTCCTTTCTTTGGTTTAGTTCAGCGTAAATCATCCTTTCTTCCCTATGGCCCAGGATAAATTTATTAAAAAGCATACATATACGAAAAGCCAAAACAAAGCAAACCTAACCTGTCACTGATTCTAGACCTTACGAAAACTTCGCTTTTTTTTATCTCTCCAGATATTCACAGCACTGCGATATCATTCCAATAGATGTCTACCAGTTATAGACCTAAGTATTTATGTGTAAAGGACAGTTTTGTTTGAAATGTTTATTTCTTGAGTGGAATTGTGGATATGCAGTGTATGAAATCATATATATACCGGTACCTATACTTAATTTTGTGTCTCTTGTATATTTGTTAAGTAATTACATCTTTCAATTCCATTTGATCATGGAATAACGCAACAGAAATTAGACGTCAGTGCTGTGTGTCGAGATCGAAGATAGTACCAGTATTAGAATACTTTTTTTCCCATGTTTTCACTGTAATAAGGTCATTTTGTGACGGTAATATTAAACTAATCGTAAGTACATCTTTAAACTCAAATCTACCGAATGAATACCACGTACACTTACATGCATATTTCGTATGAAAACATAATAGACATATGTCACCTGAGTGCAGCGGGTGGTAAATATACATTAACAGTTTTTTTATGGTAAAAGTGTTGAATACGTGACAAGATTGCTGTTCTTATACTTCCACAGGCCTATCGTATGGCTCAATATTTCGTTCACTTACATAACACAATACCGGTACTCGATATTACTCGCTAAAAGCAACAGGAATTGATGGAATCCTCACTGAATTAGTGAAATATTTGGGTGAAGATAAGAAGAAAATTCTGTCTTTTTGCAACGAAATATATGAGAAAGGCGAATGGCGTGAAGGTTTTACAGAGTCAGTGTTGCTTCCAATACTAAAGAAAAATTATGCCAAGAAATGTAACAAGTTCAGGACTATCAGCCTGATATCACACTTGGTGAAGATTCTTCTGCGAACACTGAATCGATGTTTAAACTGATGGGGATCCTAAAAAAATGTTGTATGTCTCCCATGATGCAGATGTCTCTGTATTTTGTATTAGTTTTTCCATGCAGCTATTCCCTTGTTCTCCCCATTTAGTTTCCTTTTACTAGTCACAGCTCACTAATCTTGCAGCATGGTACCTCAAATCACAGCTCACTGATCTCTCAGCATGGCTTTCCAAACAACCTGACATCTCTTGCCATACAAAGAACTTCATAAAACTTGAATTTTGCGCATTTTTCTATGTCTGTCTTTAAACTTTTTTCTTTTCAAATGCAATGGAAGTTCACCTTTTTATTTAATTGAAGGATATTTTCCAGATCTGCATGCAAAATATGCTGAATTCACTGCGTAGTTAAATAGAGACAAATGAACAAGCATACTTTTTTCTTCAGAAAAATGTCTTATTTCGATATAACGAAATTTTACTATAACAAAGTAATTTGAAGTCCCTAGGATTTCGTTATTGTGGTAATTTACTGTGCAATCTTGAAAACTTCTTACAACCCGAATTTTTGTAGCGTATATAGTGTGCTTAAAATGTTTGATCTTTGAAAGTAGGTAGTCTGTCCATTGTACAGTTTTATCTTATGCAATTCGTTCTACTTTAATTTTTTCAGTCATTGTCACAATGGATTGAGGAGTGTAACCGTCACAACTTGACAAGTGATGTTCCTCGAATATTAGTTGGCAACAAATGTGACTGCAAAGAAACCCAAGTCGTGAGAACAAATGCAGCCCAGCGGTTTGCTGATATACATAACATGCCTGTAAGTATTCATTGCCACAAAAACATGAAATGATTATGAAAATTATTATATTATATAATATTTCATGGACGTAATTAGTCCCTTGCATAGAATAATATGGTGCACTCAACTAATTCCTCTGCAGGTCAATTATAGTTCTTAAGGTTCACTTTCGCGTGTTCGTGCTGAGTCAAGTCTAGTCCTACAAGGGTGAGTGTGGAAGAAAGCGAAAGATGTTTCATCCTTGCAAGCAGGCAGTGTGTTGCGGAGGGAATAATTGAATGCACGTTACTTTGCCCCTTGACTGTGTTAACTGAGAATTCATGTGAAATGAAATTTTAACGTTTATTTTTATTTTCCTCCTGCAACGGTGGGCCTCTATTTACTTTGTAAAGTTGGTAAAAATGATAAGTATTAAGTAAACACTACTTAAACAATTAAATATTACCCTGCCGTCGAAAGGTATGATAGGGTCGACTGTCTCTTTGGTGAGGTGATACAAAGAAAACACTCCATATAAAACATTAACACTCTCTGTCAACATTTATTAATAACACTTTAGAAAGATGGAAATGAACCAAGGTCTCCAGTTAAGTACAATCACTGAGAATTCACCAACGTATCGACACTGGCTTGCCACTAAAGGTGACTGGACTGGCATTCGTCAATACATTTACTAGTAACGCCATCTGTACTCATAGTTTGTAATTATTAGTAGCTTGCTAGACAAGTCCCAACTTGTCTGATATAGTAGAAATCACTATTACACAACCAAACACAACCAATGTAAAACCCTTGACGAATGCCAGCTTATTCTTTCATACTACATATGAAATCAAACTCCTTCTATTAATCCTAATAGACTTAACATTGCAAATCAAGCTTTCAGGTATAACTCCCTGTAAAGTTGATTTGAATAATTTCGAGGGAAAAATTGTTCCGGGGCCGGGTATCGAACCCGGGACCTTTGGTTTAACGTACCAACGCTCTACCAACTGAGCTACCCGGGAACTCTACCAGACACCGATCCAATTTTTCCCCCTATATCCACAGACCTCAAAGTGGGCTGACAACCATCAAGCAACCAACATTGAGTGCACACTAACTCCGTGTGACTTAAATTGTGGCTTTCTGTTAACGAACAGTGACGTGTATTATGCAAATCAAGCTTCCAGGTATAACTCCCTGTAAAGTTGATTTGAATAATTTCGAGGAAAAAATTGTTCCGGGGCCGGGTATCGAACCCGGGACCTTTGGTTTAACGTACCAACGCTCTACCAACTGAGCTACCCGGGAACTCTACCAGACACCAATCCAATTTTTCCCCCTATATCCACAGACCTCAAAGTGGGCTGACAACTGTCAAGCAATCAACATTGAGTGCACACTAACTCCGTGTGACATAAATTGTGGCTTTCTGTTAACGAACAGTGACGTGTATTATGCAAATCAAGCTTTCAGGTATAACTCCCTGTAAAGTTGATTTGAATAATTTCGAGGGAAAAATTGTTCCGGAGCCGGGTATCGAATCCAGGACCTTTGGTTTAACGTACCAACGCTCTACCAACTGAGCTACCCGGGAACTCTACCAGACACTGATCCAATTTTTCCCCCTATATCCACAGACCTCAAAGTGGGCTGACAACCGTCAAGCAACCAACATTGAGTGCACACTAACTCCGTATGACTTAAATTGTGGCTTTCTGTTAACGAACAGTGACGTGTAGTATGTAAATCAAGCTTTCAGGTATAGAGTTAGGTTAGGTTAGAGTTATACCTGAAAGCTTGATTTGCATAATACACGTCACTGTTCGTTAACAGAAAGCCACAATTTAAGTCACACGGAGTTAATGTGCACTCATTGTTGGTTGCTTGACGGTTGTCAGCCCACTTTGAGGTCTGTGGATGTAGGGGGAAAAATTGGATCGGTGTCTGGTAGAGTTCCCGGGTAGCTCAGTTGGTAGAGCGTTGGTACTTTAAACCAAAGGTCCCGGGTTCGATACCCGGCCCCGGAACAATTTTTCCCTCGAAATTATTCAGACTTAACATTACTAACATATAAAAACCTGTTTAGCTTTCTGGTATGCCAGTCTCGAAACCAACTCAACAATGGTCTCTCTTCGACACTCATACCTCTATAAACACACAGCATACATCACCGCAGCTCGGCTACATTTCTGCCTGTAGTAAGTCACAAACCCCGTTCGATCCCTGACTTCAGCACTCCACATTCCTCCCGAACTGGGTTATCTGTGATTCCCTCATGGATAGTCGTAACACCAACCCACAGCTCTCCCCACCTGTCATCCAATCTTCCTCAACAAGTCGCTTCCCAAGACACGTGATCACTTAAATTCGCTCCTTATACGTGAGGAAAATGAGAGCAATAATGGCGGAAATAAAACAAGCTATCTAAAGGAGAAATAAAGACTAAAAATGGAGAAGAAGTGAAGCCACCTATGAAAGGCGAGGGTAACTAATAATAAAAAGAAAATAATAAGAATAGGAAAGAAAGAAAGAAAAGGAAAGGAAAGAAATGAACATAGTGTGCCGAAACTAAAACGGCACACTCCTAAGGTACAAGCCATGTATCCCATATTTTATATTTGTTCTGTGGTGGCCTTGCATCACACGAGTAGTAACCCCTACTACTTATGTCCAATGTCGGTTAAAAATCCCCTCTACAGTGAGACCAAAAAACTGAATCCTTGAAGTGTGTGATGATCATTGTGACATTCATGATTCGTAAAGATTATAGTGAGAGATTAATTTGAGTGGTATTGGTGGTGATTACTACTACTACTATATCTGCTACTACTGCAGCCACTGCTGCTCCTGCTGCATTTTTTTTTTTTTTTGTCGTAAGACACATTTTATCGCATACAACTCAAAATAAGGCTTTGTCATAGTGACAAAATATCACAAATTCCTTTAAATAATGCGAGTGTTCAGCATATTGTTAATATTTTTTTTAAGACAAGATATTAACTGATTTAACAACAAGCATAAACTGGCTGTTTACCATATGTTTCTGCAGATAGGATATTAGTTGAATCATTAAAAAACTACAAAACTGGGGGCTTTTTTTATAAGTTATGGCAGATACAAAAAAAAAATACACCTTAAAATTCAACACTAAAATCATTATAAAATACAACAAATAACATTCATCGTCCAAAGCAAAGAGCTCTGCAAGTACATCCTGACTTCCACTGTTGACAGTGTCATCATATGGGTTCCATTCTAAATATAGTGAGTCAGTTTCTACCTTGTCAGTATTCCATAACAAATTGTCCTCTGTGCCATTCATAGCATTAGAAATTTTGTATTTTTTAAGGATTTTATCACTATCCTGCCTTCACTTTTCCCCTTGACGGTCAGTAGTTTGGTGATCTCCTTAAAGGACAAATATAATCTAAAAACATTATATTGTGCTCGAAATTTATATCTCAGCTTGTCTGTGAAAATATTCGGTATATGTTCTGCGAAATTATGATGACAAATGTTGTTGTTGTTTTCTAATGCCAGGCATTTGACAGTGAAGTCATTTGACCTCTTGCACTCCAATATTTTTCAAAGATATTATCATGGCCAGCCACTGAAGCACAGATTTTGAGGTGTTCTGAATCCATTTCTTGGTTTGAGTTGCACAATGGGCAGTTAGGGGACTGATATATTCCAATTCTATCAGGTGTTTGGCCAAACAATCATGGCCTATTGTCAATCTAAATGCAGCGACAGACGATTTTCGTGGTAAATCAGGAATTAACTGTGGATTATGATGCAGAGAGTTACATTTTTTCCCATGAGATTGTGTTATCAGATTTTGTTTGTTGAAGTCTAAGTATGTAGATTTAATAAATCTTTTCACGTAGATTTAGTAACAGGTCTGTAAGTAGCAGTGCTGCCCTTCTTTGCTAAAGCATCCGTGATGACAAATGTGAAACAGTAGTTGAATGATGTACCACCAAAAATTTCACAAAATGATGTACCACCAAAAATTTCACAAAATCAGTCAAAGTTGAACATAAGTTTTTTCGTTGAAAAGCTGTTAACTGACTAGTAGTGGGTAAACATTCTCTTTATAACATTGTCATTAATTTCAGTTGTTTGAAACATCTGCTCGAGATGAAACAGAATGCGACAATGTAGAAGCTATATTCCTGACATTAGCTCATAAGCTGAAGAATCACCGTCCTATGATGCCTCCACCTCTGCGTCAAGGAAACAGTCCAAGTGAATCCCTGCATCGTGCTGATGTTATATCCATCACCCGTGAGTCTACAAATTCTGTGTCAGACAATTCAAACAACTGCTGGTGCTGAAAGTACAAGTTTCTAGAAACTGCCTAAAATAAGAAGTAATATATCTAGATAAGCACAGAAGACATTGCTCTCATGAACTATTGTACAGTTGTATAAAATGTAAAGCAACAAGAAACAATAGTATGTACCACTGAGAAAAATTTGTTAAGCTCATTTCATGTCATTTGTTGTATTCCGTAGAACTTAGATCAGCTCCTCAAATAAGTTTAAAATAATGCAAACTTATTTCGTGAGCATATAGTCTATATTTAAAATTACCTCGAAGTACAAGGACCGGAACAAAATTATCAACGTAATGTATTTCATATCTGATGTACTGTAAAAATTAAAACTATGTATGAATATGAAATGTTTTCATAGCTATTCCCTATGGATATAGATGATCATTACTATTATAGCTACTTTTGACAAATCAGATGTAATTTTTAATGGTAACAAATTTAAAGATTCATATATTGTTGAAGTAATATGTATATCATCAGAGATCGTATGTTTAATTACAAATAGAAATGTTTAAATTTACTCATGACCAAAATTTCAGTAAAATTACTACTATAGATTGAACGAGGTGTTTTTGCAGCTATATGTACTGTATATGGTTTGTTACTGTACAGTACATTGTATTAATGCCATGGGCTCCATATTTTATACCACAATGATAGTGCTTAGAGTGATAATGTGCTATTGTATTTACTTGAACATTCCACACTCTCGAATAGGCTAAACTGCACACCTTAACTTTTGTGAGATAAAAAACAGCTTTCCAGAGATACAAACATATTAATGATGACATTCACAGCATTGACAATTATTTTCCATGTTTGTTCCATTTGTAGTTTTGGAGACCTGTAAAATGGAAACCACGCAATATTAGCATCACTAGTAGACTTCTGGTCTCCTAATCCATGTCCCAAACAGTATCATCTCCTGTCCCATCAAGGGTATTTGAGATGCCACAATTCTTGAAACTCTTTTCTGTCAGTGAGGGTGAAATATGAAATATAGCAGAGCCAGCTGCAGAGCAGTTCAGCATTCAGCTGCTTGATTTTCCCTGTGGGATGTACAGGGTATCTGATTTAAGCCATTTATTTTTGTTTAGGCAGCTCAAATATCAGTCTCGACATGTTGGAGGTATTCAATGGTTTTGCATGCAGGATCAGGGGCTTGTATAATGTCCACTGGCATTGTCACGTGAATATTACAAATTGTAGTATTTTGTATGATAATTTATTGAAAGTTTAGGAAGTGTCTTCCTTTTCAGGTTCACATACAGTGGCAGTTTTCTTCTGTTCTCGTGATTTCTGAAACACAAGTATTTTCTCCTTGTATGTGGCCGGGAGTCACTGGGATGGGTGGTTTTCCTTCTAATGATTAGGTCATGTCTTACAAAAGATCTTACAGTCTAATCATGGCTGACTTTAAAGTTCACTTTCAGTTGACACTTTCAGTTCAGTTCAGCATAGCTAAATTGGTTCTTTTCATTACTATACTCCATTAATTTTTCTTCGTTTTCAGAATGTTTAGGTTTTTGTCCACAAGTGCTCTTTTACTTCTACTGAATTGTAACAACATTTCTTTTTTTTTTTCTCCAATCTCTGACGCAGCTTTCATTCACACCAAATTGCATACAGTTGCACCTGTGGTACGATTTCCATGTTCTTTAGCTTCCCTATTATTTTTACTTTTTCAAGGACCGTGAATGATCTCAACTACATGCCTTTTGTACTCCTTTTATACGTAAGAACTCTGTTGAATACTGAAACCCACAACAGAACAGACATAGAATGATACGTCAGATGCATTCGATGCATGCGTGGGATGTGTGGTAGTAGCAATATGAAAAAAAAAATAGGGTCAGTTGGAATAAACCATGGATCCCACTTTTTGACGAGAATTTTTCGGGAAAAAAAGTGCTCGGGGTGTTGAAGTAAATACAGTGTATTTATCTTTCTTGCCTGTGTTGTATTATTTTTATTGTCTTATCAATGAATTACTTCTGTATAATGCAGTTTGTGTGTAGACATTGTATTGACTCTTTCTATTGAAAGTATCCTTTACTTTTGAGAAGTAATATGTTAAGTTGGCAACTGTATGCATTTGTTATTACGTGAGTTGCATTTACATGTAAAATAATATTACACATTCACACTTTTTATTTTGTTGTATAAGTCAGTCAAGAAATTAACGATTGAGTTATTTTTAATGTTACTGGATTTTACTACATTACCTCCGCATAATGCTGAGGTCACGAAAATGTGGGACTCTATTTCCTGTTTCCTTTTGCACCTGAATGGCTGTGACTTCCACAGAATTCCCATTGTTACTGAATGTGTTATGACATAGAGAAGGGAATTTGAAGTAAACTATTTCCAACTAAAGATTGAAGTAGACGTAAACAAAACCAAAATGTATTACTCTGCAATTGCAAGCTAGCTACCAAAGCAGCCACCAGGGCACATTATTTTCAGCAAGCAAGCACGCAGGGCAGCCACCGTCTGATATATTGCAGACAACATTTCAACACATTCATTGAACTAACCAGTAAAATGCTCACAGAGGGTTAATATTTATTATTTCTCTACTGGGAATAGTAGATTTTCTTTTTCTGTAGTTTCGTGATTAAATGTTATTCTTTGAAGAGTAGAGAATTTCTTTAATTCTACAGAAATTTATTTGCGGTTGGCAACACTGAATCTCGCACTGTGTTATACCAGCTGTGCTGATGTGCTCTGTGAAGCTGCAAGTCACCTTGGGAGGGATTTAATGCCTATTGCGCATGCGCGTTGCCATAATATACGTTACAATGATTTAACATGCAATGTCTGAAACTACTAATATAAACATGTTGTTTAAATCGTAAGAAAGTGTTCTTATAAGCATGTTTAATTCACTCGTATTCCATGTATATTATACATTTTATTATTTTAGAAGGAACTATTTTAATGTGAGGAAGAAGATGACAAGCATGAGTTTGGAGGCGTTGTGCGTCCAATAGCCAATCAGGAACCGTTATGCCACGTACATTTATTTACATTTACTTCAGTCTTTAGCTGGAAAGAGAGTAGTTTGAAATAAAAGTGGCAACACACTAGCACAGTCTAGTATATACAGTCACGAAGCTCAATACGTAGTAAATATGCATCCGTAGATAGTTGCTAACCACTGGGATCACTACTATCGCCTCATTACAGACAATGTGAAATAGTACCTGCACAGTCTATTTTACCTAGTACTCTCAACAACTCAAGCTTCGTGACTGTGTATACTAGACTGTGATACTAGCAAACCCATGCACAATGCTTAGGGCATGAATTGAAGTACAGACAAAAAATTAATAATCATAATGTCCATGATATTAACTTAATTTATTTTCAAGGATCTTCAGGAAATGTGTTTAATGTGTAAGGCTAATGAAACTCCTAGTACAGTATTAAAAATTGGCAGGGGACTTATGAAAATCCCAGTGATTGCGTGAAACATCTGTATTCGAATTAAAGTAATAAAATACAATATGTACTTTCTTTAACACTGTACTGTATTTTCATATGTATGTTTTTGCTCCCATGACAAGGCATTACTGGCATACATTACCATTTTAAAACAATGTAATCACTCCTCCACATTAATGAACTCGTCCATGTAGTTTATACATCAAACCCTGTGTAATAATGGACTCCTCTAGGTTCATCTTATGTGTGACATAACCACATCCTATTAGTTCAAGCAACCTTGAGCAACGTCACTGTTTACTGTAATAGGATGTGGATCGTGTAAGAAAGTGACGATTGGCTTCTCTTGCCCTAGTAATGTGAGTGACGTCACAGTTCAGAGAAAAATCTTTTGTATTAAAATGTTACAGTTTTTCTCTCATTGTAGGTCGACTATAAACATTTCACGTCAAAATAACAAATGAACAAATTCTTTTTTCATGACTGTTATGAAATGCCACTATAAATAAATTAGAATTATTATGAAACTTAAAAGAGTAAAAATATAATAATAATGTTACAGAAATTCGTATATTTCATGTAATTTTATTTCCAACTATTGTTGCAGTAGAGACAAATGTAATTTTCTGTTTATTGAAGAACAACGATTATGCATCACACAAAATTGGCAACACTTTAAGTACCTTCTGTGAGAAGGGTTAGTACCGAATTAATTAATAAATTTATTTACTTAATATTAGTATGTTGTGGCACTGTAGTGGAAATGAAGAGAATCTTTAATGACGGGAGCTTTTGGATGAATGGGATGGTTAGAGGTGAACTTGATGCCTAATGGCATAATGAGACAAAAGAAGGTAGACGATTGAAATGCCAGCTGAAAAATTCATGCTAGAATAAAGAATTTTTATATATGATACATATGTGAAAAATGATTCATGTTGAGACATGTGTTGGCAATTTTGAGAGAAGTTCACTGGTGTTCCAATTCCAAGTAGACAAAGAGACAACGTCTTGTTCTTAAACCAAGGGAAATGGAATCACTAGGTACTAGAGTTCCTACTCAAAACTAAGGATTCTAACAGAACAAACATTCTTAATTGGTACTTCATTAAAACATTCTTCAGTGAAATCTCTATATTTTATTGAAGCCACTGGCGTGGCTCAGTCGGTTAAGGCTCTTGCCTGCCGGTCTGAAGTTGCGTTCGGGCGCAGGTTCGATCCCTGCTTGAGCTAATTACCTGGTTGTGTTTTTTTCCGAGTTTTTCCCCAACCGTAATGTGAGTGCAAGGGAATCTAGGCGAATCCTCGGCCTCAGCTTGCCAAATATCATTTTACTATCACCAATCTCATCGACGCTAAATATCCTGGTAGTTGATACAGAGTCATTAAATAACCAACTAAAATACAAATAAATTTTATTGTTCCACAGGAAGTGGGCATCTCAGAAACCTCATTTTAAAAGTAGAAGCTCACAGAATGATTGGAATTCAAGAATTACACCACATAACAATATAAGTTGAGTGCATTTCTGTAATTGAGTTTTATGTAACATCATTGATGGTATTGTTAAACTACATCTAACAATGTATGACTTGAGTTACTCTACAGCTAACAATTTTCTCTGGTGAGGTATGGTTTCATTTACGTGATCATGTTGCTTCAAAGAACAATATATATCCGCGAATAATAACAAAGTTCCTTTGCATGATAAAGTAAATTCAGAGAGGTACCACACACACTTCTCCTTCTCTTCGAAATCTTGAACTCTTCTATTCCATCGTACCTGTCATCTCGCTTCACTTACCTTTCTTCCCACCACAATCTGAACACACGCTCTCGCCATGAAACAATACTGACAATACCATCCCATCACACCTCCTCATACTCATCCTCTTTCACAATAGCCCTGGCAAGACTCTGGAATTCGTTACCTGCTAGCATCAGGGACTGTCGAAATAAAATTGAATTCAAACGCAAACTTACTAGGCACTTGGCCAGTAATTGTGACTCGTTCAGACATGGTTTCTTGTAAATAGTTCTCTTAATTTATCACAAAATATTTCAATATCCGGTAATTTCATTACTATAGATTTTTGTTATTGTAGGTTTAATTTGTAATTCAGTAAATACAAAAATATTCTTTGTTCTTAACTTCTATGATAAAATGTCTAGTTTTCATTAATCAGGTAATCTTGTCATACTTTAATTTTTGTTGTAATTGTAATTGTAAATTTAATGTTAATTGTAATTTTATTGTTCATATTATAGTTGTAATCCCCTGGTAGAGGGGCAGAGAAGGTCTGACGGCCTTATCTCTACCAGGTTAAATAACTAAATACTACTAATACTACTAATACAAACACTTAAGTTATCAGGTGATAGGAGTCAAATTGCATCATTATTTTCCACAAGAGTCTTGTTACTGCCCATGCTGCTAATGAATGTTTGGAATTAATGAGAGAGGTGTTTGATGAAAGGATAATTTTTAAAGGGCTTTGTCTGCACATATCTTAGATCTACTGTATGTGCAACTATTATTTGTGGTGAATCCTAAAAAAAAAAAAAAAATACATGAATAATCCCCACACTATAGACCAGGGGTCGTCAGCACATAGCATGCTGGGACTAGTCTCTCTTACACGCGGAAAATGCAGTGCACTAGGGTGCACTCCATAGCTGCTAGCGGGTATGCTCTCTATCTCTCCATGTT
Organism: Periplaneta americana; assembly: GCF_040183065.1. Taxonomy (NCBI): domain Eukaryota; kingdom Metazoa; phylum Arthropoda; class Insecta; order Blattodea; family Blattidae; genus Periplaneta; species Periplaneta americana. The sequence goes on from NC_091123.1 coordinate 151,347,772, forward strand.
GCACGACAGTGCACATGGGACAGCATCACGTACCCTTTGCACATTTCAGCGAGTGCTGACGACCACTGTAATAGACGAACTTAAAAACAGCATGAGAACAGAAATTAGAAGAATTACAGAAGCAGAACTTTTGCAAGTAAATTCTAATTTCATCAAAAGACGTCAGGAATTTGTGAATGCAGATGGACACCAATTTGAAAAACTCCTGTAACACAGGTCAGTACTACTTATGAAATAAAAATATAATTGTATGCATGCTATTATTAATAAAAGTTGTATAAGTTGAACTACACTGGTGGTTAAAGATCGAAATTGCCATTTCTGTTCTCCATGCCACTCAATGCACATGCATGTGCTTTTGTCGGCCGAGATCAGATTCTGAATTTAACAGTGCTTTTAATTTTAGAAGTTATTCAGCTTCGAAATTCGAGAGCAAAAAAATGTTTGACAAATTTTTCTTGGAACTTACTTTCAGAGAAAGCTTCTTTAGTATGCCTTAAATCGACGACATGGATCTCTTAACTTTACTTCCTTCCCAGCGGAAGCAGTGCTGAGGATTTTATTGTTCTTGGCTAGATTTGAATCTGCAAACTTAGGATCCAACCACGAGATCAAGGATGACCATTTTAGTCATAGCAACTCAACAGGTCAGTTGTCCCCTATAAATGTAGATTCTAATGAAACAAAAAAGTAAAATTTGTTCTGAGCAACAATGTTATTCTTGAAATCTATACTAGCATTAGTAATGACAAGTGGAGTGTTTAATCTTACAATTAGGATCCATTTGAATTCCTTTTGTTATCTATTAACTCTTAAAGATTAAATAGTGCAGAGATTTAGATTACCAGTTTGTTAAAGAGTTACCAAAGTTGTAATGCCTGCTTTTCAAATGTTAAAAAATGTAGACAGTCCCATACTATATTTATTGATGTTAAATAATCCAGCTGTCACTGAGCTGCAAGAACTGCAGCCTGCAGCTGTGATTTGTTTTGAAACTCCTTTGATTTGAAAAACTTATAACATCTGAAAGCCACAATTTAATCAGATGTCTCTTCCATTCTCGTCCCATTCATAATATGGTTTGTAAGCGAGTTCTAGAGACAGTGGTCTACTCTACAGATACTACTGAATGCATGCCACCATGTAACTTCAAAGTAATACACCAACTACACATTTCTCCATGAAGTATTGGAATTGGGAGTCCTTCCCCCCATAGATCTTACATAAGGATTGAAGCTGTAAGATGTTGTTGAGTAATTGTTTTTTTTTTATATATATTTTTTTTTTTTTGCGAGTTGATGTGGAGCCAAGGATTCGCCATAGTTTACTTGACATTTGCCCAATGGCATGCCGTACATGAAAGGCAAAGCGAAAAAGAAGAAATTTATTGCAGAAATAATATTTTAATCATAATAACTATGAATTCTCTAATCTTAAAATGTCACAAAATTCTTTCTTTGAGCACCTGTGCTGTCGGCGGATTCGTTATTTATATTCTTATTTTAAGGCACCTATACTGGCCAATACGAATTCGTTTATTTCCGTTCGATGATTTTGCTGCTAAAGAGAGGAGAATAGATTTGGTCTTCAAATATATTTAGATGAGTTGGCTGCTATCAGTTTTGTACTATACATATAAACATTTGTATTATTGCTTCCCTCACATCAAATTGCACTGCATGCCACTAGGTAATCAGTCCGAGCACAGCTTCACAGGCAAGTGCCTCTGCTGACTGAGCTATGCTTGTGGCACTTCAAAAATATGCAATATAATACAGTGTTGTTTAGTCAACTGTACGAAGACAGGCTGAACTTCACAAGTGATACCAACAAGGCACCACTTATGAGGCAACTAGATCAGTGGAGTAGAATGGCCAGTTCCTTTCCCCCTCCACTGCATACATCGCTGATTAGCTACATATTACACTAATCAGACTTCAGATGCATACAGACAATTAATGTTCTTCTTCTGACACATCAAGTGAGACGTACTGCCTGATAATACATAAAAGCAGATTAATTCACTTCACAAACATAAAAGATAAATTATTCATCAATTGAGTAGAAGCCGTGTTCAGAGGTAGAAGGTATGAGTACCATGCGATTTTCAGAATTAAATAAAGTATCGCCTTCTTTGTTAGTAGTCAAAATGAAAACTGACCAAGTGCAAAAGCAAAGTTTTGATAAAACTAAAAAGAAACTATATTATTCAGTTTTATGTGAATAATGACTTGAAAATGTTACAAGTACAACTTATTGGCATACAGTTTACTATAATAAAGGTGAATTAATTCTTACTTTCCCGCATTTAGATATATGGGTCAGTTTGTTAGCTTTCTCCAAACTTTGTTTTTTGCACTTGGTCAGTTTTCATTTTGACTATCGTTTGTGTCTTTTTTTTTTTTTTTTTTTTTTTTTTTTTCCAAATAGAAAGGATGCAGCTTGCTGATGTAAATAGACAAGTTTCCACTGGCCTATATTTTGTAGCATGTTGTAAAAGTTCAACCACATGATTATCATACAGTCATGTAAATTATACTACTCGAAATTGGGTTTAATTAATTTTCAGAGACATATTCTTTAATGACGAGACATTAACTGAATTAAAAATCTAATTGAAACTCCCGCTAACGTAGAAGCAACAATTGGGAATTCGTACAGGAAATAGTTTCCTAATAACATTTCCGTTATAAATTGAATCATACCAAGATTGAACGAAATTATTGCGTAGTGTGGCATCAGCTTTAGTATTCGAAATATTATTTTAAGAATATGAATTAATTAAGGGAAAATATTTTTTGGCCTTGACATGTTCGATTTTCACTGCTGGCCAGTTTGTTATGAATAATCCTGATGCGTCCATGACATAATACTGTAAGAGAAACGAAACATGGCTGGGAAAGGGAGAAGTTTTCGAATAGAAACTGAAATAGAAAAAAGCAGAGAAGAATCGAACTGGAAAAAAGTTATTGATTTAGCAGAACAGTTAAAATTAAGATCACCTAATTCCGGTACGTAGTATAAAAGCTGTAATGCATTACTGTGTGAGGTCAGTCTCTGAAGTGAGGTTATGTGTGTTTTATTGCAAACTTACATCACTTCAGAGTTTGAAAAAGTGTTATACGTTTGTAAGAGATTGAGGTTTTGGCTATGGCATATTGCAGGCATGTGTAGAAAGCTATGCATATAAATCTATAGGCCTATCATGTATAATGGATATGTTATCTTTGAATCTTTGATTTTTCGTTTAGAATATTTGGCGAACTTCTTGATTGGTGAAGGAAAACTGGAATCCTTCCTAGAAGAGTTTCCTCCAATTGATGCAAATACAAGTAGAGCACGCACTGGCTTGACAGAAGCAAAACGGTACCTAGTGAGCACTGCAAGTGAGCAGGGAAAGAAGGTAAACAGACGGTAACTGCTTAAAATTGAGCAGTTTCCCAGATTGTGCCTGGCAAGTAACAGGTGAAGTCCATGTTCAGATGACAAACTGATTGTTATTCCTTCAGTAGTTATCATTACTCTGGATGACAGACTGTACTATACTGTTATACCTAGTAGATTAACTGCTTGTTCTGGTACATGTGGCTTTTCGTTGGCCTAGTGGACACAGTTAATGTCGATTAACAATACCATTGAAAATGGCTTCATCTGATCATATGATTCATCCTCGAAAAGTTTCCCTTCCTTCATATAAATGCAATCACAACATTCCACACAAAACAACCGGTAATATAACTGATGAATTCTAACTTTCAGTTTTTTGAAAGCTGGATGACAAAAGCTTGTTGTTGTTTAATCAACTATCCAAAGACAGGTTTGAACCTCACAAGTGACACCAATAAGACATCGCTCATGAGGCAACTAATCCAGAAGGTAATGGGGTAGGGTGACCAGTTCCTTTCCACTTCTATTGCATACATCGCTGATTAGCTACATATTACACTAATCAGACATCAGATGTATACAAACAGTTGTTTATCCTCTGAGACATATCGTAAAGTGAGATGTATTGCCAGAAAATAGATGTACGTCCTTAGACATAAAAAATGACTGCTTTCCTGTAGCGTGTGTAAGTCTACTTCGGGCGGTGCCTGGTTCACACGGCTAGGAAAAGGATGTTTATTTTGCATCTAACACATGGCTAGGGAAAGGATGTTTATTTTCCATCTAACACATGGCTAGGGAAAGGATGTTTATTTTGCATCTGATTTACTCCTTGAATATATCTTCGTTATAGATTATTCATAACACTTGACCTATAAACAGATAGAAAAAGCAACAAACAAAGGAAAAACAGTGGAGTTGTGCGTAAGAAATTCCTTCACGTGTAAACCTAAGCTCTCATGGAATCAACTGAAGTCTTCCAAAAGGGACTTAGCATATGGCAGCCGGTCATTTTTTTTTTGTCTAATACTTTACATATCAGGCAGAACCTCAATGAGAGGTGGACAAAAGCTTTTCAAATAGATAATAACAGGCATTTCCCATGTCTATTCGTTTAATTTCTTCTCGAGTGTTATTATTATTATTATTATTATTATTATTATTATTATTATTATTATTATTATTATCATTACCGGTACTATTATTTTTATCATCACTATTATTGTTATTGCTACTATCATCAAATTTAATTACTATTATTATTATTATTATTATTATTATTATTATTATTATTATGTTCTAAATCATTTACAGGCTGGAGTTATGTTGGATTCCAATTTGTTGCTGGGAAAGTTACACTATGCCATGGGATTATATGAAGATTCTCTTAATTATTACAATCAAGCAGAATTGCAAACCCTTACAGAGAAACAGCTGCCTAGCCGGAGCTTGAGAATTGTGGCAGAATCTTATGCAATTAAAGGCAAGTGATAATACTGTTATATTCAACTGTGGAGTGCACTTCACGACAACTCTTATTTTCCTGGCCTGACTGTGGTGAAAGGAGCGTTGAGCGGATTCCGCCGATTTTGGAATAGCACCAACGTACTTGAACTGCCAACACAGAAAACAAAAAATCACACTCAATCGCTTTCACCTTCATCTTGACAGGATAATAAAAGCCTAAACTAACCTAATCTAACCTAAGTGCGTCGGTGTCTATTCCAAAATCGGCGGAATCTGCTCAACGCTCGTTTAACCCTGACTGTTTTCATGAAGTTTTTTATGAAACAATAATTAAATGTTATACTGTCTGAAGAATTTTTCATTGTTTTGGATGTGTGCTATTAATTATAGGATTGGCATGCTTAAAGTGCTCTGTGTGTAATCCTGTTTTTAACAGTGACTGTATGTTTTCAAAGTTATTCTTTAATGAACCATTTAAGTGTAAACAAATATATAAATACGTAAGTACCTAAGTACATGGTTGGATGGATGGACGAATGGATGAAAAAAATAAATAAGCAGACTGAGGGACAAACAGACAGACAGACAAATCAGTGAGAGAATGAGTAAGTGAATAAATAAATAAGTAACTGAGTAAGTAACTAAGTAAATACGAGGGGGATCCAGGAAATAACGACTGTTTTGTTGTAATAATTTAAAAAAAAATATTTATTTGAAAAAACAAAGTCTGTTACATAACTGAAGCTTCCTTTACTTCTCTACATAATCACCACCTACATTTAAACATTTGTTTTATCTGTTCACTAGCTTTAGAATTCCCGTGTTATACTCCTCTGCCGCCAGTTCATTAAGCCAGGTGTTCACTGTCTTCTTCAACTCTTCATCACTTCCAAAACGCGTACCACCCAGAAAGTCTTTCAGCTTAGTGAAAAAGTGAAAATCGCTAGGAGCAAGGTCTGGACTATAGGGCGGATGATCAAATATTTCCCAACCGAATTGATCCAGCAATTCTCGAGTTGAAGCAGCAGTGTGCGGGCGGGCGTTGTCGTGAAGAAGCACAACTCCTCTCGAAAGCATTCCTCGCCTCTTGTTTTGGATGGCTCGCCGTAGTTTTCGTAAAGTCTCACAATAACGATTTGCATTGATTGTAGTGCCTTTTGGCATGAAATCCAGCAAAAGAACACCTTTGCGATCCCAAAAGACAGTAGCCATGACTTTTTGTGTTGAGAGAGTCTGTTTGAATTTTCTCGGTTTCTTGGGCGATGAGGGATGATGCCACTGACGTGATTGGCTCTTGGTCTCTGGGGTGTTGTGAGACACCCAGGTCTCATCACCAGTCACAATTTGATCAAGAAAGGCGTCTCCATCTGTGTGATATCGCATCAAGAATGTCAATGCTGAGGTCATTCTCTGAGTTTTGTGTTGGTCACTCAGTTGCCGTGGAAACCATCGTGCACAGATTTTGTGGTAGCCAAGATGTTGCGACACAATTTCTCCAAGCAAAGAACGAGAAATGTCAGGAAAGGCAATATGCAATTCGTCGAGTGATGTGCGCCTGTCTTGCAAGATTCTGTCGTTCACTTTAGTCTTCAGGTCTTCTGTGATGAGTGATGGGTGTCCGGGTCGAGTTTCATCGTGGACATTTGTTCGCCCATTGTTGAACATTTCGCACCATTTTCTTACATTTCTTTCATTCATTACAGTATCACCATACACTTCTTTCATATGGCGGTAAATTTCTGCAGGTTTCAAATGTCGGGCATTCAGAAATCGAATCACACTCCTCACCTCACAGTCTGCGGGATTATCAATCACGTCGTTCATTTTGAAGTAACACAAAATGCACAATGGCGACTTGTTGCAATCAGAACTCACAACATTATGAGAACACATGTTAAGGAAGGCAGTTGACCTTCAAACAAGGAAGGGGAGTCAGCTGCGCGGCGGGTATGCGCGAACGGTCGTTATTTCCTGGATCTCCCTCGTAAGTAAAATAAGTAAATAAAATAAAATAAGTAATTTAAGTAAGTAAATTGAATAAGTAAATTTATGAATGAATGAATAAATAAGTAAATAAAATAAAATAAGTAATTTAAGTAAGTAAATTGAATAAGTAAATTTATGAATGAATGAATGAATGAATAAATAAGTAAATAAATAAATGCAAGCAAGCAAGCAATAGCAAGTAACAAAGAAGGTCTGTAATAATGATGATATGTTGGAGTTGATTATACTGTATATGATTGCTAAGGCTGGGATTATGATCATTGTTCATTTTCGTTACATTCTGTTGCTTTCATCTGCACATTCAACTTCTACCGAACATTTACAGGTTGTATAGTATGATTGACGTTCATGACAACTATAACATTCTGCCAACCATAATGAGTACTGAAATGCTCATGCCGGACAGTCAGCTGTTTATGACAAACATTTAATTTTATGGCAGCCCCAATTTTATCAATCGCAATTCCCATGTGAATCTATCAAGGTGACACCTCATAGAAACGTAATGCCTTGAGCTTACCAGCAGCTTTATTTTTTCATTGCCTTATTTATAGGTATGTGTCTGGAGAAAGTGCCTCCTTCATCGTCTTCCAAGTATAAACAGGCTGAATGGGATGAACAAAGAGTGAAGTGTTTTGAGGTGGCTGGAGATCTAACATTATTATATCTACAGGAGCAAGATAAGCTTCAGCAGCAGCAACAACAAACCACGAACACCAATACAGGTACAAAATCTCTCATTTGCGCAGTAGTAACTGGCAAGATATTTACATTGCGTGGGACAAAGAAGTTTTGTAATTCATGTTTTGAATACTGTAACTGATAACCCAATGAAATTCTAAGTTAAATTTGTGAAGGTAATATGAGAATTCTGTCTGCTTCACGCAATCTGTATGCTGATTACCAGTTTGAAGTTAATTTTATACCTGAGAGACTTTTAATCTTTTTAAATTTCATAGTCTCTCTATATGTTTGAAAGCCATAATTGTGGTTCGAATCCCTCCTAAGGCATGTACATTCGTTCATTATCAATTTGTTACCTTAAGGTACAATCACACATCGCTACTTTTGCAGCGCTGCAGTACAAAAAAGTGCGCAACTCTCGTACTGCGACATGTCAACAACGGTGCAACCCGAAAAGTAGCGGCTGCCGAACCTGCTGCTCGCTACTTTTTGATGCTGCACGCAGCTTAAAAGTAGCGACGTGTGAACAGGATTCTCAGGGTTGCAGCCGCAGCATTTTTGATATCGGTTTTGTTGAAACTTCTGCTGCGGTTGCGACCAGTGTTGCCACCCAAATCTGCCAATGATACTTTTATTGTTTGGATGTATTTTAATGTTAGATGTGATGAAAATAAATTATTTGTAACAGTTATTAAATGCACAACACAGTCTGAGCATATTTCCTGACGATATAATTCACTTTTTAAATTTTCTGTAGCGTAGTTTCAAACAGGAGGGTTGCCAACATTGATTACATGAATATGCTGTCGGTTATCATTTAAGTATATAGGCGTTTTTAAAAGCTTTATAGTAAAAAATAATGCCAATTTCTGATTATTAGTTAGGACAGAAAAGCAAATAATAGATAAGTAAGCTTTCGCATGAGTTTCTTAATAAAGCGAACATAACCACAAAATGTATATAGAGAAGTCAACACGGAGATGGAAACCTGCAGCAAGACAGCTGCAAAAGTAGCGCCTTGTGTGTGAACAGACTCGCAACCTCCAGTTGCAACTTTTGCTGCACTCAGGTTGCGCAGCACGAAAAGTAGCGTGCAGCGCGCTATTTTTGGCTTACGTGTGAACATGACACGCAACTTTTGCAGCTGCAGTACAAAAGTTGCACAGCAAAAGTAGCGACATGTGACCGTACCTTTAAATGGAAGCCCTGCAAACCCCACTTGCGTTACTTCTAATCACAGGGAATACCAAGGCTTTGGGAGTGGTAAAAACCCATCTTTGTTTAGAATGAATTATGTTCCCAGAGTTTTAAAAATATCTGCATGGCAAGCATACAATTTCTTGCTTAATTTTTTAATTTTATCTGCGTAATTTTTTTACCTTATCTGCTTTATTGCAAGTAGTTATTTCAGATTGTGAAAATCAAACCAATTTAATATCTCTAATATACATATAATCATATAATACATATACACTCTGCCAGGTTAAATAAATCATTATTATTATTATTATTATCTTTCAGGTTCATATTCACCACAGCCACCAAATCCTGAACGACAAATTGGTCCTGTTTTAGAGACAGCCTTACAGCGAGCTCCAATACTACACATACAGACAGGAAAATTACAGTCTGCTGTTACTCGTTATAGGTATTTATTCATTGATTATCTTTAAAAATAGCTTGTGAAATTGTCTTGATACAGAGCATAATTTAACATTTTGCTCATTTAGTATGTTCACAGTTATTCACATAAGGACTATGTTCACTTCCTAGTAAGTTCTGTGGGTTTTGTAGTACTGATAATTTCTTTAAGGCAGGTTTTCTTTGGCTTTATTGACGTCCTCTTTTGAGCATTGTTTTACATATCTCATAATATCTGAATAATCTCTACATTGACATTCATTTAATGAAGAATTACTATTATTTCAGTTTTTTTTTTTGCTGGTTTTTTAGAGCCACGAAAACAGCAAAACTGTTCATTTGAATGGTTTAATGATGCAATTTTTTTTTTTTTTTTTTTTTTTTTTAATATTCAAGCAATGACTGTTGTATTTTTGACATTTAGTCCACTTGAAGAGAGAAATCTTAAACTCCATTGAAATGAAGGACCACACATATTGGTAAAGGAAAATTCATTGGATGATCTGTACTAGCATAAAAACATCAGCATATAATTTTGAAAGATATTTCAATTTATTCTTCATTGGGAAGCATGTTCACTTCTTAAGAATTCAAATTCAATTTCTCGGGTCTTATATGGTATCTGCATCTTACAATGCTCCTCTGAGACAATGAAAACACTTCCTACAAAATGGCAGATGGGAGCCAGATTTCTTTCTTCAAGCATCATCAACTGAACAACTGAGATGGAAAAGAAAATGTTGAGAACAATAAGAATGAAAGGGAAGGACACTGATTTAAAGAAAGTAAATTTTCATTTAGCTTTACTGTTAGTTAAATATTTTGAAATGTCGACTTCCCTAGCCAACGATGAAAGAGTAATGGAACGGAGAAAAATTCTCTCCGGCACCGGGATTTGAACCCGGGTTTTCCCCAGCGCCATATGATGACGCAGAATATCTGCATGGAAATATCATATGTACTTCGGTACATTGAAATAATATATTCCCTAGCCAAGTTAAAATCCTAGTTTGGAATTTGAGTTGGCAAAGAAGGTTGTCATGAAATACTATATTTATTCTTGCCATAATTTCACCATTTCTCATCCTCGTCGCTGCCATCATCATCATCACCATCATCATCATCATCATCATCATCATCATCATCATCATCAATTCTTCATCATCATCAATCATCAATCATCCTTGATAGAGCTTAGATCTGGACAATGTTTGAGATGGCAAAGTAAGTAATTTATATCTGTGCAGCTGAGCTACATCACTACTGGAGCTGTTAGTCAGGGGGTGACTGCTGTTGTGCTCTTTGTTTCCAGTACATTATACCATTCACTTGAATCCTTGTACAACATATGTATACTATTCGCTAACAGAGTGATGTTGAAGCAGTTACGTTTCAATAATGAACAATTGCGAATTATATTTGTCTCTTTCCTTTATTTTTCATCTCCTCACTCTTTCTCCATAGAGAGAACTTTAGTGTGTGCAGTTTACTCCTAGATACATGAGAACAATGACGAGACCTATATAAATGTATCTGCCATTAGAGGCATCAGGAAATTAATAATAATGTAAATTGAAGTATCAGTGTTTGATACATGGTTCGGTGCAGTTCAGACTTCATTGTACAAGGCCTGCATGGCATCTGTTTGACAGCAGTACAAGACGTTGGAATACGATGTAACTGGAAAGGGAGGATGCTAACTACTTAACCTATAACTTACACATATACACACAATAATTGCCTCAATGGGTTATTTATAGCATTCTTATTCCTTCGTGTTGTTGCAATTGTTAAAATCCCACATTTTAAAATTTTCGAAACTAAATGAATGACGAGTATTGAATAATATTATGTTCTTGCATGCAGAGAAACTGTGTTCCACATCTACTGAAATTAAGTATGAAATATGAAGTATTTTATGTCATTTGTTTGTATGTCGATGTTGGCTGCATTCCAGTTCTCACTTGAAATAACTTAAGGAATTTTATGGAGAGTTGTGATTTCTCTGTTTTTCTGCAAGTTATTTTTCACTTTCTCAGACAACTATCGCATCTTGACTGTTAAGTTTGCATGAAATATGATTTATTATTGCAATTTGGTCTACTAGTTCTACTCCAGACTTTTCCAAGAATTTGTTTGAAGCGGGAATAATTTTAAAATTCGATTCAATGTAGTTCAATTTCTCTTAAAGGTAAGCGTTCACTTCATTGTATCGCACTCCCCGTACGAATCGCACACAATGGATATTTTAAGAGCAGTGTGTTCACTGTAACGGCTTCACCTCATCGCCTCATCGGATTCCCCTATCAGCTGTTTAAAACATGACATCGTACGATATTGACATTACTGAAAGCAGAGGAGTTGAGAGGTTAGGTGTATTAATTACGTCTGTTAGCGAATAAGAATTTGTGATTGCTTCATGCGTCTTAATTGAAGAGGAAGAAACGAAAGAAATATTGGTTACATAATATATTTGCAACCATGTACTGTATTGTGGGTCCCTATCACCACGGCATGGCGCGTCCTCAGGTTGCGGATAGAGGAGACGGCCTCCAGATATGGAGGGTAGCTGCGAATATATTGAAGAAGCAGTCGTGGACAGCCGATAAGGGGTGGTCCTCCAGCTTGGAGATTTATCCTTCGAAGAGGTGGAAAAATTCATATATCTTGGAGCAACAGTAACAAATATAAATGACACTTGGGAGGAAATTAAACGCAGCATAAATATGGGAAATGCCTGTTATTATTCAGTTGAGAAGCTTTTGTCATCCAGTCTGCTGTCAAAAAATCTGAAAGTTAGAATTTATAAAACAGTTATATTACCAGTTGTTCTGTATGGCTGTGAAACTTGGACTCTCACTTTGAGAGAGGAACAGAGATTGAGGGTTTTTGAGAATAAGGTTCTTAGGAAAATATTTGGGGCTAAAAGGGATGAAGTTACAGGAGAATGGAGAAAGTTACACAACACAGAGCTGCACGCATTATATCCTTCACCTGACATAATTAGGAACATTAAATCCAGACGTTTGAGATGGGCAGGGCATGTAGCACGTATGGGCGAATCCAGAAATGCATATAGAGTGTCAGTTGGGAGGCCAGAGGGGAAAAGACCTTTGGGGAGGCCGAGACGTAGATGGGAAGATAATATTAAAATGGATTTGAGGGAGGTGGGATATGATGATAGAGACTGGATTAATCTTGCTCAGGATAGGGACCAATGGCGGGCTTATGTGAGGGCGGCAATGAACCTCCGGGTTCCTTAAAAGCCAGTAAGTAAGTAAGTAGGTAATATATTTGCAAGAAACTACTTGATTACTGTAATGGGAATGCCTCAAATTATATAATTCTTCGCAATTTTCTACACGCGAAATAAGTTTTCCATCTGCCATTTTGGCGCGGCACTGAAAATGGTACAACATAATGGTAACAGTTAACCAATAAAAATTGATTTATTAAAGAAGGCCATGATCGCACGCATTGGAAAAGTTGCCCGTCCGAGAAACGTGGACGGATTTGCCGAGAGGCGATGCGTCCGATACGATGTAGTGAACGCAGTTACATAACAATTACAGCAAAGATAGTCTTTTTCCAATCCATGCGATTCGTCTGATGCATGCGATACAATGTAGTGTAGGGATCTTTGGAAGATGTGTACTGGTGTCAAATAACAGGATCACTTTATTTATGCTGGACAAGTGCTCACAATAGTATTTGTTGTCTACCACTGTGGAGTAATGATTAGCATGGCTCACTGTGAAATGAGTGGGTCTAGGTTCAAATTCTGGTTGGGACAAGTTACCTGACTGAGTTTTTTCTGAGGTTTTTCTCTGAACCCATTAAAAGCAAATGCTGAGTAAATTTCGGTGCTGGACCCTGGATTCGTTTTTCTGGCGTTATCATCTTCACTTGACTCAGAGACTAGATAACCATAGCAGTTGAGAAAGTGTCATAAAATAATCAATTAAAAATGGTACTCGCAAGCTTCCAACCAAGACCCCCACCGTGTAATAGAACTAATTACAAAATCTGAAATAGAGTTTGCCTTTAATAATAGAGAAAACATTCTCACCATGTTTGGAAATATACTAGTTCAGATTACTCCAAGGTTTGTTTTCACCTTCGACATTTTGGCAATAAACACAGTATGTCCCGTACAGTAAATGTTGTTTGAATGAAAAGCACCTGCTGCCTTGTCATACAGACAGTCTTGTATTTCGTGTTGATAAAGAAGTAAGTCGGAGTTGCACTGAACGCTGGAAATGCTCCAATGTCTCAGCTCTAATAATGACAGTACTTGTAAAGTGAAGTATCAATGTTTGAAAAGTGATTATAGCACACAATTCCATTCCTATAGCATACTAGCCTGTCATATGATGTATTTTTTTCTCTTCCTGTACTGCATGTCCTAACAAGTACCTGCACATTCATTACACTGCACTGTCTTCAGTAAGCCTGACATCAGAATGAAATGTGCCATTCTTTACAATGTCCAACCATCAAACTAGTACAGAGAACAGTTGTCAACCTTCTACAGTTTTACTGGGACTCAAGGCAGGATGATACTTGAGAGTCAGTGCCAATAAGGAGTGGGGGAGAAAAATGAAGAAAGTTATATTCTTAAGTTGGTAGAGCCCGGACGAGAAGTTATGGCACCAGCGCGAGGGACGCATTTTAGTTCGTTTGCTTGGACTCGCCCTCACAGTCAACTGGAGGGGTGTTGGGTTAGTTGGTTACTAGCATTCCGAGTGTTCAGATTGTTCTGCTACTACCGCTATTGCTAATACTGAAAACATTGTCCTTCTGAGCGCCCTCATTATGGCATTGTCTAAGGTGTGAAATCATAGAGTAGTTCATAGTCAAGGACATAAAATAGCTTACAATGTATGGAAATTCATGTCAGAAGAGGTTGTAAATGGAATACCAATTCCATTGAAAAGCGTGTGTGCAAGAGTACTGGCTGCCACTGGTATTTCAAAACGAACCTTGGCAAGAATCAGGAACGAAGGGAAAAATATTGAGGCAGGAACAGCAGATTCTTTCTCCAGTCCGGAAAAATCACAGCCGAAAGAGAAGATTGATGCAGCTGTAGACAGTTTTGATGAGGAAGCCCTAAGAAGTCTCATCTATAATTTCTACGCTACGCATAAGCAGAGGCCGACTCTGCAATCGCTTCTTCCAAGAATGGATATCAGTGTATGATTATGTGAAGAAAGTAGGGAACAATTACATTGAAAGTGAGCACGTGATGGACAGTATTTTGGAGAACATTTCCATAAACTTAGGGATATCTGATTCCAGCACAGATCAGTCGTCTGATTAGGATGGAGAATAAAAATATAAAGATGGAATTGCGGGCATAATTTCATTAGGTACCTTCGGACTCTTGAGTAGGAAAGTGCTGATACTAAGGTAAGACGCATGTTTTTAGATAGAGATGAAACGGATATGCCTGCCGCTCTGAGCTTGAGAACCGTAACACAAACAACCCCCACTCCTCTACCCTGCTGGCCGGCAATTTAAAACTTCACGCAGGTTGGTGCCATAACATCTCGTCTCAGCTCTAGCAGGTATATTCTAATCTCGTACTCTTGCATCCCCTATAAAAGCTGTAGAGCTTCTTTCCGTCTTTGGTTTTGTCTGCAGTGTGTTGTTGTGAACCTGCTCCAGCACCGTTTTACCTACCAAAATTCCATGGTTTAGAGATGAGATAGTGTAAATGTATGCTGATGAATAGTCATTTATAATTTATTCTCCTCTTCAGGACGATGTTAAGTGCAGTGGAAAGCAGTGCAACACAAAGCTTACGTCTGACACTTACAAGACAATTAGCAGAAGTGTTGCTAAGAGGTGTCAGTGGAACAGTATATGCTTGTCCAGAGAAAGCCAGTGAAACCACAGGTAATCTGTTTAAAGATTAACGATATTATGTAATGGTGCATACAGTGCCGCTTACACCACTACCACTGCCTGCTGACACCACCTGCAATATCACCAATGCTACCATCACCACTTCTGGTGCCACTGCCACAACCAGTGTTCAGGGACGTCGCTAGGGGGGTGCGAAAGGGTGCGCAAGCACCCCATAAAAATCAGAGCACCCCAAAGGGCAATTTATTAACAAAATACTAGGCATAAATTATTTTGAAGAACAAAAACAAACAAACAATTTCTTGGATGTAAAAAAACTACGTCCCATAGTGTATCATAAAGGATGTAATGAGCAATAATAATAATAATAATAATAATAATAATAATAATGATAATAATAATAATAATAATAATAATAATAATAAAAAAAACAACAGATGTATAGTATGCGCGCAAGTGCATGAAAGAACATTTTGGGTTTTTTGTGTACCACATTTTTACAGCTCGCACCCCATTTTTAAATCTCGCACCTCATCCGCACCCCCCCTTGCTCTGATCCTGGCGACGTCACTGCCAGTGTTGCTGTCATTACAATGACCACAATCATTGTCGCGTTCATCACCCTTTCGTCATAATTATTGTTATTGTCATTGTTATTATCATCTCCTAACTTGGCTTTGATGTCCTGTTTGCTTTACTTGGTTTCAGAGAGTAAACTTGGAGGTACAGTGAAACCTCGATCCATTGTTTTTTAGGGAACAGGGAATAAAAACGATCGTCGTCAGTGGCTCGACAGCCTAGTGTGGATCTTGGCCTTTCACAGAAGCTTCTCCCATTCCTTCGTATTAAGAGCCTTGCCCTCCCTGTTCCTTTCTCCAAGTAGTTTGTCTTGGCAGATACTGTCTTCCCATCTTACTTTAGGCCTTCCAACTCCTCTCTTGCCCTCTGGTTTTGTTTTAAAAGTTCTTCTTGTAATTCTGTCATTATTCATTCGTATTATATGTCCTGCCTATTTGATGGTGGGTTGCAAGAACGCATTTATTCCATCGTTAGCCACTAACGGACCAATAAGTTCGAAAGATGTATTGCAAGAAACATCTTTAGTGTTATTGATCCGTTAAAGGATTCACTAACTTAGAGATCTGATTTCTCTCCTATAATAATATGGGATTATTCCTGTGTTCGTCCATGGTCTGGAATTTAGGTTAAGTTTAGATTTAAGACCTCTCCTGGCACTACATTATCATAATCATCCTATCACATCATCGGAGTAATGTAACTCTGCCTTCCAGGCGCCCCAACCTCAAAAGTGGGTTACAACTAAGCCACGGCCAGGAGAGAAGACCAGAAATGTCGAAAGACAACCTGGTGGCATTGGATAAAAAAAAAAAAAACTCCTCTGTTAGACAGCCATCTTACGTACATTTTGTGTATTGGCGAGTAGTTTATATATTTTGATTCATCGTAATGTTACCTGTATGAGATTCAGGTATGCGATGTTTTGTATAATAGGCCTGTATACACGATATTATGATAATATTGTATATCGATGGCTAAAAAGTGGTACCTCGTATCTGTACGTGTGCAGGTAAATGAAGAAAAAAATCTTCGAAATTATTTTCTCAAAATAGGCAAACTTCTTATATATCGATCGTCTGGTTCAAAAGTGCGACAACTCAAAAAAACAATTCATTTTTAATTTTCAGAGAAGTCTATATTGTATCTTAAAAGTATTTATTTCAGTCACTGACTTCACAGCATATGTTTAAGGTGCTACACCTTTACATTACATATTTAAAAGACGTATGAACGTTTTCGTTGGTCTATGCCAACATCATCAGATACGAAGTACATTTCAGCAATATCAGTGCTCTCTACATAATATCTACAAATACAAAACATATTTAGTGGCATGCAAAATGAGACATATTAAAAACCAACATTGCTGTGATACACATTGACATTCTATATGACTGCCTTGATTGTCACTTACTTAAAATACACGTATAGATTACAAAAAAAAATTGATATATATATATATATATATATATATATAAATGCAAGCCTTCACAAATGAGATAATAAAATGACATGATTTAAAAGTGATAAAAATAATAAAATATAAAACTAAGATAAAAAGTATTATGAATGTGAAGAGTTGCAAAATTATAGTAATTACATTTATTATATTCCTATTTCTGTTTCACAATAATATATATATTTCCACCATTCAGAAACGTATGTATCATGGTTTGTGTCACGTAATTATTTGAATATTTTTCAAGTTTATATGGTTTTATTATAAATGCCAATGTATTATACGTTGGGTTGTTTGATGTTGATTAATGATGTATATTTGATTTTGTCGATAATGCTGTTCCTCCAATCTGGAAGTAATTGAATTCAATAAGGTGATGACCCAATTTTAACGGATTTAACATTTAATTTGTATGATATGTTAAATGGAAGAAACTTACATGGCGATGTGTTGTCGATATCCAATACTGTAATTGTAATGAACGTGTGGTATGGCGTAAGTCAAGTATCAGAATTAACTGAAAAAGATCAAATATTGAATAAATAAATCACTACTAATGATATTGATGAAGCAAATATTTGACTGGCATCATATGAATTTAAATGAAGGTCAAAATTCGGTGCAGTTATTTTGGGTAATGAAATAGTTACGAAAATAAATATTTGTGTGTGGTTATTATGTACTAGTAGCAATTTGAAATTATAATATAGTTAAGTGAATGTATAAATCAAGCTTTTTGGTTATATTATCCAAAACAGCATAAAAATATCTATATAGACTTACTCAGTGTAGACGTGCCTTCTTAGATGTTGATTATGTGGTGGTTGTGTGAGGACTGTGTGACGACTACGTGTATCATGGTCTGAGGAAGATGTGGACAGTGCGCGCATGAATACATCACGTCATATGTTGTATAGTGTGTTCTGTAAGTTAGGTAAATTCTCATTAATTAAAGTTTTATTTCTTTTATAATATTTCGAAATATAATATTCTTCCGCTGTATTTATATGAGTATTATCTTTATATGTTTTAATTATTGTTAAAGTGTCATTTACTGAGCCAAGTTCGTGTCCGTTTTGAATGAGATGGGATGCATATTTTGACTTTGTTCTGTTATGTTTAAAATCAGAGATGTGTTCTTTATAT
The DNA here is from genome assembly GCF_040183065.1 of Periplaneta americana. Taxonomy (NCBI): domain Eukaryota; kingdom Metazoa; phylum Arthropoda; class Insecta; order Blattodea; family Blattidae; genus Periplaneta; species Periplaneta americana. Next base: position 151,366,010 of record NC_091123.1, read on the forward strand.
CTTACTTTGAAGTTCCGTTTTGTTTGCCCGATGTATTTGGCGTTACAGGTTTTACAATTTAACATATATACTCCTTTCTTATTAAGTTTATCAATATGGTGAAAATCGTTATTAATGTTATTGTTGATTTTATTGTTAGTTTTGTATGCTATTTTTATGTTTTCTTTTTGGAAAAATGTGCTAATTTGTTGGAAATTATTTTATTATAAGTCAAAGTCGACCACGTTTTGTTGCTCTCTTTAGTAGATCTAGATAAAGTGGACGAACTTTTCATTTTCTGTTCATTTTCTTTCTTAGATATTAGTTTTCTAATTTGATTAATGTTCTATTATAACCGTTTTCATGCGTGATGTCAAGAATGTTCCGTATTTCTTTTCTGTATTTTATACGGGATAAGGGAATCTGCAATGCTCTATTAATTAAATAGTGAAACATACTTAATTTATGGGCAGGAGGATGCTCTGAAGTTGCTGGTATAGTATGATTAGTATGTGTTGGTTTCCTATAGATGTCGAAGGATAGGTTATTTTTTTTTTTATTATTTTTATATCCAAAAATGGTATGGATTTGTTTGTTTCCAATTCAGCTGTAAATTTTAGATTATTGTGAATTTGATTGAAATCGTATGCAATGGAATCACTGCTCGATTTGTTGTTGTGTATTATGATAGTATCGTCTACATATGTGCGGTAATATATTATACCGTGTTTATTTAGTAAGTTTTGAATGTGTTTTTCTTCTATGTGTTGTAAAAAGATTTCTGTTAATATGCCCGATAACGGACTGCCCATTGCTAAACCACTGTTCTGTTTATATATTTTTTGATTAAAAGTGAAATAATTTTGTGACGTACATAGTGTTATTAACTGAACTATTTGTTTGATTATTGAATCGTGAATTTTATTTTCAATAAGCTTTGTTTTAATTACTTCTATTGTTTCTTGAACAGGAATGTTCGTATATAAGTTTTCTGTGTCTAATGACATTAGTTTTGTATCTTTATCAATTGAGATATTTTTCAGTTCATCAACTATATGTTTTGTATTTTTTACTGTATATACGTTGTTCATATTAAGAGTCTGTTGTAACCATTTCTGTAAAAATTTACTAATTATCTCATATGTGAAGACTTGCATTTATATATATATATATATATGTAAATCAATATTTTTTGTAATCTATACGTGTATTTTAAGTAAGTGACAATCAAGGCAGTCATCAGTCATATAGAATGTCAATGTGTATCACAGCAATGTTGGTTTTTAATATGTCTCATTTTGCATGCCACTAAATATGTTTTGTATTTGTAGATATTATGTAGAGAGCACTGATATTGCTGAAATGTACTTCTTATCTGATGATGTTGGCGTAGACCAACGAAAACATTCATACGTCTTTTAAATATGTAATGTAAAGGTGTAGCACCTTAAACATATGCTGTGAAGTCAGTGACTGAAATAAATACTTTTAAGATAAAAAAAACAAGTTTTGAGATATCTTCAGTTGAAAGTTTCAAATAAATCACCTAGAAAGGGACAGATTTCTGGTTCCTAACCACGACAATTAGAAATGAGTCAATATTCAGGACGAATTTATCACAATCTTCCAGTTCATTATTAATAGATTTCGAAATGTACTAATAATGAATTAATAAAGTCGATAATTATAATTACTTCTAAAGTAGTTTATTTCGTTTTTTTTCTTTGTGGTTGTTAATATGACTTATCTCAATATTGAATCGGAAAGAGCTCCGAATGGAGCTTTCAGTAGTATAAATAACTAAAAAATGGCAATTTTTGAGTTGTCGCACTTTTGAACTGGACGATCGATATGTTTCTGTTTTGCAAGATCCACTATTCGAGAACAAAATATTAGTACACTGTCAATTTTGTGAACACAATATTAATGTAGTTAATCTAAATAATAATAATAATACAGTGAAACCTGTTCAAATCGGAACCTGAATAATCCGGAATCCTCTCTATTTCGGAACAATTTATTGGTCCCGGCGAAATTCATATGTATTATGTGTAATTTTTCCTGAATAAAACGGAAACTGTCCAATGCGGAAACGGACACTGTCTGCTACTGTTCAAAACGGAAATAATATTTTGGACACACTACTTTAATGTAAATTATATTTTGAAACAGTATGTGCTTTCAAGGAATGTACGAAATACTAGTAGGTCACTAAAATGAAAACAAGTTTTCTTTGTAAAATTTTTGAAGGTGTGTTGGCTTGATGGTCATAAATTTTATTACCCTATTGACTAGGCAGACGAGTCCCTTCAAAGATGTTCAATGCTTCACTCCTGTATACTCTCGTAGCTGGGTAGAACGCAAGTGTATTAGTGATTTTGTGATAAAAAAAAAGTTGCGTAAAAATGTTGCACTATCATTAATTGATTAAATAAAAGTTATCGAGGAAAATGAGAAACGAAGAGTATGGAAAATAATATTGAAATTTATGAATGGAAAACTCAGGTGTAACTCAACACTTTAAAAAATAAAGGCCGTATCATGAATGAGTGGCTTGCGGTCAATGATGGTGACATATAAGGAAAGAGAAAACAACTGGTTACATAGAAATAAATGAACAATTGTGGGAGTCGATTGTTCTTGCCCTTTCGAAGATCATGCAAATGTCTGGACCTATTCTGCAAAGAAAACCCTTGAACTGGGAAAAAAATTAGATAATCCAGAATTCAAGGCTTGTAGGCTCCTAGTCCAATTAAATAATGTGCTGTGATATACAGTACAGTATTATAGTGTTAGATACTAAATTTAGTGTAATTAATAAACTTTACAGTGTTTAATGAGTGAGTTACGATACAATTTATACAGGAAATGAGATTTTCATCAAGATCATTCACCAATTAAATAAGTGACAGGAAGCTGATTTAATGTCAGTAGTGTTAAACGGAATATTTTGTAATTCCTACAATTTGCGGCATGCCATTTTGTTTTTCATTTATACAAATGATAAAATATTCCATTTTAACTTCACACCTGAATAACACGGAAACCTGTCCACAACGGAAAAAAAATTAGGACCATGTCACTTCCGTCTTGAACAGGTTTCACTGTAATAATACTTACTTACTGTTACTTACTGGCTTTTAAGAAACCCGGAGGTTCATTGCCGCCCTCACATAAGCCCGCCATTGGTCCCTATCCTGAGCAAGATTAATCCATTCTCTATCATCATATCCCACCTCCCTCAAATCCATTTTAATATTATCCTCCCATCTACGTCTCGGTCTTCCCAAAGGTCTTTTTCCCTCCGGCCTCCCAACTAACACTCTATATGCATTTCTGGATTCGCCCATACGTGCTACATGCCCTGCCCATCTCAAACGTCTGGATTTAATGTTCCTAATTATGTCAGGTGAAGAATACAATGCGTGCAGTTCTGTGTTATTTAACTTTCTCCATTCTCTTGTAACTTCATCCCTCTTAGCCCCAAATATTTTCCTAAGCACCTTATTCTCAAACACCCTTAACCTATGTTCCTCTCTCAAAGTGAGAGTCCAAGTTTCACACCCATAAGAGCAACCGGTAATATAACTGTTAATAATAATAATAATAATAATAATAATAATAATAATAATAATGTAGTTAAAATAAATTACCATTTTTGTAGAAAGAAGTATCTCTTCTTAGCCATCGATATACGATAATTTGATTACTTGTTTATTTATTTACTTATTTATTTATTCATTAATTCTTCGAATAGCGAAATTATTATTTATTTCTTTATTACAGACTCTAGTTCATCGTCTGACGGCAAGGTTATGTGCTCTGTAGACTGTCTTTCATTTTCTATAAAATTAATGCACTTGTGCTCTATTTCTAATAACAAATAGACATATTTATCTTTCTCACTGAAACTTCTGCTCCTGATTTCTTTCTGGTTCGTATTAATCTACATTTATTGCAAATTTTGACAACAATAAAAGCAATGCCTCACATCAGTCTAGCGGCTGATGTTCACTTTTTATTCATTCATGTCCTATTGCATCACTTGTAGAATCTAAAGATGCTTGGTTAATGATCCAATAACTAGTGGCCCGTTAAATTCCTCTTCTGCAACCCAACAATCCAGTAACTTTAAAGGTCCACTAACTAATGGAGGAATAAATTATTTATCGGTCTGTTTTCTTGCAACCCAGCATGAGTCTATTAAGTTTAATGAACTGTCTGCCGAGTTAGCTCTGTGGTAGCACGTTTGCTCCAGGCTAGCCGGCCCGGGTTCAATTCCTGGCGTGGTCAGAAATTTTCATGTAAAATTTCTACCTCAGGACTAGGAGAGATGGTGATGCACAACTTCCAATCACTAAATTGTGCACCAATATGCTAGGGTTAAGTCCCAAATCTCTCCACATTGCATATGAAGAGAAGACATATTATGTCACTGTTGATAGTGATTCGTCCATCGGATGGGGATGTTAACCCAGGCGACCCTCTTGATGCTATTCGACAGGAATAGGCTAAGTGCCGGCACCAGGTTTCCCCTTCTCCCTTCGTCACTATCATCATTCTCTACACTACACTTACATGTATACTAACCCTAGTATACGACATAACTCTTCACAGATACACATCATGCATAACATGGCCTGCTGAAGTGGTGTGCAACTTGAAAATAAGTCCCCTTCTCCCTTCGTTACTATCATCATTCTCTACACTACACTTACATGTATACTCACCCTAGTATACGACATAACTCTTCACAGGTACACATCATGCATAACATGGCCTGCCGAAATGGTGTGCAACTTGAAAATAAGTCACAGTCCTGCCATCTACCCGCAGTATGTGGAACCCAAATCATGCAATTGAAGCGGGTAGGCATTAAATACACACATACACACAGAGTTTAATGAATTTAACTATATCTGGCCTTTTGTAAAACTGATACAATTCAAAATTGTACCTCCTTCTCCATTGACCTCCTTTTCCACAGCCCCAAAAATGCATCTAAAGATTCTTCTTCAAATTTACCCAGTCTTCCTTCATCAGACCTAGTAAAAGTCCAGGTTTCAGAGGCATATGTCACCACTGGTCTTATAAGTGTTTTGTAAGTTAATAATTTAGTACACTGCCTGCTGGATCACATCCTGTGGATGTTTACACTGCCTGCTCAATCAACGCTTATGTGCAAGTCTTGAAAAAAGTTATTTTGCCGCTAGGTGGCAGGTAGTGCCCACCACTAATAACATTATCAGTATATGCAAAGTACCCTAAAATAACTATTATTACGAAGTCTTAAGTACCAGAAGAGACAAGGGCTTAGGGAAACAATGGCCCAGGGTGTCCGAATCCTTCCGCAATGCTTAATATGTAATATTATTAATACTGAACTTAAAACTTATTTTTTTCTAAGCGATACTACATCCAAACAAGTAGGCCTATACTTGCTTTAGGCATTACTAAAATTATTATTAAAATCAATTAACGTAATAAAAATAATATCTGAAACTTATATAAAATATTTCAACAAGTTTAAACATATTTACGAAAAAATATATGCTTCCTTTAACTGAGCTAAGAGATTATTGGAAATCACGGTTTGAATTAACGACAGTATGGTGGTATCTTCCTGCAGTTTCTTTCAATCCATGAAATTGTTATACGAACACTTGGTCTACTGTTTTATTAAGTTCAGTATTGCCAGAAAGTAACTTCCCCATATATAAAAAGGCCCATTTGAAGTGTGATAAATTTTGCGCTCATTAAAAAATTCTCCCCCCTCCCCGAAAAGAAATGCCGAGTAAAATACTGCAAACAGATCATTTACCCCGTACTTTTGGAAATATTAATTTATAATTCAATGTGCTTTACGATATATTGTATTCTGATCCTTTCCACTTCATGTTGCTGTAATATAATAGAGGACAGATATGTTACACTTAAAATGACAAGAAATTACCTTTATTAAGATCTTAATAGGAAAATTTATGTAAGTGAACTTATGTTATGTTGTGTAAGTTTATAATTTGAGAACCTTCCTGGACAACGGTTTAACTTGACTAGAGAATCGAAACACTTTGTTGGTGTGTCTCTTTCCGATGTTACTGAGGAGTGGTTTCACAAACTTCTGCAGTACAATACGTGCTACAAGCGCCTGATGGCTCTCCTCATTAGAACACTTTAGGATATCACACTGTTCCAGAGATGGAAGAACATAATTTGTTATTGTCTGAAGTAAGTGTGCAGACTTCATGCAGTAAGGTAATGCACCTTCAACGAACTTCTGCAAGGTTATAATTAAGCTCACAAAATCTGGTTTTGGGTATCGAAGACCTCCTTTATCTAATTTATGTATAAGTCCCATCAAAGGCACTGCTGTTGGCGGGATCGATACATTGTTTACGCAGGAACTGCATGATGTTTTTTCCACAAGATATCCGCAGACTAATGCTTGGGATGCTGTTTCCAGATTGATGAAGACAGGCATACAAGGCTCGGAAATGCTTTCGAGTAAAACAGAGATATGCTGGGGAAGAATAACAATAACAATAACAGCTATTTTCTTCATGAGACAATCCCTTTCCAGTCATCTCTGATCTCTCCTCATGAGCGATATTAGCATCTGGTGCCGAAATCAAAAGGCCAGATTTTTTAATTCTTTTTATTGCATTTTGAGCTGTCCTTGAGTCTGTTATGTCATTCCATCCTCCACCCATTCTTCTAGCACTGAACATTGCTTCCACTGGATCGCCAGAAAAAGCCCGTGTCAATACATAGAAAAAGCTATTCTGTAGAAGATGAACGATGCAAGAAGCTGTCGATTCAGCTGTCAAAATTAGGGCACCATGAGTTTCTTTTGTCAACCCTTTCAAATTAAGGGTTTTTGATTCAGTTTGTAGCTCATTAATATAGTCACAAAAATCATCTTTCAACCACCAGAGACGGTTGTAAGGTGCAGAATAGAACATCATACTATCTGGATTGCTTCGTCGTAGATGTTGTGTTTTATCGCTTATGTCGTGTACAGTGAAAAATTTGTACACATTTTTCATGAAACGTATTGTTGGTCCTGCTTCTGAAAAATTTACCTGAGATGTCAAATGCAATTGATTCTGCTTCATATAGTCCAAAGTGCTTGTAACTTCCGGTGAAAATGTCTGTACAGCATAAAGAACGTTCATTTTCTCAAAGGAACTGGGTTCGACATGCTTCCTCATTAGAAATTGAATGGGTTTCACAGCTAAGTCCTTTTGTATCCTGTATATTTCCTTGATGAATTTTGAACTGATCGTTCCTTCTCTGTCTGCCATATCAAGGTCTAGAAATTGTGAACGGATGTTTTTGATGATGTGACAGTAATCAAAACTTAAATATAAATTATGTTGCAAGTTACGTGGGTGTACTACGCAAGGCTGTAGAACTCCACTGCCTAAACCCTTAAACATAGCAGTATTAGTTCTATGGTTATCAGTTACAAGCCGAAGCACATGAAATCCACAGTCTTCTACAGCTTTCAACACTTGCTGAACTAATAAGAGCAGATCATTTCCTTGCAAATTTCGTACCATGAAATATGCTGCCGGTATTGCGTACTTGGTGGATAATCCATGAATAACCAAATACAGAAGTTTGTTGGCTAAGACGGGATTTATTCCTATTTCTTTATTATAAACTCCTTCAGCTTCGACTAAGCCAAAAAATTTTTCCTCTTTTTTATTATAAAGCAAGTGTTCTTTTATTGCCATCTCATCGCATATAAGAGAAACTACTTTCTCAATTTCATTCAATTTTGTGGCTTCTAACTTAAGTCTCTGTATAATTAAAGGGGAAACACCAACGCCACATTCCGTTGAGCCCATATACCTATCTAATGTGCTGCGCGACAGTGCTTGTATTAATTTCAAATTTCTTCCAAAGTCGTAGCCTCTAGGAGACGATATTCGCTAACATAAATAGTATCGAATAGTTGGCTTGGACCATTTTTTTTTTAATTTCTAATTTGATCCAGTATATATACAGCCATTTTGTCGCCATCATGTGCTGATTTCTTTATGTTCTCTACTGACTTTCTCTCAGTATAGTTATTAAGTTCTTCCTTCGCCTCTTGAAGTTCCTTCTCTATTTCCACAATTTTGTTTTCAAGTCTGTACACTTTCGCTCGAAGATTTTAATTTAATTTTTTATGATATTTCAGTTCACTTAATCTTAGAGTATTTACTTGAACAGCAACATGTCTGGAATCTACGTTTACATCTGCCTTGTCTTTTATAATTCCAGCTTCTATGTCTTTCTCACGATATTCGGCTTCAATGTCCTCCTGACATTGTGTAGTCAGTCTTGAGACTTTGTTCTCTCAGAGGATGATGAACTTGAGTTTCTGGCTTTTCTCTTCCTCTTGTTAGAAGGTTTCTTGTATGAAGGATATCCAGGAAATATGCTTGGTATCGACAAATTTTTCAGTTTCCTATATTTCGTATCTTCTTTAAAATCTTCTTGTTTGAAGTGTAAACTGCACACACATGAACGATCAGAAGGAATCCACTTACTTCCTCTTTTGTCACCTTCTCTTGATATAATATTTAACCACTTTTCCCGCAGCTCACTATTAGATGGAAATTCATGAAATGATAATCTTCTGAATTTCAATTTTCCTCTGTGCACTTTGCAGAAAGGGACACAACAAGACACCATTGTAAATATATTATAATTAATATTGTTATTTCAGGAGACCAAGTTTTATATCTCACAAAATTAAATGTATTTCAAATCGAATGTTCCTTTCTTTCAATGTATTTTAAAGAAGAAAATCATATCATTAATAAACAATCACTTACAAGCACTGTAATTACTTCTAAGATGTCAAATAAAACATTATAATTAATTCTACACATTTAGTACAGCCAAACCAACGGCAGTTACTTGCTGTGCTCTAGTGTCGAAACTGGACAATAATGGTCCACGTGAAACTCAGTGCTAAGCAAAGAAATTCAATACAGTGACCATGTAAAATATCTTGGTATTACTCTTGATAACAAGTTGTTATGGCACAAGCACATAAAATCTGTAACAACTAAGAGCTCTCTTAGAATATCTCATCTTTACCCCCTGTTCAAATCTCCTGTTCTCAGTCTAAGAAGAAAAGTTATGCTCTACAAAATGCTGATTTTACCAATCCTAACTTACGTTGCCCCAGCTTGGTGTTATATTCCAAAAACAGTGTTTCAACCTCTTCAAATTGTTCAAAATAAAGTGCTCCGAATAATACATAATTCAGACTGGTAGACAACAAATGCACAAATACACTTTGATTTGGACATGACATTTCTGAAAGACTCATTGCGTGAATAAGCTAAGAAGTTTTATAACAGTGCAAATTCAAGTGAAAATCCATTCGTCAAGCGTCTTGGTCAATACAATGCAAATTTCTACAAGAAACACAGAACACCAAAATCCTTTTTAAGTGAATAACATGCACTTTTCCACAACCTCTGACTTCATTAAACCTACACTAATGTCTCTGTGCCCAATTGTTTTGACAGCTGGACATGAACAATATTTGTGCATCATTATTTGAATTTACACTAAAATACGAAAAGGCAGAAAACATATTTGTTTTGGAACTTTATCAATAAATTGCTGAATGTGGAAAAAAAAAAAAATGCTAAGCAAGAGGAATGAGCAGGCAGATACGCAGCGATAAGATGCGATCCAGCAGGCAGTGGTGAGGAATCTCATAGAATCTATTGGAGTTGTGATTTCAATTGTTTTCTGAATCCATAGAAACGTTTATTTGCAGAGAGGATCCTTTGTTTAACTTCAATGCTGGTGTCATTTTTGAAAATTATTTCAAATTCCAGGTAACTAAAGCTGTGTACAGTCTCAAATTTATATGATCCAATTTCTATATAAGATGGATATTGCTTATAGTCTTTTGATGTAATTGGCATATATTTTGTTTTGTCTTGATTTATTTGTAGATGCATTTTACTAGCTGCTCTTTCCAGATTGATATAGGTTTTCTTCATAGCTCTTTCTGTTCGTCCACAATATCAATATCACTGGCAAATGCAAATATCTGCACTGATTTATAAAATATAGTGCCTCTTATATTGATATTTGCATCTTCTATTATCTTATCAAGGGCTATATTAAACATTAAACATGCCAGGGCATCTCCTTGTCAGAGTCCATTTTTTACCAGCAAGGGTTCAGAAAGCATTGACTGCATTTTTATAAGACACTGAGTGTTTGTAAAAGTGACTCCGATCAGATTGATAAGCTTATTGGGGATTTTAATTTTTTTCATTGCTGTGAGCAATTCAGTTGTCGCTGTCATATGCAGCTTTGAAATCTATAAATAAATAATGTGTCTCTATGCCAAATTCTTTACATTTTTCGAGTGTTCTACTGTGGATCTTGCTTTACGGAATCTACATTGATAATCCCCAATAAATCCCTCAACATATTCATTCAACCTGCCAAGTAATATATTTGAAAAAACTTTGTAAGTGGTATATAATAAGCTGATCCCTCTATAGTTTGAGCAGGTTATTATATTGCCTTTTTTATGAATTGGGCATATAATACTAAAATTGCATTCTTCTGGAATTATTTCTCTTGTCCAGATTTTAATGAAGAGTTTATGTAGAGTAGCAATAAATTTAGGTCCAGCATTTTTTAACATTTCTGCTTGTATTAAATCAACAGCTGTGGCCTTATTCTTGAGTTTCTCAATTGCTACCACTGTTTTTTCTATTGTAGACTCCGGCTCAGTTATTTCAGCATTTTCCTGTATTGAATTATCATTATACATATGCTTATGCTTGCCATTTAATAGCTGATTAAAATATTCCTGCCATCTCCGAAGGATCATCACTCATCTCCATTTATAATCACACCAGCTTTATCTTTACAAAGTGTTGTCCCGGTTTAAAAGCCTTACATTCATTATGTAATTTTTTGTAAAATATTCTACAATCATTTACTTTCCTAATATCTTCAAGCTCCCGCAATTTATCTTCGTTATATTTCCATTTCTTTCTTTTGTGGATTCTTTTCTCTTCTTGTCTGGCTTTCCGATAATCTTCCACTGCATTTCTTGTATCAGATCGTTGTTGAATTTTGAGATATGCTCTGTTTTTCACAGCTGTAGCCTGTTCTCATTCATCATCAAACCAATCCTCATACCTCGATTTATTGGTTTTTACTAGTACAGTGTCTGCAACTTCTTTTACAGCATCTCTAATCATCTCCCACCTCTCATCCTGTCCAAATTTAACCTTGCAAATTTCAAGTGCAGTGATTAACAATAGGTCTCTAATAGAAACAACAACAACAAACAAATTTCTTGGCTTACAAATCGATAATGTGTTAAATTGGAAAAATCATATTTAATAAATTACTCCTACACTAAATTCAACATGTTTCGCTATTAGATCTGTGCAAGAGATAGTAAATATCAATACCTTAAAAAACAATATACTTTACATACTTTATACTACCGAATAATATTCGGTCAATGTTACTTATGTCCCACCCACTATAGAGACATAGGACAATTTTATACATATGTAGTATAACCTGTTGCTTCTTTGACAGGTTAGGTTTGGTTAGTTTAGGTTTTTGTTATAGCCAACCTTGCATATACGATTATAGCGCAACATTGGCAGTGATAAAAGTGAAATATTCGTTCAGTGGGCATTGGATACTCTACATTCACCAATATTCTGAAGAAATTCCACAAATAGAGGAATTATTTCTACTATAAAAAAGAATAATTCGAATAATAGTGGGTGCCGAATCTAGAGAATTATGTACGAAAATAATGCTGTAACTTGTCTAGCTCTTTAGTAACCCCACAAAGATACTTCCCTTGTACTTGTCTAAGTATATAAACATGTACTGAACAGAATTATAAAATTTACTTAGTCTTACGTTAAAAAGTGTTAAAATTGTTAAAAAAGGTATATACCTTCAACAGACGGCCCGTTTCGACCTTATGTCACGTCATCCTCAGTGTCTCTTGAACCACTGGTGATCTTGACTCTGCGATGTGCATTTGTCGATGGTAGGAGTGAGGGCAGTGGCGGTGCGTCAATAAGAGCACAAGAGCACGTGAACACCTTGTTTCCATTAATGCACGACTAGTTTTATTATTTAATACCGTATTGCCGTAGTGGGGATGTATAATATCAGGATCGAGTATTTTAAACTTCCAGCATCTTGCATAAACTTCTTATGTAAACTTGGCAACATCCGTTCACGTACAAGCTGTGCTCTTTTCAAGAAGGTTACAGAAATTTCACGCATGCGCGGGAGAAAATTGTCTTTCGCTGGCCGCTTATGACTCGTCAAGAGCGCAAAGCATTAAGTGAACAGTGAATCTATCCTACAGATATCGGTGCATCGATGCCTATCGTTTACGTGCTATATCTCGAAAAAATTTAATAAGTCTATATTTTAGCCTGCAGGTGTCAGCATCTCACTGTCGGAACGTTTACTTTATGTGGATGTGTTTACAGTACTGCTACGAGAGTGCAGTTTGTGAATTACTATACTTCAATGTCGACATATAGCATAGTTTGGCTTTCAAAGACGTGCTGGCTGAATGTGATGGTGGTATGAATTTAAATATCTGTATGGTGGTGTATATTATTTAAGAATAATATTTACTGGCATGTATTTATAGTAATCAATCTATGCAAATAGGGTTACAGTACTGGTATAGGCTCTAGTGTATCAGTGTGTTGTGAATCAAAATACTGTATATTACTGAACACACACTTTTGTAAATTGTTTTATGTATTAATTTTTAACAGACGTAAACAATGAACTCCGTTCAAGTAATTTTGAAGAGTAAAGAACTGGGTAAACTGGCTTTTCAGGAAAAATTGGAAATAAAAAGATTAGGTTTCATTATTATTATTATTATTATTATTATTATTATTATTATTATATGTTGTTTTGAATTTATATACGGTTTTTTCGACAGTGAAACATTGGAATTATGACATTTCATATTAGGCTAAAAACGTACGATTTCAAATTCTCTTCGATTTTGGAACACAAAATTGTGAACACACATAATATTTTATAATGAGCCGCCACTGAGTGGGGGTGCGTTGTTCCTATGGTGGGGGCTGGCTGTTTGTGTGTTATGATGCATTATGTCGTCGAATAATGTGTGCGTATCGAACTGCAATTGTGTGTTAAGTATATGTGGGTATGCTATTGTATTCTTATATATTTCGTACTGTTCTTGAATGTTTAACTGTGAACTTTTTGGTGTGATGTGTAAAATTTCCATACCTGTTTCTATATTATTGTAATCATGATTATTGTTGATAATGTGGTCTGCATAATTTGATGTGATGTAGGGTTTGGTTATAGCTTTAATATGTTCATTATATCTTGTGTGAAAGGATCTTCCTGTCTGTCCTATGTAAAAATGTGGGCAACTATTGCATTTTAATTTGTAAACTCCAGTTGAATTATATTTATTTGAATGTTTAATGTGATTATTTAGATATTTCTGTGTTGTATTATTTGTTTTGTATGCTATCTTGTATTTTAGTTTTCTGAATGAAGTTGCAATTTTGTGAGTATTGGTATTGTGATATGTTAATGTTATGTATTTATTCTCGCGTGGTGTTTGTGTTGGTTTGTTCTGTTTTTGTTTTGCCTTTTTTATTAGTGTGTCTATTATGTTATGTTATGTTAGTGTTAACGAGAACTTTAATCAATGAACAGAAATACTTGTCACTGTGGAGATCGGCGTCTGTGTTGTAGTATACCCGACTCTAAACAAGTTGCAGCATTAAGACGACAAACCTCATTAGGTAAGACGATCGTGTAATATATTCCATAATAATAGTAATTATATACCTCCACATTGTTCTTGTGTGTAAAAATCGGACTAATCAATATGTTACTATAAAATTGCATTTCTTTTCAGAATCTAATGTGTCACATATCACACACGTAACTAATTTCCATATTAACAGACTATACCAAACACACGTGGAGAGTTTGCGCGAAGTTTGACACAGTCTCAGGATCGCAGTCTTCTGCATCTTCTTGCTTCAAAGATAATAATGAGGAGCAAAACGTTTGCCCTTTCAAAGTAAAAGAAAACCATGCATGTGGGAAAATATTGCGATGTGACTATGATTTCTCAACGATTGATGTTATAAAATGACAGTTCGAGGAATGAATAGCGTTATTTATATGATACTATTTCTGGGACCAAAAAAAAAAAGTGGATGAAAAAAGTGGGAAAATGATGATAGTGGGAACAATGCATTGAAGTTCCACTGTACCTTGTAATAAAACTTTTTAATAATTTTGTGTCTGCAGATTATATTCAACTCCAAGGCCCATTATTTTAATGTATGTATAAGTACAGACACTGCCATCACATTATGAAATTATACAATTGTATTTTTTTCTCCCCTCATTTTTTTGTGTTATAATTTTACAATAAATATATATTTTAATTTTTGTACTTTCTATCAAAATTATATTAGTACATAGGTTATTGTCTTAGTCAGTTATGTTCTATTTTTGGATATTTCTGTTCAGTATTTTTAAAGTTGTTGTCGTCGTCATCGTCATCATCATCATTGATTGTCATTTTGAATGAAATCTCCATTTGCAATTTATGCTCTATTGTAATTATAAGGAAATTATACTTATTCAATTTTTCGCTTTATTTTGAATTATACTGGTAAAAGTTCAGAAATATAAGTAATTGTATACATTGTATTAGTATATTAAAGTTTTGGTGATTGTTTCAGCTTCAAATAAAAAGTTAACACAGATTTCACAAAATTCTGTAGCAGATAGCCCATGGAAACCACGCAAATACACAGGCTTCAATCTTTTCATACCTCAGAATGAAAATGAAGAAATCATATTGTTATTACTCATCAGGTAAGGTTCTCTGGAATTAGTGTGTTTATTTACAGTAAAATCCCTCTTCACCTGCACCCAAATAATCGGCAGTACCAAAACAATGACACTTTTGGCTGGGCAAAAAAAAAGTTTAAAACTGCCAGATTACCACAGTCTGGGCCATCACTTTTGCCACATTAGTATTTAGTATTTATTTACTTATTTAACCTGGTAGAGATAAGGCCATCAGGCCTTCTCTGCCCCTCTACCAGGGGATTACAACTATAATATGAAGAATAAAATTACAATTAATATTAAATTTACAATTACAATTACAATAAAAATTAAAGTACGACAAGATTACTTAATTAATGAAAGCTAGACAATTTATCATGGAAGTTAAGAACAAAGAATATTTTTGGATTTACTGAATTACAAATTAAACCTAGAATAACAAAATTCTATAGTGATGAAATAACCATATATTGAGGGAACTATTTACAAGAAACCATGTCTGAACGAGGAAGTTTGCACGAACTTCCATTTTCAGTGAATATTCAAACCTAAAATTTGTGTATTATTTGTGTTGTGTGATGTGTTTTAAAAAAGAAAATTCACACAGTTTTTATGTTTATTTAGTTATGTTTGGGCCGTCAGTGTTGCCACATTAGGAAGTTCGCATAAACTTTCATATTCAGTGAATATTCGAACCTAGAATTAGTGTATTATTTGTATTGTGTGATGTGTTTTAATAAGGAAAATCTACACAGTCTTTATGTTTATTTAGTTATGAACAAGTGATAGAGGAATAAGCTTCACATGGCTGCATTTTCAATATTTGGCACCAAAAAATATGAAATTTTTTTTTGTATATACTGATATTTATTCGATTATCCGACAAAATCTCGTATCTGGAACTAGCCTGGTCCCTTTGGTACTGGTTAAGAGGGATTCTACTGTATTTACATTCATTCATTTGTTCATTTATTTATTTATCCACTCTTGTATAGCAGACTGTATATAATATTGGCTTCCCCTCTGCATTTTTCTCATAAAGCCTGTAATTTAATAATTTATTATAAAACATTAGTTGAGTAACTCTACTTCAAGATTCCAGTCTGTGTTTTCTGACATAATGTTGATTTTAAACTAGTTTCAACTCATCCTATTGCATTTACATGTGTTTCAGTTTATTAAACACTTGTTCAATATTACTTTTAAAATGTTGTTGTTGTTTTCTAATGCCAGGTGTTTGACAATAAAGTCATTTGACCTCTTGCACTCCAATATTTTTCAAAGCTATTATCATGGCCAGCCACTGAAGCACAGATTTTGAGGTGTTCCGAATCCATTTCTTGGTTTGAGTTGCACAATGGGCAGTTAGGGGACTGATATATTCCAATTCTATGCAAGTGTTTGGCCAAACAGTCATGGCCTGTTGCCAATCTAAATGCAGCTACAGACGATTTTCGTGGTAAATCGGGAATTAACTGTGAATTTTGATGCAGAGAGTTCCATTTTTTCCCTTGAGATTGTGTTATGAAATTTTGTTTGTTAAAGTCTAAGTATGTAGATTTAATAAATCTTTTCACAGAGTAATATGTAGATTTAGTAACAGGTCTGTAAGTAGCAGTGCTGCCCTTCTTTGCTAAAGCATCCACATTCTCGTTTACCAGGATTCCACAATGGGATGATATCCATTGGAATACAATTCTTTTATTGAGTGATATTAATTGAGAGAGACTTTTGAAATGTTAGATAAACTATTAGTTTTGATTAATATGTGTTAGTTACAGTTCCGTTATTTTTGTTAATATGCTTTTTTTAATGAAACACACTTTCAAAACGTTTTCCATTTTCTGTACAACATTCATAATGATCACATAGATTCTCAAACATTTTTGCAAATATATAGATTGCTGCACTTGGTAAGAAAGCCACTATCTTTTACCGTAAAATATTGATGGATTCCCCATAAAGATTGTTTCGTTTAATATATCCCATATATAGACATCAGATGGTATGAGGTCAGGTGAATGTAATGGATAAGGAAAATGTGTTCCACGGGAAATTCTCAAGTGTTTCTGAAGTAGAGTTTATTTTTAAGACCCTATGGCTGTTGAGAACACTTCCTGTACTGCTTATGAAACATTTCACAAAAGCCATCTGAAACGTGTTTCAAACTTGGACCATTTACACATCCAAGTCTGTATGAACGAATATAATACTCAACAATAAAGACTTTTTCCTCCGTTGTGAAGACCATAGTTGCAGCACTAAGTCAAGCACTGAATGTGCAATATGTCTAAATATTTTGGCATATAAATAAATATTGGTTTCTAGACAAATGTTCAGAGTAGCCGAACAATAATGACAGTACTGTTTGTCTTGATATATACTATAGTTATTTATCCTACAATTGACAATAAAATAGAAGTAAAAATCAGAATGAATTAAAAATAAATTCTGCCCTACAAGCACTAGCTAATTGGACAGAAAATAATAAGCAGGTGAACACAGAATTGAAAGACCTCACGTTTTAATAGATCAAAAGACATAAATAGTAGAAGTAATACTACATATCTGGGAGTAATCTTTGGTGAGAAACTCTCTTTAAATCATCATTTTGAGAACTTGGATATGAAGGTAAAACAAAATAAAATAAAAAGTCGAAGACCTTCAAAAGATCTGCAGGATGCAAATGGAGGGGCCCATATCGTGGTAATGAACAAAACATACAGGTCATTCATAAGACCAGTTCTCAGACATGAACCACCTTTACAACAGAAGTATGTTGCTGTGCACAGGGAAGACATATTACATTGTTGTGAGTCCACATAATTATGTAGAAAAATACGTGAGAGTGTTCAACACCTACTGAAAAAACAGCAGTAGCACTTCTGCAGACAGGCCCGTGACTGGTTGGATGAACATCTAATAAAAGAAGGGAAACTGATTAAATGTGTTGTTTTTTATTTTAGTAGGTTATTTTACGACGCTTTATCAACATCTTAGGTTATTTAGCATCTGAATGAGATGAAGGTGATAATGCCAGTGAAATGAGTCCAGGGTCCAACACCGAAAATTACCCAGCATTTGCTCATATTGGGTTGAGGGAAAACTCCAGAAAAAACTCCAACTAGGTAACTTGCCCAGACCTGGAATCGAACCCGGGCCACCTGGTTTCGCGGCTAGACGCACTAACCGTTACTCAAAGGTGTGGACTGAATGTGTTGTTCTTTGTGCAATGAAGATACTCTAGTAGTCTAGTGAACAAGGAACACTTGGTCCACTGTTTTCTGCAGAAAAGAGAACTTGCAGAGATTTTCACGCTGTACTGGGAGGCACGAGAATTTGTACACAACTGCAGTATTACATATTTTGCAAAAGAAGAATATGTTGTTGTTGTTTTCTAATGCCAGGCATTTGACAAAGTCATTTGACCTCTTGCACTCCAATATTTTTCAAAGATATTATAATGGGACCATCGGATCTGTGCCCCTGTAAGATATGCGAACTGAACCCTAATTCCTCCTCAGCCTCTGTAATTCATTTCCCTCCTTGCATTCCTATCTCTCTATTTTCTGTCTCTCTCCCTTTCTCTCCCCCACTATTCACAATTTTGAACCTTCTTCAGTTTATTTGCACTTGCAGTCCAGTGTAGTGAACTCAACATCTATACTGTAGCACGGAGTGGCGAAAAAAATATTATTAAGCAAGTAATAGCATTTTTCGATGAAGAGAAACAAACAGGTCAATATCTGATTCCTCTAAATCAGGCAACGAAAAGAGCAGCTGCGATCACAGGTGAGGCTTATTTTATTTCAATTGATTACATATTAAAATTACTTACTTAACTAACACTGATATAATACAACATTTTTATGTAATTTATAAAGGCGGGTCAGAGCGCCTAATAAAGAAAATCAGGCGAGAGGGAGTCTGTGCAGGAGATGAAAAGCTAGAATCACCAGGGAGGAACAGACCAAGGGAATCTTTAATTCTTGTAGATGATATGGAGCGATGTATTTTAAGAAGAAAGATACAAGAATTTTATACCATGCAGAAAGAAGTTCCGACTTTGAAGAAATTATTGAAGGTTGCGAGGAAAGCAATAAATTTCTAAGGTGGGAAAGAAATGTTACGGATTAATAGAAGAGGAAGTAGCTAGATTGTTATCAACTTGGGTGAAGACAACAGCAGCAATAGTAGTGACTCAGATTCAGATATGTCCGGGATATGCCCTCTGTAATTTCATGCATAATACAAGTCTTGGTCTTTTGTAAATATGTAAATTATTTTCATAAGAATAAATTAGAACTCCTGCACATTATCAGTATGTTATGTTTTATAAGATCGTAGTATGTATTGACTTAGCCTGGATGAGAAAGAAAGAGGGTACATGACTGTGTGTTCATTCATTCCTACAATTTTATAATTTTATTAGGCCTTCAAGATCACGTTCCAAACCTAACAAAATAAGATAATAAGGTGAAGAAAAAGTATTTATGACGAAAACATTTCTTTTTAGAAACGAAATAGATTCCCTTCACGTAAATTCCATTTAACCAACAAATATCCACTGTAATCATAATTATTTCCAATTAATCGTAGAAGTCAATCAGTGTCATTAGATCTACTTAAATTAAATTATGAATAAGTAATTATAATTAACCTCACATTATTAATAAGCAATATTCAAGAGACATGACATTGTTTGGCGGAAGTTTGGGAACACCACTATTCGGCAAGGTTCGTGGCCTGCAGTTTGACGTGGTGGGAGGAAAGCTGGTGGAATGGAGTGAGTAGAGGCGTTAACTTTTCCAAGAACGACGACAGCGCTGAAGGGGCAGAGATCCGATGGTCCGACAATATCATTGTCAGCCACAGAAGCACAGATTTTGAGGTGTTCTGAATCCATTTCTTGGTTTGAGTTGCACAATGGGCAGTTAGGGGACTGATATATTCCGATTCTATGCAGGTGTTTGGCCAAACAATCATGGCCTGTTGCCAATCTAAATCTAAATAAATATAATTTATTTCTGAATAGACAAATGTTATGTTAACATATTCTTCTTCTTCTAAATATTCGTATTTTGATGCCTTGGGCCAGATAGGCTATGCATTCAATCTCCGAGAACGACATTGAGTAGATGTAATATATTTTATTCTTGAAGAGCATTCTGGTGATAATTTCATTCTTAACACCATTTTCAATGCGTATTGTAGTTCTAAGTGCTGAAGGATTTTAATTCTGATACACACATCTCACCAAAAAATTGTGTAACTCTTGTTCCACATCTTAAAGTTTCATTGCTAATGTAGGATGTATGGAATACAATAAATGAAATGAGGTTTAAAAAATACAATTGTAGTTTAACGGCAGGCACTTGACTCTTCGTTATTCACCCATATGAAGCCAGTTGTGCAAACCAGTTTACCGACAGAGTCATTGTCCAGGGTGTGCCATAGGATGTTGCTGAAGATTTATTGGTATGCCACAGGAGAGCTGAAGCTCCCGGAGAAAACCCTTGCATTCATTTATTATATTCCAAGATTAACGGCAGGTCAGGTACTTGAATGTTTATTACCTAGGATGCGACATAGGATATTGCTGAAGATTCATTGGTATGCCACAGAGGAACTAGAGCTCCTGGATAAAACTCTGTTTTACCTGGACCACGAGCTTGACCAGCACAAGTAATAAATTGAGGGTACACCAGGAATCGAATCCAGTCCACAGGATTATGAGTCCTGCCACTGGACCACCATGGCAGCTGGATTAAGTTGTAAATGAATAATAAAAAAAATGGTTCTTTACAAGCTAAAATCGTTATATGTTTAAAAATATTTGTATAGATGCAAACAGATGTCACTTAGGATGTTTTTATGTTGCAGCGAAGCAATGGCAGTCCGGGATGCTGTACTTAGCCAGTCTCCAGAGTTTAAAGAAGCCAGAATTCATGCCTATGATAATGCCACTGCTATTTATGACCTCTTAACCATTGCTTTAGTTCGGTGGGGCCACGCAGATCTCTTACATGAGGTATGTTACTCCAAATATTTATTTACAAATTAAATTATTTCTTTGCGGCTGTGATAAATGCAATGGTAAAGATGCAACTTCGATGTTATGCAAAGGTGACTCACAGATTCACATTCTGCCTATAGCATGTTTATCCATATGGAGTATACGCAGTTTATTTATAAATAAATATAAAAATAGTTTTGAAACAGAATTAGTTCATTTATAATTAATAGACAATTATTTATGTGTAAATTTCAAATATTTTCTACATTTACCTACAAAATTAATACTGGAAACACGTTTATAATCCTTGCTTTGTTGTGAAAATCTTTGTATACAATAATACCTGAATAGCTTGTGTCCTATTTTCCTAGGATTATCCTTCAAAAGTCTTTGTTCCTGAATGATTTCTGCTGACATGTCTTTACAATACCTAGTTATTTACAAGCAGTTTACACAGATATCCCTCAAATAGTCGGCACATGTCCATTTTGAACATTTCACACATCATTTCTAGTCTTTTGTCTCGAGACATACCAAATTGGTAACAACGGCCCTTGGATCCATTCCTTTGTTCTGAGGCTGACGTAGCAGATTTTTGAATTCTCTGAAGAAATTTGATAAACGTAGATAAACTCACAAAAGTAATAATGAATATTTACCGAAACTTGCAGACATCGTAACATAAAAAGTCGCGTGATTGACAATTGTCACCCAGAAGAATAAAACCTTAGCTACACAAGTTGTATGAGCAACTTCAAGACTGAAACTAAAGAATGTTAATATGTGAGCATTGTTTTGAAGGTACCTAAAGCCCCCACGGTTGTGAACCCTTTCTAGGAAATACAACAATGAAAAGGAACACGCTGGTTGACAGGTGTCCCTCACGCAAGTATTGACAACACATACAACTCAACTAATGTTCTGAAGTGTCACTCTGTTAACTCTAGGTTAGTTCATAATTATTATTCACTTAGTTGTTAATAGTAAATGTTTGTTTTAGTCGTTTGAACGGGCTATGAAGTTCTCATTTGAAGAGCCTCACGTTTGGATGCAGCATGCCTTGTGCCTGGTCACTATGGGACAGTATGCCCATGCTCTTACTGTTCTGAAGGAGGTTACGAGGCTTCTGCCAACTAAAGTAATACCTTGTCTTCTAGCAGCACGAATTTGTTACGAGCAACTCAATCAGGTGAGAATTTTGAAGCTTATTTTTCTTGTCTTTGCAGTATAGTAGAAGCAACAAGTATTATGTACGATTGTTGTTGAAAATTTTGGTTCACAGGACTTATGAGGTTTTTCACTCTTTCCAGACTTTCAAAAGAACATAATCATGTTATGCTCTTTATTTACGCATTAGAAAAATTGATACAATGACAAAACCTCGAGTACTATAAAGATCAATTAGCCTTTTTAAGAATAATAGACACTTTATTGGCTCTAAAATAACAACCAAGCAAATCATCAAAAGTATGTTCTCACTCATAGATAATGATCAGTCTCGAATTTTGGTCATGCTGTGGTTTGTATAATATTCAGAATTTTGATCATGCTGTGGTTTGCATAATATTCAGAATTTTGATCATGCTGTGGATTGTATAGTATTCAGAATCATAACAAATTGGAACTTTTGTCACTGAATTGTCTTGTATTGTAACCATTCAGCTTTGTATATAGATATGTTGAAATAATCAGTGAGTACACTCCTGAAATATTAAATATTAAACCAGAAACATTCTGTATATACGCTGTGTAGTTTCTTGCATGTTAACCCATTAGTGCATAAAGTTGGATTATGTATTTAAAAGAATTTTTTTCGTAAAAATTTGCTGTTTAGCATCAGTTGAACACATATTAAGCAATAAAACTTTTTATTTTTTTCTTGTTTGAGAAATATAGGCCATCCGAAAAATCAGACGCTATGCACACTGATCAGTTACATTGCTGTTTCTTATTTTAGGTATTTTATAACAATAAGATCCCTTTAATCATTCAAAATCACTTCTTGCCACGTATTTATTTTATTTTAGGTAACAATTGTCATATTTACTACTGGTTGTGGTATTCTGTGAAACATTTATGGTGAAGACATATTTTACATTTGCAACATATAAATTTGGGTTTGTCCTTGCACTTAGCTACATCTTCTCTTTGAACCAGTGGTTCAGTTCATATAACCACACATCCTTAATATTCGTAGGTGCACTTTTTCCTTGATATGTTGGTTGTCCATATGCTTTTAGCAATGCTATTTTCAAAAAAAACGTCGAAATTGTTGAAGGTTTTTCCAGTATTTTGTTTCCTGTAGAGTAACCACGCATTTACTACACTGTCGTCTGAGATGTATGCGAATATTGGCTATCATAATTTCTTCTGACCATTTTGGATCTGTATGAAGTCACATACTGATCGATCTAATGTACTCCTACCATTCCTTTGTTGTTCGAAGAAAATAGTATAGGCTGAAAAATGGAAACTTTACATTATTTTGAGCTACAAAATATAATACATACATTTCCAAATATAAACAAACATACCGAGGACTTCCACAAGGTGCTGTTCTGAGCACAACGCTCTTTAATATCTATATAAACGACCTTCTATCAATAATACAAACTTCAGAAGACAAAATTGCTTTATTTGCTGACGACATAGTCATTTGGACTCCAGGCTCTCCAAAAAAACCTAAATTAATTAAAGACAGAATAGAAACAGCCCTAAACAAAGTACATGAATGGAGCTCCAAAAACCTCATGACTATTAATGTAGAAAAAACAACTTATGAATTATTTACACTAAAATATAAACCTGTGACTATTAACATAAATTATAATGATAAACCACTCAAAGCAGTTGATGATGCCAAATACTTGGGCATCACTTTCGACAGAAAACTTAGTTGGAAAAAACATATAACAAACATCTCAGAAAAGGTTGAAAAGAAACTGTAAATCCTGAAATGGTTAGCTGGTGCTAAATGGGGCTGCTCAAGGAGAGTCCTTAATACAACATACAAAATGTATATTAAACCAAACCTCTTGTACTGTTCTGAAGCTTTAATAACAGCAGCAAATGCTAACATCAATAAACTTGAACAAATACAAAATCAGGCTCTTCGCCTAATCACTGGAGCAGTTAAATCCACACCTGTTGATGCCATGCTTGCCTTAACACGGATCCCATCAATAACAACAAAAATAGAAGAACAAGCACTGCTCCAACATGAGAAAATGTTACGACTGCCAAACTCTAAATGGACAGAAAAGAACCTCCCTTCTTCAATCCTTAAAACTCATAGTAGTTTCCTAGAAAAGGTAACACAGATTAAATCTAAATTGAGCATTCCTAACACAAGAGAAAATTTACTTATAAGAGAAAATCCATTAGAATTATTGCAACCTACCTTCAGTTTGGAATTAACGGAGGAAATAAGTAAATCAGACACCCCAAAAGAAATACAAAAACTTCTAACACTGGAAACGATCAATACTAGATACCCTACAGAAGAATGGCTACACATATATACTGATGGATCAACCACAGAAAACCTTACTGGAACTGGAGTTACATGTACACATTTTTCCTTTTATCATTCTGTTGGCAGAGACACAACAAATTATGATGGTGAAATAGAGGCTATACACATTGCTCTCCGACAATTATTAAATCTTCCCTTAAATAAATATAACAAGACAGTAATTCTTTCAGATTCTAAAGCTGCAATTCAGGGAATATGTTCAAATGCTACAAAGAAGTCAACAAAAATAAGGGAATGCTACAAAATGTTGACACAACTCCAAAAAGTTAATAAGATTGTCCGTCTCCAATGGATTCCAGCACACTGTGGAGTCATGGGGAATGAAACCGCAGACACACTTGCCAAGAAAAGCATAACAATAAAACAAAAATCTAAATTTAATTTCTCATATTCCTCAATAAAACGCTTGATCACTAAAAAATTTTCTCATTCATATCTACAAGAAATAGAATCAAACGCTAAAGACAAAAAATGGATTACACTACTTTCCAACCCAGATATAATCCCCCAGAGACCAAGGAAAACAGCAGTTGCAGCCTTCAGACTATTGACAAATCATGACTGTCTAGCAAGTCATCTCCACAGAATAGGATCTCAGCTTCACCCATATGTGTCCTGTGTAACGATCCAGCAGAAATGAATGAAGACCACTTGCAGACCTGTGAAGCATTAAGATCAGAAGAAACTACAGTTCAAAAGTATTGGAAAGCACGACTGCTAATGGCTTCATTGCCAAATGCAAGGCACTAGACAACAACAACAACATTATTTTTCACTTGACCATCTAGATTTAGTGGATATAGACATGTTTTCAAAGTTGGTGCCTGCTGTAACAACGCTGTTATCATTCTTTCGAACAATAAGGACGTTATTACAGGTTCTGAAGTCATGTGAATCTGCCACTTTTTTTCTTGAATTCTGAGAGGACAGTTTTCAGTTCTATTTTCCTGTCAAGTTCCCGTAGTGCAAATCCCTTTTTTCAGTGAGATGCATAAACAATTTCACAGATGTAAAGTAGTTATCAAAAAGGCATTTTATATCCTCCATGATCGGGAATTCCAACTGCATTGATTAGGGAGCGAGATCTGAGCTGTAGGGTGGATATTGAAACACCTCCCAGCAGAAGAGCTGTTATGCACTGAGCCGTAAAAGGTTGAGTGATTACCATCTTTCTTACACCTCAACAAATATCTGCCCGATCAGTATTTTCAAAGTGTCAGGGAGGAGAGAGGTGCAGGCGGCTGTCACACATTGGTTCCGATCTCAGATGACAAACTTCTACGACACAGGCATATAAAAGTTGATCCCACAGTATGACAAATGTTTGAATTCCGGTGAGGAATATGTTGAAAAATGGCTCAAAAGTTGCTTTATCTGTTCCAATAAATCTTTCTGTGAAAGAAATTGTTTCTTTCCCTAAACGGCCCTAGGGGAACTTACTTTCTGGACGTGCCTCATATTGCAAAAACCACATCACTGTCCTTACAAGCAATCTGTAATTCACAAGCACTAATAAGCATTTTTCTGCCAAGCTGATTGACATTGGCTTCGTGTTCATCAGATTTGTGGCTGTCTGTATGTGTCCAACCCATAGTCTGGTGAGATAACATAATAAAATATGAGCTTCTCTTATGCAATTTTATCTTTATTTTCAATTATTCCAATATCTCATTCACATTTAGGCGGAAAAATAGTAACGAAAATATCATAACAGCATTCATATTACAACTTCCATTGTAACTGTATCCAGAGCATAGTGTCCTTTTTTTCGGACGCTGACATTTACACTTCGTTAACAACAAACCTTTTAACAAGAATGGAGATTTTATGTGCTGGTTCAATAATAGAAGTATTAACAATAGTATAAACCTAGTATCAAAAAATTACATTGTTATAAAATATATCAATTTATAAATTTAATTACCCCTTGCGCACAACATCGTAATGCTTGGTTGCTATCTTAACAATATGTGTTCTCTAACACTGAAAATTCAAGCTGAAAAGCAGAAACTGATAAAATCAATATAGCTACTACATTGACGAAGTAATATAGCATATTTTAAACAAATTAGCTCGAGCACTGTAACTGGTACAACAAAAATCTTTCGTGTCCGATTTTTCGGACACTATGCACTAATGGGTTAATAGATAGTTTAGTTAATGTAAGCACAAATCCAAACATGTCCGACTTACCTGTGGTCATCTGCTATACCATTGGTTTCCATCCATCTTGGGTATGTGCTATTTAAGGATACTTTTTAATGCCAATATGGGTCAGCTTATTTACAGTTACAACATAAAAATATGAAATAACAGCAACTATAAACATTTTGTCAACATGAAAATGGTTGCCAAGTGATATGTGATTAAAAAAGTTTAGGAACTACTGTTCTATACTGATTAGTCTTGTCCTACGGTGACATTTCACAGTAACTGTCACTATACACTAATCTCAGCTTATTAGGTTATGCCATAGTTTGTTGCTATCGATTATTACAGACACAGAAATGAACAATCAATACTGCTATTGGGATCTTCTTACTTGGTTATTTAACGACGCTGTATAAACTACTGGGTCATTTAGTATCGATGGAATTTGTGATAACGAGATGGTATTTGGAGAGATGAGACTCAGGATTCGCCATAGATTACCTGACATTTGCCTTATGGTTGGGGAAAACCTCGGAAAAACTCAAGGAGGTAATCAGCCCAAGCAGGAATTGAACCCATGCCCGAGTGGAACTCTGGATCAGCAGGCAAACACACTACTGCTTAAGCTATACCTGTGGTCCCTGTTATTGGGAGGAGTTGAGGAACTTACTGTGTGATGGACAGTGTCAATGCCCATGCGTGATGCACCTTGAGTCATCTATTTGTTCTTAAAAGTGGAATTAATTTTTGACAGAACTGAGAAATTTCTGTGTCCTATACGATGTAATGATACCCAGTGCCTGGGGGTATAGCTGGGCCACCCTGCCTCCAGGGGACACAAATATAGAGGCCTGGTCCTCCAGGTTGGGGGTTGGGCGTGGGGTTGGCGACTCCACCCCGGAAAAAAACATTGCTACGAAACTTCAAGGAAACGAATATAGCCGGACACGATTAATGGCACAACTTGGCAAGAAAATGGATAAAGATTTGAGGCTAGTGACATGGAATGTACTCTCGCTGTATAAACCTGGAGCTCTTAAAATGCTATTAGATCAATTGGATGGTTATAACATTGATGTAACTGCAATACAGGTTAAATAAATCATTATTATTATTATTATTATTATTATTATTATTATTACAGGAGATACGATGGTTGGGGTCTGGGATCATTGAGAAAAGGAAACACACAATTTATTATAGTTGCCACGAAAATCAACATATGTCAGGAACAGGCTTTGTAGTTGGAAAAAAGGTCCATCAAGCGGTAATTGGTTTTAAAGCATATGATCACAGGATATGTTATGTACGGCTTAAAGGCAAATTTTACAATTTTAGCATTTTTAGTGTGTATGCACCAACTGAGGTATCCTCTGTGGAGGATAAAGAGGATTTTTATAGTAAGTTGGAGAAAGCAGTAGAATCATGCCCACGGCATGATATTAAAATAATTTTAGGAGATTTTAATGCTCAAATTGGGAAAGAGAAAGCTCTGTTTCCTATAATTGGTCAATATAGTCCCCATGATAAGACAAATGATAATGGTCTCAGGTTGGTAGAACTAGCAGCCTCACAAGGAATGGTGGTTGGAAGCACGATGTTTCAAGGGAAAAACATACATAAATACACCTGGAATGCACCAGATGGACAAACAAGAACCCAAATAGACCATGTATTAATAGACACCAAACACAAATCAAACCTAATGAATGTAAGAACCTTTAGAGGTGCCAATATTGACTTGGACCACTATCTGGTAATTGCACAAGTACGAGCTAGGATATCCAATATCAAGAAAATAAAGGGTTCTAGAAGTACCAAATTTAATATAAGGAAACTAGAATGCTCACAAATAACTAATGCATATAGAACTAAATTAAAAGAAATGCCCATAGAGGATGACAGTAGTAATGTTATTGATGTTGATGACATTAATGGTCATATCGAAGAATAATGGCGAAAGCTCAAGCACGCGATGAAAACAGCAGCTGAGGATAAATTGGGTATGATGGAACAGGAACCAAGAAATTGGTGGTTTGACGAGGATTGCCAAGAAATAACAAGGCAGAAAAATGAAGCGTATAAGAAAATGTTGCAGAAGAGAAATGTGAGGAGTGAGTCTGAGAAATATAGAGATCTGAGAAGAGAGGAAAAGAAAATACATAGACAAAGGAAACGAGTATGGGAAAGAAAATATTTGGAAAAGATACAACAATATAAGGACGAAAACAATCTTAGAAAATTTTACAAAGGAGTTAGTAATACAAAAAAAAAACATATAAACCTAGAATAACAATCTGCACTAAAGAGGATGGAACAATACTGTCAGAAAAGAGTAAAATACTGGATAGATGGGTAGAGTATTTTGAGGAACTATTAAATCAAAGCGAAAATGAGTACGATACCAATGACCTGGAACTCCCTATGAGAATAAATGAAACCACAGTGGAACCTCTGAATAGATTGGATATAGAAATAGCAATACAAAATCTAAATAATAAATCACCAGGTGAGGATAATCTGCAGGCAGAACTCTTTAAATACGGAGGAGAATAGATACAGAATAAGCTATATGAACTGATTAGCAAAATTTGGGAAGAAGAAAGAATGCCTGATGAATGGAAAAGAGGAATGATCTGTCCACTATTTAAGAAAGGTGACCCACTAGTGTGTTCAAACTACCGTGGAATATGTCTTTTAAATATCGCATATAAACTACTCTCAGTCATAATTCATATAAAATTATTACCCTTTGTTGAAAAAGAACTCGGACAATATCAAAGTGGTTTTAGGAATAACAAATCAACAATAGACCAAATATTCACCATCAGACAGATATTGGAAAAAACCAACGAATATAAAACAAACACCTACCATCTATTCGTAGATTTTAGAGCTGCGTATGATAGTATTAAGAGAGAACAACTATATATAGCTATGCTAGAATTTGGATTACCCCTCAAGTTGATTCGGCTGACCAGAATGACATTAGAAGGAGCATGTTGTAAGGTTAAGATCCAAAATGACAAGAGTATGGACTTCCAGTGTAATAACGGATTGCGACAAGGAGATGGTCTTTCATGTCTCCTCTTCAACATAGCCTTGGAAAAAGTTATTAGAGACGCTGAGATACAGAGAGACCACACTATATTTACCAAGTCAGTACAATTACTTGGATATGCTGACGATATAGATATAATTGGCAGATCCTTTTCTGCAATGTCAGAAGCTTTCCTTGCACTCGAAAGAAATGCCAAGAAAATGGGCTTATCTGTTAATGAAAAGAAAACTAAATACATGACATCTGACAGTAGTTATTTTAATAGAACTGATGTAAAAATAGGAGAATATACCTTTGAATTAGTACACCACTTCACTTACTTGGGGTCCATAGTCCAAATGAACAATGATGTTATGCAATAAATCAAACAATGGGTCAAGATGGCCAATAGATGTTATTTTGGTCTGATTCAACATACGAAGAGTAACATATTATCAAGATCTGTGAAGGTCTCGTTATATAAGACCCTCATAAGACCAGTACTACTGTATGCCTGTGAAACGTGGACTATGAACAAAAATAATGAACAAATTCTCCAGTGTTTTGAAAGAAAAATATTGCGCAGAGTTTATGGCCCAGTGTGTGACAGGGGTGTGTGGAGGAAAAGGTATAACCAAGAATTGTATTCTCTTTATGAAGATGTGGAAGTCTCTAAATACATGATGTTAACCAGGCTAAGATGTGCAGGACACCTGATAAGGAAGGAAGAGGCAGAGATCCCAAAGAGAGTAATGCTAACACAGCCGGATGGGACAAGAAGGAAAGGAAGGCCGAGATCGAGATGGATTGATGGAGTGGATGGTGATGCCAGAGCTCTTGGGGTGAGAAATTGGAGGATGGTAGCTTTGGATCGCGATGGCTGGAGACGAGTCCTTGAGGAAGCCAAGACTCAGCAATGAGTTGTAGAGCTACTGATGATGATACGATGTAATGATTAAGAACTTTATCACAGTTTAGGAAGGCTTCATTCAGATTTCGAATGATTTCTTTTTCAATAACTCAGCAGTAGACACACAATTAGACCAACAGCAATTGCATTGGCTTTCCACTCTGCAAACTTGAGTTAAGATTCTGGCAGGTGCAATAATTTAAATTTGTGATACCGTAAGTAAAAAATTTTCTCAGAGCACTTTTATTTCCCATGCCACAATTCCGCCTTTTCTCTATAATTCACATTTATCCTTGTCACCAGTGCCGTAGCAATGGGGAACTACTGCATCTTACTCAGGAAACCAACTCCATTCCATGGAGCAAATAACTACGGAAATCTATGAATATAAGTAGGCCTATATCAGTACTTTAGTTTCTCTTTTATTTGGAATCACAAATTATGATAACACTTGTTTTGCTCTTAACAGGTTGCAGAAGGGCTTGAGTGGAGTAATAAGGCATTAAATCGAGAGATATCAAGCCCTCAAAGCTTGTTATCAAGATGTCATCTGTATCTTGGGATTGGCTACAATTTGCAAGCAGCTGCAAACCACCTCAAACAAGAGAAACAGCATTTAGTGAATAGTGCGTTTGATGCATTTCACAAGTAAGTAAAGATGTGGAGTATTTATTATGTGAGGAATTAACAACTGTTCCCATTTGAGACATTTAAGGTGGTTTCTGGAAGAAAATATTCCTTGTAATGTGTCCTCCTTGAAATACTGTAGTGTTTTGAGATTGTGTCCATTTCTCAGGAAGGTGAGTGTTATCACAGTCTAGTATATACAGTCGCGAAGCTCAATACGTAGTAAATATGCAAACATTAGATAGTTGCTCACCACTAGGATCGCTAATATCGCCTCATTACAGGCAATGCAAAATAGTACCGCCACAGTCTATTGTTTCTAGCACCCTCAAAACTCAAGCTTCGTGACTATATATAGTAGACTGTGGTGTTATTACAATTTTGGAATAAGTTTTCATTTTCTTACATAGTTTATACTATTATCACTTCCCACTATCCTGGAGGAGAGAACTTTTTTTTAGTTTCGTATGTTGTATCCTATGCCTTCATTTATATACAGTAAAATCTCTTTTAACCAAAATAAATTGACGATGTGGTCAGTACGGAGTTCATAATACTAGGCAATACCTTTACTTTATTCATGACTCTTGAAAGCACACTGCAGTCATCAGTGACTCAGTTTTTTTGTTTTGCTTATTTTAGGATGGTTTATCAACATCTATAGTTATCTAATGTCTGAATGATATGAAGGTGATAATGCCAGTAAAATGAATCCAGCACCGAAAGTTACCCAGCATTTGCTCTTAATGGGTTGAGGGAAAACCCCGGAAAAAACCTCAACCAGTGCCCTGTTTCATAATAATTTACGAACTAATAATATTAGCAAATTTACTTGTGATTTGTAATTTGTAGAATATTTCTGTTGCATAATACTAAGAAGAAAGCTACCGGCATAGCTCAGTCGGCTAAGGCGCTTGCCTGTCGATCTGGAGTTGCGCTCAGGTACGAGTTCGATCCCTGCTTGGGCTGATTATCTGGTTTTGTGTTTTCCGAGGTTCCCCCCCCAACCGTAAGGTGAATGTCAGGTAATCTATGGTAATCTATGGCAAATCCTCAGCATCATCTTGCCAAATACCTTCTCGCTGTCACTAGTCCCATCTTATGCTAAATAACCTAGTAGTTGATACAGTGTTGTTAAATAACCAAGTTAAAAAATACTAAGAAGAAAACTTACAAATTATTAGTAAAGGTACTAATATTATTAGTGAATTTTACAAGCTCTTATTACATAATTGAAACTAATATTATTAGTTATTAGTGTTTACTAATATTTTTTTCTACAAGTTTGCAAGTTTTTGATACTATAGATGACAATGGGCTCTTGGGAACTAACATGCTCTAAAGCAGAAGTCTCCAAAAAGCGTATCGTCATTCGTGCTCTCGATACTGCCTGCCGAACACAGGGTCCTGTAAGACTAGAGAAGAGGGAGAGACTTGTACCTCAACAGATGGAAGCGAGCAGTGGGGGATCGCGGCAACAGTCTGCTTATGTTTACAAATAATAACATCAAAAGAATAAGAAATATCATACGTTTGTATGTTATTTTGACATACTATGAAACTGGAGCCCCGTCTGTTGCTATTGACACAAGCCACTGCAAATTCAACCTCTTCTGTTCTATGGTGCCTTTCAGTGCCTGGAAAAGATCTTCTCCATTTGTATTTTGTAATTACATCTAGAAGACATTCAGACACAGTAAAATGTTCATTAACTCCTCAGATGAAAATGGCTAGGTGAGCTTTGTCATTTCTATCTGTGCTTTCGTCCAATGCAAGTGAGTAAGCCACAAACTGGTTAATTGTTGTTTCAACTTTAGATTCAATTGCATTTACAATCTTGAAATTCCTTCTCTGAACTGTAATTGGAAACAATTTAATTTTCTTAAACTTTGACTTTGTTCTGGACACAGTATTTTAGTAACGTTCTGTATGCACGATTTTATAAATGATGGTTCTGTAAAGGGCTTCATTGATTTTCCAATATTCCAAGCTAGAACATAGCTAGCAAGAAGCTTTTTTTGTTTAAGACTGAGGACACGTGTGATTTGTGTTTGTATTTTCTTGTTTTATATTTATCAAAATATTTGTAGGCCAACGCATTTCACCTAAAATTAAACGAAAAACTATATGTTTATCATGCGGAACTGAGTGTAAACGTATTGTGTATGTGTGTGTATGTGTGTGTGTGTGTGTGTGTGTGTGTGTGTGTGTGTGTGTGTATGTGTGTGTATCTAATGCTCTGGATTTAACAATGAAGTCATCATCCTTCTTGCTTCCCAATATTTTGATGGAAGGTCCACAAATGTCCTAAGAGTTTCACAATTAGCCAGGTGCTCCATCTCCATGTCCTCTTCTCTGGTGCACAGTAAGCATTTAGGTGAATTCAGTACTCCAATACGATGGAGGTGTTTACTGAGGCAATCATGGCCAGTAATCAATCTAAACATGGCCACGGCAGATTTTCGAGGTAGATCAGGAATTAGTTTTGGATCTTTGAATGATTCTTTCCATTTTGAATTTTGATGTTTTGCCTGTTCGCTGTAACTTATTCTTTTGTAAACGTATTGTAATATACTGATTATTATGTATAACCAACAGTTATACAGATAGCCACAAAATAAATTATTTTCACATGTCCAACATAACTGTAATTGTATGATATTCTTTGTGAAGAGTCCAATATTGTCGTCGCATGTTGATTTTCAACACACCCTTAAGAATTTTCGAACAAAATAAGCATTTCACATTCTCCCCACTAACACATAAAAATTTCTCTTCCTATTCACCCTTGAATGTACTACATCCATGATTAGAAGACATTGTGAAAAGGTGGACCACGCCGATCAACACAATCATATTGGCAGTCCGCCACTGGTTTTCGTTTGTGAGTACAGTACAAGTTGGGATGGGTAAGGCGGAGCGCAGTCATTACGTACTGGCTTCAGTTCCGTTCAGGGGCTTACTCGCGAGTATGCTTTTGGAGACGTTTGCTCTAAAGGCTAAACACACCATCAGTTCCATTTTGTTTCCCTGTTTGTTTTATAAGTATTGAAAAATTCTGATATCCCATTTCTAGTAATTTGTACTTTTCTTGATGAGTAAAGCTTTGGATTTATAGTAGCTTGTTGTTCATAGGGCTCAACAGACCGATCCCAATGATCACCTGGCAGAATATTATCTAGCTCTGCAGTTTGCATATGGATGTCAAGTAGGAGAGGCTATGAGTCACGTCAAAATGGCGCTCAATCTGCGAGCAGAACACGTGCCATCTTTACACCTCTTGATTCTTCTCCTTTCTGCTCAGAAACAACATGCTGAAGCTCTACAGTTGGTGGAAGCTGCACTAGAAGAATACCCAGACAATCTTAATTTGCTGTATGTAAAGGCTCATCTTGAGTTGCACAGCATAGGTGGAGAGGTTAGTGTAGTTAAAAATCTCTTACTTGCTCCGATGAGATTTCTGTAAACATAAAATAAGGAAGCATCGAATTAGCTACCTTAGACATATCTCTCCCGGAGGCCTGTAACTGATGGTAACAACACTGTATTAAGAAAATATGTCCATGTGCCTATATATGCTGATTATGTCTTTTACATAAGTGGGCTTATGAAAAAAATATACCGTACTCACTATGCATCATTTTAAATAATTTTATTGAATTCTGAAGGTGACTGCACAAATTCATATAAACAAGGGTTTGGGTTTAATCATGATGTAGGAAAAACAATCAGTTCACAATGAGTAACAGAGGGGTTACTGTCATTTTCCACTCTCTTGTGACGAGCTGAAGAGTATTAGAGTATGTAGTTCAATATAGCCATTCATCCCATAATTCGTTTGTTTGGTTCCGAGTGTTTTACCGTTGATATTTCCTCTGTATATATTTCTGAGGTAATTTACAACATTTGGTATGTTTGTGATAAGTGTGAACTATCATAATTTTTTCGTAAATTCAGTAACTTAAGGACACTTGGTAGAGATTGCCATCATTCAGTATACTTTACCTTACTACAAAAAAAAATCGAATTTTCTCTAGAACTGTAACAGATGACCAACAAAATTTTTACTAAAGATGTTATTAATTGGTCCATCAGAATAATATCTTTTACTGTGACAATTAATATTTGAGGAGAAAAATTCGCTCCGGCACCGGGGACCGAACCCGGGTCCTTGGTTCTATGTACCAAGTGCTCTGACCACTGAGCTACACTGAATCCAATCCACAGCACGGGATCGAACCTTCCTCCTACAGTGTTGTTTCCCCTTTTGTGACCTGACTCCAAGTTGGGCATATACGTTGACGTTTATATTTCAAGTCAACTGCCATTATACAAGGAGCGCACTCAGCTGAGTGACTAATGGCTGGGATTCCACAGTAAAGTGCACAGCAATCTTACAGAATAATGCACTGTACTATTAATTGTCACAATAACAGATATTATTCTGTTGGACCAATTAATAACATCTTTAGTAAATTCGCCTAGCTAGCAGTGGATTATTCTGTACAGATTGCTGTGCACTTTACTGCGGAATCCCGGTCATTAGTCACTCAGCTGAGTGCACTCCTTGTATAATGGCAGTTGACTTGAAATATAAACGTCAACGTATATGCCCAACTTGGAGTCAGGCCACAAAAGAGGAAACAACACTGTAGGAGGAAGGTTCGATCCGGTGCTGTAGATTGAATTCGGCATAGCTCAGTGGTCAGAGCGCTTGGTACGTAGAACCAAGGACCTGGGTTCGATCCCTGGCGCTGGAGCGAATTTTTCTCCTCAAATATTAATCAACAGCATTTTGACCAATCAGAAAAGAGTCCCTTCTGAATTGATTGTTACCCACAATAAGTAACTAAGTAATTATTATAATAATTAAACACTGGAATGAGTGAAAACTTTTTTTTTTTCATCTGGTACTATTTTCTCAGAAAGTATTTGCCAGAACTTAATGAAAATTCTACACACATTGTTTACTAATAATTTGACATTGGAGGTGCAAACTTTTTTGACATAAAGCCTTAATTATTGTTTTTTTAATTTATTAAACTAACATAATCAAATTCATGATTTTAGTTAATAAATTATAACAGATAGTTAAGACTTTATATCAAAAGGCTTTCACCTCCATTGCTAAACTACAAACAAGCAATGTTAATAAATATTTTCATTAAGTTTTGACAAATAGTTCCAGAAAATGATATCAGAAAAAAAAAACAAATTTTCACTCCAGTGTTTAATTATTGTAACTGAAATAAAATAACTCTAGTTACTTATTGTGAATATCAATCAAGTCAGCAAGTTCTCTTTATGATTGGTGAGAATTTTGTTCTCTATCTTTAGGTTTAGTTGCCTCATGAGTGATGCCTTATTGTTGTCACTTATGAGGTTCCAACTTGTCTTCGAACAGTTGACTAAACAGTAGAAGTCCCTTATAGTTCTGGAAAAAAATTCCATTTCTTTTGAGGTAAGGCAAGGCATACAGAACAGCTGGCAAACTCTACCAAGTGTCCTTAAAGGTGTTACCAGTGATGTAGGTTGCGATGAAGTTATTAAAAGGATCATTTATTAAGCTGCAAGGCAGTGACTCTGATATGAAAATTTTTTTTTAACAGCGGTCACTTGACTTCCGTCATTCACCGAAGCATCCCCATCTACTGGGCGATGCACCGAAGCTTATAGTTCTTTCAGTTGCCACAAAGATGTTGCCCTTGGTATGATGATTACGATGATTAATAGAGCAATGGTGGAATGCTGGTAGGGGTAAGGTGTACCCTGCGAAAACCTACCACCACACACTGTCTTTGTTCACCACAAATTCGAGTTGGACCCACCAGGATTTGAATGCAGGTTACCAGCATGGAAAGCCAATGCTCTAGCTATTCAGCTAATGGCGCGCCCTCTGAGATGAAGATAATAATAGTGTTTGTGATGGTTAATGATAACAATGGGGACAGTGGTGGTGACGTGGTGTGGCATGACGGTGATGGTGACAATGACAGTTGTGAACAGCTGACACTTCGTTAAAGTGTTAACTGCATTGATAGTACAGTTATGAAAATTACTTTCTTTAGATAATTATTGAACAACAAATTTGTTTGTTTGTTTTTTTTGTTTTTGTCTTGCCCCAATATGAGAGTAGGTGATTCTTACTAATTCGTTTGTCCTGTATCCAAATTTTAAATCCAGAGTACTCCATTACTTACCATCTACTGGGAAAATTAGATTTTTTTTATAATACTTTTTTTTTTTTTTTTCATTTCCACTTGCACAAAGAAAATTTTTCGACACTATAAACATTTTAAATGGTCCATTTTAATTGAAAAGTATGTGGAGAACAAATATGATGTCACAGAATTTCAGTAACTAAAATTAAAACAGCAAACCTCCAGAAAAAAAGTATTTGTGGAGTTCAGATGCCTTTTTAAATTGTGACTTCTTAAAAAATAAACAGTGTGATATTCGTTGATTTTTAATCCTTAGGACGATATTGCATTCATATACGAGGCGCAGCCAGAAAGTAAGTTTCCCGATTTTTTTCCCCTTGAAAGTAAACGTAATTAGTTGTGTCAATTGTGCATGCGTAACAGATCTATGACGTATCAATCATATGCCAGCCGGACAGGTCCCGCCCGGTGCCAGTAGCGTGGCAGCAGTGATTCGAAATGGAAGCTCTTATTCCTTCTCCCACCGCCTGCGAGGTTTGGTCGGTGATAAAGTTCTTTAATGCACAAAGCATTGCGCCAATTGAAATTCATCGGCAGCTCTGTCAGGTCTATGGGCCAATCATCATGAGTAAGTAGATGGTGCGTTGCTGGTGTAGGCAGTTTTCCGAAGGTCGTCAAAGTATCCATGATGAAGAGCGCAGTGGGCGACCGTCCCTCATCATGTTGAGCTGGTGCGGCAGTGCATCATGGATAACCGTTGCTTCACGATTACGGAGCTGAGCAGCCATTTTCCGCAGATATCGCGATACTTGTTGCATGAGATTGTCACTAAGCACCTGCTGTTCAAAAAAGTGTGTGCCAGGTGGATGCCGAAAAACCTGACACCCAAACACAAAATGCAACATTTAGGAGCAGCACTGACATTTCTGCAACGGTATCACGATGACGGCGACAAGTTCCTCAACAGGATCGTCACGGGCGTTGAGACTTGGATTTCGCACTTCACCCCGGAAACCAAGCAGCAGTCAAGGCATTGGCGGCATAGTAGATCTCCGGTCAGGACGAAATTCAAACAGATGCTGTCGGTACGGAAAGTGATGTGCACAGTGTTCTGGGACAGGAAGGGCATTCTGCTCATTGACTTCCTTCCAAGAGGTGAAACAGTGAATGCTGACCATTACTGTGAAACACTGCGAAAATTGCGATGTGCCATTCAAAACAAGAGGCGTGGAATGCTTACTGCAGGTGTTGTGCTCCTCCATGACAATGGTCGTCCACATACGGCTTGGCGCACAGCAGCTGTTTTGACGGAATTTGGCTGGGAGTTGTTTGATCATCCACCCTACAGTCCTGATCTTGCTCCCAGCGATTTTCACGTTTTCTTGCACCTCAAGAAATTCCTGTCCTCCGGTGAGCGTTTTGGCAACGACGAAGAGCTGATGACGTCTGTCACACGCTGGTTCCATTCACAGGCGGCAGAGTTCTACGACAGAGGGATACAAAAGTTGATCTCATGATACGACAAGTGTCCCAGTTCTGATGGTGGCTATGTTGAAAAATAGCTGAAACATTGCTGTACCTGTTGCCAATAAATGTTTTCCTGAAAGTGTGTGTTCTTTTTTTTTTTTTTTAATAGGGAAACTTACTTTCTGGATGCGCCTCGTAATTAGCTGAGAATATTACTGTAATGTTGTGTTTTAATTTTCTTTGCAGTCAGCACTATTTACCGCAAAGCATATGTTGGCTCTATGGAAGACTTTGTATGAGGATCAGACAAACATCGAGCTTCCAGACCAGTCTGAAAAAAGAAGTGACACTAGAAGTGTATTTCAGCTATACACTT
Organism: Periplaneta americana; assembly: GCF_040183065.1. Taxonomy (NCBI): domain Eukaryota; kingdom Metazoa; phylum Arthropoda; class Insecta; order Blattodea; family Blattidae; genus Periplaneta; species Periplaneta americana. Next base: position 151,405,173 of record NC_091123.1, read on the forward strand.
CCGAAATGTCTGACAAAGATTCCAGTACGTATTATTTGATATGTTATATGAATAAGATTAAACAAGTGTGGTGTTATTATTATTATTATTATTATTATTATTATTATTATTATTATTATTATTATTATTATTATTATTATTATTATTATTATTATTATTAGCTTTTTTAATGTATGTTTCTTATTCAAGTAACTCAGTTTGTTTTCATTGCAAGCTCAGGACATAATATAATGGGATTTTTTTGCTTTGCATGTGTGTATGTTCGTTACATTATGTTCCAGGTTATTGTACATACTGTCCAGGCTAAAGGTATGCAAAAATAATAGTGTATAATGCGAGAATTATACATTATAATTTTGTAACCTAAAGCGCAGTCAATAAAAAATTTCTCCGAGTTTTGTTCTGTCACATTTGTAAGGTCGTGTTACATCACTTGCTGCGCAAGCATAGAAACAGAATGAGAACAAATTATGCATCAGTTGTTTCCTTGTCAGTTGAGATGTGGATGCCACAGTGCACAGTGCAGTGTCTACTCTTGTTTGCAAAATTTAATCAGTTACATGTGGCATGCACGCAAATCTATGTATGAGTGAGTTAGAACTCTACAAGAGACTGGAAGCTTAATTTTAAAAACGAGCAAATACCCTACAAAGCATGAGACCAAAGAGACTGTGGATAGGTGTGTTAGTCATTCAGTAGAATCCATAGACAGTAGTAGGGAATTGCAAGTGTCTCTTTCAAGAAGTTCATGACATTCTTCACAAACATTTTCGTTTGAGTGCTTACAAACTCTAATTTCTGCATCATGTTAAACCAGACGATTGCCACAAAAGAGCTGATTTCGGTTCTTAGATGATTAACCATATTGATGAAAATCAGCAGGCACTGCACTTTATGCTGTGGCATCCACATCTTCACTGACAAGGTAATGACTGATTCATAACTTGTCCTCATTCTGTTTCTGCACTTGCACGGCAGGTGATGCAACAATGATCTTGCAAATGTGATTGACAAATCTCTGTGCTTTACTTTACAAAATTTAATTCTTGCATTATACACTGTTATTTTTGTATACCTTTAGCTATTAATTTATCCCTTTTTCCGACAGTTTATCTGTATTATGTTTGAGGTTAACTGTTATGTTGTTCACACAAAACATTATTTATAGTAAAACTTAACCAGAACATAACCTAAATGTAGTAATGACTATGTTTTCTTAAAAAATTAAATTTTGATTGAAATAAAAGACTAAAACAATTTATTTATGTTTTGACAAAATAGCTAATTATTTTGATTTGCATATATTTGGTAAATTGTTTATTCTGGTTTGTGAAATTAACTTCATGTTAAAGAGGAATATTTAAACACTTCCATATGGGGTTTATTATGAAGATTAATTCATTTCCGGTAAGATATACAGTCACTCCTCGACATACATATAAAATTGTTTTTAAACTCTTATTAGAAAAACTCTTTCTTTGATTGCTGCTGTAAACTATACTTACAGCGTCTTTCATTTTATTACTTAGTTGTATGTTTACCTTAATTTGTAACATGGAATTATGTCAATCAGTCAATCAATCAAAGGACATTATAGAGCATGTCGATTTCACAAAATGCTTCCACTCTGTTCTGTTTTTTGCTAGTTGGAATTGTATAGGAACATAAATAAGTATTGGCAATAAACTTTTTTTTTTTTACAAATTTATATTACATGAGTTTATTTATAATGGAATGTCGAATTTGTGCATTTTATTAAATTTATAAATGATGATTGAACTTATAAATCTTTCAGTACTAATATAAATAAAACTAGGTTCCTGTACAATACTATTCCAGTATTATAACAAAATTGTCGTGCATTAAATGTGTTTGTTTCATAATTCAGCACAATAAAGATGCTACTGAAATTAATGTTAAAATAAAATTTATCACATCTTTATGAAACCGACCAAAATTCTGAATGCTTGATGCTTAAATCAAGGCATGTAAAGCTGGAATTTCAGTATACCGCAATTTAAATAAGTCCCTACTTAAGAAAAGTTTTTCGGAGGGTAAAGGTTGACACAGAAGATAGAGAGATAAAATTGCCTGCTTTCTGTACCTGGGAAATTACAGTATATGCCCAACTGTGACTACCATTTACCCTTATGAAAGACAGTATTTCTGTTTTATAAGGGGCTAGCCACTCTGTTACAGTGAGATGAAAAAATCCTGCCATCAGCTGTAGTTTAACCTAGCAGAGCTTTTCCAATCTAGTTTAACAACCTATAGAGCCAATTTGACTGCAGAGACTGCATTTAAAATAACAATGTAGCAAGCAACAAAACAGTTCATTCAAACTATTCTTAGTAAAGAGTATTAGGTGAAGGCATAGAATTGACATGTACAATGTGGTAGTCACGTATTTTATTACGCATTTTTATTAATAGGTACTAGCATCAGTAACCTTAGAAAGTGTTCATCAACCTTGAGTGTCCATCAAGCACAAAACTACGCAATAACAGGTACTAGTGGCTTCAGTGATGGTGCAACAAAGAGTGACCTTGTTTGCTTGGGAATTTACCCTTGGCTTAATTAAATCCAACAGTTTTGTACTTACAATATTTCCCTCATATTCCTTAGTCAGTGGTTTTCAAACTTTGAAGCAATGCAGGATGTCGAAAGGTACATACTGTACTTATGTTCGATAACAAATGGTTTTTATGAAATTCTTGGAATAAAGTTAAGAAAAGAGAATAGCATATAAGTAATGTGGGTTAGTTCAGCTCTGAGCATTTCAGCCCTAAAGGATTTAGCAGCTTGGGCTTCTGTAAGGACGGAGAATTGTTTTCCTTGGTCATTTGTAGATGTTATCAAATGACCTAATAATTGTTTCATTTGTCTAATATTTCTCGTAATTTAACATTTAATTTTTTTGTCATATTATCTACTTATTTATTTATACATTTTTAGAAACTTAATTTAAATTGGCAAATTAAGACATAAAAATTTAAGAAAAAAACTAGGAGCAAAAATAAGCAAAATGAAACATGTTGTCAGCAGTTACCAACAACACAAACGACAATCAAATTGTCTGTTAAGCAAAAATAAAATTGCGAAACTTCAAAGCTCTGGCTATCACAAATGACACTAAATCTTGTCTTTAATAATGGTTTAAAAAAACGGTGTATTGTATGTAGAAGTGGATAGTTTAATTAGTTATATTTTTATAACTTTTTAGATTAGAATAGGTATGGTAAAAATGTCCAAATTACCTAAGTTGGTTTATAGCGAATATGAAATATTGTATGCCATTTACAGTATGTCTCTTGTTTAAGTACAACAGAATGATTATATCTCTAGTCACTTTACAATGGCTGTATTCAGTGATATATTTCTAAACAAAAAAGTGCCCTGGCTCTGGATTTCAGTAATACCGGTAGTAGTTATCTTTGCTGTCGTTTTCATCATCATCATCATCATCATCATCATCATCATCATCATCATCATCATCATTTCCGTAAGAATATTTATGGAATGTCAGATAAAAATACATGAGTTCGAATCTAGATGTAGAGGTTGTTGGGTCTGTGGAGTAGACCTCATTATAAAATTGTTTAAATGTAAATAAAATACGAATTTTTATAAATGTAAAATTTTACGATAACATGAAAATCATAAAAGTGCCCTGGCACCACTCAACCTCGAAAAATAGTACTCTGTTGTCCTCAGGCCTGAATATACCCCTGGTTGTATTCTACATGTCTTCTGTTTTCCATTTATAAATCTTTACGTACCGGTACATATTTTAGCCCAGTATAAAATTTACTTTGTTTATGCTGTAAAACAGGCAGACTATTAACAGATGGGTAGTGTCAACATTGTCTACTAGAGCTCCAGATTCAAATCCCAGCAAGTTCCAGGGATGTTTTTAGTGGACAAAGAAAGTGTTGGGAAGGTTGTCTAGGAATATTTGCGTTTCCATCACCATCCCACCGATCCCCACATTTGATCATTGACTTGAGCTGAAGATAGATTTGAAACGAAATAAAAAATGTATTTAAGGGTTAAATAATATAAATCATTGAGTGCATTTAATCATTCATGCTGTATAAGGTAACATTTGGGCTTCATTCATTAAAAAAATTAAAATTTTTGTACCATTACTTTTGCTACAAATCTGTTTTGACACATTATGTTAATACCTTTTAGTGACTCATAATATTCTTGTTTGACATATAACAACCATAAAATATACAGGATTTGTTTATTATTGTGAGGGTTAACTAAAATAGTTTGAAAACCACTGAAGTGATTACCAAATTTACTTGTATATAAGCCATCTATTTCTTATTTCTCTGGTCCTTCCAGTACCAAGGCAATGTTGACATTCGAAACTTGGAACACTTTTAAGTGGCCACATACTGATAGTCCTCGTAATATGGCATCATTGATTATTAATACAAGATATCATACCATTATCTAGAAGTATATGGGGATTGAGACCCATGACTATGGCACCCAACCACTGACAAAATCACGTACCTTATCCTTTGAGTATATAACACTTATTTTGCTTACATTTGTTTAGAGTTTGTATTGGTATGTTTTATTGTTCCGACTGAATAAGGAAATCAAATGTATTAGGTATTTCTGGGGGAAAATGTATGTAAGCAAGGATGGCTTATATGTTGTAAACTCAGTAATTCATTATGCATGATTCCAGACCTTTTTATAGGGAGATATTGAACACACTTCAACTTTGTAGAGGTTGTAATCCTTTTCTGTACCATAACATTGCACATGCATGTGTAAATTCTAAACACTTGTGAAATACAGTGCGTCTCAGTCTAATGTGGTCTGCCCATGCATCAGGTTTGTATGTATGTATGTATTTATTCACACTGCAATGGGTATATACCCAATGGCAGTGGTAACTAATTACACTCAATAATGACAATAATAAACTTATTAATTAAAAATACAATTAATAATAATACTAATAATTAATACTAACAATAATTTATAATAATAATAATAATAATAATAATAATATTATTATTATTAATAATAACAGGGAACATCCCAAATTAAATGAAGCATGATCACTTAAAATAACATTTAAAGTATATCTAATTTGTATCTCAAACCTAAGTTCGAACTAAAACCCACGAGTATGATATGTTCATATCTGCACAAGTACCTCAACACTACACTCATTTCACTGTCAACTCACTCACTGCACTGGAACTACGACACATTTCACTGATTCTATCCTGATTTCACTAACACTTCAAAAACATTTCACTGTTCAAATACTTTGCACTGCCACTATAAACTATAAAGCTTCACTGACGGAAACACGTTTCACTTACACAACACACTTCACTGACACAACATAATTCTTCACTGATACAACACTTCAATAACAAAATATCATTTACACCCTTTAAATACTGTGTATAATTACTGTCTATTAGTAAAATCCTTAAGCCTATTTTTAAATATATTTTTGGTTGTTGGTAAATCCTTTAGTAAGTCTGCAGGTAAAGCATTCCAGTCCCTGATAGTACGATTGAGAAAAGAAAACTTTCCAGTGTCTGTCCTCTGTCTTCTTTCCCTCAATTTATATGAGTGGGTGTTCCTTGAAGAGTAATTTGGCGGCTGCAACCTTATTTTTTATTTCTCTCCAGGCAGGCTCACCTCTGTATGTTTTGAACAGTGCGCATAATCGAATTCCCGTTCTCCTGTCCTTGAGTGTGTCCCATTTTAATATGCTTAGCAATAGTACACCTATTGGCCACGTAGAGTGCTGAGTTAAAGCTGGTAATATGCTATGCACTCAACCATTTTAACGAAGAACATGCTGAAACTGCTTGCCAACCTTGTCTATACATTTTTGGCACCTGCTTGCCTTATCCTTCATCATTTGCCCAAGTTCCCATCGAGAAGTAAGAGGCAATATTCTGACGGATGTTATGCTTGAGATCTTCTGAGGTGTGTGGGTTTGTTCTGTACACTATATCTTTCATTGAACCCCAAAGATAAAATTCGCAGGAGCTCAGGTCGGGGGATTGAGGGGGTCACAGTTTAATATTAATGATAGACCACTGCTGTAGAGTAATGATTAGCTTGTCTAACCGTGAAACAAGCAGGACCGTATTCAAATCCTGGTTGGGACAAGTTACCTAGTTGAGATTTTTTCGGGATTTTCCCTCAACTCATGAAGAGTAAATGCTGGGTAACTTTCAGTGCTGGACCCTGGACTTATTTCGCTGAAATTATCACCTTCATTTCACTCGGATGCTAGATAACCATCACAGTGGATGAAGCATTGTAAAGTAAACAATTAAAAAATTATTCTGTCCTGGAATATTTGATTAATTTCTTGTAGGTAAATGTTGTTGTTTTCTAATGCCAGGCATTTGACAATAAAGTCATTTGACTTCTTGCACTCCAATATTTTTCAAAGATATTGTCATGGTTAGCCACTGACTCACAGATTTTGAGATTGTAGGTAAATGTACACTTTATGAGCAGCAGTGGAATCATTGAAAGAATGCTTAATTTCATTCTGTCTTCGTTAACTCTTGAGAAAACAGGTTAAAATCAGATTCACCTATCAGCATTAACTGTTTCTTGAAAAACAAAATTAGTCTGATAATTATTTGTCCTCTTTTCACACTTCATACTCCAACTTTCTCGTACACAGAGAAACATCGTCAATGATGTCTGGTTTTCCAGTGGACCAGTAACAATAATTTTATGGATTTATGTAGCCATAGAGATCAAACCAAGCATTTGGAGAGAAAAATAAGATGTTTATTTTTTCATCATGCGCATTATTCACAACCCATGTACAAAATGTGCGCCATTTGACAGGATTGCCTGGTTGTAGGTCGTGACGCAGATAATTTTGTATGGTTTGATTTTCAACAACTTTGAAATTCCATCTATGGAAGAACGAGAAGTTCTTGCTTGTTGAGCAAGTCGTCTAATGAATATTTTAGTGGAATTTTCCAAGCAGTAATCGTCATCCAATGTTTCTTCCATCAGAATCCTTTTTCTCCTTTCTGTATTACTTAGTTTCCCAAAATTGACGTACCAATTTATGGATTGTTTCATGAACTGGTACCTTCAATTAGGAAATATTTCTGCAGATAGTCTTTGAACTTGATGAACAGACTCTGTACATATGTAAGAATCACATATGAACAAACAATGTTCTAAAGAAAACCTAAACTTAGCCATGTTAAACATTTTTAAAGGAATACTGTATTCTGAATACACACCCCATATTACAACAGCTGAATGACTCAAACTGACGACTGAGAACATGCTGCATGTGTGTGTTATAGTTTGACCTTGAAGTGGTAGGAACCAACTGGTACTGGGAAATCCCGCACACTGTCTTTGTTAGACTGAAATACCCAATATATTAGTTAAATTTGCTCTAAATGCTAGTTGGTGAAGGAACATTATTGTCTTGCTGATTGTTGTATGATAAAAGAACTTCAATTTCATTTATAAAAGAAATCTTACGACAATTTCTATTTTATTATTACAGCTACATCAGTTCAAAATTAATTCGTGTAGATTAGTGAGATGTCTGCTACTTCATTGTTTCAGGATTTACAGCAGGTTATTATCTGTCCTTGAGATGTTCTCATGAACTTCTGCCAATGAGACACATATGTGTACACACGCACGCACACATATGCACACACACACATACACACATTCTCTCTCTCTCTCTCTCTCTCTGTCTCTCTCCCCCTCTCCTCTCCTTCCCCCTGTCTCTCACACACACACACACACACACATATTCTGTCTATCTCTCACACACACATTACATTATGTTATATATTTTATTACAACATATTATGTTACCTCTTAGTTCTACTTTTACTTGTGATTGTCTAGGTTCCTTACACGCGCATTCCTTGGCAGCATCACGTGTAGAACAAGCATTGTCGGAAGTAGCATCGTCACTCAGTTCCTTCACCCCTCGTCCTGGTCCACAACGTGCCTGGTTACTTCAGTTACAAATCTGGTTGCTCTTGGCGGAGATCTATCTGTCCTTGGAGCAGGTCTCTGCTGCTACAGCTTGTATTCAAGAAGCCACATCTATTTTTCCACTTTCACATCATATAATGTACATGGTGAGTGCAAGTCAGAAATTAAGTTTTTAAAATATTATTATTCTGCTGGAAGTTGTCGAATTTCTGTTTTGCAAGTTATTTGTTTACAGTTGATGAATCTCATTTTGTTATTTTTTTTTATAGAGAGGGTTAGTCCACGAATACAAACAGGAATTTACAGAAGCAAAGTTGTGTTTCCAGAATGCCGTTGCTATTAATCCAACACATATAAAGAGCCTTCAACATCTGGTATGTAATATATATTGCACCTTGTACACTCCTCTTCCAAATAGTATTGCACCATTCATAATTAGTGAGAATTACAGACTGAAATGAACATGAATTATTGTTGAAGATGTCACTCTTGGAATTTTGATTGGTTACACAATATATTTTTTGTCTGTTTTATTCACTGGTATTATTGTTCAGGACACTCCACAAACCACTGAACAAAATAATTACGTCAAGCATGAGGAACCAACCATATGTTGTATTTATAAACAAGACTTCCGCCTATCAGGAACGAAGTCTGAGTTTATATATACATAATTATGTTACGTTGGTGTAATTGAAACTTGAACTTTATCTGAATTTATTTGAACCATAAGAGATGATGCAATTTCTTTCTTTGAGTTCTTGATGTCATGTGAACACATGTACTTGTTTTCAAACTTTGAACCAATTAAACTGGAAGTAACATGTTGTCAACATCAGTCGAGGCTCTTGCCAAACAATGCCACATCTGTGGCTTAGCCCTAGTGCATTGATCTTTCATCCAGGTGACTTGGGTTCGATTCCCATCGTGGTCGTGATGGAATTTATGATTGAAAAGCACATGTTGCAGGGAATTTTTTACGAGATACTCCAGTAGTAATTTCTTGCGCATGCTTCTCAAAATATCTTAGCTATTACATCAGTCCGTGTTATACTTACCACTCTCTCTGTTGTATGTACAATGAGTACAAGTACAAAACGAAGCGCAACAATGTCATGTAACTAAAATGCTATTTTTCCACATAATTTAGAAGACTATTAACACACTCCGAAACTGTTAAAAGTGAATATGTTAAATGTTTCACATAGGCCTATTAAATTTTAAACAAGGTACTGTGATAATAATAATAATAATAATAATAATAATAATAATAATAATAATAATAATAATAATAATGGCTTTATTTAACCTGGCAGAGTTTATGCTGTAGTGCCTTCTCTTACACTCAACCAGGATTAAAACTTGCTTACAAAGTTGTTGTTGTTGTTGTTTTCTAATGCCAGGCGTTTGACATTAAAGTCATTTGACCTCTTGCACTCCAATATTTTTCAAAGATATTATCATGACCAGCCACTGAAGCACAGATTTTGAGGTGTTCCGAATCCATTTCTTGGTTTGAGTTACACATTGGGCAGTTAGGGGACTGATATATTCCAATTCTGTGCAGGTGTTTGGTCAAACAATCATGGCCTGTTGCCAATCTAAATGCAGCTACAGACGATTTTCGTGGTAAATCGGGAATTAACTGTGGATTTTGATGCAGAGAGTTCCATTTTTTCCCTTGAGATTGTGTTATCAAATTTTGTTTGTTGTAGTCTAAGTATGTAGATTTAATAAATCTTTTCACAGAGTAAAACGTAGATTTAGTAACAGGTATGTAAGTAGCAGTGCTGTCCTTTGCTAAAGCATCCGCATTCTCGTTTCCCAGGATTCCACAATGGGATGGTATCCATTGGAATACAATTCTTTTATTGAGTGATATTAATTGAGAGAGCATTTTAGTTATTTCTGCTGTTTGAGATGAAGGTGTGTGTTTAAAGACTATTGATAGAATAGCTGCTTTGGAGGCTGACAATATAACTGCATTCCTAAATTTATTGATGTGACATAGAAGATTCCTGAGACTTTCACTTATTGCAATGATTTCACCATCAAAACTTGTTGTTCCATATCCAAGAGTTCTATAAAGTGAGAAGAGACAGCACGTAACACCTGCACTGGCACCTTGTTCTCTGGAGATCAAGGATCCGTCGGTGTATAAATGAAGCCAGTTTTGTGGAGGATACCTAATATTAATTGTCTCTAAAGACAATTGCTTCAGTATTTCAGTGTTTACTTCTGATTTCATATTTTTTCTGTTAAATTTAGATTATATTCTATATTTAATAGAGTTAAAGGGTTTGGTTTAATTTGTAAGTTTTCTTTTAAATTCGGAATGTTGATTTTCTGTTTTAATTCTTGAACAATGGATGTGAAACTTTTTTGAGTTTTCAATCTACAGAGAGGACTGTATGAATGCCAATTGTTTCCTGGTAATCTGATAAGTTACTTGCTTACAAAGTTGAACATACAACTGTATCGGATTTAGGTAATTACATAAAGATACAATTTACATAATGAAATCAAAAGAGTAGTTACATAAAAATTTACCTAATAAAATAAAAATAAACACAGTGGAATACATATTAATGTTGTTAGAATCAAATAAAAATCACATAATAAAATCAGAAGCTGATAATTCAATAAAATGTACACAATAAAAATAAAAGTATACACATTGGAATATATATTGGTATTAAGTTACAAGCAAATATGATTCACATAATTGAACCAGAAACCGAAATTGAATAAAATGTACACAATAAAAAAAAATCGGAAAACATATAAGCATTAAATTAAAAGAAAATGTATGACTAGTGTATAAAAAAGTTAGTCCTGCAGTAAGAGTGTGAATACGACACACAGTTTGTTCCTCGTGGCAACAGGTATCTATAATGTATCTGATCAAAGTACATTTCATTTGTGAGAAGAAACCCTAACTAATAGTGGAATACATTGGACTTAACATTATCATCATCCTGCTGGATATGGTAAGAAGATTGATTGAAATAATTATATATCTAAACAAAAGGAGTACAGAAAATTGATATCTGCTGTTTCCGTATAAAAATTAACCTTAGTTGGTCATTATTCTTGTTATCCTGTCACTCTAACCTATAAAATCTGTTCTTCACTTGTTCTTATTTCAGAAATAGAATTCTTCTCACTGCTGGGCACACATAAGAATGCGAGTGAATCAGATATTACTACCAACTAACAACCAACATCTTATTTTGTGTCCACAGGGACTAATTTATCACTACTTGGGCAGTCAGAGACTAGCAGAGAAAACATTACGAGATGCTGCTAGAATAGATCCTGCTTCCCATCAAACTTGGTGAGTACTGCTTGTCTTTTGTACGTCAGCATCATTGCATAGCAGTGTGAAGCAAAGTATATGTTATTCTGTTTCATGGAAAAACACATGAGACTTATATATTAGTGCAGTAATTGTCAACCTCTTTGATGATTAGGCCCTCCCCCTTTTCGTCACATTACCTTAGTGCGATCCCCCTGGCCTAAGGTGTAGAGTAGAATGTAGAACACAGTAATGTGATTTTAGTATCAATTTAAAAATAAGACAATTTATTTTATTATGATTTTATTTAACTCAAACTGTGATGTTTAAATTTCCATAGAACAACATTTAAAAATTACTGTTATTATTAGAAATATGCAACTGAAAGTACTGCGAGATCCAGATATATTAGATAGAGAACAATAGAATAAAAAAATTAAATGAACAATATGGTAATTTTTTTGTTTGTTTGATAAAACTACAGCACTGTAGAAAGTCCTATAATAGAGAGATTATTGTTATTATTAATTTGTTTGTGCTCCCCCTCCCCAATTAACTACTTTTCGGATCCCTACAGGGCCACGGCTCCCTGTTGAGAATCACTAGAGTGTGTGCAAGCATGTGTGTGCTTTTCTTTATTTTTGTGTTGGTTGTTAATAAGACTACAAAGTTCTTTACAAAGGCTTTGAGTAGGTAGGCAGAAGGACAATTGTGCCATATAGATAACCTGAAGTATGTTGTGCCTTCATTTCTTGGTTAGTTTTAATATTTTTCCTAGCTCTATTGGATATTTTCCTCAGTTTTCTCTTGTATTTGTTGTTGTAATGTAGTATTGTAAATTTTGTTTGGGTTGGTTTTAATGTAAAAAAGCATGTTTGTGTGTTGTGTCTAATGTTTTGGTTGGCTGAAAAAGTTCTATTACTTTCAACTAGCTGGTTCCATTTGTACTAGATATGAGGAAATTCTTTGGAATACGACGATCTTATATTTGTTGCTGAGAATTTTAGCAGTCTTTTGGCTTCTAATGTGAAGTTTTGTGAAACACTGTTTGTGTTTCTCAATGTACACCAGATTTTATTACAGTTTTTGAGTTTATATTCATAGTCTTCTCTTGCAGGTATGTTATTTCGTTGCCTAAAATAATAATATTCTACATGAGATCTTGTTCTAATGTGATATATTGATTGAAATTATTTTTTAACTTGACTTGAATGTCTTATTAATTGATTTGTGTTATCTTTTTTTTTTCCGTGCAATAATTGATTCTATATTCTGAATTGTAAAACGCTTCATTATGTTGTTTAAAAAAAAAAACAAAACTTTATATATATAACAATAAGAGAACATAGATACACGAACATAATTATACTATAGCTAAGACTATTATGATCAAATGGATATTTTCATGACAAATTAGAGTTAATGTAAATACCACTAACAAAATATTGTAACAATAATAATTCACAAAGTGATTTTATCCTACTTAACAATTTCACTTAATGTTTTAATTTAGAACAATATTATCTAAAAAACATATCAAACTGTCTTATACAAAATAAACTTTAATTCAGTTGTTATCTTGTATTAAAATCTGATCATTAGAATACAGGACCAGTACTGTAATTATGTTACGAGTTTTATCTTAATTCTCGGTTAAGATTCTTGTACATGTTTAGCTTTAATGTCTTCAGTGATGGAATCATAAGATGGAGACTAACAAGGCATTGCTGATGGTGGGATTAGCAATAGTATGTAGAGAAATTGTGAACTTTAGATTTAAAATAACACTTGTAACACAAAATACTATGCAAACTTGTATACTTGCAGGAACAAATTTTGGTATTCAGACAAGATGTGAAGTTCCATATTGATGATTTTACTACTTTAATCATATTGAAAAAATACTGTTGTTGTTGTTGTTGTTGTTGTTGTCTAGTGCCTTGCATCTGGCAATGAAGCCATTAGCAGTCGTGCTTTCCAATACTTTTGAACTGTAGTTTCTTCTGATCTTAATGCTTCACAGGTCTTCAAGTGGCTTTCATGTAACTGTTTTCTTAGCGGGCACCAGTTTTTACAATGTGGCAGTTACATCACCCTACTTAAACCCCCATTATGCAAGGGGGACCGCACCTGTCGTTGGTCAACGGGTCCTTCAGACCTAGCCGGGAGGACTAAATAGATGTTATTTAGATCCACCGACCTTTCCCTCATGTGCCGCTGAGGGACGCTGTTGTGCTGTGATAGGCCAGCACATACTATGTAAATGGCATTTCCTCCATCTTAGATGAAACAGTTATACTGCTGTGACTTGGTCCCCAGATCCTCATCTGTTAAAAGCAGGGTGTACCACGGGCAGGTTGAGGTTGGGAATTGGGTAGGAGAGGCTATAGGAGGCGCATCACTACCCCTGACACCCCTTGAAAAAATACTTCTTTTGATAATATTGCGTCTGTAATTGAACTAATTTTTTTTTTTCTTTTCAGGTACAATTTAGGAAAGGTATTGGAGTCTTTAGGTGAATTTGACACTGCAAGTGACTGTATGGCAACAGCACTGGAAGTGGAAATATCAAATCCTATACTCCCATTTTCTTCTATTCCCTTGACCTTCGACTGAGTAGAATGTTACATTTTGTTTAGGTTTATTACATATTTTATATTTTGCAAATAGTTGTAACATACGTAGCTGGGGTTGCAATCTTGTACACAATCTGCATTATTGGAATGTAAGTCAATGTATCTCGGATATGTTGAATTTCAATAGATCTAAAATTCGTATCTCCAGAATATAATTAGTGAAACGAAGTCTATGAGAATTGATATTTGTGAAACACTTGGAAACTTATTTACACAACCAGAGAAAGAAGACAAAACTACATATTTTGATTAAAGCACATATGTAATTCTACTGAAAAGTAATTATGAATGAACATTAAATTTTGGAGTCTGTTCTTATGTTTTTTTATTGATTATAATACATTGCATTGTTCACAATCTTTAAATTGATAACATTTTTGCCCACATGGTAGTTTAGTTTATTACTATGAATTTAACTGTGTCATTGGTTCTGTTTAAATTTTTACAAACAACACAAATTGCTGCATTGTACAATGTAAACTTCCCTTCGAGTGAGAAGAAACTGACATTGATTTCTAGCAAACATGTCATATTTTAATACATAGGGACCTCAATTTTTAGCATCTATTTTCATCAAAATTAGCATCTATTTCTCTCAAAATTATCATCTACTTCTTTCCAAAGGAAATTTTGTGCTTTCTACCTTTCATTTCTCAAAAGATAACATTGTGAACAGTTCAACGTTTTCCTCCTTCAAATTGCATTGTCTGTCTGAAACAACAGCACCATACTGTGATAAAATATGTTCACTGTCAACATTGTTTCTTGGTGTCCACAGTACTCGCAAACGACATTCTGAAAATGCTTCATTTTCCAATATGGCAATTGGAGAATTTACAAAAAATGTTTTAGCGTCTGAAGCATAGAGTCCCTGAATGGAATACTCTTTCATGAGCAGTTATAGTTGTTCACCCATTTTATGAAGGAGCACGTGTCTCACAAATTCAACCAACTATGCCAACATAACTAGAATAACTATCCAACTCTACTGTGATCTCAAAAGCAAATGGCTGAGTAAACTGGCACGACGCATTTTAGCCAAGCCCGTATCGAATATAGAACTTGATAATCGATATTATGATATGTGTATCAATCATCTGTCCTTCATTATCAATATATATATATATATATATATATATATATACACAAATCATTCTAACCTATCTGATGATATTTTTTCCTCCTTTCTTAACTGTAAATTGAGCACAAACGCTACTTAGGTGTAAATTTTTCTGACATTTTGTATATTCGATTTCCTAACCGTTTCAAATGTATATCATTTTACCTTTTAGATTTGTTTCCAAATTATATGTAATAGCTACGCTTTGTCAGGTCTGGCAACCTTTTCATAAGGGAAGCTAAATTTATATTATATATATATATATATATATATATATATATATACAGTGGACCAGGGGCGGCCCGTCCTTATGTGCTACAGTGCTACAGCACAATGATAATTTTTGCTCAAATAATGTATTTGCAATACCACCATAGTATTTGATCTGCCATTTGACAATTTCCCATGGTTATGTTCACGACGCGTTATAGAGTGTTTAGTCTTCGCTCTTTGGTGCCTCAGGCGGTACGTTGTGCTACTCAAAGCTCTGCATGTGAATGTAGACAACTAATGCGCATGTGCGAAGCTGAAATCACTGCTCTGATTGGCTATTTTTACGCGGGGAAGTGCTGTAGTCAGCTTCAGCACAACACAGCTTGCAGATTACAAAAGTAAAGCATAACGAAAGAATGCTTGTTTGTGGAAGAACTCAGAACTATGTACAATGTGTTTGGTAATTCAAGTGTCCGACCGCTGCTGCCATCTACCTGGTTTTTGAGGTTCCTCCTGAATCAGTCAGTCCAGAAAATTGAAGCCAAGGAAGTATGTGACTGTATAATTCAGGAAACTACTCATCGTTTCCAATCTTTAAGCTACCTAGACACAACAAAATGGTTAAACAGCAAATTTTTTGACAATTTTTCGCATAATTTTCCTGAACGCGAACTTGAAGTTGCTGTCAACAGCTATACTGTACTGAACAAAAGAGTGTTAAAGACACAACTTGGAGTTCTATATAGAAGACCCGATTTCCGAAATATAGATGGAGCTGTTCAATTGTTACAATACATAACATAGCCTCCAACAATTCACAAGATCCATTCTGTGAAGTAACGAAGTTGTTAAATATTTTGGTTACAACACCAATGACCACTGCTGAGCCAGAAAGATGTTTTTCTTGCTTGAAACGCATAAAAACGTTTTTAAGGAACACTATGTCCCAGGATCGCCTCACTGCTCTTGCAATACTGTCAATAGAAAAGAGTATGATGTCCAAGATGGAGGGGTTTAACTCCAGGGTAATTGACAAGTTCTGCAGTAGGAAGGAACGTCGTATGGACTTCATATTTCGTTACTAGGCGAGTCTCAAATTAAGATAAATACATATAAGTGTAGGCCTATACAGTAGGCCGATATGGAGATTGTAGCACACTCATTATTTTGACCGCCAGCCGCTACTGCAGTGGACACTTTTTAATTTGAACTCAAAGGGGAATTTAAAAAACTTCGAATTATCGAAACTTCGAATTAACAAAAAAACACTTTATTTTGCAAAATAGTGTGCCCTGAAATAAATTTATTTCATACAAATACTATAATTAACATGCAATGCAACTCACCCTTTTAATTTCCATATTTTATCCATAAAAAGTGTAGTCCTAGTAGCGTGACACAGTGTTTAAAGCACTTGAGTACAAGACAAACAATCAGTAGAAAATAAAAACATAAATCTATCATTAGAAAAAAACACACATCATTAGGCACATAGCCTACAAGTTTTTACATAAAGAAATGCGTAATTTTAGTTCGTTTAGTTTTGTTTAATTTTACATGTTGGATAAAGTCTTCAATTTCATTTATCGAGTGAAACAAATTATCCTTTACATTTGGTTGAGCCTCAATAAATCTTCTTAAACCTTCCACCATTTTGAATGCTTCAGAAGGTGATGGAATGGGCTCTTCTGTTACGCCATTCTCGTCGTCATTACCATCATTTTCATCAGAAGAAATGTGATTTCTCGTCGCTTCTTGCATAATCTCCTCTTCCGTCAGCTCTCCACTTACAGCAACCCCATCATCAAAATTTACATATGTATCATAACTAACGTCAGGCGCTATTTCTTGCCACTGCTCGGAGATAGGCTCATCTGGTTCTTCTGTTGCGATTTCAGTACCGGTATTAACTTCTCGTTTGTTGAAACCAGCCTTAAGGAAACAGTTTGCAATTGTTTGTGCAGTAACCTGCTTCCAAGCTTTGTGTAGCATTCTACTGGCATCCAGTAGGTTAATTTTACACTTTCTAATGTCGTCGTTTATGATCTGTAGAACCACTTGCCGTCGGTACATGTGCTTTAGGTTATGTATAACCCCCTGGTCCATAGGCTGCACCACTGACGTCATGTTGGGTGGAAAGTACACTATTTTAACGTTCTTTAGTTTTGGAATCTTATTGTGGGCCGTGCAGTTATCAATAAACAATAAAATGTTTCTATTAGCCCTGTACATTTTTTTGTCTAGTGATATGAGCCAATTTTCAAAAAGTTCGCCAGTCATCCAGGCTTTTTTGTTAGCCTCGTATTGAACAGGAAGACTTTTCACAGAATTAAAACACCTTGGTTTTACAGCTTTCCCTATCATTAACAACGGCAACTTTTCAGATCCATCCATATCTGCACCAACTAGCACAGTTACTCTTTCTTTGCTATTTTTTCTGCCGCTGCACTGCACCCCTTTAAATGTGAATACACTTGAAAAAAAGTCTAGTTTCATCCACATTAAAGATGTCTTTTTGTTCGTAATTCCTTGTGAGTTCAGGTAATCCACTAATCCACACATTAGCTGTTTCCATATTAACTGAAGCACTCTCACCGCACACATTTTTAAACGAAATGCCATTTCTTTCTTGAAATCCACTGAACCAACCCCAACTTGCTTTAAAGTTTTTAACGCCCAATTTTTCTGCGAATTCTTCTGCCTTGG
The DNA here is from genome assembly GCF_040183065.1 of Periplaneta americana. Taxonomy (NCBI): domain Eukaryota; kingdom Metazoa; phylum Arthropoda; class Insecta; order Blattodea; family Blattidae; genus Periplaneta; species Periplaneta americana. The sequence continues at coordinate 151,423,144 of NC_091123.1, forward strand.
TACACACTAATGGGCCACTCAGTGGTATGTTGCGATCACGCGATTGTTTGAACCATTTGAGCACACACTCATCAACTTCAGGAAATTCACCTCCTCTTATGCGTTTCCTATTTCCACCACTTTGTAAGTTCCAACTCTCCAATATTTTTTCTTTATTCTTTATGTAGGTGGATAAAGTGTTCGGCAATATTCCATATTCCTTGGCAATAACGTTCTTCTTTTTTATTCCCTTTTCTACTTCCCTGAGCACTTCAACTTTTTTTGCCAGTGTTAAACTGGTGTACACTCCGCGTTTTGACATTGTACGTAAAATGAGTCACTGAAACATTCCTATCAACTGAAGGTTTTAAGTTCACTGAATTTTGTACTGCACGTACTGTGAAAGTAAGGGAGGGTACTGTACTTCGTTATTTCTAGTTCTTGGGCGATGAGGGAGGGGGGGTGTCTACCTGAAGACACAAAGCGCTGGACAATAAGGTAGAGTTCGTTTGCCAGTAGTCACAGTCTAACGGAAATTCAACAATAAGCAACTAGGAATGCGGAAACTAGAAGATGGATTCTTGGAAATTTTAACTGAGATGTACACGAACCATATTTCGACTTTTATAAAATTCAGAATACTTTTTTCATAATGAAAAAATTAAATTGTTCCTTCGAATTATCCAAATGGTGGCTTCAAAACGTCGAATTAAACGTAAATTTTTTACGTTATTTTAAATAGGAGTTTCAAGGGGATTTTACTTTTATTCGAATTGCCCAACAATTCGAATTATCGAATGTCGAATTAACCAGTGTCCACTGTAAATATATATATATATATATATATATATATATATATATATATAAATTAAAGTCGCTCACCGGTCGAAAGTTTTCAATCAGCTATGAAAACAACTATATACTTTATTTCAATGTACAAACACATCGGACAAACTAAATAGACCAACAAAATAAATATTTTCTCTTCTCTCTAGCATTATGATATGATAGAATATTCAATAGGAAATCCTTGTTTTAACCACAAATCCATAGTTGTGATAGATGATCGAAAACTTTTGACTGTTAGTGTATATATTATAAAATGCACTTTTCACTTTTCTGATAAATCGCAATTAAATACATTTTTATGATAAATTGCTATTTTAAATAGCATTTTTGTCGTGATTTCGCAATTTGATAGGAAATTCGCATTTTCAATTCTGCTAGATAATCATGCTAAGTTAAATCACCTGACAGACGAAGAAAAATACTTTATATCCCACAATTTAAAAATTCGCGGATTTCACAAATGCGAAATTTTCAGGTCCCTATTAATACATAACGATAATAATACAGGTTAGAGAACAGGAGATTATCTGTTTTAGAAATGAAATCAATTTCTTATGAAATTATAAATATTATAATGCACTATATCTTATCTACGTAAATATTTTCTCTTGTTCAAATTACCTCAGAAATTGTACAACACTGTTACATAAATCTCGAAGAGATAATGTCATCTCACATGGATTGAAGGACATGATGTAAGAGCAATGAAAAAAGCATATGAGACTGCTAAAATGATCACAGAACACACTTTCTGGGGGCCAGAACCTGCAATCTTTATCTCTCTGACAATATACATCATGCTAACCAACGTTACTTGCATAAAAATTACTATGTTGGGTACACAGTATCAGCTGTTGATAAGGAAGGCCAGTGTAATAACACCTCGCCAAGGACAGCCAGATATTCCCCACATTTATCGCATAAAAATGAACAACTTATTGTATGAGTTTTGATGGACCATTGTACCTTAAAGAAGCATTTGTACAGAATGGATTTAGCTGATAATGCTGACTGCCGTAGGTATAAGTTATAAAGCGAAACAGCAAAACATGTTCTGTATCACTGTCCTGTTCGGGCAGAACTCAGAGAATCTGACCTGAAAAATGTTTGCTTTGTCATGACCATCAGCAGTGGCACTCCAATTTCTAGCATCATATAAAAACCAACGAAATGCCTTTGTTGAATACTAAAATAGAGTTCTCAGCTGGTTATGAATGTTATAATTAAGGTACTCATTTTCAGAACGTCACTTGTCTACCTGATAACGAAATTGAGCTTCCTGTATCCATGCATTCTTTAATTGTAACTCTATTACATACAATTGTCGTGATTTGACTTCAGGACGCCTGCAAACCACAAAAATTTTGTGTTAAAAGTGACTATTGAAATCAAACTGACTCTTGTTAACAGCAGAATTTGCGACAAAATAGTTAGTTCCAGTTTTAGAATCGAAAAGTCTCATGCTCCCATTTGATTCTAAATGGTTTATAATGTCTCTTTCCTAGCCAGTAAGAAATTTTAGATCTAAAAATGTTTTTCGTGATTTCCCACAAAGTTATACTTTTTGAATTGAATTGAAAGAGGAGAATTGGGAGGACAAATTTAAAAGGTACGCAAAACGCGTCCTTTGCAAGGAGTTCGGGGCTGCATGAAACTAAATATGTGAGCTCCAAGCCTGTTGGCCACTAGTCTCACTCCAGATTACGCTGCTCCACTGAAGGAGCTCTAGAAAATTTTGAAGGGGAAAACTGAAAATGGACGTAACCTCTTAGATACAACATACGCGAGGGGGATGAAAATGTGATCAAAGTGATCATGGGACGGGACGAGGAGGAAATGGCTGGTGTAAATCTGCACATAGAATGAACTGTGTCATTTCGCAGTGCAGGAGGAGTCGAGAAGACTTTGTCATCTGTTGTTCGATGACAAGGCAGGTGAAGACCGCCAGGAGAGATGCCGTGAATTCTGAATCTGCAAATTCAAAGGTTCCCTGTCCTTTCGCATTGCGACTACATGAGTGTCCTTGCACATGTATTTCGTAATTTTATAGACTCTGAACTAGGGCATTACGTCGTTTGTTAGAAAAAAGGGGAATTTATGGTGAAGGGCATATAGGTCCGTGGCCCATTTCTCTTAGGGCTCATCCCGACATTTGTCTTGACGCCTTAGGAAAACCACGGAATACCTTAGGCAGGGTGAGTTGTCTCAATATAAGAGACTAGCCAATTTGGCTTTTAGGTAGGAGGTCAATTGATTTATGAATTTATGATAGATGTAATTATTAATTAATTTAGAGTAATTAAAGGGTATTGGGGATATGAATGCAGGTCCGTGGCCCATTTCTTTTAGGGCTCATCCCGACATTTGTAAGTTATACTTACTTACTTACTGGCTTTTAAGGAACCCGGAGGTTCATTGCCGCCCTCAAATAAGCCTGCCATTGGTCCCTATCCTGAGCAAGATTAATCCAGTCACTATCATCATATCCCACTTCCCTCAAATCCATTTTAATATTATCCTCCCATCTACGTCTCGGCTTCCCCAAAGGTCTTTTTCTCTCCGGCCTCCCAACTAACACTCTATATCCATTTCTGGATTCGCCCATACGTGTTACATACCCTACCCATCTCAAACGTCTGGATTTAATGTTCCTAATTATGTCAGGTGAAGTATACAATGCGTGCAGTTCTGCATTGTGTAACTTTCTCCATTCTCCTGTAACTTTATCCCTCTTAGCCCCAAATATTTTCCTGAGAACCTTATTCTCAAACACCCTTAATCTCTGTTCCTCTCTCAAAGGGAGAGTCCCACAAAGTTATGGGAATGGAAAAGGATCGTTTTGAAAATAAACTCCTCAATTGGTGACATATGTGTAAGATATGAAATGGTTATTTAGCTAGAAGTTGTTCCAGACGTGTGAAAAGAATTTGTTACTTCTCTTACATAATCACAGATTACAGACAGTTTTCTACCTGTAATTATCAATTTATTGACAGAATGACGTAAGCATACAAAAGAAAGTTAAACTTACGTTATTACTTAAAAAATATAAGTAAATTATAGTGAATCAAATGATTTGGCTGAGACTGAAAATAAATCAAACCCACTGTAACAAGAAAAATTACATAAAAACTTAGTTTCTATAATTTTAAATCCTTAATGTTTGTATCTCATTTCTAATTACAGCTATTTCTAATAAGGGAGCACTAATGTGCTTTTTTTCAATAGAAACTTTTAATGAACAATCTCTCACATAACTTTTGGAACTTTAAGAGTTCCAGGAAAATTGTATTCCAGAAAACTCTTTTTCTAGTGAAAGTGTTTAATAGTCTCTTTAAGGACGAATCTCCGTGCTCAGGATGAGGATTGAACCCTGAACCTCATGATTTATAGTCACAAATGCTGATCATTAGACCACGAAGCCATATGTTATAGAATCTGCTTATTATATCGTTATTTTTAATAGCATTGATAGATAACACCACCTGTTGTGCATTCAAGTAGCAGAAACTTTGTGAATCTAAAGTAGCATTATATTCTATGAATGCTGTTAGGAAAACTGTCTATTCTACACTGCCATTTTGTATTCTGTGGCAATCTACCGCAGCCGTACAAGACAAACACGAAGTTGTTTATTATGAATGTGAATTTTTTTCCTCCTTTTTCTTCTTTTGTTACTAAGTTCCACTGTGGCTAACTACAGACACATTTCTTCAACTTGTATTAAATTCATTGTCAAGTCTTTAAAGTATAATTACGCCAGTTTATAATTATTTTTACACTAAAAATAAGGGCTTTTTAATAACGGCAGCATAATTTTTCATTTTTCTTATCAGTCTGAAAATTACTTATAGGAACATTTCTGTTGTTTTATTAGGATACATGAGGCTTAAACGAGAAAGTAAGGACAATGTCCCTTACTTTAAAGACAGTGAAACTAACACAGAATGCAGTGTTTATTCATCTGTACAACAGATTGGTAATATACACTGTCTGTGAAAAATAGTGTTAATGTAATAGTTTCATCCTTAGAAGATTAAATGAAGAGAAACAACATTCTGTTGTGGTTAAAGAATGTGAAGCCAAGGAAGGTCAAAAGGAATTGCAGAAGTATGACAAGAACTACAGGATCGAAAGGAAAGTCTGTCAGTGATAGATAGATTTAAAGGACAAACACTGTCATCTGCTTCATGGTATAAATAAATCCCATTCTGCTTTTTATCATCAGATGAATTTACCCATCTTGAGAAAAGAAAAAATTTACCCTTATTTTTTTTAACCACCTTCGAATTATAACATTGAACATTTTTGGAGTTCTTCAAGGAATTTGTGAAAATTAGTGTCGTTAGACATACTATAGATTAGAATTTAACATTGACTTACATTCACATGTTGCAATTGTCTCCAGCAATAAAACATTCCTATACAATCGGTAGTATACTGATTACATAGGGCGACAACTGCCAGACAATACTTCAATAACAGTTTGTTGAAGAGGCCTAAGTCTTGAATTTTGTATTGTTCATTAGCTTTTTTAATTCTAGGGATAATGTTATGATCTTACTAGGCTTGTGTGACTCGTACTACAAAAAGAGCAAACCTAAAAGCGGAAAGTGTGAACAAAGCTGAAGAACAATAGAAATAACGTCTGTGCCTGGCATTTCTAGTAACATCTGTTCCCTATTGTAGATATTGTGAATAAAACTATGTACATGTTGTAATGGTCAGTAGCACTGTTTATTGTATTATGCATATAATTTTTGTTGTGTTTACAATATTGTTTTAGTAAGAAATAAAATATTTGTTATTCATTATAGATATGCAATTTTCAAATACCATGTAAACAGCCTTAATTTAAGAAATAGGATGAAGTGAGGTCAATGCATATTTTGCAAGAACATATTAACTAATAAAATATACAGGGGATATCACATACTGGGTGTTCAGCTGGGGCAGGTTCCACAACATGCCATTTTTGCTCTTGGCATGCGGACTCATGCCACTAGCCATCCATCATGACTATTCACAGTGAAAAAGTGTTTTACTCACCTCATTTATCCAAGAAGATGTTGAAATTTCCTTCCTTTCTTTTCTGTTTATATTTTTGACATCTGCTTAAAAAATTAAAGGGGTGAGAATGAGATAGTCCAAAGTCACACTTTTAACAAAAATAGCTTTTTGTGCGAGTTCATTTCTTACACATATGGGGAAGCTACTAGTAAAATATTATAAAATTACTGAACAAATGACGTAAGTATATGCCGAAGAAATTATGTTATCGCATTTGATAGCATTGGACTCTAAACTTTTAACATGCTGTCCTGTAAAATTTTGTCTGTGTGGTTTATGACTACAGTAGCATGCAAATTAACCCGAACACGACATATTTTTACATTTTCTGTCATTGTTGGCCTCACAGCTGCTCATACCGCTTTAATTGACATCTGTAGTACGTGTAATTCCATTGTTGAAGGTCTGTCGTTATTATTTTTTTTATAATATGTGATATTTTACCTGTTGTTTTGAACTTATAAGCATTTCAGTTGTGTTGAAGACTTAATACTGCAATCCTGTGTACATTCTGTCGTCTTCACAAATGGATACAACTCCACGAAAACGGTCTAAAATTATAACATTAGCAGAGCATTCTTCTATGACACAGAGGCAAATTGCTGCAGAATGTCACATCGGTTTGGCTACTGTTAATTCGATCATAAAACGATACAGGGAGACTGGATCCATCACACCACAGAAAAAAGGAAACTGTGGCCGGAAAAGGAAGACTTCACCTGCAGATGATCGTTTAATTGTCAGGAAAAGTAAATTAAATCCTAGACTAACTGCTGTCGACTTAACCTGCGAGTTAATGGCTACCACTGGGGCGAATATTCACGTCACAACAGTGCGGCATAGGCTTTTGGAAGCTGGATGAATGGCTCGTAAGCCTATTAAGAAGCAACTGCTAACCCCTGTTATGTGGAAAAAACGCTTAATGTGGGCAAAATTACATCAACACTGGACAGTGAATGACTGGAAGAATGTACTTTTTTCCGATGAGTCTCATTTCGAGGTCCACGGCCACCGTGTTTCTTACGTACGGAAAGGATCCGAAAAAGTAACAGCAGCTTATCTCCAACAAGCACCCAAATACCCCCCTAGAGTAATGTTTTGGGGTTATTTTACACATGAAGGGCCTGGAGCATTAATACCTATCAAGGGAATGATGAATTCTGACAAATATATTCACTTATTGGAAACCAGAATCGTACCCCAGCTGCAAAAATCATTTCCGGATGGCAGAGGTGTGTTCCAACAAGACCTGGCACCATGCCATACGTCTCGAAAACTACAGAATTCTTCAACAAGAAGAATATTCAGGTACGCCCCTGGCCAGGCAACTCACTCAACATCAACCCCATTGAGAACTTGTGGTCAATTTGCAAAAGAAGAATGCAAAAAATGGATTGTTCTACAAAGGAGAAGATAATTTCTGCCCTCATTGGTGTATGGTTTCGCGATGAAGAAATGAAGAATATTTGTGGGAAATTAGTGGAATCCATGCCAAATCGTCTCAGAGCTGTTATTAGGAACAAGGGAGGCCACATAGATTACTGAGGTATGTCTTAGATCCTTTTTTTATCCCGTTTGAGTGTTTTTGCATAAGTAATTACGTTGTTCGGATTAATTTGCACGCTACTGTATATCATTCACACCCCTTCACTTACCCGTCACTCGTTGCAGTTCATGTCGTGATATGGCGGCTCTTTCCTGTCTAATATTCTCCAGTTTGTCTAAGTCATATATGTTTGTTTTGTACACTCTTTCCTTCAGTGTATCCCAGAGATAATAGTCACAGAATGTAAGATTAGGGAATCGTGGAGGCCACACATTAATGGTAATCACTCTGTCTTCAAACACATCAAGAATTGCAAATCAAGCTTTCACGTATAATTCCCTGTAAAGTTGATTTGAATAATTTCGAAGGAAAAATTGTTCCGGGGCCGGGTATCGAACCTGGGACCTTTGGTTAAACGTACCAACGGTCTACCAACTGAGGTTGATTTGGATAATTTCGAAGGAAAAATTGTTCCGGGGCCGGGTATCGAACCCGGGACCTTTGGTTAAATGTATCAACGGTCTACCAACTGAGGTTGATTTGAATAATAAAGGTAAAGGTATCCCCGTAACATGCCATGAAGGCACTTGGGGGGCATGGAGGTAGAGCCCCATGCTTTCCATGCCCTCGGCACTAGAATGAGGTGGTGTGGTCGGCACCACGCTCTGACCGCCTTTTACCCCCGGGAAAGACCCGGTACTCAATTTTATAGGAGGCTGAGTGAACCTTGGGGCTGTTCTGAAAGTTTGGTAACGAGAAAAAATCCTGTCACCACCTGGGATCGAACCCCAGACCTTCCAGTCCGTAGCCAGCTGCTCTACCAACTGAGCTACCCGGCCACCTGATTTGAATAATTTCGAAGGAAAAATTGTTCCGGGGCCGGGTATCGAACCTGGGACCTTTGGTTAAACGTACCAACGCTCTACCAACTCTACATACTTGAAAGCTTGATTTGCATAATACACGTCACTGTTCGTTAACAGAAAACCACAATTTAAGTCACACAGAGTTAGTGTGCACTCAATGTTGGTTGCTTGACAGTTGTCAGCCCACTTTGAGGTCTGTGTATATAGAGGGAAAAATTGGATCGGTGTCGGGTAGAGTTCCCAGGTAGCTCAGTTGGTAGAGCGTTGGTACGTTTAACCAAAGGTCCCAGGTTCGATACCCGACCCCGGAACAATTTTTCCTTCGAAATTATTCACTTCAAGAATTGTTTGTAAAGAAATATTATTGACATGTTCTGTTGCAGAATCCTGTTGAAAGAAGCGAAATTACACTTCCTTTTAGTCATTTGATTGGAAAAAAGGGTTACAAAATCAAACTAATGTACCTATCAGTGTTTGGTTGAAAAAACTGGCTCTATAATTCGTTTGCCACTAACAGCACATCAGACACTGATTTTCTGGTCGTGAAGAGGCCGTTAATGGGTAGGTGTGGTTTTTCTATGCTACAATAGTGATTGTTTTGTGAATTTATATATTCACGCAGTTGGAACCAGACTTGTCTGAAAAGAAAATAGGGGGTGGATCTTTCTCTCCGTCATAAACATAGGTCAAAATCCACTCACGAAACTTGCGCTTAGAAACAGGATCACCTGGTATTAATTCTTGGATCACTTTAACTTCAGAGAGTTTTAGTTTCAATAATTTTGTTCCTTTTTGAACTGAATTGTAGGAAATTCCTGTTTGTTCAGCCAGCTACCTAAGAGATCTTTTAATCAAAATGCATTGTCATCCAGAGTTTCCTCGGTAAGCACTCAACATTTTGGATGGATTTTTTTTTGTCTATAAAATTTTCAGTTTCTCCGAAATTTGTCTATTAAATAGTGAACAGTTGCATGACTTAGATCATCAACACCAGAAAATTGTTGTTCAAACCGCCTTCATAGTATCAGGTGTCTTTCGAATTGTGGAAGACAATGGTACAGTGTAACAAGAGCAAAAATGCTGTGCCACAGACCCAATCCCAACTGATTGCCCTGTAGTTTCACAGTCGTCCATAATGACTTTCTGACTTTAGATGTTTTATAACAAATGAGGATGTTAAGTTATTGAAAACTGTTTCTGAAGTGTACACTTTAATTCTAACTTAGAATTAACTTTGAAACTATTTATATATATATTTATAATATTACAATTGTTTTCCCATTTTAATTTGTATAAACTGCGATCAAATGAACTCCATTTTAAGTTACAGTAATTATGATTCAACCTAATATGTGGGACACAATATATCACTACACATGCAATTTTGCCGAAGGCATAAATTGTATCTGAAATGTGTGACCCTACTGAGAACAGGATTTCTGTCATTTGCACTGATCTTTTAGTATTTCCGTGCAACATTGAAAGAAGAGAAAGAAAATGAATTAAAATCAGTTTTCATGATTTTAAGTCATACTAAATTATTATATGTATTAAAAGTGATGTCACACCATTAGCTGAATGCCTAGAATTTCAGTTTTCCGTGGTAGAGACCCAGTTAAAAATTTCAGCTAGTTCAAGTGGTATATGTGATGGACAGATTCGATGTTGAGGACAAATAGAATTCGTAGTGGACGAAGTCGATATTGGGGACAGGTTTTCCATGTATCTCGCCATAATTGCACCATTTTTTATCATCAGCTGTAATTAACAGATTTCTTCAGAGACTTTAGTGTCCAATTATTTTGTGCTTGTTTATAAATATGTGAACATTTTTAACTACTTCCCAAAAGCCGCATTCCAACTTGAAGTGCTTGAATGAAACTAAAGGTGCTATAGATTATTATACATGTGTGATCAAACAGCTTTTGTTACAGATCTGTTTCGCACCTCTCATTGGCTTTGAGTCTGGTGACAGACGAAGAACACAGTCCACGGTATACTGTATTTATTTCGTTATATGCAAGGAAACATTTCTAATTAAATTAAGTACAAGGAGTTGTTGGCTTAATGTTGTGAACTCATATATTTCCTCTTTGGGCAATATAGTGAAGCTTTGATTATTATTGTTAATTCAATCCACAGAACTACAACATTTATTAAAAGCAGATTAATCTAATCAATTAAACAATTGTTATATTGACAAATATAACCATATATAGACTAATCATATTTCTTGAAGGTAAGCAAGCCTTCGTTTATGGTTCAAAATATGGATTTTTGGATTTCTGGTGTTTATTGTTGTTTGAAGTGTTCTGAATGCGAATATGCGGTTTATAATCGATTCGGACCAAAAGTGTATGTTTAATGAGCATATAATTGATTGCATGTCTTTTCTGACCACGCCCACTTTTGCAGACATTAATGTTTTTCGATATATTTCCTAAACCGTTGAAGATATTTTTATGAACTAACTCTTGTTTTTTGCGAGAAATTTCATATTTTCTGTTGATGCCTCTGTCAACTTTCTCTTTGGTAATGGTCATCTATGGTTTGGTTTCCAAGGAAACGGGAAGCGAGGTAAACGTAAATATTTGTTATTTCGTATTTGTGAAGGTAAATAATGGGAAGAAATAAGAAGTTTGGAAAGAGAAAGTTTACTGGGAACACTTATACAAGAAAGAAGGAAGTTACTAGTGATTTTTTAGTAATGGAAAAGTTAGTGCCGGTAATGTATTTAGTGCAGAAGAGGTTTGACTGAACACCTGTGAAGCAAATGTAGCAACTACCAGTGCCGGTAAGTGTGTTAACACCTCCTAGTTCATTGAAGAAGAAACTTTCATCTTCCATAGAACTATTTGATGAGATGTGTGAAATGCAACAGTCTAATATTTGTGAAAATAACATGTTAAAATCTATTTGTGTACTAGTGGATTTGGAACTGATGTCAAAAGCATTATTTCAACAAACAAAATGTAAATACTGTGAATGTGACTCTCTGTCAATTCAAGAAGTCATAAAGAAACGAAAAGGACTTGCCAGATAATTAGTAATAGTGTGTGGAGTGTACAGAAAGGAAGGCACTTTTCAAACATCAAAAGTTACCGCTAGTGGATATGAAGTGAATACAAGATTCATATATGGGCTACGCTGTATTGGAAAAGGTTATGCTGGTAGATTGTGTGTCATGATGAATGTCTAAGTCTCATTCAAAATTTCATAAGGTGATTGGACATATTCAAGAATCAGCTGATAGTTTCTCAAAGATAGTATGTTAGAAGCATGTAAGGAAGCAGTGCAATGCAGTGAGAGTGATGATACGATTCGAGTTGCAATAGATGGGACATGGCATAAGAGATGCCACACGTCAAACCATGAGTTGTGGTAGCTACTTCAGTTGATACAGGCAAAGTTTTAAATTCAGAATTGATATCAAAATATTGTTATACATGCAAAAAGTTAGGGACTCGGGAAGGTTGTGTAAAGAATTTTGATGGAAGCAGTGGTGGTATGGAGGCAAAGGGAGCTGTATGTATTTTTCAACGTTCCAACCAGACTCATGGTGTAAAATAAAAAGAGTACTTAAGTGATGGAGACAGTAATGGTTTTGTAAAAGTTGCGGAAAGTAAACCATATAATTAGGGACGATTGTAATGTGGAGAAACTGGAGTGCATTGGACATGTACAAAAGTGCATGGGTTCCAGGCTTCGCAAAATCAAGAAAGATTTAGTGGGGAAGAAACTTTCAGATGGCAAAGGTGATGGGGGATCAAAGAGACTTACAGATGGGATGATAGTTAAATTACAAAATTACTATGATCAAGCCCTAAGAAATAATTTGCATATTTATTAGTATTTATTTATTTAACCTGGTAGAGATAAGGCCGTCAGGCCTTCTCTGCCCCTCTACCAGGGCATAGTCTACAGGATATGAGGAGTGCAGTATGGGCTACATATTTTCACGAACTCTCCACTGACGATTATCCCCAACATGACCTTTGTCCTAAAGGTGACAATTCGTGGTGCCAATATAATAGAAAGGTACCTCATTATAAACACCATGGTTTACCAGAATCTGTTATGCTTGCCATAAAACCAATATATAGAGACTTGTATCATCCAGAGTTGCTAAGAAATGTTTGCACAGCAAGTTTCAAAATACAAAAGAAGCATTTAACCGTGTTCTGTGATGCAGGATCCCCAAAACAGTCTTTGGTAGTGTCAGTACACTTAGATTAGGACTGAGAGATGCCATCGTATCATCCAATGATGGAAATATTGGAAGAGTGGAAGTCTTACAAAAGTTGGGGATTGAACCAGGCTTCAACACCTTAACATCTTGAAGGAATTAGACTCTCTTCGCATCAAAAAAGCAGAAATGGTAATGGAGGAAATGGCAAAAAAAAAGGACGAAAATTGAAGAGGAATAAGAAGAGAAGCCATGAGGACACAGAAGATCCAGATTATGGTGCTGGACTGTCCTAGCAGTGCACTTAAGTATGAGAATATTTGCCAAAACTTTAACTCCATTTTTCTCAATTGTACATTTTTTGTTGGTGCATGTTACATCAACACCATTAAAGATAAATGCATGAAATTTGGACTGGACATTAGGAAGACCATAACTAATAATAATATAAAAGGAAATTTTTGTAAATTACTTAAAACCTGAGTTTTCAAATTTTGAATTACAAATTTTAAACACAAAAGTAAACATTTAGAAAAAAAATTAATAATTAAAAAACTAATAATATTTGATCAAAACTAGTTCGTATTATTAAAGATAAATGTATATTAAATAATCCCTGAAAATTTGGAGTTTGTACCTCAGATACATCCAGAATAAAGTGCACCTGAAATTTTAAAATTTAACATAGGCGGTATAGGGAGGGCTTGCTTACCTTAAGGTTACAACATTGAATAAAATTATGTACGCTATACAGGAAATACCATCACTAGGTACCACATTGATTTAAGTTAATTTGTTCGTTCAACATAAATGCTGTAAAGTTCAGTAAATACTGAATTGCGTATTTCGATAGGATATCATGTTTGTTTACTGTCTTTGACACTGAAATTAACAGCTGATAAGTTTTTAGATAGCTACATGACAGTGGCGGTTCCTCGGGGGAGGGAAGGGAGGAATGTCCTACTCACATTTTCTTCTTTTGAAAGTAAATACCAAATAAAATATTTGCCTTGAAATTCGAGGAAGACTCGATAATTTTTAAGTTCACAGCTATAAGAAAACCTCGGATGAGCGAGTTTTAAACGACTCGCGCTCATGTGCTGTAGAAAACTGAGAAAGGTGCGAGATTGTCTGTGTAGAGGAAAGGCACTCCATTCCTCCTCTACTGCAGTTAACACACATAGACAACAGCGCACTAGCGGCCAGAGAAAGAAGCAGAGTTTTAAAGCGAGTAAATGACCGGAGAGGGAGGAGATCCTCCTCTGAATCAGTCATGGGCGGGAAATAGAAACTGACTGGTCGTGCAGCAAGCTCGCTACCGCTGCCATCTAACGATGCTGCATTCAACCAGACTATAACACATCTAGGAGGAGACACAACAAAAACAGTTTTAACGCAATGCTATGAAAGACACCATGTAAACTTTTTTTTTAAAATTATAAATAAAAAATATTATTCATTGCACTTTATATAGGCTACTATTCATGGTTTGAAACTTTCAAGGATAGCCTATTTGAAAGTTAAAGTCAGGTTTATGTAAAACAAAGAGGAAGTAGTTTTACGTAGTTGGCCCCTGAAATTCACTTCTATTCATTGTTTACTAGACAGGGTAACAGCCAAGTTGTCAGTTTTGTACAAATATATTTGAAACTGAAAGTAGGTACTCCAAACTACATCATTTATAACATAAAAAATTAATAGGCCACCGGCAGCTTTGAACAATAATGATAGTATGACTTTACAAGAACTGACATTCTTCAAAAGTATGTGATGCTGAACTTGTAAAATGTACATGTGGCAACACAGACCACGTGGGTGGGTGCAGTGTTCTCACTTTCCTCAGATTATTTCCCATTCCCATTTCTGTAAAACGGTTCCGGTTATGAGTTAGTAGCTATTCTCTTCCAACACGTGTGATGCTGTAGTGTGGTCGAAAAATGCTACGAGGTTGTGAATTTCCTTGTAATTGTTAATTTGTGCAATTATTCAACAATTAATGGAAGTGAAATCATAATATATTTTGGACAATTTAGGAAACTCAGTTTACAAGAACAGCTTATTGCTATACAAAAGGGAAGACCAACCTCAACAGTACCTGATCTTACATATATGCACGTAGGCTAATTTGTAGCATGTTTCATTCAAGAAGGTGTCATTTAGTGCTGTTAATTTCTTTCCTCCTCTTAAGAAATATGCAGGAGCCGCCATTGCTACATGACAAGGGTAGTGAGCTTATAACATGCTGCAGAATGTTGCAATCACATACGGAAACCAACTGAAAGGTTTACATTATAGCAACTGCTAGAAAAAGAATAACATAGAATAAGTATGATTGAGAAGAGTCACTTATATCAACAGATGTAGCCATTCTATTTGCAATAATTCGGAAAATATGTAGTTGTAGGAATATCACATCTGCATATGAGGGAAAGTTGTTCAGAAAATGAATATGATTGCCCCTAAATCCTGTTGTTCACTTAGCCAATTAAAAGTAATATGGCCATAATGCCATCATGAGCTTTCAATAGTACAATAATTTTATTGTTCCAGGCACTGCTGATTTATTCAATTTCTATATTATTTTCTTCATTGATTCTTGTAATCATTACGCATGGAATTTTATGTGCACAGGAAATTCCCAATTCGTCTACTTGTCTCAAAATCACTAACGGTATGTAATTACATTTCTAAAGAAGTAACTTCTAGATCTCGTTACTTTTTTCGCAATTGTAGCACTTTCTTGGAGCCATTTTGCACAAAATAAGACCACTACCTTAGCTGGAAACAGTCAGTGAACTACACTGGCAGTTGTGATTGAAGGCTCATAATCAATTACTGTGAATCCCCGGACACCGGGCCTTGCCACAAACTGGATGCTTGAGATTTTGTGAATGTTAATCATCAGAAGAGTTATACCAGTATGTGATTCGGCAAAAATGATTAATAGAATTAATACTATTTACTAGTGTTTGGCCAGTTAAAGTATACCAAATGAGGCATATTAACTCTTAAATAACCGAGGAAATATTTACAATATATGTATATATTTATGAAGAGTATAGGGGTAAAGCAATCAAAATTACATTTCTTTTAAGGATGATATCTTCTAATTCATTATATTACAGCAAAATTTATTGCTGTTCCTAATGAAAAAGTAGGAAAGGATGACTGTATGCATGGTAATTTATTCTCCTTTACAATTTTTGACGAGGAAAAAACACTGAAGTTTGCAGTAATATACTGAATTAGATGATGATATCACCCTTATGAGAATTGTGACTTTGTTTTTCCCGTGTACTCTTCATATATATATATATACAGGGTGATTAAAAATCAGGCGACATAGACAAATTTTGTTGCTAGTGGAGGTAGCAAAAAATGAAAGATGAAAAAGTAGTTGGAAATACAGGGTCTGGCAGAGAAACCTGACGGTTTTTAAATTGAAATAAGAATTACACGGAATGGTTTATATTCAATATTTTATTTTTGAATTACAGTTTAACTCAAAGTATTTGCATAAACTGCTTTACTTTTTGAAAATTGTATTCCGAAGATGGTGTCCATCATTGTCAGCACATTCTTGGAGCCTCAATGGGAGACTCCGCATTACTCGCTGCAAAACGTTTGGAGAAATTGCTGCCACTTCAGTCCTAATGTTCCGCTTCAAATCTTGAATTGTTCTTGGTCGGTCCTGGTACACTCTACTCTTGAGATAACCCCAAAGGAAGTAATTGCAAGCGTTGAGGTCGGGGGATCTTGGAGGCCATTGAACGTCCCCTCGGTGTGAGATCACTCTGGCTCCAAACATCTCTCTCAATTCGCCCATCGACGCTCTTGAGGTGTGAGCAGTTGCTCCATCCTGCTGGAACCACGTGAAATCTACAATACCCTGTTGCCTTAACTCGGGTGCAAGAAATGTCTGCAGCATGTTGATGTAACACTGTGAAGTTACAGTTACTGCTCTCCCTTCTCCGTCTTCAAAGAAATAGGGACCAATTATCCCAAACGACGCTACCCCACACCACACAACAACCTTTTCGCCGTGTAAAGGTCGTTCATGCATCTCTTGAGGATTGTCCGATGCCCAGAACCGACAGTTGTGAGTATTCACATAGCCACAAACGTGGAAATTTGCCTCATCTGTCATGAGAAGCTGCTTTAGAACCTGGTCATTCACAGTAGTCAGCAGTTCATTACAGCAAACACTGCGAGTTATCTTATCCCGCTCACTGAGTTCTTGCACCGTAACAATTTTGTATGGATGAAAGTGGAGGTCCATATGCAAAATTCTGCGTACAGAGCGATCAGAAATCCCTAGAGCACTTGCCTGTTTCACTGCCGAACGTCTAGGACTACGAAGAACAGCATGACGCACTTGTTCAACATTCTCCGGGGTTCAAACAGTACGCTGTTTCCCTGGTGGTTTCTTCTTTGTAGCACAAGCCGTTTCCCGAAAGTTCCTCACCCACAACAAGATGGTATTGCGGCTTGGAACACTGTCATTTTGATGAATGTCAAAATGCTGGCGAAATGCGCGCTGAGTCACAATAACTGAACTGTTGTTTTTAAAAAATGTCTCCACTACAAAAGCTCGATGTTGTACCGACCAGCACTCCATTCTGACTGAAATGGTGAAAACATGTGGTCAAGGTCAGTCACTGCTGCCACTGTCCCGTCCCGCCTTCTCTCTCTCTCGCAGTCACCCCACTCCTCACTCCCCACTCCATGCACTTATGCGCAATCCTTTGAAACTGTTGTTATTTCTATTGTTGAGGCTCAAACAATGTATTGACAGTAAATACTTTGAGTTAAACTGTAATTCTAAAATAAAATATTGAATATAAACCATTCTGTGTAGTTCTTATTTCAATTTAAAAACCGTCAGGTTTCTCTGCCGGACCCTGTATGTACTTTTCAGTCTAATGTGATTGAATTTTCAACATAGAATAAACTGTTGGGGCTGTACACTAGCATGGCACACCCGCCAATGCCAATGCTGCCAAATTAGTGGCTTTTCCGCTAGTTTTAGTGGATTTTAGATGCATATTACTTAATGGAGAAAAATGCAGAGATTAGGCATTATTTAACTTCTCACAATGCAAAGAAATATTTCTTTACATTGATAGCATAAGGATTCAGGGAAATTTCATTCTTGCGTGGCAGTTTTCCCTGAACTTGTATTGGCAACACCGTTAATTATTGTCAACATTTCGTAGTTTACCCAGTACACTATAGTGATTCTGATAACATAAATGCCCACTTTAAGAATGAAGCATGTGGCAACAGGGCATTTTCTGTTCTCATTGAAGCTCTTACTAGTGTACAATCTCAATGGTGCATTCTACATTGAAAATTCAAGCATGTTAGATTCAAAACTATATATTTCCGACAACTTTTCCCTTTTTCCAGTTTTCGCTATCTGCATCAAGATGGCCGGCAGCGTTCTGCTTGTTAACGTTTTTAAAATAATTATACACCTTAAACACTATTTCCGCGCCTGTCTGTGCAGTACTTGTCCTTATATAGTCTCGTCTTCCATTTATTTATCTTACACACACACACACACACACACACACACACAGTAAGTGTTAGTTTTACTTATTCAGTGTATTGAAATGCTCACATGTGAACGAAGAAACTCGGGTACTTGTTATAGACTGATTCCGATTGGTTCTATTGTACAAGCTTGTGAAGTCACATACCAGAAATGCTACGGCGCATATAGCAGCTGACCGCCTTCCGAAATGCCATCTAGTCTAATAATGGAAATTGTGTATGTCGCCGGACTTTTGAATCACTCTGTATATATGGAACATACAAAATTTCAAGGGAAAATTGAAAATGTGTGGACCCACTCACTTGCAGACATTAACGCTTATGTATATGAACATGTACATAACAGGAATATTATTGTAATAATTAATAGTGGTTTAAATTTATATAGTTCATATTTCTATTTAGATTTCACTGATTAAAGTTCTCGTTAACA
Source organism: Periplaneta americana (assembly GCF_040183065.1). NCBI lineage: Eukaryota > Metazoa > Arthropoda > Insecta > Blattodea > Blattidae > Periplaneta > Periplaneta americana. The sequence continues at coordinate 151,441,629 of NC_091123.1, forward strand.
CTTTTTTAAAAACATAAAATTTACTTAGTCATACGTTAAAAAGTGTTAAAATTGCCGTCTGTCGAAAGTATATACCTTTTTTTAGCAATTTTAACACTTTTTAACGTATGACTAAGTAAATTTTATGTATTTAGATTTGTTTGTTTCTGGTTAAGTAACTAAAGATTTTTTTTACCCTCTGAATTATGTTTGCCATGAAACTAAAAAAAAAAAAAAAAGTGTGCTTATTGTATGTTTGAATTGCCCACCAGTTACTGAGTAATCTTTAAAAAATACATTGTAGAAACCTTAGTGTTGTAGTTGTAATTTTATTGGTGCTGTGTTTGCATAAAACACCACAAATAATCTCTAGAACTTTGGATTGACAAAGTGAAATATACGGGTATGTTATTACAGCCAGTCTCTCTTATTTGTAAACTTATCTGGAAGAAAAACTTGTATGTTCCATCTAAAATATTGTATCTTTTTGTCGTAATGTTTTCTCGGTTAATTACAGGTTCGTAAGTTGTCACTTTACATGACTCTTCTAATGTGTAAATGTGTTTAGAAACAGTATCTTACAATATTGACCCATGTGGAAAGTAGACCATTGACCACAATTTTAAGTGAACCATTCTGTATATTGTATTTGTTTAATGTATAAACCTTTCTTTCACTTAACATGCTAACATCTTGACATATGAGTTGCATATTCACAGATCAGTCTGATTTATCTGATTCCGATACTTGCACAAGATGTCTTCATACTCGTATACACCATACTGTACATTAAATTTACTTTTATGAAGATGAAAGAGAAATATGTCAGTTGCTGTTGGCATGTGGACAGTTTAGACATTGTTTAAGTTTGAGAAATATTTTAACGTTAGAAGCTTAAAGCATATTCAGGTCATTCAAAAGACAATTTATGTACTAACTTTATATTTAAAATGTTGAGTGAAGGTTTACTGTGAGCAGTTTTAGCACAAATGAACGGAGAATTCTTTCTCTGTTTATGTTTAATAATTTATCATATACTAAATATATTGATTCGAGCATCAGCTTTACTTTCTCTTGCGCATCCCAGTACATAAAGAAAGTTTGATTAATTTTTCAAATGGTATTTATGTTTATAAATGTCAGAAAATATTGTACTAGAAAGATTTAAGAGACTTAATAATTTATATACATTTGTATTTGAGGCAAAACTATTGTTTTGGTTTGAAATATACACAGATTAATTTAAGAATAAAATAATTTAATTATGTTTTTATTTAACGTGAAATAATTGTGTACTTAAATTTTCATTAAGTTCTAGCTTTTCTTTTTTATTTTTATTTCTTATCTAGGTAGTTTTATGAATGAAATGTAATAATTAAAATGGTAATGAGTTGGATTGGAAGCAGGGCTCTAAATGTTAATTTTCACGAACTGGAACACCCTGTTCTTTTCGTGGACATAGTGGTGTTGATGACAGCAACGGAATTAATGACCACTGAGATGACACCGAGAATTACCATGAAATATACAGGATGCGACCGAATAACAATACCTAATTTTCTGATGTGATAGAGATCATGAAATTAAACATTTTTTTCTTAATAAAGTAATGCCCGGAAATGCTTAGTTTTCAAGTGATAGTGGTATGAAGGAAAAAATTTAAGAATCTCAACTTTATTTACTTTCTATGGTTACACAGTAACTTTTTTTAATCTAATACCAGATATTAAGAGAATGGTATTGACAAACTATAGGAACTGTTCAAAATTGCGACCGCCATTGTTGACACACAAAATATAGTGCCATATGATTGAATGACGAATCCTTAAAAATATCTGTGGTCGGTTAGAAAGATAGTCAAAAGCAAGAATAATTCTATAGGCATCCAACAAACAAAACTCAGTGCGCAGAAACCAGCAGGCGTGACTGTCTCGTGCAGATGACGTATGCTCCCTTTCCCAGCATGCTCCCCGTCTCCAGTCACACCACAGACACTATGTGCATGTGCACGTATTATCTTCTTATGCTGAATTGAACACGTGTTATCGCTACAGAGTCAGGGAGTCACATAGCATTTTATATTAAATATTAATTTAATTTAAATATGAAGACAGTTCCAGTGAAGATAGATACTGATTGTGACTTAGAAAGAGACGATATTGACATCTTGTAATGTTATATTTGCTTAATTGGTTATTGTTACAGCTGCTCTTTGAGTGCACATGTTCGCAACCGTAGCCGTTACAGCTAGCCTATACCAGTAGCCGCTTATCAAAGAATCCGCCTACTGCAGTGGTGTAAGAGGGATATCCCTAGTAGCATGCGCGGCGCGAGGAGTCTGAGCTGAGTTTTGCTTGTAGGATACCTATAGCAACTAATTCTTCTGTTGTGTCGATGGGCGTTTCATAAACAATTGATTTTATATGACCCCACCTGCATGTCTCATATATCTCTGAGGCTATTGCTTAGGATGAAATCAATCTCGTTTCTCGTCCCATTTTGAGCCTGCCGGGTTCACATGGAAGCTGCGCTTTTCCTGTAAAATGAGTTGGTTATCTTCAACTCGTGCTCCTGCGCATTTCTATACACATCAATCAATATGATAATTTCGGACACATGCCTGCGGAAATTTTCGTATTTACACAGATGGAAGCCACAAATGGTAGTCACTTCATTCAGTCGGAAAAAAAAAAAAACCGAATAAAACGCAAACATCCTTGAAAATTTACTTCGACGTGTATGTTATTACCAGACAGCAAATTTTGGATCCTTGTACAACTACAAGATGCCACGTCCCTTGGCGTATGGAGGGAGCGTAGCAATGAGTTCATAACCTCCCTGCAACTGATGTACACCTAACATTTAGTATCGGGACCGAAAATCCGCTGTCTGATTAATTATTACTATTGAAAGAGAATTATTTCTGGCCCAACACTTATAACTGGAACCTTTTTTTTTCCGCAAAGTCTTTGAAAAGAGTGTTTAGGTCACAATTTAAGGGGACCAGGTTCCTGTAATATGCTCAATATTTCAATTTTTTTTTTTATTATTGATTTATATGCTCTGAAAAATCCTCTTGCTAGCGGTATATCATTTATGCACATTATTATTATGGAAATATATTTAAAACATTTTTATCTAAGATGAGGATTATGCAGTTAGGGTGTTATGACAACTTTGGTAGCCATTTTCCGTAAGTTATTATTTTTCTCTATAAAGTGTACCATATCTCAGCTTCTAGTGGTTAGATTTATTTCAAATTTTCTGTGTGTATTTAGTTGGTATTGTAGCGTAAATTGACACAGGGGTTTTTAAAGCAGATTTCTTGAAAAATATATAAAAAATGAGGTAAAAATATACATATTTAGAAAAAAATTAATAAATTTATAAAATACTATTAATTTAGGAACCCCTTCCATCAGATTACTTATAGTGTGTTAGAAATAAGTTGTAAAAGTTTCATTGTTCTACTCCCTACAGTTTTAGAGAAAAGGTACAGTAAATATCACTAACTTAACATGTGTTGAAATGGAAGGTTCTCGGTCCCCTTAAACAATTAGAAACTGAACTTCCTGCCTAGCAGTGACGTATGATATCTGATTATTAGCTCGATATGGAATGATAAAGTGTTGCTGAGTTCTGGTTCTTAATGCCATGCCATTGTTCAGAACCTCAACGATACTCAATGCAGAATCAAACATACTAAAGACATGCTAGAGTATTATAAATTATGTTGTTGTTGTCTAATGCCAGGCGTTTGACAATAAAGTCATTTGACCTCTTGCACTGCAATATTTTTCAAAGATATTATCATGGTCATCCACTGAAGCACAGATTTTGAGGTGTTCCGAATCCATTTCTTGGTTTGAGTTGCACAATGGGCAGTTAGGGGACTAATATATTCCAATTCTATGCAGGTGTTTAGCCAAACAATCATGGCCTGTTGCCAATCTAAATGCAGCTACAGACGATTTTCGTGGTAAATCGGGAATTAACTGTGGATTATGATGCAGAGAGTTCCATTTTTTCCCTTGAGATTGTGTTATCAAATTTTGTTTGTTGAAGTCTAAGTATGTAGATTTAATAAATCTTTTCACAGAGTAATAAGTAGATTTAGTAACAGGTCTGTAAGTAACAGTGCTGCCCTTCTTTGCTAAAGCATCCGCATTCTCGTTTCCCAGGATTCCACAATGGGATGGTATCCACTGGAATACAATTCTTTTATTGAGTGATATTAATTGAGAGAGCATTTTAGTTATTTCTGCTGTTTGAGATGAAGGTGTGTGTTTAGAGACTATTGATAGAATAGCTGCTTTGGAGTCTGACAATATAACTGCATTCTGAAATTTATTGATGTGGCATAGAAGATTCCTGGGACTTTCACTTATTGCAATGATTATTTATTGAAAGCTTATTACAAATGCTTTAACACAGTAAAACAGTACCGACTGTGCCATTGTCAGTATTTTTAACAATTTAATTCATATTTAATTGAAAAATGTATTTAAATATATTTAATTAAAATGAACCAGAACGGATCATGGCCATTTCTTATGAGATGGAAGAGAAGGGTTCATGAACCAAAATGCTGTTCCTGTACATTTCGAGCCCTGGTCGGAAGTGTTATGGAACAGTTTTTATCTGCCCTTTCAATATTTGTGTAGAGCGAGGGGATGCATAAGGATGGACACTAGCTCATTGAAACGTCCTTTCTCGTTTTCTCCACCCTGCACAAGAATAGGCCTACCACTTGTTTCACCATGTGCACTTTTCATTACATTGAAAATAAAAGCACTATAGATTACGAGTTTTTAAAGACAATTATTATCAGCTGTTAATTTGGATACTAAAGTGATTTAGAATGTAAGATTAAAACGGTATAGTTATCAGCTTTTATAGTGTATATCAAGGTGCATTTCTGATAACAGAATTGGTGCCTAAGTTCGTTCCCTGTTGTTCTGAAGTTAAGATGTGTTGATTTTACTAATGAAATTTCCATTATTTTATTGTTTTATCGTGGCAATTTCTTATTGAAGCATTATTTGTGGAACCACTTTTCTTTTGTTCATTTGTGCTAAAGATGCCCACAAGTGTGATGCTATACATTGTCAACAAATTTTCTTGATATATGTCCGTTAGTAATTAAGTTTTAGGAAGATGCATCTGCCTTCAATGTACATAATGTATGTAAATGTTGTATATCTGTATATAAAGTATAATATATTGTATAGTTAGTTGTATATAATGAATAAAGTTTCTTAATGTTGACTGATTGAAATTATGATTACTGTTATTTATTGAGTATTACCCTTTCAAATGTCCTGCGCCATGACATCGTGGTCTAAGACATCCTGCCTAGGACTCGTGTTATGGAATGCGCGCTGGTTCAAGTCCCCGGGGGGGAAGAAATTTTCTCATGAAGTTTCGGCCAGTGTATGGGACTGGTGTCCACCCAACATGGTGATACACTTGGGGAGCTACGATAGGTAGTGAAAATTCGGTTTCGCAAACCAGCTATAACGGCTGGGGGGGGGGGGGGGTCATCGTGCTAACCACACGATACCTCCATACTGGTTGGATGATCGTCCACCTCTGCTTCGGCATGTGGACGTGAGGCCAGCAGCCAGCTGGTCGGTCTTGGCCCTTCAGGGCTGTAGTGCCATGGATTTACTTTTTTTTTACCCTTTCAAATAGCTTTAAAAAACAAACAAATTTTATTAAAACAACATTCGCGGAATAGGCCTATAAAACAGTATTAAGAGTACCAACTCTCCAATGTGAGCCTTTAACAGTGGTGTATGCAGAATTTTGTCAAGGCGGGGAGGTCATTATTAAAGTTGTTTACGATTTACATTATCGGTATTTAACATTTTGTGTATTATTATTATTATTATTATTATTATTATTATTATTATTATTATTATTATTATTATTATAAGCTAAGTATTCACAGGGGGATGTGGAACTATTTCTGGTAAGAACGTTCGCGACAACTACTGTAAATAGGTCACATATTATTGTTAGAAAGGGATAGTCGATCTTTGAAGAGGGTAATGTATAAAAATAGTCGGTTTTCTGCTGAAACAATCATCCAAGAATTCAACCATGCTGTCAGCAGTGAAGTTAGCACTGTGACTATTCGTTGTGAGTTGAAGAAAAAGTGCTATCATGGTTGAGCAGCTGCCCTAAACCAAACATTTCCCCCATGAATGCTAATCGTCACCTGAAGTGGTGTAAAGAGCATTGTCATTGAACAGTGGAACATTGGAAATCTATGATGTTCAGTGACGAGTTACGCTAGACGTGGCAGTTGGATGGAAGGACTTGGATGTGGCGAATGCCAGGGGAATGACGCCTGCCAGTCTGTATTGTGCCAAAAGTGAAATTTGGAGGAGGTAGCGTTACAGTATGGGGCTGTTTCTCATGGTATGGGCTTGGTCCTCTTGTAAAACTGAACGGCAATGTAAACGCTGCAAGTTATGAAAACATTCGGACATTATTACTGCTTACCCTAGAGCAATGATTCCCAACCTTTGAGTGTCACAGATCTCTTAAAGCTCATACTTCATTATGGCGGAACCCTAGAATTGTTTTCCGTAATTTAGGCCCATAAACATTTTCTACTTACTTACTTACTTACTGGCTTTAAAGGAACCCGGAGGTTCATTGCCGCCCTCACAAAAGCCCGCCATTGGTCCCTATCCTGAGCAAGATTAATCCAGTCTCTACCATCATATCCCACCTCCCTCAAATCCATTTTAATATTATCTTCCCATCTACGTCTCGGCCTCCCCAAAGGTCTTTTTCCCTCCGGCCTCCCAACTAACACTCTATATGCATTTCTGGAGTCGCCCATACGTGCTACATGTCCTGCCCATCTCAAACATCTGGATTTAATCTTCCTAATTATGTCACGTGAAGTATACAATGCGTGCAGCTCTGCGTTGTGTAACTTTCTCCATTCTCCTGTAACTTCATCCCTCTTAGCCCCAAATATTTTTCTAAGAACCTTATTCTCAAACACCCTTAATCTCTGTTCCTCTCTCAAAGTGAGAGTCCAAGTTTCACAACCATACAGAACAACCGGTAATATAACTGTTTTATAAATTCTAACTTTCAGACTTTTTGACAGAAGACTAGATGACAAAAGCTTCTCAACCGAATAATAACAGGCATTTCCCATATTTAGTCTGCATTTAATTTCCTCCCGAGTGTCATTTATATTTGTTACTGTTGCTCCAAGATATTTGAATTTTTCCACCTCTTCGAAGGAATAATCTCCAATTTTTATAGTTCCATTTCGTACAATATTCTGGTCACGAGACATAATCATATACTTTGTCTTTTCGGGATTTACTTCCAACCCTATTGCTTTACTTGCTTCAACTAGAATTTCCGCGTTTTCCCTAATCATTTGTGGATTTTCTCCTAACATGTTCACGTCATCTGCATAGACAAGAAGCTGATGTAACCCTTTCAATTCCAAACCCTCTGTGTTATCCTGAACTTTCCTAATGGCATATTCTAGAGCAAAGTAAAAAAGTAAAGGTGATAGTGCATCACCCTGCTTTAGCCTGCAGTGAATTGGAAAAGCATCAGATAGAAACTGGCCTATATGGACTCTGCTGTAAGTTTCACTAAGACACATTTTAATTAATCGAACTAAACATTTTCTACTTATAAAAATATTTGCATGAAGTAGTGAATTAAGGAGTCGGGTTCAGTTCTAGGTATCAAAGTTGAAAGATTAGCTCAACATTAAATTTACTTCTATGTTCTTCGGGGGGCAAAGGCTAATTGGGATTTCCAGGTCTCTGACCGGTCAAAAACCCTGATGGAACTGATATTTAACCCTTGTGGCGAATTTCGGTGAAGTCCGGAGGGCCTAATTAGTCAAATCCACTCTCCTCACCTCCACGCTGGGGCCCCCTGGGATCTTTTTTAAGATGCGAAAGAGAGAGTGGTGTGCGGAAAGCAATGGGAAGCTACCTCATTGATCTTTCCCAAGAAAAACTGCAAACATGGCATGATGAATCTTTCCATGGTAAAAGATTCTGGACGTAAACTATCCCCCCATTCGGATGTCCGGGAGGAGGATGCTGGAGAATGATACATTATGAAGCAACAAAGAAGATTGAGGATTGGAACGTGGAATGTAAGGACTCTTCTGCAAGCAGGTAAGTTGGAAAACTGTTGTTGTTATCTAATGCCGCTCTTTGGCAATGAAGCCATTAGCGTTCTTGCTCTCCAATATTTCTCTGTGGTGGATCCATCAGGTAAAACTTCACAGGTTTGTAGATGATCTTCAGTCATTTCTTCTTCTTTGTTAATTAGCATAAGTGTAACTGTTTTTTAAGTGGGCATCAATTTTTTGTTTGTAATGGTGGTTACATGACCCACTCACGTAAACCCCCAGTATGACTGGAGGGCCATACCTGTCGTTGGTTAATGGGTCCATCAGACCGGGCCAGGAGGAGTTTTAGAGTCCACCGACCTTTCTCACAAGCACCATTTGTGGAACATTTCTACGCCGTGGCAGGCCAGCGTAAGAGATGAAATAGCATTTCCTCTATTTCTGATGGTGTGGTTATACAACATTACTTGGTCCCCAGAGCCTTATTTGTAAAAGCAGGTTGAGGTTGGGTTTTGGATAGGAGAGGTTATGGAATGCACTTCACTATCCCTTGCATCCCAGTTGGAAAACTTGAAGGAAGAAATGAGAAGAAAAATGTGGATGTGATGGGAATATCAGAAGTGAGGTAGGAAAATAGTGGTGAGTTGGTGAGTGACCACGTATAAAAGGTAAAGTGATACCAGTGCATTATGTAGATGACCGGGTGATAATGGTGAGGCTGCAAGGGAAGAAAATTGACTTAGTGCTAGTGCGAGTTTATATGCCACAGTGGATTAGCAGACGAGGAAGTGGAAGAATTTTTTTAGTAGGTTTTTACGACGCTTTATCAACATCTTAGGTTATTTAGTGTCTGAATGAGATAAAGGTGATAATGCCAGTGAAATGAGTCCGGGGTGCAGCACCGAAAGTTACCCAGCATTTGCTCATATATATGGGGTTGAGGGAAAACCCCAGAATAAACCTCAACCAGGTAACTTGCCCCGACCCAATCGAACCTGGACGACTTGGTTTCGCAGCCAGACGCTCTAGCTGTTACTCCACAGGTGTGGACATATATCTTAACGTCGTCTATCATCTGATATCTTCTTTTGCCCCGAACTCTTCTCCCATTCGCCATTGCTTCCAGTGCATCCTTCAGTAGACAGTTTCTTCTCAGCCAGTGACCCAGCCAATTTCTTTTTCTCTTCCTGATCAGTTTCAGCATCATTTTTCTTCATCCACTTTTTCCAACACAGCTTCGTTTCTTATTCTCTCTGTTCATTTCATACGCTTGTTCTTCTCCATATCCAAATTACAAGTGCTTCTCTTCACTTCGTTGTAATATCCAGGTTTCTTCCCCATACAATGCTACGCTCCACACAAAGCACTTCATAGTCTCTTAGTTCTTTTTCCAGAGGTCCGCAAAAAATACTCCTTTAGCGTCGTTAAATAACCAACTAAAAAAAATTCTTCTATGTAAAAAAAAGTTTTGTGAGTATTTTGTGGCTTCTTCTCCTTATGGAACTCAAGAGATGATCGTGTGGAGAATTATTTTGATTATTTAATGAAAATATCACATGTCAAACACACTCTACATTCTGCTATGAAATGTAGCTATAGTGACTAAAACATTATAAGTACTCTCTCAGCTTAAAAGCACACTTAATGTAATATGCTCATTAGAATATAGTTACCGTACAATGAAATATCAGTCATAGAAGATATGTATTTCATAAAATTGTTTTGTTGGTAGACCTACATAAGTTTACGAAGTAAGCGTAAGATGCCTTTCCAAGAAGCAGCCTTTAAGTCGCAATTTCACCTGTAGGCTGTCAGAGAAGACATATCTAAATCTAGTTTCGGTTTAAATATCATTCTAAATACTGCTGCACTGCAAAGTTTATTTCAGGTTGTTGGTAGTGATGTATAGGAGTTACATAAACAAGAAGACAGTCGGTGGCCCGCATACTTAAGCCTCGGCATAGCGGAAGGAAAGAGTGAAGTACCGGTACGTGTTTTACTGGAGTGAAACAAGACATGAAGAATATGCATGTGTTGAAAACATTACCAAACTGGTAACAGGCCTAGTATTAAAGCATTTGTGGTTATGAATGTGAGTTCATCGTGATGAGTATAGTGTAGCCAGCGGATTACTGCGACCTGCATCACATCCTGGGTATGAGGCCTCGATCATCCCAGCATCGCTGGAAACTACGCAGAAAAACATCCAGCACTCAGCATTAGGTAAGCAATAACATACTGTATATTATTTAAACTTTTTCGTGTGTTTATACAATGTGACCCATTTAACTGAGAAATAGACCTATTAGCCACGACATCTTCGTAACGAGCGGTAATGGAGTTCATTAATTCATTCATAGTTTTCTGCCCAAGGGCAGGTTTTTCACTGCAAACCCAGCATTCTTCAATCTTTCATATTTTCTGCCTTCTTCTTATGATCCATATATCCTAATGTTGTCGATCACGTTATATCTTCTGTCCCGAATTTTACTTCCGTTCACCATTCCTTCCAGTGCATCTCTCAGTAGGCAGTTTCTTCTCAGCCAGTGATCCAGTCAATTCCTTTCTCTATTCCTATATGCTCATCCTCTCTCTTGAAGATGATTATGAGGATTATGATAAAAATAATAATAAAATATTTCATGTATGTAAATATAATAGACAATTTGTTAATTGATTAACTAGTGGACTTACTCGTGTTAAATATGAAATATTTGTCCGGCTTACAGCTGTTTCAGTGCATCACGCACCATCATCAGAGCCTACTAGATTGCGGCGTCATCTCGGACTTCTCTGCCTGTTAGGAGGGTGTGTTTTATTGTTGGAAGGTGTTGAAGTGTGGAGTCGAATAGTGTGTGTGTACTGAAATTGATCTGTGTGTTGAGGATATGATCAGGGTGTGTTTTAGTGTGTTTGTATATTTCGTATTGTTCTAGTGTGTTGAGTTTTTGGTTCTTGGGTTGTGTGTGTAGGATTTCCATGTCCGCATTTATGTTATTGTATGTATGGTTAGTATTGGTTATGTGATCGGCGTATGTAGATGTATTGTGTCCTCTGGTTATAGCTTTAATGTGTTCTTTGTAGCGTGTTTGGAATGATCTGCCTGTCTGTCCTATGTAGAACTTGTCGCAACTATTACATTTGAGTTTGTATACACCTGTGTGGTCGTATTTATTTGTTTGTGTTTTTTGTGTGTTGAGAGTCTTTGTAGTGTGTTTTCTGTTCTGTATGTTATGTTGTATTTCTGTTTTCTGAATGAAGATGCGATCTTATGTGTGCTTTTGTTTTCATATGTTAGTGTGATGTATTTCTTGTGTTCTTGTGTTTGTGTTGTGTTTTGTGTATTTTTGTGTTTGTTAAGTTTTTGTTTTGTCTTCCTTATGGTATTGTCTATTATATTTGGATTGTATCCGTTTTCTTGTGCTATGTATTTGATTGTGTTCACTTCTTCATTGTAGTGTTGTTGGTTCATGGGTATGTTGACAATTTGTTTTCCAACACGACAACACTTGTATTCAGTAACCCTTATTTCGATAAATTTGTGTGGTTTCCTCCCCCTCTATTTCTGAATAATTAATAGCTTCAGATAACAAAACAGGCGAAATTTGAGAACTACAGTATATAGAAATAATACGTACACTCAAAATACTCTACAAATTTTATAGTATAAAACGTCTATTGAAGTTGACATTTTAAATCAAACTTCGACAAACTCATTCAGGTTTTGTTAATGTTGTTACGCTTTCATTACTAAGAAATCGTAGAAATTATAAGATTTTATTCAACATTGTGTGAATGTGCATTCTCTGCTGTGATAATTACGTGCTGTATAAAAGCATCACCATAATAATTATCATCATTGTCGTCTACTATAATGATTGTAACTACTATATGAGGCTATCAAATGCAAAACTCGCCTTGTCTAGGTAAAGTGATTTGTCAGAAAACAGGAAAAACCATTACGGATATGGACAGTTTTGCATTTGATAGTAGTTTTCTGAGCTCTATGAAAGAGGAATTACACAAGATTTGCACAAACCGACTATATCAGTATATAGAGAGTTGCAAGAAGTACAACATCCCATATGTAACTCATTTTTTTTTTTAAATTTTGGATAAGGCGAGTTTTGCACTTGATAGCCTCATATATTGAAGCTTTGTTTTTACCTCGTGAGCCAAGTTCTTGTTGAAATATGCTTTTTGAGATAGAGGATTCAGCCTTTCTTAACATTCCGCCCTTGAACCAATGTTTAAGATTTAAAATACTACCGGTACCTTAAAAATTAGAAATATAGAATCCTTATTCCTATAGGCTATAACCAATATTTTATGTCCAACATTATTTACAATACTAGTTATTTAGGCCTATAAACTCTTTTTTTTCTTCTAAAAATAGCGAAGTATAGGCCTAATTCAAAATGTCAACTTCAAATGAATACATGTACAGTATGTGTAGGCCTAGTTATACATGCTGATGATTGCAATTATAGTCCCGTCGCTCTAATTTCCGGCAGCCAATCGCGTTGCAGGTCGGCTACATTTAAACGTGTGCGTCTTGTGATTCGCTGAGGAAGACGTTATTCATTTCTTAAGGCTCGATAAATACTTAATATAATCGCCCGCCATTTTGGCTCTTTCGTTGGCGTTCGCAGAAAGCACACGAAGACGTTATTTGCCGCTCAATTATTTGCTGAATTACAGTGCGTTTGATTTATTATCATAGGAGCTACGACATGATAATGTTTAACGGTGTGACAAATAGATTCGTCGTATGGTAGCTCGGCAACGAAAGAACAAAAATGGCGAACGATATTACCTACCTAGACTTTATAGAGCCTTCACTTCCTAAGACGTAAGCAAAGAGGAGGAGTCACGCCGGGAATAACAGCGTCGCGACTTTTCATAGAGCTGTGCTTTTTCCCTTACAAGCCTGCCTGCCCGGTGTCATTCAGAATACGTCAGATATTCCGCTCTTGGCCATGTAAGCAACAGGCCGAGCGCAAGCTTGCCTGGCAGTACCCGCTCCTTCTCTTACCAAGCATAGTACGACCCAAGCGAGCCCAATGGGTTGTTACGAAGCCTGTGTGAATTTAACTGTACGCTATGGATTCTCAACAAGTCCAAGACAAGTTAAGGTGCGGAGACTATGTTTTGCTTGATGGAAATAGGAATGAATCTGAAGCCTGAAAAAAATTCTCTTGCGTAAATGAAAAAGAAACACTAAAACCAGAGAGTGCTGCAAAATGCGATAGGTATGGAAAGATTTTAAAAGTGAAAACGGGTACCTCAGGCATGTTGCGTCACATATTATGTAAAGTGGAAAGAAATGTTCAAGATGGGTAAAATATTTTGATTTTTTAGTGGAAAGGTGTGTGGAAATGTGTGCGAAAGACTTGAGACCATTTTCTACTGTGGAAGGGCAAGGATTTTTAAAGTTAGGACAGGTCCTATTGTATATATTTTTTCTCCTTAAAACAGCATTTATTTAGATCTATTTCAATAATTGAAGTTTTACGAGAAATAAACTTTGAAATTAACAATAAAATAAAAAGTTAATAGTTATTTTAGACACAACTTTTATAGGTATTTATTGAATCCAGTACTGACTGCAAAAGCTAACTACACGTAAAACAAAACAGAAGAGGCACGATAAGAGCCTGCCATCCTAGGAGCAAGTTCACGTGGAACCCGACTCACAACGCAACACATAAACTTGCTTCTACTGTTGGGTTAAATACGCTCTTGCCTGTTCACCAGTCCAAGCAGGTCAGGCAGGTTGAATGTTGCTGTATGCACAGCTCTAATTGCAATGTTATTGTTGTGTGGTTATTCTATTAATCTTTGGCATTGGTTTGCGGAAGCATCATGTAGGTCCTATATAAAAACTAACAGCATACATTTTTATAAAATCCAAACGGTTTATGCAGCGGGTGTCAGTTTTTTCAGTACTGCATATTTATAGTAAATGCGTGTTTTCTGTACAAACAAAAATATTAAATTCATATTATTAATTTCAAGAACGAGCAGTTGTGACTTTTATTAAAGAAACCACTACCAGTTCACCATTACGATATATAGTATCATTTGACGAAAAATTGTAAACAGCCGGTGACAGTGTACTTCGAGGCAGCATAAATCAGCTGATCAGTACGTAAGTACATTTCTTCAAATAGGTATTCCATATCGATAATGCTGATCAAAAAATTCAATTTTACAGGCTAGTGAAACAACATTAATTGAATATCTTTAAACTAACAAATGTCTAACATAAAAGGATATCTAAATCTCTTCTTGTGAAGTTTATATCTATGCCTTGATTTAAGATGTTTGCAGAAGATTCGATAAAATTTCTATGATTGGAATTAAGTGAGTCTTATTTCGTTAATATTTTTGACATAGGTACGAGGTTGCTAATGAAATAAGTAAACATACCAGATCTGTAGGCCTATAGGCTATATAAGATTATACAGTACAATGATGAATATTTTTAACAAACCATAAGGGTATTGGAACTTTATATTTTAGTTTGATGCCTGATGAGGTAGGCCTATAGTAGAAACATCATTAAGAATATTAACAATTCAAGCAAATGTTTACTATTAGAAGAAAAACTCAAATTCCAGAAAAAAATAATGGTAATTATTTATAAGTACTGGTTTTGGTTTTTTAGGAATTTAATGTTTTAAAAGTTTGTTATTATTGTTTCAATGTGGAAATACTTAGAAAAAGTGAGCGGAAAACAATTGTAGTTTAGATTTATTATATTTACGTACTTCGGATATCGGCCGATTGGAATTGGTGGTCAGCCATTTTGTTTATATTATTATGATGTACAGTGTACCGAAATACATATTATATTTTCCGTGCAGGAATTTTGTGTTACCATATAATGAAGGATGGATAGAACAGAGAAAAACTTCTCTCCGGCACCGGGACTCGAACCCGGGTTTTCAGCTCTATGTACGTGTTGACGCTTTATCTCAACGGTGCACAACCCGCGGCCCGCCACTATGTTTGCTGCGGCCCGATAGTAAAGTTTCGAACTTAAAATTTAAAAGAATAATTTGAACAGACTTGTATTATTAATTACTATAAATTACAGCAATCACTAATTAGTAAGACATTTATGTAAATTATTTATTATTGGAGGATGTTTGCGGCCCTCCAAAAGAATATTTTTTTTTAATATTGGCCCGCAGTATTCATAGTGTTGAGCACCCCTGCTTTATCCACTAAGCCACACCGGATTCCAGTTCCGATGCCGGATCGAATCCCCTCAGTTTAAGTTCTACCTCTCAGCTATGCGCATGCGCTGACCTGTCATGGAGTGTCGGGGTGGTGTGATATTTATTACGTGAATTTATTTTCGCGTGTACATTCCAGATCAAATCAAGCAGTTTCCTTCGTGCTGTGGTTACACGTCTTGCATATACGAAGGTTAGGTTTGGTTAGTTCAGGTTTTTATTAACAAGTCCGCGCAAGATTCTGTCGCGAGCTAGACGTGTATGAAGTCGATATTTGATTAATTCGATATTCGTCGTTTTCCTTTTGTTTCTGTCACATTGACATTAGTTCTGGCGATTGAAGGAGGACAGTATGAAGGGGCGTGTACTTATACGTCTCGTGATGGTGATTTGTGTGAAGATTGCAGTATACGTGCTACGGAATTTATATGGTTACTAGCTGTACCCGTGCGCTCCGCTGCACTTGTTAGAAATAAATATAAAGTAATTACGTAATTAAAATAGGACATCTCGTCCAGGGAACATTCGTGTTTGATAGAAGGATAAATCGTTTAATATGTCAATTTAAACTGTATTTAAATAATTAAAATGCGATCATTTTGGTCCAGAGACCACTCATTTAGTGCAATGATAATTCTTTTAACATATTTCTTAATTGTTATTACATGCAAATAATTAAAATATGATCATTTGGTTCAGAGAATATCCGTTTTTGGTGCAATTTAGTCCCATCGAAATTTTGCTTGGAATGAAACGTATCGGAAATCATTTTTAAAGAAACTTTTGTTATGCAACATTTTTCACAAAAATTAATAATAAGGGAGATATTTCGATTTATTTAATTCAAACCCCCTTATAACCTCCCTTTTAAATAAAGTATTTTGAATGCCATATAGCTTAAAATTTAAGTTACAACGAACTTAATTTATATTTCAATTTTCATATAAATCAGTTCAGCCATTATCGTGTGAAAAGGTGACAGACAGACAGAGAGACAGACAGAGAGACAGACAGACAGACAGACAGACAGACAGACAGACAGACAGACAGACAGACAGACAGACAGACAAACATACAAACAAAAATTTAAAAAAGGCGATCTTCCGTTTCAGGATGGTTGATTATACATGTTAACACCAATTATTTTTGGAAAATCGAAAATTACCAGAAAAATTTTGGCTACAGATTTATTATTAGTATAGATATAAGAATGAAGAGTTGCGTGGGTTTTTATTTCGTCACGGTGTTTTGTGTGATAAATAGGTACGTATGTGAAAATTGTGGCTCAAGTTTAAAGACAGATTGAAAATCTGGGTAAATGGCTATAAAAAATTTAAAAACTCCCAATTTTTGCCGTAAAATTAAAACATTTCGAAAAAATGAGCGGAAAGTGTTAAAATTTCTTTTTTTGTTTTTGTGAATTTTTTGTATTTTAAATTATTTGCAAACATTGGGAGTTTTCGAACCTTTTTTTTTTTCTTGAACTTATTTCGAAATTTTAAAGCTTTCTGCTCATTTTTCTATGTTTTTTAATTTTTAGGGCAAAAATGGGGGGGGGGGGTTCTGGATTTTGTTTTCGAAAGCACATCACTAATTGAGGATCTATCTCAGTATGTGCATAACGAATATAACAAACACTTTATTGCTTTAAACCAAATCATGCTGGAATTGAGTTCTGTGTTTGTTTACCGTAGTGTTAGTGGACTAGTAGCTACATCGACGAACACAGAGCTTTCCCATCCACTGAAGGGCACATACATCCGCGGACGACAAATACCTATGAAGGTTTCCATGCTACATTCAGTGCTAGTTTTTATCACTTCCATCCACATATCTTCCAATTTATCTAAATTATAACAGAATGTCAAGTTTATGAGTAAAAAATGAGAAGTATCAGCACATCTTCAAGTAAGATAAGAAAAAATGCCCTAACTGGCGGGAGAATTAATGTAGCCTACGAAATGGCAGCAGTGCAAAACAAACCAAATAACCCATATGAATTCGTAAAGCTAGGTTCACATAAAACAAGCCAAAAAATACGAGACGGTGGAACAATATTCGCATCCACGACAAGATACTGTATATAAAGGAGACACAGCTGTTTGTTAAAGTTACGATTCAGATTAATTAAAAATAGGCTATAACATAAAACTTTAAACTTCAGAGCAAATACAAGTGTGTGGCTCAAAGCGTCATGCCTTGGGCTAGCGATACAGAAAGGGCTCTGGTTCGAGTCCTCATAGGGGAAGAATTCTTCTCTTGAAATTTCTGCCAGTACGTCACCTATGTCTATCCAGCAACGTAATGAGTTTGGGGAGTAAGATGGGTAGCGAAATGCGGGTTCGAAAGCCAGACGTAACAGCTAGGGGAGATGATCGTGCCAACCACACGCTACCCTCGTACTGGTTAGATGATCGTTAACCTCTGCTGAGGCATTGGATGTGAAGCCAGCAGTTAGCTAGTGGCTCTTGATCCCTCACGAGTTGTTAGTAGCAAAGGCGACACAATTTTCAACCACGCCAATATACAATGCGGCCAAGGGACCAGTCGTATCGGAATCAGATCGCTGCTGTAGGTTTGTTGTCATCAGTTTGTGATTAAATTACAGACCTACCAACTTTAATGCAAAATTTGAAGTCACTCGCCATTAACTCACGACTTCCTCTCTTCCGCAGTGACACGATAATCTCCTAGATTTAAAAACGATCGCATAACTTTCGTATTTAATTATTTAATGTTATGTTTTCTTTTCAGTATTATTATTATTATTATTATTATTATTATTATTATTATTATTATTATTATTATTATTATTATTGTCCCGCGCCGTGGCGTCGCGGTCTAAGGCATCCTGCCTAGGACTCTTACGGAATGCGCGCTGGTTCGAGTCCTCATGGGGGAAGAAATTTTCTCATGAAATTTCGGCCAGTGTATGGGACCGGTGCCCACCCAGCATCGTGATGCACTTGGGGAGCTACGATAGGTAGCGAAATCCGGTTGCGAATGCCACCTATAACGGCTGGGGGGATCATCGTGCTAACCACACGATACCTCCATTCTGGTTGGATGATCGTCCACCTCTGCTTCGGCATGTGGGCGTGAGGCCTGCAGCCCAACGGGCTGTAGCGCCACGGATTATTATTTATTATTATTATTATTATTATTATTATTATTATTATTATTATTATTATTATTATTAGAGTGTTAGTTGGGAGACCGGAGGGAAAAAGACCTTTGGGGAGGTCGAGACGTAGATGGAGGATAATATTAAAATGGATTTGAGGGAGGTGGGATATGATGATAGAGACTGGATTAATTTTGCACAGGATAGGGACCGTTGGCGGGCTTATGTGAGGACGGAAATGAACCTGCGGGTTTCTTGAAAGTCATTTGTAAGTAAGTATTATTATTAAGTATAGGCCTACCCCGTCCCGCGCCGTGGCGTCGCGGTCTAAGGCCTAGGACTCGCGTTACGGAATGCGCGCTGGTTAGAGTCCTCGTGGGGGGAGAAATTTTCTCATGAAATTTCGGCCAGTGTATGGGACCGGTGTCCACCCAGCATCGTGATGCACTTGGGGAGCTATGATAGGTAGCGAAATCCGGTTGCGAATTTTTATTTTAGTTGGTTATTTAACGACGCTGTATCAACTACTAGGTTATTTAGCGTCGATAAGATTGGTGATGGCGACATGATATTTGGAGAGATGAGGCCGAGGATTCGCCATAGATTACCTGGCATTCACCTTACGGTTGGGGAAAACCTCGGAAAAACCCAACCAGGTAATCAGCCCAAGCGGGGATCGAACCCGCGCCCGAGCGCAACTTCAGACCGGCAGGCAAGCGCCTTAACCGACTGAGCCACGCCGGTGGTCTTCCGGTTGCGAATACCAGCCATAACGGGTGGGGGGATCATCGTGCTAACCACACGATACCTCCATTCTTGTTGGATGATCGTCCACCTCTGCTTCGGCATGTGGGCGTGAAGCCAGCAGCCGGCTGCTCGGTCTAGGCCCTTCACTGGCTGTAGCGCCACGGATTATTATTATTATTATTATTATTATTATTATTATTATTATTATTATTATTATTATTATTATTATTATAGGCCTATCCCACTAAATTCCCATCTCCAGCATTTCATGTCTCGTAGGTTGGCAGGTCTGATATTATATGAGCTCTTTGATTGCCAAGAATGACGTAAGACATTTTCAGTATTTTACCGATACTGTTGAACGTTTGGTCGCACAGTACTGATGTGGTTGTTTCCAGAACTCATACCATCAGTCCTAAGTCTGTAAAAGTGTGAAAGAAAGATTTGTTACTTTAATTTCTCATGAAACTTCTGCCGGTTTCTACGAAAAGCAAGTTACACGCCTTGGTTTATGAAATGATAATGTATAACTTAGACAGCTGTTTTGTTCAATTTATAGATGTGAATTAGATCCAGTCCGTCGCTGTGGCTATATGGCTAGCTTATTCACTTTCCAATCAAGCGGTCCGTGGTTCCATTCCCAGCAAGGACAATGGGAGAGATGTATTTTCTGCCACGGGACTGGATGTTTGCCCCATGTCGTGTAGTGTCCTGAGATGGATCTGCACCGTGCTGACCACACGACTAGAGGCCTGCAATGTGTGCCTCTCAAGTGATGGTCAAAAGATATAGACTCACCCAGTACTTTTCCACTATCACAAATTCCGCCGTCTCTACATAGCCTTGCAATTGATAGCAGCGTCGTTAAACAATCGACTGTAGACCTCAATAAAACCACTGCTTTATTGTTGTCCGTAAATGTGCACATTACACGATTCCTGGAGTTTCCAATACGAGCACTTCGCTAACTTTTTTATGTATTTAGTAGCCTGTAGCGAATGTTTCGGCGTCTCTTGTATAAAAGTTGTATTATTGGAGTTTCTGGACACAGTTGCACGCTTCTAACGTGAGGCAAGGCCACCTGTTGTTCGGACGACTTTGCCATGCACTGCAAACATCATACGTGCTAATAATATGAGACTACGCATGTAACAAATGCACATGTCTGAAGCCGATCCTATGGACACCAGGACAAAGACATTAACAACACTGAACAACAAATTTTACTTTTTGTCTTGCTCCGAAATAAAAATAGGTGAATATTACTAATATCTATGCCCTAAATCTGAATTTAAAATCCAAATTGTCCCATCACGTACCATTTTCCGGGAAAAGTGAATTGAATTTTTTATGAATTTTTTTTTTTTTTTTTTTTTTTTTTTTTTTTTCCCCACTGCTACTGATAAAACTACCAAATCTCAGAACCTTATTCCTTTGCTGTGGTCGTGCCAGAGAATCAGTCCCATTCCGAGGCTTATTTGAAGGTTTCGTAACAAGCTGTTTTTTTACGGTGATGGGTTGTTAGCCCTTCGCCCAACCCCCAAGCTGGAGGACCACCCCTCATCGGCTGTCCGCGACTGCTTATTCAATATATTCACAGCTACCCTCCATATCTGGAGGCCGTCTCCTCGATCCTCAACCTGAGGACGCGCCATGCCGTGGTGATAAGAACCCACAATACATGGTGTCAAAAAATCTGAAAGTTAGAATTTATAAAACAGTTATATTACCGGTTGTTCTTTATGGTTGTGAAACTTGGACTCTCACTTTGAGAGAGGAACATAGGTTAAGAGTGTTTGAGAATAAGGTGCTTAGGAAAACATTTGGGGCTAAAAGGGATGAAGTTACAGGAGAATGGAGAAAGTTACACAACGCAGAACTGCACGCATTGTATTCTTCACCTGACATAATTAGGAACATTAAATCCAGACGTTTGAGATGGGCAGGGCATGTAGCACGTATGGGCGAATCCAGAAATGTATATAGAGTGTTAGTTGGGAGGCCGGAGGGAAAAAGACCTTTGGGGAGGCCGAGACGTAGTTGGGAAGATAATATTAAAATGGATTTGATGGAGGTGGGATATGATGATAGAAACTGGATTAATCTTGCTCAGGATAGGGACCAATGACGGGCTTATGTGAGGGCGGCAATGAACCTTCGGGTTCCTTAAAAGCCAGTAAGTAAGTACTGATAAAACTATAGCACACTAGGGATTCAAAATGCCTCACAATACTTGAAAAATGTGTACTGAATACAAAAATGATGTTACATAGTTAAAAACACAAAAAACACAACAATAAAAATATTTTATACGTACAGTGAGAAAAGTCTCAGAATTTGAACTTAGGTTTCAAGAGATTTTATGGATGACTTCAGTTTATAACTAGACCCGGGACTGTATTTTACAAGGAACCGACAGTAGTCTGCAAGCATGCTGGATGATGATCTTCCTTTATATAGCTTTTCCCTTTCAGATATTTCTTGATGAAATTTTTCCCTATGCTCATTGTTTACCGTTTCAAATTTAGGAGGAAAGAAATCCAAATGAGAATGTAAAAAGTGTATTTTGAGAGAAATCTTACACCCCATTTTGTCACATGCACTTGCATGGTTTCCACAAGTTCGATATAGTTGTCTGCCCTAGAATTTCCAAGGAAATCTGAGCTAACATCTTTGAAAGCGCGTCATGCCATTTTTTTCTGTAACGGAAAGTTTCTCCTCAAACAGTCAGCCATAACTTTGTCAATTTATGGACCGATGAAAATGCCCTCCTTTAATTTCCCTTCACTCAAGCTGGTAAACGTTTCTTTTAAATATTGAAAACCACACCCATGTGTGTTCATTGCGTAGACCACACTTTGAAGTGTTATGAAATTTACTGAATAGAAGGGACCAATATCTGTTTATTTCTGTGGTGTTTGGGTAAACGGAGATAAGTCATAAAAATGAGTTCGGAGATAAATGAAAATTAAACTTGGAACCCTTATTACAAATAATTTTCTACACAAATAAAACACAACAACTGCTAGTATTCTTTGATTTTTGCACACCCACTTCTATAATTTAACTTGTGTGTGAACAAAATTCCACCTGGACAAAAAAAATGACATACCCCTTTACCCCAACACCATAGATTTATTAGAAGTACAAAAGAACATGCCAACAACCATAATGAATCGTAAATAGGTCATAAACTCATAAAATGCATTTGCTTTTGTTTCGGTTTACAACCCCAACCTGCGCTAGATGTTTCCTGGGGGAACGCTTATCGAAAAGTGAAATCATAGTATATCTTAAAAACCTTACGTGATACGAAGAAAAGAAATGCATTTTCGGATTCAGCGCACATCAAACCATACGGGACACATTGTTTTAAGTCGGAGCAAAATTCTTGTTGTTCAGTGTAATTAGTTTGCCGGCTGGAAGCACACCCGTTACATATTTTCCCCCTATACGAAATTATTGCGATTATATCTTACAACTAATTATAGATAAAACGCAAAATATAATATTTTTATCAGGATTTTTTTTCTAAATTAATACGGAATTCTGTAGTCTCTAGCCCATGATGTAAGAGTTACTCGTCGCAATTGATAAAGCGTCGTAAAATAACGAATTTAAAAAAAGTTACTCGTAGACTGCAACACAAAGCAAGTAAATAGCGAACAACTAAGGCACAGTAGTTCAATGGGGCACGACCCACGCCACTTTCTTTGTACACAGTAGAGGAGCTTTAGAACACAGCTAACCTAAAACCACTCGCCTCTTTTCCATCGGACACTAAGTTTCGTTTCCTGATATAATTAGTGGCAATAATTTGTATTCGTTGTATCAACTCTGAATAACGTAAGCTGATAATAATGAGAAAGGAGAGCATTTGATGTGTGTTATCTGTGAGTTTGAAGAAAATAATCTCATTTATAAGATAGGGGCCACCCATCACACATTATACTAAAAAAAAAAAGGGCAGCGTAAGTAATGGTTCGATTAGCGTTTTTAGCATTCGATATTCGATAAGCATTAAATGCTACCAAATTAAAAAGTTAAATAAAAAAATTTAAACAGTTTGTTACTACTGATGTGATTTTAGTCAGTTTATATTATATTTTTGGTCCAGGGAAAATATATTTTACTATTACTGCCGTTATTTCCATTTTGAAGTAGGCTACAAGTCAACAATATAAAATTGACTGTTAATTTAGAAGTTGGCAACATATTTTATGTCGATTATAACAACAATACATATCGATAGTGGCATTCATACCATTCAACAAATAAGGAGATTGGCCCCTATAATGCATCTGTTAAGATATTTGTAGTGAGTTTAATTTGTTATCAGTAATGCTCTAAGCATCCGTCGTTTTCCTGGCGTATGGCGGTGGGGTCTTGATGTTGAAGATTACTTCTGAGCACTGCAACAGCGTGACTATTCGAAAATGGATATTTTTTTACTTAATTCAAGTGCTGCCATTAATTTTCGAATGATCCATGTACGTAGAAATTTTGCGTGTGAATATCATTTTCATCGAAGGTTGTCGGGAATATGTAAATGCAGACAGATACTACAACTCCTATAACACAGGTTATGAAATAAAATTATACAGTAACTGTGCGCATGCTATAATTAATCGAAGTGATAGGCGTATGAATTAAAATGAGCGGAAGGTTACGGATTGATAATGACGCAGTCTACTCCGGCCGTGCAAACATGTCTGATGAGCGTATTCTCGGCTGGGAGCCAAGCTGAATTCTTTGTATTTAATTTGCTTAGAAATAGGTTGCAAGCATTTATATTTCAAACTTTTTGTCACACTGAAATTCATGAAAAGATACGCTATACCTGTATCTCTTCCCATCTTACAGGAATTTTACGTACATTCTGTAAGTCGGCCGTGGCGAGAACGTGACTCGCGAGACATTGTGGCTCGCAGTGATAGCTGTGCATTTCGCTTCTAACCTCCGCCAACCCCCACCCTCTCACTCACTGGAGTCAAACTCCGTTCCGTTTGTATTTGTCTCTGACCTGCGAGTGGCATAGGCTATGTCTCTCTCGAAACCATGTACGAAAGTTCCAAGTAGGATGGGAGGACGCATTTTTTTGCTGTCAATATGATGAGAATATTAAATGTATGATTTGTTCACAAATATTACGAGGAAAACGGTTGTATAACATAAAACGGCATTATACTACATGTTACTGATGAAACATTAAAAAGTTAAGTGTTATTGTTGTTGTTGTTGTTGTTGTTGTCATCATCATCATCATCATCATCATCATCATCATCATCATCATCATCATCATCATCTCTGTATGTGGACCCTTTTTCAGCAGATGTACGAATAATGCGGTTAGCTCTTCAATTTGAATTCACTGATTTACTATGTGATGTCAAATGAAAGCTAGATGTAAGGACTTGACAAATGTTGAACTTTCAAATCTTTGCCAAAAAATAAATATCCGAAGCTTCGTTCTTTCGCTTGCTCTGTTGAAGCCATGTTCGCTACAACTTACGTTTGTGAAAAATTATTTTCAACAATTAAAATAGTAAAAACCAAATTTAGATCACGACTGACAGACAAATACCTTCGTGATCAACTACGACTGGCAGTAAGTGACATAATTCCTCATTTTGAAACTTTGTCGCGGAGACATTCTGAAGACAGTTAATTTTAGTTTGTGATATTGTTCATTTATTGTTCATTTCTTTCTTCGTTACATGTACTGAACATTAGTTTGTAGCCTTGTACTGTATAAAATTATATTTAAGTGCTTGACGTAAGGAAAATGAAAATCCGTTAATAAGTCAGACAGTTGCTTAACTTCTCCTTCGGGTGTCCGCCTCCCCCCATAGGTGCTATGCACGTTGCAGGTTACACAGTGGCTCGGCGCACGGTTACATTTTCGCCACCGCTGCTATAAGTAATGCAAACACAAAATAAGAACAAGGTACTAAATGCACCTTTTACACAATAAAGAAGAGCTTGAAAAGGGGATGAATACTAGCGCTAACCGAACACGGAATGAAACATGAGATATATAGAGTGTTGTGGGATGAATGACCAGGCAGGCCATCTCCAGAGATGTAGGTCCGAGTTTTACACGCAGAATACTGACGATGCCGTTAATTTATTTTAGAGGATAAATAACAGGGGGAGTTTTGATTACTGTGCAGAAAATATACGTTGGGAACGAGACACGTGACTATTGTATGCTGTAGGACAAGTGATAATAGGCCTATAACATATTTGAATGTATTTTCTTGTTTGTCGATCGGTAAAGGTACATTTTATAATGAAATGTGTAAGTTCTGATGGGCTAATATTAACTGCAGTAGCAGTGGAGGGCTCTTATTGTTTTGAATGCAGAGACCAGTTGGTGAAAGAATGAAACATAATGCTTCAGTTTAAATACAAACTTAAATATTAATATCACTTATGAGTGGAGTCCGGATTTTTATGTATTATTGATTCTAAAATTATGTATATAAATAGACCTATATAACTAAAAAGCTCAAAATATTTTCTATGTCAAAATTCTCCCTTTTCATTTTCTCTGTCTCTTGATTCTTCCTTATGTACATTTATTTATTTATTTATTTATTTATTTATTTATTTATTTATTTATTTATTTATTTATTTATTTATTTATTTATTTATTTATTTATTCTGGTGTAGTTAAGGCCATCAGGCTTTCTCTTCCACTACACCAGGAATACAAATACAATAATAGAAATAAACAGAAAAAATACACTATGTACAAATTAAAGCTACACAAGGAATAAAGAGAGAGAGAGAGAGAGAGAGAGAGAGAGAGAGAGAGAGAGAGAGAGAGAGAGAGAGAGGACTATAAACAAAGTAAAGCCACACAAAAATATACACAGGTTGCAGTCACATAAACTTTAAATGAGTGATAAAGTATCATAATTAATTCTATCCTAACTAATTAACTAACTTAAACAAGAAACTTGCAATTTTAATCTAGATTAAAAGAGAAAAAGGAAAAAAAAATACAAATAAATAGACTACTTCTAGTAATACCTAAAAAACATTAACTAAGACAAAATTTTCCAATTTAATTTTGAATTGTGATAAAGTCCGGCAGTCCCTGACATCTCTGACGAATTCCAGAGGCGAAGTATTTCTACAGTATAGGAAGATGAGTATAAAGACGTTCTATGATGAGGGCTAGAAAGAAGTGCTTGATGCCGGTTTCGAAGAGTTGTAAGAAATTGAAAGCGCGATAACAGATAATTCGGAGTAGAAGTATGCATGATTCTAAACAGAAGGGACAGTGAATGTATTGTTCTTCGTTCCTTCAGACGCGCCCATGAAAGTAACTGGAGGGAAGGTGTTATATGATCAAATTTACGAGTATTGCAGATGAATCGTATGCACACATTATGAACACGTTGTAGTCTCTCAGCTAAGAGTGAACTTACATTAGTTAGCAAGGAATCGCAATAATCAAAATGGGGCATTACAAGTGTCTGAATAAGATTCTTTTTTTAGACTAAGTGGTAGAAATTCTTTCATATGAAACAAGGAGTGAAGTTGAGAAAAAATATATATATTTTTTTGCAAATGTGTGTTACTTGAGTGTTCCAATTTATCGCTATCCATAAAAATGCCAAGATTTTTAACAGTTTCACTGTATTTAACAATAATCCCATTCAATATATGTGGTATAGTAGGCCTACTACTATCAAGAGTGGTTCGTAGACGATTATGTCCCATTACGATTGCTTGCGATTTCTCTGGATTTAACCTTAATCCAAATTTGTGTGCCCACAGTGAAATCGAATTCAAGTCTTCGTTTATTTTGTTTATTGCGTCACTAGTCTCGTCAGGGTGGAAATGGAAATAAATTTGCAAGACGTCAGCATACATTAAGCTGGACATTAAGAATATGCAAGTTTAATAATGAACTGATGGTGTGGCTGTGTTTTCTTTGGGATATGGGATTGAAATTAAAGTAACAATATGTAGGCTATACTTATTACTATAGTCCCGTCGCTCTTATTTCCGGCAGCGAATCACGTTGCAGGTCGGCTACATTTAAACGTATGCGTCTTGTGATTCGCTGCTGATGACGTTATGCATTTCCTAGGGCTCGATAAATACTTAATATAATCGCCCGCCATTTTGGCTCTTTCGTTGACGTTCGCAGAAAGCACACGAGGACGTTATTTGCCGCTCAATTATTTGCTGAATTACAGTGCGTTTGATTTATAATCATAGGAGCTACGACATGATAATGTTTAACGGTGCGGCAAATAGATTTCTCGTCTGGTAGCTTGACAACGAAAGAACAAAAATGGCGAACGATACTACCTACTTAGTCTTTATAGAGCTTTCACTTCCTAAGACGTAAGCAAAGTGAAGGAGTCACGCCGGGAATAACAGCGTCGCGACTATAATTTCGGAAGTTTCCTAGTACCCGATACTCGTTACATAAACCATTAAGTTGGCCATTGTTGTATATCCATAAAAAGATGCATATTTTCCCTGGACCAAAAATATTTTACAAACTGACTAAAATCACATATATTAACAAAGTATTAAAATTCTTTTCAGGAGAAAAAAATAGGCGTTACATAAACCCTGATATGAATCCGAAAATTAACCTACTACAAAAATGTTTTGTGTCGGAAATGAAGATACAATGTGCTACGTTAGACTTTAATCTCTGAGTATTATGATAATAATAAATCTCTTTTATAAGACCCTTTTTTACACATATTACGAAGGTCTTGCCCCAGTAATTGGGAGATCATTTTAGGTGAATTAAATGCAAAGCTTTCATTTTATTAGAGTGTAATTATTTTATTTTTTCAGAAAGTAAAAGAATTTAATTTGTGACGGTTTTCCACATAAAATTAAAATTATGGGAAAATAAAAAATGGTGTTTTTTGAGTTCTGACTATCTTCTTCCATGGCAACGATTTGTCACCAACAGATGTTTATAACGGTCATTATGAAAATTGTTTATAATTTACATTATCGTTATTTTAAATTTTGTGTATTATTATTATTATTATTATTATGTTACAGTATTATTTATATTTATTATGTAGCACTTATGGCGGAATCCAGAAATGCATATAGTGTGTTAGTTGGGAAGCAGGAGGGAATAAGACCTTTGGTCAGGCCGAGATGTAGACGGGATGAATTTGAGAGAGGTGGGATATGATGGTAGAGTCCACACCTGTGGAGTAACGGTCAGCGCGTCTGGCTGCGAAACCAGGTGGCCTGGGTTCGAATCCTGGTCGGGGCAAGTTACCTGGTTGAGGTTTTTTCCGGGGTTTTCCCTCAATCCAATACGAGCAAATGCTGGGTAACTTTCGGTGTTGCACCCCGGACTCATTTCACCGGCATTATCACCTTTATATCATTCAGACGCTAAATAACCTAGATGTTGATAGAGCGTCGTAAAATAACCCAATAAAAAATTATGGTAGAGACTGGATTAATCTTGCTCAGGATAGGGATCGATGGCGGGCTTATGCGAAGGCGGCAGTGAACCTCCGGGTTCTTTAAAAGCCATAAGTAAGTAAGGTATTTATTTATTAATATTGTACTGTTTTAATAGAACATATTCTTGAATATCCTTATAAAATCTTTGAAACGTAATTTTTTCACAGTTATCTAGTTTTTAACAAATTTTAACTTCTGTTTAATTTTGTATAATAAAAAAATACTTGTGTTACTATTACACTTTACATAAAAAGTTTATATTAAAGATATGAACTGTCAAATGCACAAAACGTTAAACGAACGTTTCACAATAAAGTCAGAACTCTAACTAACGAACGGATGAATACCGCTCTTAAAATTAATTTAAAATCGGCAGTGCACAATATTTAACATCTTCTCTGTAGAACTGAGAAAACAACCGTTTCAATATGTTTCACAAGAAGTTAGATTTCATATTGTGTTGGCTTTATTTTATTAGGCTGTAGGTCTCTTTATAATAAAGATAGCATTATTATAATTCGTACGTGCCGCGGCATCAAGCACAGGGATTATATTAAACAAGGGTTAGGAGGGCTATGTCTTATGTCGATGTAGATTTTGTTACTCTGGCAATGAAAAATTGGACAAAAGAAAACGATTATGGATACAAAAAATACTCAAATCTAAATATGCCATTTTTTTAAGTTCAAGCGGGGGGGGGGGTTAAATCCCGTAACCCCCTCTTACGTACAGCCGTGTTAGAACCTGATGATGCTCGACATAAGTGAAAACGTTAGTTCAAAAATGATATAAAATTGTATTAAACGTAAGTTATTAACGGAAATAAAGACTTGTAAGTAAGATTATTTAAGTTATCGGAACCACAATGTCATCAAACCATGACTCATTCATTCATTGTTCTGTCCAAGGGCAGATCTTTCACTGCAAACCAAGCTTTCTCCAATCGTTCCTATTTTCTGCCTTACTCTTAGTCTCCACATATGATCCACATATCTTAATGTCGTCTATCATCTGATATCTTCTTCTGCCCCGAACTCTTCTCCCGTTCACTATTCCTTCCAGTACATCCTTAAGCAGACAGTTTGTTCTCAGCCAGTGACCAAACCAATTCCTTTTTCTCTTCTTGATCAGTTTCAGCATCATTCTTTCTTCACCCACTCTTTCCAACACAACTTCATTTCTTATACTGTTTGTCCATTTCACACGCTCCATTCTTCTCCATATCCACATTTGAAATGCTTCTATTCACTTCCCTTCACTTCGTCGTAATGTCCATGTTTCTGCCTCGTACAATGCCATCTCCATATAAAGCACTCCACTAGTCTCTTCCTTAGTTATTTTAACCAGGGATCCGCAGAAGATGCTCCTTTTTCTATTAAAAGCTTCCTGAGCCATTATCCTTCTTTTGACCTCGTGGCAGCAGTTCATGTTACTGCTTATAGTACACTCCAAGTATTTGAAGCTGTTCACTTACTGTATTGCCTCATTTAGAATTTGAAAGTTTACCTTTTTTATTTTTCTTCATCTATTCTAATAGAACATATTCATGAATATCTTTATAAAATTTCTGTAACGTGATTTTTTTATAGTCATTCAATTTTTAACAAATTTTAACTAATGTTTAATTTTGTATAATAAAAATACTTGTGTCATTATTATGCTTACATAAGAAGTTTATACAGGCGGCCGGGTAGCTCAGTTGGTAGAGCAGCTGGCTACGGACTGGAAGGTCCGGGGTTCGATCCCAGGTGGTGACAGGATTTTTTCTCGTTACCAAACTTTCAGAACGGCCCCGAGGTTCACTCAGCCTCCTATAAAATTGAGTACCGGGTCTTTCCCGGGGGTAAAAGGCGGTCAGAGCGTGGTGCCGACCACACCACCTCATTCTAGTGCCGAGGTCATGGAAAGCATGGGGCTCTACCTCCATGCCCCCCAAGTGCCTTCATGGCATGTTACGGGGATACCTTTACCTTTTTAAGAAGTTTATACTGTATTAAAGATATGAACTGTCAAATGCACAAAATGTTAAACGAACTTTTCATAATATCTAAGGAACGGATGAATACCGCTCTGAAAATGATTTTAAAATCGAAAGTGCACTGCAGTACTGTCAAAACAATCTTTTCAGTATGTTTAACGAGTTAAATTTCATATTGTGTCAGATTCATTTTATTACAAGGTCGGTACTAGGCGGTATAATAAAGATAGCATTGTTATAATTCGAACGTGCTGAAGCATCAAGCACGGGGATTATTTTGAAGGAGGGGTAGGAGGACTATGTCTTATGTCGATGTAGTTTTTGTTACTCTGACGTGAAAAATTAGAGGGAAAACGATTATGGATTAAAAAATATTCAAATCTAAATGTCTTTTTTTTTTTTTTTTTTTAGTTTAAAGGGGTTCGAACCCCCCCTCCACTCTTTGCGTACGTCCCTGTTAGGACCTAATAATAATCACATCAGTGAAAACGTTAGTTCAAATATAATAATAATAATAATAATAATAATAATAATAGTGATTTATTTAACCTGGCAGAGTTAAGGCCATACGGCCTTCTCTAACACTCAACCAGGAGTAAAAACTGCGTTACAAAAACACTACAAATTTACAAAGTAGGCCTACACTACAATTTTACACACAAAAACTGAGTAAGATAATAATAATAAAATGTAAACAACAAGTAAGAAGAAATCAGACATAATATATAACATAGAGAAAGAAAGAAAAAAGCATAATAAAATGTGAACAGCAGGTCAAAAATAAATTAGGCATACAAAGTATAAAAAATAAGACAATTATTGATGATGATGATAATAATAATAATAATAATGATAATAGCAATAATAATAACAATAATAATAATAATGATAATAATAACGGGCCTAGTAGTAATAATAATACTAATAGTAGTAATAAAATAGTGCAGTACAAAGCATACAATGAATACAATATTTTTAAGTACACACAGTAAGGAAAATTATGATTATAATTATATAGCTCAACTTATCACATTAGAGATATACCATTATAGGAAAATATGAAAACAAAAATATAAAATAAGTTAAGTGTCACTAGAACATAAAAAAATGTGAATACGTGGAAACATGCAATACAACACTTGTCATAATAGTAAGTTAGTTTGGCAACTCGCCATAAGATAATTTTCTAACTTGGATTTGAAAGATTTCAATGTTCGGCAGCCCTTGACTTCAGGCGGCAGAGAGTTCCAGTGACGAGAAGTAGCAACAGTGAAAGATGAGGATTACAGAGATGATGTGTGAAGTGGAATTTCTAGCGTGTTATCGCGTTGTGATCGAGTATTAATATTATGATAGCGAGAGAGAGTATGAAAACGAGCGAATAAATAATTGGGGGATGAAGTGTGAATAATTCGATATAGGAGAGAAAGTGAGTGCAGATTTCTCCTCTCATGTAACCTAAGCCATGATAACTTCTCGAAAGAAGGTGAGATATGATCATAGTATCGAACATTACAAATGAAGCGGACGCACGCGTTATGAACACGCTGTGGTTTCTGAGCGGAATCAATCCTGAGATCACTGAACAAAACGTCGCAATAATAGAAGTGAGGTAGAATGAGTGTCTGTACCAGCGTCTGTTTTAATTTAGATAGATAATGATACAATAAATGATACAATGATATAAATTTGTATTAAACATAAGTTATGAAGGAAATAAAAACTTGTAAGTAAAATTATTTAAACTATCGGAACTACAAAGTTAATCAAGCTTTGACTAAAGAGTGTTTATTGGCGTAATGGAAGCGAGAGGATTACAGGATGGTGACTGGAAAGATAAAATGGAGGAAGAAAATTTCAATTGTAGTATAACCACAGTCCAGTATATACAGTCACGAAGCTCAATACGTAGTAAATATGCAAACATTAGATAGTTGCTCACCACTAGAATCGCTAATATCACCTCATTACAGACAATGCGAAATAGTATCGGCACAGTCTATTGTTTCTAGCACCCTCAAAACTCAAGCTTCGTGACTGTATATAGTAGACAGTGGCGTAGCATGAAATTTTGAGCAGGGGAAGCTAACTCAAGTTGTCTTTCATGCAATATGAGAAAACGTATTACAAAAATACAGTCTTAAAATAAATAGTAGTCAATTTCAAGTCAGTAGTCGAAGATTGGTTGGAACCTCGTAAGTAACACCAATAAGGCATGACCTCAAATGATACGTAGTAAAATATGCTTTCACGGTTTACACATATCTCTTAACAAATAGATACGTATACGTATAACATTAGCTCACTCCCTGTCATACTTAGAGAAATCACAATATTAGTATCATTACGTAAGTATGCGTCTGTCTTTTGGTTGTGTCCTTCATTGACAGCAAGGGAGTCGGTCATTTGTTTTTTAAACCACACTTTTGTTCGTAAGTCAGTCTTGATAATACAATTTGTCATAAAAAATTAAAGTAAATTAGTGTCAGGAACTGTTATTTCGCTCATTATTTATTATATCAGTCACAATGCACACTAACACTTCAACTGAACACAACTGACGAAAGGGGATAACTCGGAAACTACTTATTTTAAATGTTAAAGCTAGCTTCTTGCGAGCCTTGCGACTAGGGTAGTTTAGTTAGAAAGGGATGGAAAATCTGCGGGGTGGATTACACAGAAGAAACCAGTCTGCGTGGAAGCTGGAGTGTGCAGGCTTCTTGTTTACTGCTGCATCACAAATCCATCCTGAGCTGCCGCATCACAATATTTAACGCGTAAATATACATCCTATTAAAATTAATAAATAATTTTCTCCATAAACTGCAGGTTTATTATGAAATTATTATTAACTGGGGAAGCTAAGCTTTTTAGCTTACATAGACGCTACGCCACTGATAGTAGACTGTGGTATAACACTCAGGCACAGGGAGATGATATATCTACATTTAAACCCTTGCAATGCTGTTTTACATTGACGGTAGTGCAACGACGTGCACTCTCGGGTGGAAAATACATTTGTGTCGACATTTCTTATAACTTCGCAACGTGGCGAAGGAAAGAGAGAGGCGGGCGGTCGACGACTGCACAGGACTGGCTTTATTCCGCTGCAGTGCTGCAGTCTCGAGTTATCACGGCACTGCAGCTGCTCGCACCACGAATCGATTATTTGGGAGGGGGTGCTGTATAATTGTGCGCCAATGCGATATTAGGATGACACCAGTAGCGGCCGGTGATCGAAATCCTCGGTGAGGCCAGATGCAACTAGTTTAAGTGCCTCCGATAGGAAATGTTTATTTATGATATTCATTATTGTTATATTATTAATATCATGATTACTGTATTATTATTATTATTATTATTATTATTATTATTATTATTATTATTATTAGTCTATTATTATTAGCCTACTATTGATGAAAAATAATGTCACTCACCAAATAAGCTGTTATGCTGTGAGTTTCAGTGATTGTTTCAGTGTGATGAAGCAACCCACATTATGTGTTGAAAATCCCCTCCTTTCTGTTCTTTTTATTTTTTTCCCTTGACAGCAACGAACAAGGCCAACAGAGAAGTTTATTTTGCACCACATTACCACGTAACCATTTATGTTGCCCATGCCAGGATGCAACAGAAACTCGCGTTTTAAGATTATGTGTCAGAAAAATTATCAGCGATATCGTAGGTATCTCGGTAGACTCTCTCTTTATTTAAAACTTCCTTTCTTTCAATATTATTTCTTCTCGAAAAAGGACACTCTAACAATGAATTAACTACACCAGCATTATTTCTCGCATTTGTTTCTGTTTATATTTTCACGAAATACATAACATTGGCCCAGATTCACTACTGTACTACGAATTACAATAGTACAACACCCTCGCTTAAGTCATAAACTGAGACATAAGGGGAGGGAATAGTGTGGGTCTCTGCCTGCCAACGAGCTGGAATTTGTGTTATTTATGACCTATTTAGGAAGACAAGTCACCTTTGCTATTCCCACCCACTCTACCCTTGAGGCCGGCCCATGGATGTAAGGAGTGAAACCTGACCAGGCCACGAGGCCAGACGAATTGTGCCTCGGCTACAACGTTTTAAGCGCAAGCTCAAACTCCGCGAAAATACAGAATATTCAGAAGACAGACCCGGCACGAACGATTCTGGCCTCAGGAACAAATTTTACTGCAAAACAGGTCTATATACATCACAACCAGACTCGGCACGAGCGATTGTGGCCTCAGGAGTAAATTTTACTGCAAAACAGGTCTATATACATCACAAAGTTTTAAAATGCTTCTACAGCGATGCTTCATTCAAATAACTAATACATTATATAAAAACACAAAATTTGATTTCTGTTAAGCCAAGTGACTGAGGCCCGGCCTCACTTGCCTCAGTCAATCAGCCGCCACTGGATGACATATATCTATTCAAAAATCTGTTTTCTATTTATCAGCCTCAACGTTAAAATCTTGCGCTGTTTTACATGATTTCATGCAGTCAAAACAAAACTGAAGATCTTGTTTAGAGGCACTGCAGTAATACGGAGGTATGAGGGACACTGGGACTGAGTTTTGAAGCTTTTAGGGCCATATTCATAGACATTCTTAGCGCGGGCTTCCGGTGGATGATCAGCGAACTAATGTTTTTCGTATTCATAAACCAGTGTTAGCGATATGATATGATATGAATCCTGTACTAGTAATCAGTCGATAGCCGGGGCTAGTTTAGCACGCTCGTAGCGCGGGCTAGCGAAATGTCTATGAATAGCACCCTTAATGTTTTTGATTAATTTATTTCAAATTCGGCGGGTTTGTTGTGTCTGTGCATTTAAATAACAGTACCAAATTTTATCAAGTTTCATTCATCAGTTACATAGATATTAATTTTCATTTATTTTACTAATATTAAATTAATATTAAATAATGTTAAATAATATTAAATATGACTCGGTTAAGAGAGAAGTTTTATGTGATATTCTTATTGAATTTGGTATTCCCAAGAAACTAGTTCGATTAATTAAAATGTACCTCAGTGAAACTTACGGCAGAGTCCGTATAGGCCAGCTTCTGTCCGATGCTTTTCCAATTCACTGCGGGCTAAAGCACTATCACCTTTACTTTTTAACTTCGCTCTAGAATATGCCATTAGAAAAGTTCAGGATAACAGAGAGGGTTTGGAATTGAACGGGATACATCAGCTTCTTGTCTATGCGGATGACGTGAATATGTTAGGAGAAAATCCAGAAACTAATAGGGAAAACACAGAAATTTTACTTGAGCAAGTAAAGAGATAGCTTTCTAAGTAAATCCCCCCAAAAAAGTATATGATTATGTACGAAATGGAAATATAAAAATTGGAGGTGGAAAAATTCAAATATCTTGGAGCAACAGTAACAAATATAAATGGTACTCGGGAGGAAATTAAACGCAGAATAAATATGGGAAATGCCTGTTATTATTCGGTTGAAAAGCTTTTGTCATCTAGTCTGCTGTCAAAAAATCAGAAAGTTAGAATTTATAAAAGTTATATTACCGGTTGTTCTGTATGGTTGTGAAACTAGGATTCTCACTTTGAGAGAGAAATAGAGATTAAGGGTGTTTGAGAATAAGGTTTTTAGGAAAATATTTGGGGCTAAGAGGGATGAAGTTACAGGAGAATGGCGGAAGTTACACAACACAGAATTGCACGCATTGTATTCTTCACCTGACGTATTTAGGAATATTAAATCCAGACGTTTGGGATGGGCAGAGCATTTAGCATGTGTGAGCGAATCCAAAAATGCATATAGAGTGTTATTTAGGAGGCCAGAGGGAATAAGACTTTTGGGGAGGCCGAGACGTAGATGGAAGGATAATATAAAAATGGATTTGATGGAGGTGGGATATGAAGATAGAGACTGGCTTAATCTTGCACAGAATAAAGACCGATGGCGGTCTTATGTGAGGGCGGCAATGAACCTGCGGGTTCCTTAAAAGCCATTTGTAAATAAGTAAGTAATTTTAAATTATGCGTAAATTCAAAATATAGTCCTAGCTGACGGCTTTAGAATTGTTTTTGCTTTTAAACATTTTCTGTGAGGGACTTACATTCCATGATAAAGAAAACTGCGTATGGATTTTTAAATTTGAGAATTGGTTCACGAGATAAACATTTTCTTACAAATAATAATGTTTGCTTAATAATTTTCTTTAATTTTTTAAAATTTAAAAATTCATGAAAAGTTTTCGTTAAAGAACTCATTCCATACACAGCTTTGTGTATTGGACTAAACTGAGTATTCTTGCGAAGTTTCATGTAAATCAGAGCAAATGGAATCCTCCAACATAAGTGATCGCATTAAGTAATGCAGCTCCTGAAATAATAGCCGTTTCATGTTGATCAAAACTGTAGTTTTGAGAAAACTTCATTTTTAGTGGGTGTGGTAGGTTTAAGAGAGCTGCGCGTAGCCTCTTAAAAATGGTCGCTAGAGCTTTAGAATTTGTAAGTGGGGGTTAAATATAGGACAGAATGTTAAACAAATGTTGTTGTTTAGTCAACTGTTTGAAGACAGATTTGAACCTCACAAGTGACACCAACAAGGCACTGAGGCAACTAGACCAGGAGATAATGGGGTAGGGTGGTCAGTTACTTTTCCCCTTCATTGCATACATCGCCGACTAGCTACATATTACACTAGTCAGACTTCAGATGCATACAAACAATTATTTTTCCTCTGACACATATCGTCAAGTAAGATATACTGACTGAAAATAGATAGGCTATACATATCAGCCAGAACTTCAATCAGAGGATATAAACAATTGTATAAGATAATTATTTATGGAAAGAAACAAAAATGTTTATTTTTACTATTTTGGCCAAAAATTCAGTCCTAGTGTCCCTCAAGGAAGAGGTTTCATGAAGATCCTAAATAAAAAAAATAGTGCAATAAGTAGTTAAAATATTTTGTACATTTGTTTCATTTCAGTAAGAAATCTTATACCAATATTCCTCTCATAAAACATGGAAAAAATTGTACGGAAGTGTGTTTAAAAATATCCTAATTTAGTCTATTTATATTTTGGTTATAATAAGATTTTCTGTAAGTTATAGAATTGGGAAATTTTGAGAATTGAACTTGGTTCAATTTTTCTATATCTGAGGGAATCTCCGTATATGAACGATATCATGTTTTAAATATGCTAATGTACTTTTTGTTTTACACTGATCTATCCTATGCGCAGTATGCTATATTGAATTAACATGATATTAGTGCTATAAAGCAGAATTGACATATCTAAAAGAATATTTGTCTACCTTACACAGCCCTATCGGACAGATAGGCAGATGTACCTTCAAACGGCACGTGATGTGTAGGAGATGATTGCTGTGTAACAATATTCGAGAAGAAGAGACAAACCAACTCTTGACTTTCGGTACTTGAAAAGCAATCCTACACAAAACAGTTCCACTTTATCTACGTGATTGTCACCTGGTTCAAGAACTGTAAAATTGTTTTGTTGGGTTTTTAGCTTTTCAAAGTGTAGATAAAATGGAAGCGGTTTTGGTTACATTAATCATTTTCAGAAAGAATGTTGTTTTATTGGAGAGATTATGGATGACTAAAAGGAGAATTTTGAGGAATTTTGAATGAAATTAGAAGAAAATTAGGTGGAAATAATAAAAAACTTATCATAAAAAGAAAGTGCGCCCGTTTGCAGTAACGACGAAAAAATACACTATCGTGTAAAAACATCATTTACAGGACATTTCTTTCATAAACGGTGTCAGTGTCCATATAACGATATAAGACCATATGTCCACATCTGTGGAGTAACGGTTAGCGCGTCTGGCCGCGAAACCAGGTGGCCTGGGTTCGATTCCCGGTCGGGGCAAGTTACCTGATTGAGGTTTTATCCGGGATTTTCCCTCAACCCAATATGACCATTTGCTGGGTGACTATCGGTGCTGGACCCCGGACTCATTTCACCTGCATTATCACTTTCATCTCATTCAGAAGCTAAATAACCTAAGATGTCGATAAAACGTCGTAAAATAACCTACTAAGAATTTAAAAAATCAATTTAAATATGTGGGTTTATAGAGCAGGTACATCCAGTAAATATATAAGTGCACTTGTACGGGGTGGAGATAATTATTTTTCTCAACTAAGAGGTGTAGGGATAATCAGTAAGGTCTACATTGTGTTACGTTACACAAAGCATTGAAGATTTTACACTATTTTGAAGATGGCAAATGTAATACCATGGGGACAAGAGAGGACTACAACAATATAGCCTATCACAAAATTACGATGTTCAAATTGTACTTTCATTCATTCATTCATTCATTCATTCATTCATTCATTCATTCATTCATTCATTCATTCATTCATTCATTCATAGTGTTCGGTCCAAGGACAGGTCTTTCGCTGCAGACTCAGCTTTCTCTAACCTTTTCTATTTTCTGCTTTCCCTTTGTTTCCACATATGTCCATATATCTTAATCATCTGATATCTTCTTCTGCCCCGAACTTTTTTCCCGTCCACACCTGTGGAGTAACGGTCAGCGCATCTGGCCGCGAAACCAGGTGGCCCGGGTTCGATTCCCGGTCGGGGCAAGTTACCTGGTTGAGGTTTTTCCGGGGTTTTCCCTCAACCCAAGATGAGCAAATGCTGGGTAATTTTCGGTGCTGGACCCCGGACTCATTTCACCGGCATTGTCACCTTCATCTCATTCAGACGCTAAATAACCTAAGCTGTTGATAAAGCGTCGTAAAATAACCTACTAAAAAAAACTCTTTTCCCGCTTACCATTCCTTCCAGTGCATCCTTCAGTAATCAGTTTCTTCTTAGCTAGTGACCCAACCAATTGCGTTTCCTCTTTCTGATCAGTTTCAGCATCATTCTTTCTTCACCCACTATTTCCAACACAGCTTCATTTCTTATTCTCTCTGCCCACTTCAACGTTCCATTCTTTTCCATACCCACATTTCAAATGCTTCTATTCGCTTCTCTTCACGTCGTCGTAACGTCTATGTTTCTGTCCTCATACAATGCTACCAATGGCGGTTCCTCGGGGGAGGGAAGGGAGGAATGCCCTCCTCACGTTTTTCTTCTTTTGAAAGTAAATACCAAATAAAATATGTGCCTTGAAATTCAAGGAAGATTCGATAATTTTTAAGTTCACAGCTATAAGAAAACCTCGGTTGATCGAGTTTTTAACGATGCGCGCTAATGTGCTGCTAGAAAACTGTGAGAAAGATGCGGGATTGATGGTGTGGAGGAAAGTCAATCCATTCCTCCTTTACTGCAGAAAGCACACATCGACAACAGCGCATTCGCAGCCAGAGAAAGAAGCAGAGTTTTAAAGCAAGTAAATGAACGGAGAAGGAGGAGATCCTCCTCTGAATCAGCGCATGGGCGGGAAATAGAAACTGAATGGTCGTGCAGCAAGCTCGCTACCGCAGCCATCTAACGATCTTGCATTTAACCAGACTATAACACACCTAGGAGGAGGCACAATAAAAACAGTTTTAACGCAACGCTATGAAAGACACCATATAATCTTTTTTTTTTTTTAAATTATAAATAAAAAATATTATTCATTGCACTTTATATAAGCTACTATTCATGGTTTGAAACTTTCAAGGATATTTGAAAATTAAAGTCGGGTTTATACAAAACAAAGAGGAAGTAGTTCTATGTTAGTATCGCAGATCTTTTTGGTCCCTGAAATTCACTTCCATTCATTGTGTACTAGACAGGGCAACAGCCAAGTTGTCAGTTTTGTACAAATATATTTGAAATTGAAAGTAGTACTCCAAACTACATTATTTTTAACATAAAAAATTAATTGGCCACCGGCAACTTTGAACAATAATGGTAGTATGACTTTACAAGAACTGATATTCTTCAAAAGCATATGATACGGAACTTTTAAAATGTACATGTGGCAACACAGACCAAGTGGGTGGGTGCAGTGTTCTCGCTTTCCTCAGATTATTTCCCATTCCCATTTCCGCGGTTCCGATTACGTGTTAGTAGCTATAGTCTCTTCCAACACGTGTGATGCTGTAGTGTGCTCGAAAAATGCTGCGAGATTAATTTCCTTGTAATTGTTAATTTGTACAATTATTCAACAATGAATGGAAGTGAAAACATTATATATTTTGGAAAATTTAGGAAACTCAATTTACAAGAACAGATTATTGCTATACAGAAGGGAAGACCAACCCCAACACTATCTGGTCTTACATGTATGTATGTTGGCTAATTTGTAGCATGTTTCATTCAAGAAGGTGTCATTTCGTCCTGTTACATTCTTTCCTCCTCTTAAGAAATACGCAGGAGCCGCCACTGAATGCTACACTACACATAAAGCATTTCACTGGTCTCTTCCTTAGTTCGTTTTCCAGAGGTCCGCAGAAGATGCTCCTTTTTCTATTAAAAGCTTTCTTGACCATTGCTATCCTCCTTTTGACTTTCTAGCAGCAGCTTTTAGTTTAATATGTACAAATTATTTACCGAGTGACAGATTTGTTCCGGTTGTCAAACTGCTTGCTGCGTGCCGTTCAGTTTTGCGTCCACTCTGATGTTTTATGATTGGATCAAAACCTGTTTCGTTATTTCATACAGCAGTGCGCTCCACTGAGTTGCTGTACAGGAGAAGCACGCAGTCGCTCCGTTGGCGACTGTAACTTCACAAGTTTCCTAGTTTTCACGTTATGAAATATGCACGAATGTGATGTTCATGAAACCTAATGCATTTCCTCAAAGTTCCGTGTTACGGACAAGACTTTCACACGGATAGTAGCAGTGCTGATGCCTCCATTCGGTGCTCAGAGTTAATTGGCCTGGTACGTGAGAAATGCTACAGGCTTTCCTACAAACATTGCTTTTGGCAGAACATTGCGGTTAATTAAATAAGAATGTGTGAAATAGTACGTACTTTCTTTTTAAATTCTGACGAAATAACTAAAAGTAGCTCTTTAAATAAAGTTTTGGTAAATTAATTTTTCACGATAATTTCTACATGCTCTTCTTAGAAGGAACTAGATACATAGGGAATCTATTACAATATTCACAGAGATAATAGATCAAGTCATGCGAACCAGTTTTGACAGATAATTTTCTTGTTACGTCCAATAGTTTTGGGAATACGAAACGTAACGTGTTTCAACGCTCCTTGAGGTCATTGCTCCGCAGTGGGGACGAGTATAACTCCAAGACTTGCGAGAGGAGAATGTAAACAAAAACGTCTCATCACATACGTTTCGATCAAATTACTGTTCTATTGTAACACTTAACACATTATTTAACAATACTGTAAACTTAATTTATTTTCTAAATTAATTTATTTTTAATTCCTTCAAAGATAATAACTTTAATGAAGATTAAGTTATAGGATGTGTATTCGTAATAATGTTATTTTGAGTTTACATCTAATGCAAAGGAATCTTTAATGGAAATAGATACAGTGAATGTTAAATTAAGTTTCATGGCACTAAACTTAAAGTTAAAGTGGTTATAGCGTCATAAAGAATATTATTTTGATGTACCGAAGTACGTACTGTTGGTGACTGGTAAATCCGGCCCTATAACGAATTTCACCCACTCCACTTCTAACAGCCCGCACGCTGTCAACAAACACGTGATAAACCGAGGTAGAGGGTAGGTAGAGAAGAGACTGCCCTGCTATTGCTACTATTGATAAAGAAAACATATTACTCACTGGTGAATCATAATGCTGTTGCTTCAATTATATTAGCCTCAGAAACCGTTTTAGTTGTATTTGATAACAGCCATCCCATTAAACTGAACACATTCACCTGTTCAAGTATTTTATTTACTATTACATATTACTTGCTTATTTTCTGTTACAAAAAAGGGCGCTGTTTAAAAAAAAAAACAGCACTATATGAACGGTTGGATACACTTAGATAAATCACACGAGAAATGCCGAAATTCACACATTAACCAAAATGACATATTGCAAGAAAGGGATAAATTCGCATTGCATATTTCTGACAACAAAATCAGAAGGAAAATAAGTTTGAAAAGATTTCTGGTAAATTACTACGTGCATTAGTTCGGCGAAATTAACTATTTCATCAAACATTTGTGACGGATGATAATTAAAACATTATTGGAAACTTAGGACTGCAGTGTCCTAAATGTAATATATAAAATAGGAAATACACATTAAAGCGATCTGAGGGTATTCTGAAAACGACTATAACTACATCTAAATAGTAAATACTAGTTCGCTCTTATGTAGTTTAATTAGTAACGGGAAAACGTTTTGCCTATCCAGTCGCAGTCCTTTCAACAGCTATAAATGAATTAACATACTCCTTTAATAAATTGTGAGTTAATCACACTCTTCAGTAATTTCAAAATTGTTTCGATAAGCTAACTGCAAATTAAGAGAAAGTGCCAGCCAGCACTTTGCTGTAAAAATATAATAAAATAATACTTTTAAGAAGTCGCGTTGTGAAAGTAGCTAGCAATAAATTTTCACAGGAAAGAAGTGTAGGGTCCGCAGTTACGACAACGTGTGCTTCACAACTAGGCAATCCGTGGTTCCATTCCTGACGTGGGGTGAAATTTATCTCTATGCCGCAGGAATCGGTGGGTGTTGCACTTGTCCTGTAACGTCTCCACGATGTTCCTATATTGTGAGAGATATGCCATCCCCTACATCTCGTTGGCTTGTTGAGTCGGTTAAGGCGGAGATAAAACAAGACAAAGAAAGAAGTTGTGTACGAAGGCCTGACGAAGGATAACGAGATTCCCTCGAATCATTAAGAAATGGACAAAGGTCTAAAATAACGAAGAAGTTCATTACCCGTCATCATGAGTAATTATCAAATCAGGCTTGGCATTGAAATTAGATTCCCGCTTTCAAACTAGGCAGAGGGAGTCGGATGTTAACACTGAATGAGTAAGTCCAAGGCGACATTTATTATAACTAAAAACTTGAAACAATTATAAAGAAGAACACACTAACTAAACTAAATTGTTATAACAAAAACTAAAGAGCTAGTAATATATTACAGAACGCGAAAGCGAAACATCACCAGGCCAAATGTTTTCAACACGTACAACACACAGGCAGGCAAGACTGAGGATCTGACCAACGAATAGGGATTATAAAGAATGGACACTTCGCGTCGGTACCTTTGATGTAGCCGGACTGAATTCAATGACCTTCAAGCCAGCTAAAGCGTGAGATTCTGCTTTCTCCCTAGAGTTGGCGCTGACATCACACCAGCTAGCAGTCGACACAGCGGAAATATAACACATATAATTAATACATCTAGGTACATTATGTACTCAATAAAATAAATTGGATCCATAAAATAAATCCGTCATTAACTGTAATATCTAGACTCTAGAGTTCCTTTATAATGAGTGTTGAGACATTGACCCCAACAACAATCAAAATATGTAATGATTTGATAGCGCTGAAAATGGAAAAACAAAACTCTTACGAGAAGTAAAACCATATACCTATATTATATTATATATAATATTAAATGAATTCGATACTT
This sequence comes from Periplaneta americana, assembly GCF_040183065.1. Lineage (NCBI taxonomy): Eukaryota > Metazoa > Arthropoda > Insecta > Blattodea > Blattidae > Periplaneta > Periplaneta americana. The sequence goes on from NC_091123.1 coordinate 151,485,846, forward strand.
AATTTTATAATGTATTAATATAATTTATTATATCTGAAATATAAAATATTATTATTACAACTAGTTTGTCACTGAGAAATAAGGAAAAGCTGTTAACTTGAATTTATTTGAAGCAAAGCGTTACTGGATTATGCAAGAAGGTAGGCGATGTTTGGATCCTGTGTCTCAACTCTATTCTCAATTATTATCTTAGCGTATGCTCGATTACACTAACCTCTAGCGCTTGAAAGTGGAACTAAACGCTTGCGCACAGAGAAACAAAACACAGGAAAATTCGCTCAGTGTCCATTCTTTATAATCCCTATTCGCTGATCTGACCATCTGACAACCATAAATTGACTGACAAACTCTTGCTACTGAAGCGTGTGGTGGGTGGGGAGCAATTTTCACCCCTAACTTCTCCAAGTTCTAGGGTCGGATTTACCAGTCACTAACAGTATGATATTTCCGTGCAGAAATTCTGCGTTACCACATGATAAAGGATGGATAGAACAGAGAATTCTCTCCGGGACCAGGACTCGAATCTGCGTTTTCAGTTCTACGTGCTGACGCTTTATCTACTAAGCCACACCGGATTCTAGTTCCGATGCCTGGTCGAATCCGTCTCAGTTAAGTTCTACCTCTCAGTTTCCCTTTGGTGGCCTACCCTCATGTATTGTGTCACAGAATATGTGACATTGGCATAATGTCCAACGCACTATGTACAGAGGTGCACTCATTACGAGTGACTAAGTGGTCGGAATCCGATGGGATGAACGCCATCTTGAATCACTAAGTGATTACTTAACGCATATCATATTATTATGATGTACCGAAGCACATATGATATTTCCGTGCAGGAATTTTGCGTTACCATGTGATTAAGTATGGATAGAACAGAGAAAAATTCGAGTCCCGCTGCCAGAGAGAATTTTTCTCTGTTCTATCCGTCCTTCATCATGTAATAAAGAATGCTAAAAACCAAACAATTTGCGTAATTAATTGATTCAATACCTTGTTTTCATCTACAGTAATTTTATTGAAACGTATTTGTTAGACGTTTTTGTTTACATTCTCCTCTCGCAAGTCTTGCCGAGTGGATGATTGCAGTTACACTCACCCACCCATACTGCTTAGCAATGACCTCAAGGAGCGTTGCAGCGTTGCAACATCTTACATTTCTTATTCTCAAAACTATTGACAAAACTGGTTCACATTGACTTCATCTATTACCACTGTGATTTAGTGCAATAGGTTCCCTTCCACCCTGTATAATGGTATAATTCATTCCATATACGCGAAATATGTATTTTATTAGATGAAATTAGATTTAAATACTACAAATACAGCAGTGTTGCCACTTTTAGGGTAATTCTGTACTACATAGAGTAATTCTAAGGTAAGGTTACTCTTAGGGTAATAATGAAAAAAACTAGAAGCTTTGATATGGAAAAAGAAATTGCTTATTAAAGCATTATTTTCAGTGGCGGCTCGTGAACTTGTGGATTGGGAGAGCTGCAGTAGATTTCGGTACATACAAATTTCACTTCTTGATACCATTACTAATAAGTATAGGACAAAAATAAATGCACTACATATCGAAAAACCAAAACTTCCTGACTTAGTTGGGAGATGTCTGTGGGACCATTTGCTAATCCCCAAGAAAAACTAATACCATCGATTTCAGTCTGAATTTCAGATCGGCAGACACTCAACTTACAATCTACCAGTTCATTCTGAATTGTCTTAGAATATCCTTAAACAGTGGCATGCTCCAAATGATTTTTGAGAGGCTCGTTTAGATTACTCACGAACTGTAGCAACCCACGAAACTCATCAGGGTTCTTCGAATCGTTTTTTCATCATGTCCCCTAAGGGGAAGTTCATATTGGCCACAAAATTTGATACAATCAATATAAAAAAAAATAATTTCACGATTTTTTCTCACTTCTTGATTATGTTTGAGAATGTTTGTTCTGTTCGTTTCGCTTAATTGCACAGCAGTATGAGTTGCGTAACATAGCCAATGAAACAACATTTTTCAGGTGAGACTGCGAAGTTTCGTGCATTTTGCTTTTTAGGGGCAAATGTCCTAAATCTGTCACACCACTCCTAGTGTATGCAGCATCGCCACCGAAGAAGAGGCAAGGAAAACAAAATACAGATTTTTTTTTTTTGTTCACATCCACGTAACCACAAATACTTAGCGTAAATTTCATTGTTATACTTCCTTACATATATGTACTATTTCGGCTGGATGAAGCTTAAGTAAGATTTAAGTCGGGTAACGGACGACTCTGTAATTTCACTTCATTACATGAATCTTCTCCGCGAGGGAAAGTTGAGAAAAATAAAATTAACATTCTGTAATTCACACACACACTCATGCTTGCAAATTTGCACTGGTTAAGTTACGGTATTAAGACGTCACACCAAAGCAACACTCAGATATATAGATGGTCAACAATTTTCTAAAACTGGAAAAGAAGTCTCTTTCGTATTTTACGTGCTATATCAAAAAGATTCTACTCGTGCAATTATTTTGAGTTAAGGCAAATCCTAAGATTCTACTGGAGGCTGGATACATACATAATAATAAGGCAAAAAATATTAATTTCGGTATATTAACCAGATAAGATTCTACAACAAAAAGTATGTGAAAAGAAAATAAAAATTTTGTCATTAAGTTTCAAGGGATTAAAGAATCCGTTTGACGCAGCATTACAATAGCGGTGTGGGAGGAGAGGAAAGATCCCTTGTGGCCTGGCTCTGTAAGCCACTGCAGCGAGATATGGGTTTTAAACAGCGGCAGTTTCCCTCTGCTTCCCTTCACCTCTCTACTCCCTGACCATGCAAGACACTCTCTCTATGAGCTGAGCACACTGCAGATCCCAGGACGACTTTGAATGCAGTGTCAACTCCAATACAGTCGACGCGCAAAAGGATTATGCATAAGATAATAGTACATATTCCCGGCCAGATGAAATATAAAGCAATTTACCAATAAAAGCTGTAACAATTCTTCTACAAATTAAAATAAATATTATTTTTATTTTCCTTTCAAAGGAGGGAGTGCTGCAGCTCCGCAGCTCTTATGGACGAGCCGCCCCTGATTATTTTACTATTAATATTGAACTATATCAGTCTTATTTCCAGTTCTGCTGTAACAGTTTTTTGACGGTTCAAATTTAACACAGTCATGAACACCATTTTTGGTATGCATAATTTCACTTATCGTGTCTGTTTTTAGCTGATTTCTGTGACGAGTTTTTACTAGCTTTAGCTGGCTAAAAACTCTCTCTACTGATACATTTGACGATGGCAGACAGAAAATAGTCTTCAGATTCGGGAACACCTGATGGTCTGCAGCATTTTTCAGAGAAAAAAAAAACATTTTCCAATAATCTAAAACACTTATATCAAGGTTTAAACCTAAAGATTTAGGATCAATAAGGCTATGTTGCCTCAATTCATTGAAAGTATTTTGTAATTTGACATCATGCAAATACCGATAAGTGTGAAACTAATACGAAATTATTCTCTTGTTTTAATATTCATGTATTTCTTTTAATCTAGGGTAATTTAGGATAAATATTTGATAATGTCGGTTTATAAGCTAAACAATTTAAGTAAAAAATATTAATTAATTTTGAGAAACGGCGTTTGAATATTCTTGGAAAAACTGAATTCTCAACATATTATTTTTAGTAAGTTGTTCTCTTTATGTGTGTATGATTGTTCAATTCTAAGTTTATACACATAGACTGCATTATGCACATTATATACGCCTTTTTCTCAGAAGTTATATTTTTGACTTAATGTGTTTTGCTTCTAAACCGACGATATAAAGAAAACGAATCAGGAAGGTTGTTCTTTCACACATTTGTTAATATGATTTTGTAACCCAGTTATGTCAGGTTGCATTACTTTCTTACAATATCGGATTGGCACTGCTCCAACCCCACATAATATGAGATTTGCAATATCTGCATTGAGTTGCCGTCTTCCAAGACAATTACTTGATTAAATTACGTTAACGCATCAACCTATAGCCATAGCACATAGCCTAACACAGCAATCATCAAAACACTGAACTCTCGGGCTAACGTCTCTTACCCGAGGACAGACACTGCCCTAGCGTGCAATCGTCGCTGCTGGCGGGTATGCTGTCTCTCTATCCCTTGTGCACGACGGAGCAGAGTTCCTTACCCTCCATGCACTCTACCCATTTCAGCGAGTGCTGACGACCACTGGCCTAACAGAATTGGAAAGCCTATACTGTTTGTGCAGCAACATTTAATGGCATCCATTTGATGCGGTTGTTTGTAAATTTAACTGCATTATTTCTCGATATAAGTACTGAATTTTATGATCTTCGAAAATATTCCCTTATGTTCCACAGTTGTAGTTTGAGTGTTCTGGTTTGAAAAACTATCCTTTTTTGATAATTTCAATATTAGTCTATTATTATTATTATTATTATTATTATTATTATTATTATTATTACTATATAGGGTATTTGCACTAGTGAATGACCAGTTAAGCACCTTAGTAAGAATATATGAATATAATCACTTATAAAAATAGGCATTTGACATAAGTAATATGCTCGCTGATTCCTGAAGACTGGCACTGCTCATTTAATGAGTGCATTTTAATTTTTCTCTCATATTGGTTAAATTTATGGCATCATACTTTTATAATTTAAAAATCTTTAGTGAATGACCATATTGTTCTAGTAGTTGACCAGATGAGCACTAGTGAATGACCCCTAGTGGCAAATGATGAACAATTGAAACTGACTGTGTTTTGGGGCTCTATATGCAATGAGATATCATTGTGTAGGCGTACTATACATCATGTGGTTACTATTATGGTTTTCGGTCCAATAATATTACATTTAAAAACTGGAATAAAAATATAAACTTCTAGAGAAATTCTTTAATATTGAAGAATACTTACTTACTTACTTACAAATGGCTTTTAAGGAACCCGAAGGTTCATTGCCGCCCTCACATAAGCCCGCCAGCGGTCCCTATCCTGTGCAAGATTAATCCAGTCTCTATCATCATACCCCACCTCCCTCAAATCCATTTTAATATTATCCTCCCATCTACGTCTCGGCCTCCCTAAAGGTCTTTTTCCCCCCGGTCTCCCAACTAACACTCTATATGCATTTCTGGATTCGCCCATACGTGCTACATGCCCTGCCCATCTCAAACGTCTGGATTTAATGTTCCTAATTATGTCAGGTGAAGAATACAATGCGTGCAGTTCTGTGTTGTGTAACTTTCTCCATTCTCCTGTAACTTCATCCCGCTTAGCCCCAAATATTTTCCTTAGAATATTGAAGAATATTTTGCATAAATTTGTAGCTAGGCCTTTTTACAGATTTGATTTTCCATTACAAATTTGTTTTATATTTACTCGCAAGAGGCTACATTGTAAGAATAATGTACTAAATGTATAGATCTACAAATAATTCTTTTTGATAGGATACCTATATCAAAATTAAACTGTTCAATTAGTCCTAGTTTTAATTTCGAAATTTATTTCAAGCACTGAATAAAAATATATTTTTGTGCTATGTAAGAGTAGTAATTTTTACGATGTTTGTACTGAATTTGGTCAATTTCATTTGGCCACTTCCAAGTATCCAGTCCACTTCTTTCCACAACTTTCACTTTTGATTCTGTTTTATCCGTTTCCATCACTACCCCTGAAAAATTTGTTCCTTTATATTTCACAATAACGTACTAGTTTCTGCGATAGATAACTTCTTCTAATGTAGTGTTAGCATTAGGTTAAGAACTAGGCCTATACATTACTTTCGAAAAGTCAATGTTTCCTGAATCAGTGTCATAAAAGTGACATTACACCTGACTCAATTTCTGTTTCGCTCACAGATAGTTTTTTCTTTTTGGTTTGTCTCAGAGTCCTCTTCTTTGTAGACTATTTCTTTTTTTCTTTGCCTCTCTATCTTCTTTCTTCACGTTTTACTTCTCTTCTTTTATTTTTCCTTTATCATGATACTCTTTCCACTTTTTAGAAGTTACAGCAAATGGAACATCAGGACGGGTTCTTTTTATATTATTTCATTATCATTATTTTCTTCTATTTTTGGCCAATACAAATTCCTTTTTCACACAGTTTCTGGTGTTACATTATTTGATGGTCCTGTAACATTTAGTTCATTAATACAACTTCCATCAATATCTTTGCTTGGACTAATACTTTGGATCCCATGTCCAATCTCAGTATTACTTTTAACATTTCCAATCTCAGATGGTTCTGCAACAATCATATCATTAATAATACTTGTTTGTCGAGATCACTTGGAATAATGCTCTGGATTCCATTTTCAGTAATCCTATTAGTTTCAACACATCCATCCTCCACATTATTTCCATCACAACATTCTTCAAAATTCACTGCAGCATTTCTATGAAAATCTAGATTCATCAGTAGGAGCCAAAAAATTGACCAGAGTATCTTCTACTATTGCAGTATTTCTCTGAATATTTACAAATCCATGATTATTTGGAACCAGAGGATTGCTCTGGATGATATCCAGAGCTCATTTGAATGTGAACCAGTAAATTTCTCTAGCTTCCAGTGAATGACCACTCAACTTTGGACCATGGTCATTTACTGGTACAAGTTCTTTTTTTCGGTCATTCACTGGCACATACATATGAAACAACAGTCACAGATTTTGAATTTCGCACTCAGAAATCAAAATAACGCAAATGACGATATCACCAGTAAATGATCAAAATAGTAATTCATTGGGGAAGACTCATTATTCAGATCCAGTGAATGACCACCCACGTTATTTATGAAGCTTTGATATTAGAATTAACGTTTTTACTGAAATCATGATTTAATTACCTATATAATTAATTCCTTGCTTAATATCTACGAAAAATAACAAATCATTGCATTAAAGAGCAGCTACATGAATCATTGTTATTAGTCTTACCTTACTAGGAGTGCACGCAGGACTGCACATTTGATGCACACCTGAAGAAAACCGCCATATTTTATACACAGTTACGTGATTCTGAGTGACCACTGAGAGAGAACATTTCAAAACAAAGCTGATCTTCTGTAATTCGGAGTTTAAGATTGGTTTTTGCAGCCCTGACTCCTATTTTAAACAGATTAATTACAAGATGGTCATTTACTGGATCCAGTCATTCACTGGTGCAACCACCCTACTGTATTTTAATTGGCCAATGGGTGTTGATCAGCACATAAATATAAATAAATAAATAAATCAATCAATCAATATATAAATAAATAAATAGATAAATAAGTAGATAGATAGATAGATAGATAGATAGATAGATAGATAGATAGATAGATAGATAGATAGATAAATAGATAAATAGATAAATAGATAGATAAATAAATAAATAAATAAACCAAGGAACCAACGAACGAGCGAGTGAGCAAGCATTGAGAATATTCCTCACTACAGAGGTTCTTCTCCTGCCAGAACAGTATGACATTACAGCCACACAAGCTCCATCGATCTCTATCTTTAGGATCATCCTCTGTGATCTCAATATTCCTCATAGGTTGCTGCATATTCTTTTTCCAGTAAGTCTGTGGTCGTTGTCTTCTTCTTCCCTCCAACTTCCATTCATACACCATCTTAGGAGTGCGTGTCTCATCCATTCTGCATAAATGTCCATACCTACCACTTAAATCGTCTTCTTTCAATTTCCACCATTATATCCTCTTCATTTTCATATTTCTCCTTATCTCAGTATTCCTGATGTATTTTTAGCAGTGGTTTCCTAGCTGATCTTCTCCAGAAGTCCATTTCAACCGTAATTGACTCATCAAAATATTTTTTCAGCATCATCCAGTTCTCTGCCCTATACAGGGTGAAGCTTATTATTATTATTATTATTATTATTATTATTATTATTATTATTATTAGAAATGGGTCGGCACCACAATTTCTCGAAACTCGATATCGATGTATATTTTAGAGCTTCCATATACGAAACTCTATAGAACTTTAAAAGTTGGGGGAATTAAAGAACTACAAACAGTATTAGAATTGAATTAAAACCTGTTTTTTAGGTTATTCATTGTGAGATTTTCTCGTCAAAATATTGTTGAATCTACTATCAGCGCGGTTCATATAGTTCGGATCCACTTGAAAAACTAGAACGTAGACCTACTGAATAGCTCTGTCACTTAAAAGCGAAAACTGCAGAAAGATTCTTTAAGCCACAAGTGCTTGTTTAAGAATTAGGCTACTTTATTGTTCTTTTCTTCAAATTTTCATTAGTCCTGCTTTCAAAGCAACAAAAGGATTTTGCTGATCATTAAAATGCCCTTTAACTAATGGAAAAATGACAAAATTAAAAGAAAATGACATTTAAATATTATTCACCATACTCGCACCACAACTTCTTAAAAATTAGTTACCTTGTTTCAATGACTGCCCTGAAAATCTCGGAGAGAGGAGGCAACTTCCTGCAATTTGGCTAAGATAAAGAAAAAGAACATGCAACAAAATGAAGGTTTCAAGGGAAAACTATAGATTTTAATGAGGGTTTACACTGTGTTTCAATCAGGGGTGGTCCATGTCAGTACCTTCATTATCTGTCTCCTCCTCCTTCCGCACTTCACGTTTGTTACCAGATCTTCCAGATGAGGGAGGGTGAATGACGAAACAAATTGTGGCGCAGCGTGCATTCTTGCAATCTTTGTGTTAAAAATACTGTCTACTACAGTAGACATCCCTTCCGAACCATGTTGGGGACACAACGTCCTGTCGAACATGGTGAAAGTTTCCCCTGTTCCAAACATAAATTCTAAAGACACCCTCGTACCGACAAAAGAACAGTAGCGGTCAAAGTCCTCACTTAAACCAACACCACCTACATACAGGCCTAAGCATTGCTCTTGAAATCGTCAACATGGCGGACAGAGAAGGCAATGTGTTTGTTGCATTGCCTGCTGGATCACATCCTATGGCTGCTTACGACGACCTCCTTCATTTGTAGTACTATTATTGTTCCGGCTTCATGTAAGCCTTGACAATTCTTCTTTTTCCAGAATATTATAGTCAATTCATCATGCACAGCAACTCAAATATGTTATTGCTGTACTATTTTACATTAAAATATGTTTTGGAGTTCTGTGTTTGTGGTACATTGCAGCATTATAATTTCCAAGATTTGAAATATATTTGTTTTCATTTTTCTTAGCAGTATGGTAAAAAGTTTTCGAAACTATTTTGATATATTCAGATGTAGTTGATATTTCAAGCTCATCATGCATTTGAACTTGAGTTGTGTAAAAATCATATCCACCAATAATTCGTAATACCTTATTTTGAACAACCTGCAAGTGATGCATAGTAGTTCGGGGAGCAAACCCCCATGCAGGAGCTGCATATGTCATTTGGCTGTGTATGTACATTTTGTATAATGTCATTTTACATTTCAAGGATAAATTTACACTTAATAGAAGTGGTATAAGTTGTTTCAGGCGATTCAGTGCTGTATACTTATTTCTTAATATATGATCTTTCCAATTTACACGTGGGTGAAGCAGAATGCCCAAATATTTAGTTTTCTGTACATATGCTATTCTAAATTTATGGAGCATTAGCTGTGGTGGTGGCACTGGTCGACATTTAGTAAAGATAATAGCGTTTGATTTCAAGTTGTTTATTTTAATCTTCTAGGTTTTTGCCCACTTATCTATTAACTGAAGATGTTTCTGTACAGCTCTATATGCAGATAATATGTTTATTTTTCGGCTGAAGGTGACAGTGTCATCAGCATACATTGCCAATTGTGTGGCATTATGATGAGGGATATCTGATGTATATAAATTGTAGAGCGTGGGAGCCATCACTGAACCTTGAGGAACACCTGCTGAAATATGTTTAATTGGAGAGTATGCCTTACGTACTCTGACTCGAATTTACGATTAGAGAGAAAAGAGGAAATTATAGATATGAGATTATCCGGAATTTGTAGAAGGATGAGCTTTGCTATGAGGCCATTGTGCCAGACTGTATCGTACGCTTTCTCAATGTCTAAGAATGCAGCAATTGTACTATATCGATAGTGAAAACCTTGGTGGCTGCTTACACTGCCTGCCCAGTCAATGGTTATGCACGAGTAGCCGCTAGGTGGCAGGTAGTAACTTTGCATATACTGATAACGTTAATGGTGGTCAGAGCAGTGTATATTGGAGAGTATCGCATTCTTTTGATCCGGCAAATGCCGACGCAGTGGCCATATTTACTCCTGCGGAGACTCAGACAACCCAAGACTTGCATAGGAACACAGGTTTCTAGGGTGATATTCCATCGTTATCTTGAAGAATTCCGTGTTGTTGTGCAGTTAATCAATGTGTAATCAATTGTAATTATACAAAACCAGCATTAAGTCACAAACAAGAGGAGGAATATATTTGAATGATTAATTTTCTCAACGACATAACATTTTCACTGCGGGCTAAAGCAAGGAGATGCACTGTCACCTTTACTTCTTAACTTTGTTCTAGAATATACCATTAGGAAAGTTCAGGATAACAGAGAGGGTTTGGAATTGAACGGGTTACAGCCTCTTGTCTATGCGGATGACATGAATATGCTAGTAGAAAATCCACAAAATATTAGGGAAAACACGGGAATTTTACTTCAAGCAAGAAAGGTTTGGAAGTAAACCCCGAAAAGACAAAGTATATGATTATGTCTCGTGACCAGAATATTATACGAACTGGAAATATAAAAATTGGAAATTTATCCTTCGAAGAGGTAGAAAAATTCATATATCTTGGAGCAACAGTAACAAATATAAATGACACTCGGGAGGAAATGAAATGCAAAATAAATATGGGAAATGTTTGTTATTCGGTTGAGAAGTTTTTGTCATCTAGTCTGCTATCAAAAAATCTGAAAGTTAGAATTTATAAAACAGTTATATTATCTGTTATGTATGGTTGTGAAACTTGGACTCTTACTTTGAGAGAGGAAAAGGGTTAACCCTTCGCTGGGCATGTGATGTCTTTTGAGACCCCATGACCCATTTGCCGATACACGTAACATTTTGAAAGTGTCCAGCGGAGGGTTAAGAGTGTATGAGAATAAGGTTCTTAGGAAAATATTTGGGATTAAGAAGGATGAAATCACAGGAGAATGGAGAAAGTTACACAACGCAGAACTGCACGCATTGTATTCTTCACCTGACATAATTAGGAACACCAAATCCAGACGTTTGAGATGGGCAGGACTTGTAGCACGTATGGGCGAATCCAGAAATGCATATAGAGGTTAGTTGGAAGGCCGGAGGGAAAAAGACCTTTGGGGAGACCGAGACGTAGATGGGAGGATAATATTAAAATGGATTTTAGGAAGGTGGGATATGATGAAAGAAACTGGATTAATCTTAATCGGATAGGGACCGATGGAGGGCGGCAATGAACCTTCGGGTTCCTTAAAAGCCATAAGTAAGTAATGACAAAATATTTATAATTGAAAACATCAAGGTGGTCAAAAGGGGACGTTGGAAGCCATCTCAAACTAGTATAATATTGGTAACAAAAACAGTTTTTGATTTTCAAGAAAATTGTCTTAATAAAGCAAACTTCAAATATCTTATGCCAGATAGATGCATGCAGGATGCGTTAGAAAATTTATTTCTACTGTCCTTTCCATAAATCCAAACCCGGATACAAAATAATTCAAAACTGCATTACGATTTCTCGGTTTTTCTCAAAAAACGAAGCATGGAAATTATGCAGTTTGCGAATCTGAACAATTAGTTGAGTTTCTAGGTACAGATGTAAGTAAATCCGAAACAGAAAGGTCTAGTGAAGATGAATGTTAGTAAAAGGAAATTGATATAGGCTAAATTGTAATTTAACTGAAAATATAAATAGTGACTTGAGTGAACAACAAGCTCTTTACTATTTGTTGGGATCAGTTTTGTTCAAAATAAAACAAAATATGTTATGTAGTATTTGTGAAAACTGTTTTTCATGTCTAATAACTGATAAGAGTGATGAATCTATAAATTTTATTAGCACATTAGTGACTCTCAAGACGTATAAGGTAATTTCACTTGTATACCCTTGTAAATTCGTATTTGATATAATTCTATACGCAGAAAAATGTGAAACGTTGGTAGAAAATGAGTGAAATTAAAGGATTTGAAGTTTTTATTCATTAACACTTCAACTCATACGTTCCCAACATGTTATAATATTTTTGAAAACGTCTTATCACTGTATTTTAGGACTAGAATATATTTATTGTTAAGGAAATTGTCTTTATAGCAAATGCACTACAACAATCTGTTAACGTGGCAGTCGAAGTGTTGGTATGAGAATTACAGTAGAAAATTGCTGATGTTATCCCTATTGAAATGGACATAACATAAATAATAAAGTGTTATCTCTAATGAGTCATTACACTATGACAATAATGTTTATTAATCCTTGTCTCCTGTATTCAGTAAACCACAACAACATGTATGATATCGCCTTTAATGACCTTCCTTCTAGCATTACTGCTTATGCTTCTGTGCCGAGCAAGGAGTAAATATGGCCGCCGCTGCCGAGAATGCGGTACTCTCTAATATACACTGCTCTGATGGTGGTCAGAGTCCGTGGATATCCAGAGTACCGCAATCGTTTGAGCCGGCAAATGCCGACAAATCCGCCATTGTTAGTTCAGCTCGCGCTATGCAGTATACAGTTGTATAGGGAAAGAATGTATTTTAAATGCGAAAAAATGCAGTGCTGCTGTGTTCAGAACTGTTCACAGAGAACTGAAATAAGCACACATTTGTTTTCTCTGTGACAAGGTGAAAGAAATAAGGAAAAAGGAAAGAAGTGACTATAAATGTAAAAAGGAACGATCCGCTACCTAAGCGAGCATACATTGTGAGATTAATGAATGACTGCATTTTGATATTTATTTTTTCAAAATTTGGGGCCCAAAATATTTTTCTAAAAATAATCTAGAATTTGAGTTGTTTCAGCAATGATTTATTTATTTATTTATTGGGTTATTTTACGACGCTGTATCAACGTCTCAGGTTATTTAGCGTCTGAATGAAATGAAGGTGATAATGCCGGTGAAATGAGTCCGGGGTCCAGCACCGAAAGTTACCCAGCATTTGCTCGTACTGGGTTGAGGGAAAACCCCGGAAAAATCTCAACCAGGTAACTTGCACCGACCGGGATTCGAACCCGGGCCACCTGGTTTCGCGGCCAGACGTACTGTTCAGCAATGATATTTCTACATAAAACAAATGAAAATCAGATACCTATTAGGATCAGTGTCAAATTTTTACCATTTTCTCCCTTTCAAACCAAAGATTTCTGAATTTAATCCTAATTGCTATTTGCAAGAATTACATAATATATTTGTGAAAATTCTGAATTCATTCTTGAGAAAAGATTGTATTGATTGGCTCGATTGGAAAATACAAAGACCGTAGAAACTAGAAACCGTATTAAGGTTAGACTGATGTGAAATTTCAATTTTCTAAACTATTCTTGGTAGATCTCTGAAATTTTGTACTTTTAATTTTTAATTTTAAATTGTGTAAATTTAGGTTTTCAAAAATTGCTACATTTTGTCCAGAATTTTTGTCTAGATACGTGTCAGACCTTCAGAAACAAAATTTAATATAGAATTTTCCTTTTTAATTTTACTAAAAAAATAATTTAAAATATTTGATGCACTGAAGTGTTTTAAAACAGAAAAAATTCAACTCGGACGTAAAACAATTAGTATTAAAATAGTTCTTATTCATATTCTGGCTGATAATATATATATAATCAGGCAGTACATCCCACTTGATGATATGTGTCAGAGAAAGAACAATTGATTGTATGCATCTGAAGTCTGATTAGTGGAATATGTAGCTAATCGGCGAACTATGCATTGGAGGGGGAAGCCTTATTGGTGTTACTTATGAGGTTCAAACCTGTCTTCGGACAGTTGACTAAACAACAACAACAAAATATGAGTGTTAGGTGTAATCCTGATAGTAAGTTGTGTTAAAAACATATTCAAAAACCTCTACAAAAAAAAATCATGCATGTAGTAGAAAATCTGTAGAAAGTGTAGCATTTATAGCAATGCAAATTTACAGAAAATTAAAGTGGAGAAAATTGACTTCAAAATTAGGGATCATAATAATGAACCAGGTCTCTGTCTTTTTTATTTTATAGGCTTTTTGAAACATAGCATAGTATATGCAGAACTTAGACTTATATACACTAACACGCTGTGCACACCTAACCTACACTAGTAAATAAAGATGACGACTGAAAAAAATCTATGTAAACTTATGAAAACGCTATACTAGATAAATATTATTTACAAATCACTATAGACTGTAGACGGTATTATAACACTAACAATAAAACTGTTAGAAACTTGCAAATATTTCTTGTATCACAAACAAAAACCAAGCACGGAAAACACGTTGTTATGGCTACTAGCAACAAGTGGAATTTTTCTTTAGACAAGAGTTGGGCTCTCCTTTGTAACTGAATATCTTTCAAAGGAAGACAGCGTTTGAAGTAGACCTAACATCTGTTGGATTCTACAGTGTGAAGAAATATTTCGAGAAGTTCAATCTGAAATCTAAATAAATAATGTATGAAATACAGCGTAATTTCCAAAATGGTCGCAGAATTCAGAGTGGAGGGCGTGGACGGAGCATTTAAATTACCAGTCAGAGTCCGCATTCTTTAAAAAATGTGACCGTAAACACCTGATAGGTCCACACCTGTGGAGTAACGGTCAGCGCGTCTGGCCGCGAAACCAGGTGGCCCGGGTTCGAATCCCGGTCGGGGCAAGTTACCTGGTTGAGGTTTTTTCCGGGGTTTTCTCTCAACCCAATATGAGCAAATGCTGAGTAACTTTCGGTGCTGGACCCCGAACTCATTTCACGGGCATTATCACCTTCATTTCATTCAGACGCTAAATAACCTAGATGTTGATACAGCGTCGTAAAATAACCCAATAAAATAAAGAATAAAAAGAACACCTGATAGACCGGTTGTATGGTCATGAAAATTGGCAGAGGGCATCTTTAGACCATAAACAAATTTTTTAAGATAAAAACAAAGAAACGATTTTTTTGACCAAAAATGACAAAATCTCAATCAGTGTAATCCTTGGGGACATTGTACTGAAATTACTAGCTTCCATATTCTTAAAGCTAATTCACAAAATGATTATCACTAGTATATCTGGTTAATAATAACACATGTACAAAATTTTGTCTGTCTATGATAAATGGTTTGCATTTTATTAATAACTTAATAAAATATTGTATTGCTTTATATAAGAAGTCCCTTGCGCCACAATTTACATTATTTTAAATTGATATTCACTTATATGATTCTTTATATACATTGGAACAAACATTACTATTGGAATTTTATGTACAGTGAATGGGTAAATTACTAGGAATTTTTATGGCTATAATTTTTTTTTATTTTTTATTTTATGATAAAAATTCTAGTAATTTACTGATTAATTTTACAGCAAAACCCAATAGTAAGCTTTGATTCCATGTATGTAAGGATCCATGTAAGTGAATATCACTTAACAGTAATGTCAATTGTTGTGCAAGAGACTTTTTATAGAAAGCGGTTCAATATTTTAATAAAATATTAATAAAAACCAAGTCACTTATCATAGGCGGATGAAATTTTATACATTTGTCACTATTAAGCAGATATCACCAGTGATCAAAACTTGGTGAATCTAGATTCGTAAGTGTGGTAGTTATTGATTTCGCTATTGTAAACTCTTAAAACTAATAATTTCAGTATAGTGTCCCCTTATATGCGGAAATCGGAGAGTTTACACGAGGAATACAGTTGGAAATGTTTAGATTTATTGTTTTCTTTATTTTCAACATTGTTGTTTCCATTTGTTACTTGTAATTTATTAAGTTCTTGTTGCTGTAATACCTATAACTGTGATGTTTATGAAGGAGTGTATTGAACACTTAAATGCGTATTAATGCTATAATAATTATCAAATGAAGTTTTTATACATTGGTATGTTGACTGACAATAATGTTCTAAAATGTAAGAAGATCCTTTAGAAGTTTTTGCCCTTCAAATTAAAAATATCTGAGTTTTACTTTAAAAATTCCTATCCCAAGCGTGTTGAAAAGGAATAACAACGGCGGCCGACTCGGTGATTGCGCTACTCTGGTATATCCACGGACTCTGATGGTGGTGGGTACTGCCTGCCACCTAGCGGCAAAATAACTTTGATTGAGCCTTCGAATTGAGCAGGCAGTTTACGCAGCTGTAGGATGCGATCCAGCAGGCAGTGGTTTGTTGTGTAGCTTTCGATCTTGTTTTGTTATCATGTATGAATGAATTTGTTTTGTTATGTTTTGCAATTAGTGTGAATTGAAAGTAATTTCAGTATGGTTTATAAGTACTGTGTTCCAAACTGCAAAAGAAATTACGATTCTGCAAATAAAGTACACGTGTTCAAGTTTCCATCTGACGAAATTCTAAAGAACTAATGGCTTCGAGCAATAAAACGGAATAATTTTACTCCAACAAAACATTCTGTGGTATGTGTATTATAGTTTAGTAATATATTTTATGACATATGTAGTGTAACTTTCTGTTAAAGCACCTGATATAATTAATGTTGGAATTATTGACTGTATAGGTTAGGTGAAAGTGTGTCGTAGAAGACGGCTTCATTTTATTGCAATCAGTTGATTCTGTAAATCAATCACAATACTCAACTGTATACGTGGGTTGTGCTAAAATTATATATATTTATACACACAACATAGCCTGTTAATTACCGGTAAGAATTTACTAGGTGGTGTTGACACTGAATTAAAATTGTTAGTATCATAGGGGTTTTGTTTAATTTTATTTGGGGATGGGATGTAGTTTCACAGTTTAGAAACAGTAAAAGTTTAGAGGGATAGTACATAGGCTACGTTGAGGTAGAATTATTGAAAAATAATGAAAGTACAGAAGGGTACCGGTATGAGATAGACCTAACCTAAAAAGCTGATGTGAAAAATATGTAATGGGTAAAATAGAAAGACTGGATGTAACTGAAACACATATTTACAGTAAATAATTAGGGCCTAACACAAGAATCAACTAGAAATGTTGAAATTGGAGTGAAAACGAAAAACTAAGGATATTTTATTTTGTATATAAGTACAATGACTTTATTATAATTAGGTCTAAGTCGGCGGAAATGGAATCTTGGGTTCATTAATATAGTGGAATGTAATGAACATCATCCATAAAAGTACCAAATGAAGCACTAACTTGTATTATGTCAGAAACCTGAGGATTATCGTAATAATTTATTCTCGTAATGATCTGACCGAATATAGGGCCTAGGCCTACGATAGGCCTAACCTATTCTATAAATAGTATAAAATCCTAAACTTGTACATCACGCTCCAAAACAACTGAAACCGCAAGGTAATTGGAATCTGGAGGGTTATTACAAAGTCTGTGATTATAGCCTATTCACTATTCATTAAACTAAATAAATAAATAAGCTTGATGCCGGTACCCTAACCTAAGACTGTTTCAAAGTTATATTACGCCTAATTAAGTTATGCATCACTAGGTAAATTTCTCAAATCTGAAATGCATTAAAAAATCCCTTAAGTATCTGTAGGAAATTGTAGATTTTAAATTCTATAAATGTCACATAATTTTAGTACCAATCACCCAGCATTTTTGACCAGGAGTTCACTCTTATTATTTGTTATAGGCCTATAACTCTCGTTATTTAGGCCTAACCCTTGTTTTACACCTGTTGGTATTTTTCCAGAAAAACTACACCAAAGACGGCATAGTTTTGTTTTGTGTCACTGGTTTCTGGGACATGTATCGAAAAACGCGTGATTTTAGTTTGCAACCACAATTACTTTCAACATAGAGATCGTTAGGTAGGCCTACTTACTTGTATATTGTAATGCACTGTTGTTGACCCCCTCTCCCCCACTTGTAACAAATACAACACTCGAGAGATCCAGGATGCAATACTAGGGAAACCAGCCATTCCCCTAATAATTCGCCCTGGACCTCTTCCATACTAGGTATGTTGGTAATTTCTAATCAGTAACAAGCGGTTTTGGCTTACAACATTGTAGGCCTATATTAGAATATAGTACATTACCGATACCGGCAAGTATCAAACTATTTTTATGCTGAAAGTATTTGTGGCTGCAAACTAAAATCACGTGTTTTTCATTATGTCATATATCTTATAGAAGCCAGTGAAACAAAAATTAATTGTGCCATCTTCGGTGTAGCTTTTGTAGAGAATTACCCGTGATTAGGAAAAATACAATAAATGTGTTATGATAACCTGTTGTTTCATCGTAATAACCAGTGAAGTTTCTTAGAAGTACAGGCTTATGAAATATGATCAGAAAATTAATATAAGTTAGGCCTAAATATTTCTATTAAATTGCAGGTTTGTGAATTACACTTTCACGATAAACGCATCAGGAATAGTACAATATTTAACTGTGCAAATGGCCAAGAAATAACTGTACCACTGAAAACATCAAGATTAGTACCAGGAAGTGTGCCATCAATTCTGTCAAATTGTCCTACATATCTAAGTTCTACAAGTTCACAGAGAGAAGGCCCGGATGTAAAGCGGTTGAGGATAGACAATGCAAATCTTCTGACAGCAATTGGAACTTCTACAGCAGAATTTATATCCCATCAGGAACAAGTATCATTTGTACATTCTACTACACTAAAAACTAAAATAGAATTGTTGAATATTCCAGAGTTCTGGACTGTAATACAGATGCATAACAGTATCACATTTGCAAATATTGAATTCTCTCCGGTACCTGTTATAACATACTCAAGAGTTAATTAATAAAAATTTAGAAATTTAAGTCGTACAGTTACGATGTAGAAGTAGAGAGTGATGCAGATAATAATATTCCTAAAACAGTTGGCAATTTGGGTGAAATTAGCAATGCTCTTGAGTATGTTAAAGAGTTATTTAAAACCCAAGACAGAAAGAAAAAGGATGTGAACAAAATTCTGACCTTTGTATCAGCTCTTTTAATGTGTTGTGTTTCTCCTCAATCAAAATTCACTGAGGTCATTAGGTTCATTGTAGAACAGATTCAGCTTATTTCTACAAAAAAGAAGTCATACAGTTCTTCCCTTCTCATATTTTCTTGTATTGTACATTCCATATCCCCTCATTGTTATAAATATATCAGAAGTCTACAGTCAGTAGTTTTACCTCACCCATCAACAATCAAGAGACTTGGCTCAACATTTTCACTTGGCCCACATCTAGAACAACATGATAATCATTTCCTGTCATATGTGAAGAGTAAGTTTTCTGGAAAGGAAGGACGAAATACATATAAATCCATGTATGTACTACAAAGGAGGTGCTGTTATTGGAGGAGCCTTTAATAATGTCCAGCTTGCTACAAGCTTACATCGTTTTATGATTTCAAGCCTGCTGTCAGATTTTAAGGAACTAGTTCATATTTTACCTGTGAAGACAATGTGTGCTGAAAGTTTGCATAAAATTGTGAAAAAAATTATAATATGTTTAGAGGCAATGGGATTTTTTGTAATTTGTGTTGTAAGTGACAACAACATTATAAATAGGAAATGTATGCAGTTGTTTTCTTCGGAAAAAGAATTAACATGCCAGTACCCTCATCTGGTTGATGAAAGTAGGCCTTTGTTCTATGTTGTTGATTCAGTTCATTTGTTGAAGTGCATAAGGAACAGTTGGTTGAATCAAAAAGACATGTGTATGCATTATCCACATACTGAGTCACATATCGATAATTCTCTTGAGGTTGCTTCTTTTGTAACAATTAGAAAACTGCATGAATTGCAGCATGACAAACTATTAAAATTGCTTATGGTCTTACTTTAAAAGCACTATGCCCATCTTCTCTTGAAAGACAGAATATGAAATTAGCTCTCCAGGTCTTCAATGAAAATGTTATTCATGGTCTTAAAATAACTTAATGGGTGAAAGTCATAACCTCATAAGACTATGGAGTTATAGGCTACTATTTATTTTGCCTTTTCATATTGTTTGTGTTCATATTAATGACCATTTTTTAATCATTACGTTCTTGTTTAATAGAGATTACTAAAATATACATTCAATGCAGAAAATTAATTTTAAACTACCCTATATAAATACTGAAGAATGTTGCAATTGCACAAGGGTAATAATGATTGCAATGTGATAAAAGCCCTTTGAATCCACAGTTGTTTGTTACATATTTTCATTCATTGGTATGTTGTCACATAAAAACTACAGGCCTAAGCTGATTTCCATAGATTATTGAAGTGTATGTGCTCATGATTTCTTATGAAGTTAATTGAAGACCATGAACTTCTGTGGGAACTCACTGTGTGCATAAAATTGATCATACAGCTAAAAATGTAAGTAAAAAGTTTGTATGAATTTCGAAAGGAACTTCAGCAAGATATCGTGTGTGATCTTTTCATAAAGTTGACCAAATAAAGGTATTTATAAAGATATGTATTTTTAATTTCACTATCAGAAATTGTGTTTTATATTTTATAAATACGTCATCTCTTAGTTTCTGTTTTAAATTCAATAAAATTTCTTGAATATTTGTTGTACACTTAATTTAGACTTACTTGAAAAATTAAGAATGCATTGGTTGTTCCTGTTCAATGTCATAATAATTACACTGATGTGTTTAATAAAGATTATTTTCGTACAGTGGCCGATTAAAACTACTTAGACCTACTTCTGTGCATAAATACTAATTGAAATTGAACAGATGGTATTGTTTATAAGCTTGATATAATGTTTTATTTGACTGCTGTGCAGTATTTCTCATTATTTATATAGTTTACAGTATGAAAGCATTCAAAGTAGCAAATTGTTTTTATACATTCATTAATTTCTATAAAAATGAAGGATTAATTCCTGTTTTCACAATTATATTGCTTCTATTCCTTCGTTGCATTAAAAATGTCAATACATTCCCTGCGGAGGCCAACAGTACTACGGATCATTCCCTACAAAACATGGCGGTCTATAGTACCACCAGCCTCCGCAAGGAGTGCTTATCAAACGTACACTGCCTCTTTGAATAATAAGGTGTCCCGTAGTTTCCAATGAATACTTTATTTCATATTCTTGTATGATACACTTTCAATAATAATATTTCACAACATATTATTATTATTATTATTATTTATTTTTATTAATTGTAGACTTGGGTCAGTGGAAGAGCAGGCCTTAACTCTGCCAGGTAAAATAAAATAAATTATATTTTTGGATACATCAATATTTAATTTAAACATTTCGCTATAGGTTTTGTAAAAAGCTGATTTATAAATGAAAGAGTAATAATTAAGACTTTTAAATTTCCAAAAATGTCTCATTCCCTCGGATTTAAATGAAATGTACCGTAAATCTTAATATTCGTTGCTGGATAATTAACTCTTCTCAATACAAATACCATTGCCCCAGAGAATTATAAGATAAGACGGACTGAGCATAAGCGAAATATCTGTATTAATAAGTTTTTACCATCAAGAGTTTAGTATTTATTGTGTTTATAGGGCCTACTCCAATTTTCTTTTTATTAATGCGTAGGGCTCTTTTTTTTTAACAAAGAGGAAAGTTAGCACTTGCATCACACACAATTTGTCATTATTGTTCAAAATAATGTAAGAACAGTTTTATTCTGAAAAAGCCTCTGCTTAGTTGTGAGACACGTGTGAGATCAATATTTGTTTCAAATTATATTAGACTACACGATGTCTCCATCACGCGAAAAGAAGTGTAGCTAGCTGTGGCTCCTGTTGTTTCTGATAACAATGTTAATTGTAAGTATCTTATCGTTTTAATAAATGTGGTGAGTTATGATCACGAGTAACTTTCTATTAGTGTCATTCTTTAATTATTATGTTGCATGCTAAGAGGTTATTTGTAGTTTTAATAATTGCAGTTTTCAAAAGTTCTCTGTGTTAATTCCAATTTCAAATGAATTTTTCTCAATAACTTAATTATTGGATTTTTTTTTTTTTTTTTTTTTTAATTTTCGCCACTACCTTTCCTATATTTTACTCCTATTAGTTACATACGTCGTCTCTCTTGAAATCACCTGGTGAACACTGAATTACATGAGTTCATATTAGGTTAGATTAGCTGTAAGGTCATTAAATTTGTGACGAAGTCAAAAAATTATTTATTTTTCTTCTGCCGAATATATTCATCCGTCTTTAGGTGCTTTGCTTTGGTTGCATTGAGTATAGCTTGTCATTTAATATCTGGGCTATATTTAGTGAAAGTAATAAAAACATAGGCCTACAGCTGTTATAAAATGTAAAGTTTTGTGTGTATTTTACTTTTTACTTATTAACATAGTCTTAATATGTAACTCAATTCACAATAATACTAACTTCATCACAGTCTTTTCCTACAACATCCGAGCCACGCCCCTTTGTTTTGACCAACCAAAATATGGCGGACCAATGTTCAATTGTCTTCAACTTTCAGAAGTCTTTAGTCTCTCTATAGTATCTAGCTCGTTGGGTGCTGCCTACTTTGGTGGCCATCTTGTTTCAATGGTCAGGCCTTGTATCTAGGTGGTGTTACTTAAACTAAGCTGCTATGAAGCATTTGATATTACTTCCGTGGTGTGAGGTGAAGCCTTCAGTGGAATGAGGGATGGACTTTAGTCTGTTCCAAACTATAAAACTCAAACTCCATTGTTATTCACTTATTCAGTAGGTAATTGCTACTGATCTATTTGATTAGAAAATGATACAACAGACCTATCGGTAAAGAAGAAAGTAAAATGCATTCCAAATTCTCAAAGTTCTTCAAAGTATTAAAAATGACCAAAAAAATGCCGAAAAAACATAAAAATGACCTGTTAGGTAAAAAAGTAAAAAAATGTAATATAAGAAATTACTTTTTTACGTTGATATTAACATAGTAAGGATTTCTATAATAATAGGCATTGTCCTAATGTGAAAATAAAATGACTTTCCATCAACATCCGCCCGCTAATAATAATAATAATAATAATAATAATAATTTTAAATTTACATTAGACATTCACAAATAGAGCCACTCCCTGACGAGGATTGAACCCGTGTCTGCTAGACTTTAGTGAACATACTGTCAATTGAATCATGGTAGAAGAATTGTAATGTGATAGAAGTTCACACTTGACTAAAGACTCGCGTTAAGCAAATGACTGACATCGACTTCCCAAGTCGTCGGAAAGATGAGTTCATCATACAGCAATAAACCAAAGACGTTGTAGTTATACATCATAAACTAAGATTCAAACAGTAGGCCTGTCCATGTTGATCGGCGCCTACAACTATTGTATGTGAACAGATAAGCTATTCTTCTTGCGAAATGGACTGTCATGCTCCACTCCCTGCAGAGATTTTCCACGGAACGTGCCATCTGGAACGACTTAGGAATTCTAACGGATCAAGAGACGTGTTTTTCAAGAATGGCGGCGCATCGTGGCGTGAAATTGATCGTGCTGTCCACTAAGCGGCTAGAGGTGGAGGACTAGGTCCTCATCTTTGGTCCGGCATTAGACTACATTCTTGCCGCTGAATCACAGTTCCAGATCAGACAGCCGAGTACTGGTATGTAGCCCACCACTTCATGGACACAAGTTCGCAAGGTTATTATACAGTAGCCATTGGATCCCAGACTCGCAGGTTCGAACACGACCGAAGAGGGACAATTTTAAAGGGTGAAAAACATTTTATTGAATATTCTTAAGGATTCAATTCAAATATTACATTACCATTTATATTTTGGCCATTAATGGTTCTATTGGTTTTGCATTTCTCTGGATTTTTTTTTTTACTTAACAATTCCTGTATTGATCAGACAGCCGAGTACTGCTGTGTAGCCCACCACTTCGTGGACACAAGTTTGCAAGGTCGTTATACAGTAGCCATTGGATCCCAGACTCGTAGGTTTGAACACGACCGAAGAGGGACAATTTTAAAGGCCGAAAAACATTTTATTGAATATTCTTAAGGATTCAATTCAAATATTACATTACCATTTATATTTTGGCCATTAATGGTTCTATTTGTTTTGCATTTCTCTGGATTTTTTTTTTTTTTTACTTAACAATTCCTGTATTTGTCTTTCTAATAATTCTTTAATGCTTTTATTCTGGATCTTTATGGTCACCTTCATTGAGAACAGATTATTTTGTTAAAAATAAACCTTGCTTGTATTTCGTGACTTAAGAGATTTATCAAAAAGACCAATTCAGTAATTGCTTTCGAGTGAGCACACCTAAACTTTTATATTTATATATTTATACAATAGAGGGGAAAAACAAAGAATTTAACGAACATCGAAAAGCAATTCAATGATACTTTTGTCATGCTTCTAATGTAGTATGTGAACATACGTAAGCCACTGAAAATAACACTGCATTAATTCTAAAATGTATGTCTCTCAAAATATTGTTGTTCATGCCTAAAAATGTGTTATTGCGAAATTCTGTCTGTGTAATCATGTTGCCAATGTAGTAAATAGAAGGTAGGTAGATAGGTAGGTAGGTAGGTGAGTAAATGAACGTAAGGAACACAATGAAATATTTTCTTTTCGGTGCATGATCTACAACTGTTTTAAATTGAGTTAATCCTGGCAGACATTTGGCTAAGAAGTTTATTAGTTAATGTACCTAAATGATGCTATGTAAAGATTCATCTTTATGGACGAGAAAAGCTTAGTAAAAAAATTCGTTTTGGTTGTCTATAGTCGAGTTTCTGAAATTTCTGAAAAGTCTAACAACCAGTTTAATTAAAAATAGAAGCAGAACGGATAATTCGAGCAAAGTTGGGTGCTTTTAGTTACTATAACATAAAAATTACATTATTTTGTTTTATTATAAAATGAAATGAATTACTGTAATAAACTAAAACGTCTTATAGATAGAAGAAAAAATAATGGCATTTCATCAACATCCTGTAGGATTCCAGAATGAACTCTATTTTCGTTTAAATTACCAAATTTTCTAAAAGTAAGCATCGAAAATTGGAATTCAATATTAATAATCAACATTACTTTTAAAAGTAATAACTAGGGAAATAGACATTTATTCTAATTATCCAATGTCGAATTAACCTGTTTCTATTGTATTATTATTACTTGAAAAAGTTTTGATTCCTGCAGAAGTTTCTAGTCTACATTTTCAATTAGTACGTTAATTATCACATGATTAACATAATGTAGTAGGCTGTTATGTAAATTTTATAAATTTAATAACTGCCTCCCATTGGAGGTAGCCCAGAAGGACTTGTAAACTCTCCTACATGAATTTTACAATATTAAATGTTTACATAAATTTTGTAGAAAGAAAATTAAAATAAACATATATGAATATAAAGTGAATAAAAAAAATTAAACAGAGTGAATATGATGACTCAGAATTTGGCAAGAGCGTTTCAAAACTGAAGTTATGATGTCAGCAGTAAGTGTCTGTGGTAGTTCAAAAGTCTTCCTGAAGCTTTCAAAGAACTTGGGAATCACACCACGAGCTCCAATAAGAAGATCAATCACCTCAATGTCTTCAAGCTGGTATTTTGCTTTGAAGTAATCAACTGTTGGCAGATAAATGTTGATCTTTTCTTTATTCACATCCTCCGGCTGGCGACTCCCCGTTTCAATCCTTATGGTAGGATCAATTATATATCCTTTCTTGGTAGTCTGGGAATACGCTATGATGTCAATACGTCTAGAGGAGCCATTAGTAGCAAGGCAAAAAACTTCCTCTTCTACTATCCAAGACTTTTTTCTTAAAGCAGTTGCAATTAAGGATCGAACATGATGGTGTCTGGCATTTTGGAGGAGTAAACCTCTGTTACACTGACCTTGGACGTGGGCAAGGGTTTCAGTTCTCCGGGCAGCCATGTCTGCACTGGGATCCGTCCAAAGAGCGACTCTAACTGATGCTAAATTGGCATTCATGTTGAGGCAGGTTACCCATTCAGATGTAGATAGTCCAGACTTATTAAAAATCCAGGCGTTGGCTTTAGGTACTTGTCTGTACAATTCTACACCTCTTCCTCTTCCAGGCATTATTTTCCATGATTCGAATTCTGCATTTCTTAATCCCTCTCTTAATTTCCTAGTCACAGATTTACGAAGTTCAACCGGACAAGGGAGACTTTGATGTTGACAGGAAGAATTAAGTTCAGACATCAAAGGTCGCATGCTATTTACATAAGGATTTTTATCTAATATTAAAGTGATGCAGATGTTGCAGTGTTGCAAGAACGCTTCCCATGATGCTCTGACTAGTCCCAAACCTCTGTAGTTTTTGCTTGCATATAACATACTAGTAGGTGTATTTCAACTGTCTGCTTTCACTTGTTCCAGAGAAAATGGAAGAAATGTAATTTTTAAAAACCAAATACACAAATGAACACATGAGAAGAACTATATTTTCTTAAATGCACAGTCGTAACATTAAGGTTCATCTCCTATTATGAAAACGCAGCCTACATAATATAGAGTAAAGTTTCAGCTACAAAATTAATAAAAGAAGAGGAAAAGATCTCTAAGAAAAAGAGGTTTGAAATTAATATTCTCGGAATATAATGAATGGTTTTTATACTGATAAAAATCAACTAACAGGAATAACATAACTGCATCATAAAATGTACATTATATCAATTTCTTCAGAAAACTTCAAAATAATTGTTTTAAATATAAAAAATGAAAACGACAATATTTAAATTCCCTTGTGGCCGGTCGACTACATTTAAAATCAAGTCGAAAGTTCTCAACCCAAGTAGTCATAAGTGTATATTATTTTTGGGAGTGTTTTTTGTAATTAAATAACTTTTTAAAAAATTGAATTAAATTATTAAACTCGATCACAATTATAACTTCAGTAGTCTATCAATTTTCTTTTCTAAAGCTTCTACCACTGTCTGCTAGATCTCATTCTAAGATGTGCCATAAGATGAGTTCCATCAGGCAGTGCTTCTACTTATTAACGCTAGTTCCATTTTTTCATTCTCTATGGAATTCATTGCTCAACGCATAACAATGCCATCTTCAACAAAGCAAGTAACATATTGGACCGCCATTATGATTCTTTATTTCAATTAAAACAAGAAAATATAGCGTTTTATGTACAGTATGTGTATTGAGGAGCTCGGTTCAATTCTCGTGGGATAACCAGGATGAATCTTTCCCACTGAGGTAAGGTTTTTAAGTTTTATTATGATTCTTGCTTGAAAACTGCAACAATAAGTAGGGAATAGAAACATTTACGTTTCATAGCGTCAATAGCGATTCTAAGAATAAATGTGTACATTGGGGGCTGATAATTAAGCCTCGACTGGACAGGCACATTTAAAAACACTACCGATCGCGCAACACAAATTAAAAAAATACTGAGGACAAGGAAGTTTTATGGTTTTAATACATTACATTACTTTATGACCATCCTTTTTTATCAATAAACATAAACAAAATAAATCGTATAATGCAGCACTTCTGAAAGTTTGGAATTCTGTGATTGTAGACTATTTAAGTAGTATTTCAAATTTGGAGATTACTGCAAAATGTGGGTATATGAAGTCACGAAAATACGAATCAATAAAAACATGTTGTCAGACAGTACTAGTCTTAATTTAAAAACAAGGTTTAGTGTAAAATAATGATAACAAATTTCTGCGCCCGACCCCAAAATAAATATTAATCATTATATTTCATAATTATTACTATTAAATATCTAAAAAGAAATATAATATTTATCAGTTCATATCTAAATTCTCTGCGTATTTATCCATGAAAACAAATCACAGAAATAATCTACAGCTTTCCGCCCTAAGACCAGATAATTATGCCTTTAAAAAGTAACATATTCATCCCACTCAACAGAACAATAATTAAGTACTAGATTTTATATAATTACGTGTGTGAATTATTGGTAAATACTATTAAAATATACTAACATTTGTATACTAAGGATTATTTTTTATTAAGTTATCATTTTTTTACTCTTTTAAAGATCTTATACAAGTTCATAGTAGGCCTACTGATTATAGCGAATATGCACTTTAAACCGAATTGAAAATGCAAGTTTTTGAGAGTGTATGTGCATTATTAACATAGTTTCAATTCTACAGTTACATCCACTTCATTAAATGAATAATAATAAAAATAATAATAAAAATAAAAATGGACTACAAGAATTCCAAGTTTGTACAATACGTTAAAAGTGATCTTAAATGGAAAAAAGTATGAGAAAGACTGGCATAATGTATTACAATATGTTTATACTCGTAGTTGTTATTAAATCTAATTCAAATTCAAGTAACTGTTGCGAAATCTCCATCTGTCTCTAATTTAATAGAAATATATTGTACGAATGAACATTGCTTCGAAATGTCTATAATTTTTAACCAACGTTACGAACTCACAATATCAGAGGTCTTACAGGTGGCCACGAACTAATCATAGATCCCTCAATTAATAACGGCTAAATTGACATGAACTCATCCTTCCTTTTTGGTGCTTTTATTATTGAAGTGGTCTCAATGTTGACAGAAATTGAAATATATTGAATCTCATAACTACTTCCAGCCCACTTGGTCTCATCAATTGTTTGGATCACATAATCCCGTAGCTCACCATGGATTCATTTTGCCTTAATATCACCTCCATTCCACCAATTCAGTCGACGCTGAGTGACCTCATTAAATAACAGACTTACAAGCTGCCGGAAAGAAAAAAAAAAGTGGATACATTTTTTCTTTCCATGTTCGAATGTAGAAAGTTGCACTGTCTGTACTGCATTTTCAGCACTGCCTCCGAGACATGGAAATAAAATACAGGCTAAGCACATAATTATAATCAATCAGCCGGAGTGTAATCAAATCACATCCCAGCACACGAGTCTCTTTCCCTATTCCATCTATGCCGGTTGTCACTAGCCGTATTAAATTAAATTTAAAATTTTAGGTGGCTTTTAAAAGTCTTTCAGAACTTTCGAAACAATACCACGAATTTTCAAGTACTTCACTGATTCGATTATTATCGAAGTTACTTGCAGTATTGTAGGTTTACAGAGAGATCTGCTTGCGACAGAGAACATTTTCAGACAAAGTGAACTCTAAATCTTTCATAGAATCCTCTCATTTGGGAATAAGACTAATGTAATTGCGCCAGTCTAAATCATGGGACACATCACTTTATTTTGGTTCTAAAGTGAGACAAATTACGGCATTTGTAGCCTTTAAAACTTCACCATCGTCGATTAAAATTTTACCATTTATTATTCACATTTCTGAAATTTTCTAGGAACAACAGGAGCCCATGCTGTGGGAAGGCATCGACTCTGACGACATGCAGCCCATGGGGTGAGACCCTTTAACTAATCCTGATGGTGGACTAAACAAGGTAAGGCGTTGCGGCTTTCATCTTCTTTATTAGGTCCAATGATTGAATTAGCATGAATTATTACTCAAGAAATATTCCTGGTCCGCATTGCAGTAGCAGGAAACCGAGGGTTTAAGATTATTTGCCTCTAGAAATATAAGGCTTTTGCTTTGAGAAATATTCATGTTAAATTATTGCATGTTCATACCATCTTCAACGGGCAATTCTTTGTAATTCTTGAAATTAGTTTGTAGAGATTTTTTGATAGCTTCTATGTTCAAATCGACGGCTTAATGTCAAAGAACACTAACTCCAAAATCATAACTTTACAGGAGAGGCAAAAAACAGTTTGTGTACATTTTCTTATGTTACCTACTGCTTTAATTTAAGAGATATGTTGATAAAATTTAAACCATATATATATATATATATATATATAGAATAAAACCTTAAAGACAATACAATACATATTTTCTAGAAATATACAATATTGTCTTAAAAATTAACACATTTTGGAGATAGTGTTCTTTGTTACTAACACGAAGCGTTTAATTTAGTAGATAGTGTTAAAAATAAATGCCAAAATATTGAATTTAACCACTCTAATAAAAAATTATAGATCTATTTGACAATGCAAATTAATAAATTTAACTTATTGTGGAGAGCTGCAATTATCATATTTCTTCTTCTTTATAAAGGAACATTATCTAAACTCAAAACATATTAGCATTATTATAAACGTGTCAGTTAATATTATTTATAAGGCATAAAAGCATAATATTATCATTATTAGATTAATTTATACTATTACCTGAAACAATAATTTTAACAGTCCATTTATAAAATAATAAAAGAGCAAAGTTATCTTCAATTTACATTGCATTTTAGAATAACAGTGTTTTTAAATAGTTGCTAATGTTACGCTACTTTAATTTACTACAACTGATGAGGAGTTTAGATGAAAAAGTTATTTAACTAATGATCAATTTATTTAAAAAAATAGCAAAGGCTACAAATTAAGTTGATTTAAAGTCTGTCTGCACGTAATAAAAAGAAAATACACACTTAACTCAGAATTTATAACTTAAATGACATTGAATAAAATTATAATCTGAATATATTATATTTTATTTGATTCAGTATTTGTTTTGAATAGTATCAATATCCATACGATATCTATAAAATTTCCTCTTAGTTTTATAGTCACTCATTGCTCTTCAGCTTGAGTATCTTCTACTACGATTTCCTGTTCTTCATTTTTAAACTGTTGTAAAAGAAATGGTAATTTCCTGATATAGTGTTCTGTTTATACAGTTGCAATACATTATTCATTTTCTAATCTTGTATATTTTCAGTGCACCATGATGCTTTGGTTTAAGCTGAAGGTTATCTAGCCTAAATCCATGTGTAATCTTCCTCTGTACGTTGAATTTATGGACTTTGTAACTAATTCAACAGTTCATAGCATAAATACACATAAAAAAAATGACTTTCATACTCCATCGGCAAGTCTATCGTGGTATCAAAAAGGAGTGCGTTATATGGCAGTAAAAATTTTTAATAGCCTCCCTATCGATATAAAAAATGAAACTCAAAACTTAAAATTATTTAGGGCCAAATTAAAGAATACTTAATTTCTCACACCTTCTATTCTGTAGGTGAATTCATGACACTCAATAACACTTCATGAAATTGATACTAAAACTTTGTGTTGTACTAGTAGACTATATTGTAAATCTCTTCTGTATATATTTCATCTAGACTGTGACTATAAATTAAGATTTTATAATAGTATTAAGTTTTTTGACTTGTTCCATATTCTAGCTGTAAGCATGTATGAATACCATGGAATGTTAATAAATACAATACAATACAATACAATGCAATACAATGGAATTCTTCATCATAATTGTATTTAAAAAAAAAAACGTGTTCACTGTCACTTTTCTGATACTGGAACCACACTATATCCAGCCATTTACAATGCTTCCATTAGTGTAAACTTTCTTGTTCTTTATTGATGTCTTCTGAATTTCTCTTACATCATTACATTACTCTGTTCCACTTCTATTTTTGATACAGCTCTGACTATAGTATACCACTCTGATGGATCAAATATTTCTGTATATTTTGCTGTTTTTTTTTTTCAATGTGCGCATGGACTGTGTCCATTTGTGAATGTCCTAGTTAAAAAAATGTTCAATTTGAGGTACGTCCAAAACATTCACAGCGTAGAGGAGCATGGTTGATATAAGCACAGTCCTCCATAAGTATCGGACATGAAACAGAACCTTTTACCATTTTGCAGTTTTTTTCATTTGAGCAAAGAGACATGATGGTACCTCTGCAGCTCCTCTTTCTGCAATTTTCTCGTTCCGTAAAAAATTTTCTGCTGTTCTGTTGGCTACATCATACATGGTCAAATTATATACAGCTAATCTATGTTTATAAAACACTCATTCCATTTTAACATTCGGACTGTAGCGCACAGCTTTCAAAATCAAATTTAAAAAAGTAAAGATCATTTACAGATGCTCTAAATTTTGTAATCTTTTTTTACTTGACGAGCTGCTTCCTTTCTTTCAATGTGGGACTGATGAACTGCCTCTTCCCTATCTTCTTACGTACAGACATGTGATCATATTTGTAACATTTATCGCATTGATAAAAGATATCCCCGTAACATGTCATGAAGGCACTTGGGGGGCATGGAGGTAGAGCCCCATGCTTTCCATGACCTCAGCACTAGAATGAGGTGGTGTGGTCGGCACCACGCTCTGACCACCTTTTACCCCCGGGAAAGACCCGGTACTCAATTTTATAGGAGGCTGAGTGAACCTTGGGGCCGTTCTGAAAATTTGGCAACGAGAAAATTATTCTTTCTGGAATTATGAAAAGCTATATTAAAATTATTTTTGAAAATATGACGATAATATGAAAGGTTTTCTGCCTGAACGTTAGCATTCCTGAATTCCATCCCCCCCCAACATTTAGGCCCGTCATTGCTCCGGACGCACTGCAGCCTTAGGCTTATTGTGCTACCTATGTTTTATAATTTAATACCGATTCATCAGCCCTGTTACCTTGATTAAGGTATACAGTCTAGATATAGAACTTGGTTGAAAATCTGAATTTTTCTTTATACAATTCATACATTTGTTTGTAAATTTAAATCACAAGACAGATATTCTCTTGCAATGTCGTTTCTTGTACTCTTGTTGAACAGTACTCTTGAAAATGAAGCAATGTGGTTCACTATATATTCACGAGTATTTTCAGATTTCTTTAGTCCATGTTCATGCTTTCCTCTTCGATCTGTATCCACTAAGTTATTGTCACTTTTTTCAAAATATGTTCTATTATTGTGTTGGATATGTCAAAGATGGCGAGAAAAAAACCCTTGCATACCCTTATCTTTTCTTTATTTTTCACCAGACAAAAAATGGTGTTTTGCCTTCTAGATTCATCATTTTTTGATTTGGATTTCCTTCACTTTTGTAAGGCCCATAAAAAATTGCCGCTTCAAATAGTTATTCTTAATATTCCAATATTGTTTATGAATGTCATGTTTGTTGTCAGCACTAAATGAGAGGTTGCATTTAAGGGGACATTTTATACAATCTTTGTCTAGAACTTTTTTTACCAGCAATTTCTTTCCACTATTTAAGGACATGTGGGCTTTCCCTGTTATCCAGCGTTGGACATGGACTACTAACAGCTATGCTCTTATTAGCTTCATCACTCATTCCTTGTGAAATTGTACATGTCGCTAAAGCCATCTTCACCATTAACCTGCCCCTAGTATTCGAACTGAGTATTTCTTAGCTCTAATAAAAGAGTATCAAATTATCAGAGCAATCCTGTGCTGCATTTATTACAAACTGTAAACTTCTTACAAACTGGATTGATTTAAGAATGCTTGTTCTGTTAATTAAAAAATTATCAATTTTCTAACAATGAACAGTATGGCGATTGTATTACATCTTGGTTGTATGTTCTGAGGCAGTGTCACCAATAAAATCTTAGAAATGATAAATAATATAGAGACAAAGAACACTATCTCGACTTAGTGTTCTTCTAGTCTATATTTTGTTACTGTCAAAGAAAACTAAGTCTAGATAGTGTTGTTTGACACTCAGCATCTGTCTAAATTAACACAACACTATCTCCAAAAAAAATAAAACTATTATTTGTAGAGACATATTACTTTCACACTATATAAAGGCTACTTTATACAACATGATACTATAAATAACTCAAAAAGTCGATTTTTGGAGTTAGTATCCTTTGACACTAAGCTGTCGAAATATGTGAAAATATGTCGATTTTAACGACGATAAAACAGCAGGCCTACATTCTTCCTTATAGGGTTTTTGTGTCTTTTGGGGTTTAGGCAACACCAAGACTCAAGGGGTTTAGTAGCACAATCAAAATTATCTCTTGCATACCTGTGTGTCCCCCCACTCCACACGAATATAAAAATTAAAGTTTTTTTTCATAATTCTATCAATCCTATAAGTTATTACTTCAATAAATTATATTCAGTTCACGATTTTTCCTTTATATTTGTTTTACAATTTTCTTATCACTGTATAAATTAATAATATTGAAGTGTTAGTTTACTTAATATTGATAGAAGTTTAATTTCATCTTGTTTCTGTTTCGCATCTAGGTACTGCGCAAACTAAAATTTAATTAATAGTATTTGTAAACTTAAAAATGGTGTCGTTCTAATAATCTTATTATTAACGTAGATAGAACTTCACGTTTATTTCTTAGTATATTTTTATCTACTGCCTAGCCACTTCACTTTACATGATTCGGGTTCCGCATATTGCGGATAGATGGCAAGACTGTGACTCATTTTGTACTTGCACACCACTTCGGCAGGTCACGCTATACTTGATGTGTATCTGCGGAGAGTTATGTCTTGTACTAGAATGAGTGATATGTAAGTATAGTATATGGAATGAGTGATGATGATGAAGATGAGAAAGAGAATCCCTGTGCAGGCATGTAGCCTACTCCTGTCGAATAGCACTAACGGGGCCGTCAAGCTTAACGCCCCTATCCGACAGACGAATCCCTAACAACAGTGGCATATGCCTTCTCTTCATATGCACTGTGGAGAGATTTGAGATTTAAGATTTATTTCTTGTAATAATGTTAATTTTACATATCAAGTATTTCAATGACGTAACTCTAATCTTAAATCCTGGAAGACTAACTTTCTTGGTGTTATGTTTGATAAGTATCTTAGTTATTCTTTCGCATGGATGACCTTTATAATGCTTTAAACTCAATATGGGGGGCAAAGGCTAATTGGGATTTCCTGTCTCTGATCAGGTCAAAAACCCTGATGGAACTGATATTTAACCCTTGTGGAGAATTTCGGTGAAGTCCGGAGGGCCTAATTAGTCAAATCCACTCTCCTCACCTTCACGCTGGGGCCCCCTGGGATCTTTTAAGATGCGAAAGAGAGAGTGGTATGCGGATAGCAATGGGAGGCTACCGCATTTATATATATCCCAAGAAGATAGTTTATGATTGATAAAAATGCCATGATGAGTCTTTCCCTGGTAAAAAATTCCGGACGTAAACTATCCCCCCAATCGGATGTCCGGGTGGGGGATACTGGGGAAGGACATGTCATGACGAAATCCAATAGAGAGAAGAAAAGAAGATGGACAAGAAGATGGACAAGATGGACAAGAAGATCGACGACAAGAAGACCGACGGCAACGTGGTATGTCAAGACTCCACCTGTACCAGGTAAGTTGGAAAACTTGAAGGAAACAATGAGAGGAATCAGATGTGATGGGAATATCAAGAGTGAGGTGGGAAAATAGTGGTTAATTGATGAGTGATGAATAGGGCTCGGAGTTATGAAATATATTTTATTCTTAGACATCACAGATAAAGTTGCATACAAAATAAACTCGTTTCACGTCAACACGAACCATTATACTCTACATTTACTTGCGTTTATTTGCATTTTTTGGTCTTTTATTGTTTACTGGTCTTTTTTGTAGGAAATATTCTACTTTTTGTTGCATTCAATGGCGAAGCTTCAGGGTAGGCACGGTAAGCTGCGCTTTCCCAAACATTTTCGAAGAAGGGACAAGATCAATTTAGAATTTACTTAATTAAAAACAGGAGCATTCTCGCGTTTCGTTTACCTATTAGTGATGTAAAGCACGGCCTAGATCACTACTTCCGAACCATGTCTTCAGCCCAGCTTACTCAAAAATTTTGTCAAGGTTCGCAAATTTATTGCCCATTTCTTCTTTTTAACTGACGTTTTCTAGGTGTCATCATATTATACATTCCAGAGCCTACAGCAGATTGCGTCATGCAGGAATTTTGCCTTATGATTGCAACAACCTTAACTACAGGTCTGTGTAACGTGATTGCCCCCATTCAACGCAACAGTATAAATACTAAAGACGCAGTGTTCACAGTCAGCATATTGTATCTTACAAGTGAAGACAGTATTGATAGAGAAGGTGTTGTTCTATAGCAGTTTCTCAAAACTTGCTGACTAGTCCTCAAATTAAGGGAAGTCAGGGGTTTTTGTAACTTTTCAGTTTTAGCAACAACAATAACATAGCTAGAGAAAAGAGATAAGAGCATTCATTCGGTGTCAAAAAGATTAAAAACTTCGAAGAAGCTTTGCAACAGTGAGTAGGAAAAATTGGAAAACAAGTTAGAGACAAAATGAAAGAACGTACTGGGAAACAACATTGGGTACCAGTCAATGTCTTAAGTCGAGAAAGTTCTGCAAGGAGAAAACACTTTGGTCACTTCAAGTATGTGCTC
Source organism: Periplaneta americana (assembly GCF_040183065.1). Taxonomy (NCBI): domain Eukaryota; kingdom Metazoa; phylum Arthropoda; class Insecta; order Blattodea; family Blattidae; genus Periplaneta; species Periplaneta americana. The sequence goes on from NC_091123.1 coordinate 151,522,108, forward strand.
ATGACGTCAGTTGAAGTAGAAAAGAATGTTTCAATATACAGAAATGTCTTTCAAGACAACCGGCGATCCTTCAAACATGGGATTCTACGAATCATTATGATTATCATTATTATTATTATTGTTGTTATTAAAATATTCGTCACTTTCCTAAATTTTGATGTTATATTTCCACAAATTTCAGGCCATTTTATAAGCCAGTTTCCTGTGATTTTTAGGTCATCAATTTCTGGGCCCTAATTATAAATAATTTAAAAAATATATACCGTCCACCATAATGCACTAATTTGTAGGTCAATTAAATTTATTTATTTTAATGTTAGTAAATTACAAATGAATACAAGTTAATACGAGCCGAGACATAGATGGGAGGATAATATTAAAATGGATTTGATGGTAGGAACTGAGTTAATCTTGCACAGCATAGGGATTGATCACGGGCTTATGTCAGGGCGACAATGAACCTGCGGGTTCCTTAAAAGCCGTAAGTAAGTGAAGTTATTTAACACTTTTTAATTTATAATTTATTCACTCTCAGTTTTAGTTTGTTTGTATTCAAATCCCCTTCTGAGCACGAGTCTTAGTCATTCAGGAGTGGACTAGTTTATATTGTATTATATTATATTATATTATATTATATTATATTATATTATAACTTAGCCTATGAGCCGTTCAAAGCAGAAGTGTTGTAAGTCAAAATAGAGTGATGAGGTTTAAAGTAAAAATTCTGTACAATACAGCTCGAAGTAGCAATTAATATATACTTCGTGCTGTCCACTGACTACTAGTAGTTCAAATAAATTGAATATTAATTGCTACTTGGCGCTGTATTTTACAAAATGTTTACTTTAATCCTCATTACCCATTTTTGACTTACACCACTTCTGCTCTGAACGGCTCATATAATATAGTATAATATAATATAATATGTAATATAATATGATTGCAGGAAAAGAAGGAAAAATGAGCAATTTCTGTGTTTAAATTCATGGTTTAAAACAATAAATAATAAGACTTAAGCTACTTGTGGTGATCAAATGTTTCTTCTAATTCAACACTACAAGAAAACGTGTTAATGATTGACCAAAATTGAAAAATAAATATTTTTTTAACTATTTAAAACGTGATTAAAGTTCATTGTAACTTATGTAAAGCCTATCTAACAGATATTACAGTATACATGAAATATTATGTAAATCATTTAGCAAATAAATGTCTATGCAAAATATCTATATTACTTAATAACTGCACGACACCCTAAAGCGAAGAATATTACGATTGCATATTGTTTTAAAACAAAACATTTTCAATTAGTATTCACCATTTGGCTGGACAGCACAAATTTATCCTCTTCATAGTCAGCAATCAGTGTATTACGAAGATTTTAATACAGAATTACACTACCTTTTAGGTCGAGATGATACAACTGGCAAACTGAGAAAGCCGATGAAGGTACACGCTGCCAACCAGACCTCGAGCAGCGACTACTTGTTTGAACCCGGCAGCCAGTACACCGAGTGGGAGAAGAAGGTCTGCGAGGAGGGGAGGCAGAATCTGCAGATACTGGAGAATTATCTTTTCTTCTTCCAATACGATACCTACGAAGGTAAGTAACTGTTTACATCTTACAGTAGAGGTGCTTTCAGCTATGCACAAGCAGAATCCCAGAGTAGCACAATCAGCTAATCGACCGCCATTGTTATTCCATTTCAACATGCTTGGGATTGGAATATTAAAAGTAAAACTCAATTTAGGCCAATGTCCATGGCTGTTAAAATTAAAAATATTGATTCTGATTTAGGCTACATTAATTTCGTATACAAATGTATATGGCAAATAGCGTGCGCTGTAATAAAAATGGCTGATTTGTCGCCATTTCCAGTGCAAAGGATTCTGGCACTCTGGATATCCAAGGACCAGGGGCAGCCCGTCCATAAGAGCTGCAGAGCTGCTGCACTCCCTGCTTTGACAGGAAAATAAAAATAATATTTATTTTAATTTGTAGAAGAATTGTTACAGCTTTTATTGGTAAATTGCTTTATATTTCATCTGGCCGAGAGTATGTACTGTTATCTTATGCATAATCTTTTTGTGCGTCGACTGTATTGGAATTGACACTGCATTCAAAGTCGTCCTGGAATCTGCAGGGTGGGCAGCTCATAGAGAGTGTGTCTTGCATGGTCAGGGAGTAGAGAGGTGAAGGGAAGCAGAGGGAAACTGCCGCTGTTTAAAACCCATATTTGGCTGCAGTGGCTTGCAAAGCCAGGCCACAAGGGGAGATCTTTCCACCACTCCCACACCGCTATTGTAATGCTACGTCAAATGGATTCTCCTATTCCCATGAAACTTAATGACAACATATTTATTTTCTCTTCACATACTTACTGTTGTAGCATCTTATCGAGTTAATATAACGAAATTAATATTCTCTTTTGCCTTATTATTACATATATATCCAGCCTCCAGCAGAACCTAATATTTGCCTTAACTCAGAATGATTGCACGAGTAGAATCCTTTTAATATAGCACGTAAAATACGAAAGAGACTACTTTTCCACATTTAGAACATTGCTTTGGTGTGACGTCTTAGTATTGTAACTTAACCAGTGCAAATGTGCAAGCATGAGTAGGTGTGTGAATTACAGAATATTAATTTTATTTTTCTCAACTTTGCCTTGCGGAGAAGATTGATGTAATGAAGTGAAATTAAATGGTCGTTTGTTACCCGACTTAAATCTTACTCAAGCTTCATCCACTCGAAATAGTGAATATACACTATGTAAGGAAGTATAACAATGAAATTTGCGCTAAGGATTTGTGGTTACGTGGATGTGAACAAAAAAAATTCTGTATTTTGTTTTTCTCGCCTCCTCTTCGGTGTTGATACTGCATAGACTAGGAGTGGTGTGACAGATTTAGGATATTTGCCCCTAAAAATTAAAAAGCACGAATCTTTGCTGCCTCACCTGAAAAATGTTGTTTCACTGGCAATGTTACGCAAAACTAACATTGCTGTGCAACTAAGTGAAGCGAACAGAAGAAACATTCTCAAAATAATCAAGAAATGAGAAAAAATCGTGAAATTATTTAAAAAATATTGATTTTGTGGCCAATATGAACTTCCCCTAAGGGGACATGTTGAAAAAGCGATTCGAAGAACCCTGGTGTATTTCGTGGGTTGCTGCAGTTCGTTAGTAATCTAAACGAGCCTCTCAAAAATCATTTGGAACATGCCACTGTTTAAGGTAGTTCTAAAACAATTCAGAATGAACTGGTAGATTGCATGTTGCGTGTCTGCCGATCTGAAATTCAGACTGAAATCGATGGTATTACTTTTTTTTAGCGATTATGGCAAATTATGCCACAGACATCTCCCAACTAAGTCAGGAAGTTTTTATTTTTCGATATGTAGTGCATTTATTTTTGTCCTATACTTATTAGTAATGATATCAAGAAGTGAAATTTGTATGTACCAAAATCTACTGCAGCTCCCCCAATTCACAAGTTCACGAGCCGCCACTGCCAAGGACTATGTGAACAAGTTCAGGAGACTTGAATTCTTATTGGTAGCGAATAGAGCATTTATCCAGTGGTGTCATTCAGCCAGTTCACACCAGTCATCCGATTCACTTGTTGAATTTGTCACAGTTCATAGAACCTGTTCTTAAATGTTTGAAGTTGAAACAAATTAGGTTCTTGACAGAAAGGAAGAACAATAATTTAACATTTTAACACGAAATTCTCCAGCTTTTTAATATGACAGTAAACATAATCATATCATATTATTAAATCGTGTGCAGGCAGTCAGAACAGGAATACCTACATTATTGACGGCCCAGCTTGAAAGGGAAACAACACAAAATTTAAAGTTTTGAGAAACCTGCATTTTGAAGCTTTATATGACTGTGAAAAATCAAAGGATCGTTCAACTTAATCCAGGTTCAAATCATATTTTATATATGCTGTAAGTTTCAAATTAGAGCGTGTTAATTGAATGTTTCAGGGCAGAATGAAACTTAATTCGCGTTGGTGTGGGGAGGCCTTACCAGTGGTGAATCGTCGTGTGGTTCAGTGTGGTTGTTTCGGGAAAATAGAAATCGAAAGAAATGCGAGAAATAATGATGATATTTGTAATAAATTCATTGTTAGAGTATCGTTATCAATAAGAAATAATATTGAAAAAAGGAAAGTTTTAAATTAAAACAGACCTGCGCCATCACTGACATTTTTTCAGGAAGATAATCTTAAAACGCGAGCTTTCAATACATCCTGGTTTGAATTACAGTACAACCCTGATTATCCGTCACCCTATTAACTGATTGGTGGATTATCCGTCTGTCTTTTTCTCGTTTTTTTCTGCAGAAATATATAAAGTACCTACTGTACATTGTATTAGCACGTTATTTTTTCTAGAGAGTGTTATTACACTTACACATTATAGTCTACTGTTCGAATTGTGGTAGGCCTACTGTATAACTTCTGTATAAAATGTCTTTTATGGGTGTCAAAAGAAATTTTGTTGTGCTAAGTATTGGGGGAAAAAAAGTGTAAATAATTGAGTGGTCCGGGGAAAGAGAAACTGTGGTTCATCTCGTATTAGAATACGAGTTTGGAGTGTATAAAGTATGTAAATCTACAACACGAGACCTTCACTTTCCACAGGCAGCCATTACAAGGAGTTTTCTTGCCCTTCAAAACCCGTCATTGACAATGAGACTTAAATTAGTGAACTATGATCCACTATCTAGCATGTTAAATACAAGGCGATAGAAGAATTTACCAAAATGTATTATTCACTAAATTTACGAAATTATTTCATGATACGGATTATCCGATTTTTTCGATTAACCATTCAGCCCACCCCCTTCTTTACCACGGATAATGGAGGTTCTACTGTACATAAATGAGTCTTTGGTAATGTGGTGCGAAATAAACTTTTTTGTTGGTCGCGCTTGTTGCTGTAAAAAAGAGAGAGAGAGAGAGAGAGAGAGAGAGAGAGAGAGAGAGAGAGAACAGTGTGTCTGCTGAAACTTCAGCGATCTGAAAAATATTTCCAAGGGAATTTCAACAAATGCTTCTTTAGTTGGGCATAATATTCGTTACTTTATAAAAATTAAATAGTTAAGCTACTGAAATCAACTCATAGCATAGCAACTTATTTGAAGATGAAGATTGACATATTATTATTTTTCATTAATAATAATAATAATAATAATAATAATAATAATAATAATAATAATAATATAGTAATAATGTCGATCATAATAAAGTATCATCAATAATAAACATTTTGTATGGAAAGTGGCCTACTTAAACTACTTACTACAGCCCTCGCCGAGGATTTCGGTCACCAGCCGCTACTGATATAGGTAAGATACTGTATGTGATATGATGTTTCTATGGTGAGGCAACCCCCGCCACTGAGCGAACAGATGAAATGTCAGAAGTCTACTTTTCTTCTTCGTGACACGAGTCTGCATTTTAAATTATGCACATAATTTTGTTATGAAAGAACATGTTGTTGTTATCTAATGCCGGGCTTTGGCAACGAAGCCATTAGCGTTCTTGCTCTCCAATATTTCTCTGTGGTGGATCCATCAGGTAGAACTTCACAGGTTTGTAGATGATCTTCAGTCATTTGTTCTTCTTTGTTGCATAGAGGGCAATTTGGATTTGTGTAAATTCCTATTTTATTCAAGTGTTTGGCCAAATAATCGTGTTCTGTAAGCAGTATGAATTTTGCTACTGCAGATTTACGTGGGATTTCTGGAATAATTTCTGTTTTTTTTTTTATTAAAATGCTCCATTTTTTATCTTTGACTTTGGTACATAGTGCTTGATTTTGCTTGATTTTATATTTATTTTTAGTTAGTCTTTTGATGGATGTAAAAGGTAGTCTTGTATTTGTATTCTGAATTAAATTTGATCCTTTTTTGGCAAGAAAGTCAGAAGTTTCCTTTCCTGCAATTCCGCGATGTGCAGGTATCCATTGTAATTTAATTCTTTTCTGTAGTTTTTCAAGTTGTTGGATCATTTTGTGACATTCTTTAATTTGGATTGACATCATTTTATATGAATTTATTGCATATAATGCTGCTTTAGAATCAGAGAGAATGACAGTATTTTGAAATTTATCTATTCTGTACAGTAGGTGTTGGAGTGAGATATGAATAGCCATTATTTCCGCATCAAAATTTGTTGTATGATATCCTGCTGGTTGATAAAATGAGAATAACGCACACGTAATTCCTGATCCTGAGTTGTTATCGATAGTAGACCCATCTGTGTAGATGTGTAACCATTCTTCTGGTGGGTATCCATTGTTCACAGCTTCTAATGCTAGTGCTTTTAGTACAGGTTTGGAAGTTTCAGATTTTGTAACTGGTTCTTCTAAATCTAGTTGAATGTTAATTGGTTCGAAGGTTAGAGGGTTTTCTCTGCATAAAATGTTTTCTTTAGATTTAGGGAGATTCAATTCTGTTTTTATTTCCGTGACTTTGGACAGGAAACTTGTTTGTATTTTCAACTTGGTTGGTTGTAACAGTCTTTTTTCCAATTTTGTTGTTGTTAACCGTAGCATTTTTTCATGATGTGTTAGTGCCTGCTCCTCTAGAGTGAGATATATTGGAGGGTTCTGGGTTAGGGCTTGCATTGCCATGATTGGGGTTGATTTTGCTGCACCAGTTATTAGTCGCAGGGCCTGATTTTGGCATACTTCTAGTCGATTGAGGTTGAAATTATTTGCTGTAATTAATACCTCCACATTGTAGAGAAGTATTGGCTTGATGAATGTTTTGTACATGATGTTCAAAGTCTGCCGATTCCTACCCCACTTTGCTCCAGCTAATCTGTTTAAAATTGGAAGTCTTTTTGTTGATTTGTTTACTACTGCTTCAATATGATTTCTCCAAGATAATTTTGAATCAAAAATTGTCCCTAAATATTTCTTTTCATGTTTGTTTCAGGTTTGTTTTCTTGAACTGTAGATTTAGTTTTAGGATTTTTTTCTTCAAGCTAAATATTTGAAACGTTGTTTTATCAGTATTTATGGCCATCAAATTGTTGTCAGTCCACTTTTCTAATAGGATCAGAGCCTTTTCCATTGAAGTTTTGGATTTGACTGTTTGTGGGGAAGATGTGCACATGACCATGTCGTCTGCAAAAAGAGCTGTCTTTATTCCAGCTGTTGAATTCCAGTTTTCTTTATTTGTAGCTGCTTATTATTACATCATTTAATATTTATAAATTTGCTGTCATTAGCGGAGAGAACAGGTTGTTAAAAAATTTGAATGACACCACTGGATATATCAACGGATCTGCATTTGCGATTACTGGAGTTGCGATGTCTTAAGCTTACAACCAGAGACTTCAACGTTAACTACGAAGCTGCTGAACAAGCATGTCCATAAGCAAAAGTTTTAATATTGTAATTTCAAGTTATCATAATAGATATTTATTATCAGGAATTTTATACAGTCAGGCCACAATGCAATGCAGGAAGAGAGAAGGGCTGACTTTATTTAGAAATAGGCCTATGTAGATAAATTAACGTGGAACAACCTCAAGTGACGTATTCATATCATGAAATAATGTTATTTAATTATTATGTCTATTTAGAATATCCTAGTTACTTTTTTCCCGCTAGGTATGGGAAGTAACTCGGGTATGGAGTTCTACTTCTTTGGCCCCCAAACACTTTCATTGCATTTAAAGGCGACACCTTTACAGACCCTCATTATTATTACAATCTAAAAAGCGTCACATTCCAGTGCATTACCCCGAAATTTTCGCATGGTTTACATCGTGTGAATACTAGATGAAAGGGTTAGTGACAAAATTTTCTCTGAAGAACTTTTAATTGCACAATTGAACAACACTGCACAACACAGCATGTCTTAGTAGTCTACTGTAGTGTAAAGTGTATTGTTATAAAGTGTAATGTTTATTATTATAATTGCAACTATCAAACAATAAAATTACAAGAAATGGATAAGCAGTAAAGAAAACCGAGTGATTTGGCTCAAACGGTAGTGTTTGAGAATCGTATTTGGAAGGTCTCGGGTTCAAACCACTTGGTCAGCCAATCTGATTGAGGTTTTTCATGGTTTCCCTCAGTCACGAAGATACATCTGGATTGGAAATTTACATACCATGATTCATGACCACCTTAATCACCAATATCATAAACATTAAAACAAAATCTAAATCAGTTACATGAACATAAGCCATCTATAACACACAAGAATAAAAACAGAGTCAGAACAAAAGTCCACGACCTACTAATATATCCAAAGATCCTACACACGTAATATGACCACAGATGTTAATGTGTATAAATAAACTTCACAAAAAATCTCCAACTGAGAATAAGCAAAACAGAGAAAGTTGGTTATGAGATTTTTAAGTTATGTAGGACAAATTTAATTTCAGTTAAAATTAGTAATAGGACCTCAGAATGGCTCGAAATTAACACAGGATTAAAATAGGATTGTGGTCTCTCCATTCTTCTGTTTATAATGCACAAGAATGAAATTCTTCATTCATTCATTCATTCATTTATTTTATTCCATAGATCTTACATGAGCAATGAAGCTTTAAGATGTGGAACATGTCAACATTTTACAATATTACAATTACAATTTTTACAAATTTTTATACTTTTACAATTTAGTAATTTTCTACAATTTTTACAATTTTGTACAATTTTTTACATTTTTTTACATTTTTTTACATTTTGGCGAGATGTAGTGAGATGAGATGAGGTCCGAGGATTCGCCAAAATATTACCCGGCATTTGCCTTTTCGGTGGGGGAAACCTCGGAAAAACCCAACCAGGTAATCAAATCAAAGGGGGTAATCAAATCAAAGGGGTTGATGTCAAGGACTCGCCATAGACCATCCGGCTTCAGTCCCACGGCTGGGGAAAACCTCCGAAGAAATTCTTCAGGAATAGAGACAAGTGCAACATAGTCAGTTGCAGATAAACAGAAATTTAAAAATAGATTGATTGGTAATTACAAATAACCTAGTTTAATAGCACCCACAGAAAATTATTTACAATACTCAGTTCATAATTTAAATATTATTGCATAAAATTAAATGGAAATAAAATGTTCATCGTAAAATATGTTTAGATGGCAAAATTTTAGAATGAGTTATTGATTTTACATATCTTGCCTACAAATTAGTACTTAATAAAGATTTGGATTTGAGCAAAATTGTAAAATACTCCAAAACTGTGGGAATAATGAACAGGGTAATGAAACCTTCCTTGGTACAGAAAAGCACTAGAATACGTCTTTAACAAGCCTTGTACTCCGTTATGGTAGTGAGGCATGGACATTGAGGCGTGTGAATGAAAGCAGAGTAACAGTAACGAAATGAGATTTATGTGAAGAACAGCGTGATATACGAAATGGGACCATAAACACAACGACGAAGTAATAGAATTACTCGGTCTGGAATCAGTATTCAATTTCATACAGAAATATCAGAACAACTGGATGAGCCATTTGCGATGTATGAGATCCCACAGAATCTCAAAAGCTATACTTCACTTTCAATCTCATGGGAAGAGATATCTGGGGCGTCCCAGAAAGTGCCGGGGAGAAAATTCCTCTTTATTATGAGATCGTAATAGGCCACATGGCCTAATAGACTACTTGTATGGATGATGATGATGATGAAGTCAGGTAGGTAGAGTTGTTTGGGAATGCTTCTTGTTGTGCAGTTACATAATGGAACAAAAGCATAGTGTGGTTGTTTTGGTTTTTCCACACCCACACTGCATATGCAAATAATTTCCCGCCATCGAGTACAGTTACGGGAGAAATATTATGTGTTGACAAACAATTCCAAATATTATTGTTTTTACAAAATATACTAATTTTGGACTTTATGCCATAAAATACTAAAAAAATAGGTAGGATACATTGCATGTTCAATAGTCTATATATACAAGAACGCCTGAAATATGCAAAAATATGTACAATTAATTTTGAATATTCGTCATTAAAGTCGCTCAAAACATACAAAATTATTTTGTATGGCTTGCAATGGACAATAAAAATATACAGTTGGATACGAATCCTCGCCCTATTAATATACCATTCACTGAAAGCCAGTGAATGCAATGAAACATGCTTAACGATCAAGTTTATTTTGCTTCTTGCAGATTTGACGCACGACATAGATGAGATCTTTGAAGATTATGTGGATTCCATGCCAGGTCACATTCGAGCTTACATGCTAAATCACATGCTAGCTCATATGCCAGATGCCATTCCAGGCCACATTCCTGATCACATGCCAGAACACGTACTAGATCACATATTATCTCGAATGCCAGCTGACATTCTACTTCACATAGCAGAAAGCATGCCAGCTAACATGCCAGAGCACATGCCAGATAACATTGTAGCTCACATTCTAGTTCACATAGCTCATAAGGCAGGTCACATGCCAGTTTGCATGCCAGATCCAATGCTAGCTCACATGCAAGGTGACATCCCAGCTCACATGCAAGGTCACATGCACGATCACATGCCACATCACATGCAAGGTCATATGCACGTTCACATGCCAGATCAAATGCAAGGTCACATGCAAGGTCACATGCCAGGTCACATGCCAGGTCACATGGCACATCACATGCCAGATCACATGCAAGTTCACATGCCAGGTCACATGCATGTTCACATGCCAGATCATATGCAAGGTGACATGCAAGGTCACATGCCAGGTCACATGGCATATCACATGCCAGATCATATGCACGTTCACATGCCAGATCAAATGCAATGTCACATGCAAGATCACATGCAAGGTTACATGCCAGATCACATGCAAGGTCACATGGCACATCACATGCCAGATCACATGCAAGTTCACATGCCAGGTCACATGCATGTTCACATGCCAGATCATATGCAAGGTGACATGCCAGATCACATGCAAGGTCACATGGCACATCACATGGCAGATCACATGCAAGTTCACATGCCAGGTCACATGCATGTTCACATGCCAGATCATATGCAAGGTGACATGCAAGTTCACATGCAAGGTCACATGGCATATCACATGCAAGGTCACATGCCAGATCATATGCACGTTCACATGCCAGATCAAATGCAATGTCACATGCAAGATCACATGCAAGGTCACATGCCAGATCACATGCAAGGTCACATGCAAGATCACATGCCAGGTCACATGCAAGATCACATGCCAGGTCACATGCAAGGTCACATGCTAGGTTACATGCAAGATCACATGCAAGGTCACATGCAAGATCTCATGGAAGGTCACATGCAAGGTCACATGGAAGATCACATGCCAGGTCTCATGCCTGGTCCCATACCAGGTCCCATTCCAGCTCACATGCCAGCACCATCATTGGAGCACCTACCAGCAGAAGAAGATGAAGAAAGAGGAACGAACAGTGGCCGCAGGTCCTTTTTAAGACATGCATTTAGTGGGCTTCGTCGTATTTTTAGGCGTAGGTAGATATAAATTGGTGAGTAGTTGTGCAAACTTTTCGGAAATCACAGCGCACTTAAACTTTAAGATGAGCACAGAAAAATGTATTATTTTAATAAGAATTATTTTATTTTTATTTAGAGAAATAGAAAATAGCGAACTATCTGATTATTATGGCTCCTAAATCGTTTCATTGTAAAAGCCAATAGAAAACAGCAACAATTTGTAGTAGTGGTAGAGTGGTAGCAACAGCAACAACAGTAGTGGTGGTTGGTTGGGTTGGGTTGGGTTGGGTTGGGTTGGGTTGGGTTGGGTTGGGTTGGGTTGGGTTGGGTTGGGTTGGGTTGGGTTGGGTTGGGTTGGTTGGTTTTGGTTGGTTGGTTGGTTGTGGTTGCTTGGTTGGTTTTGGTTGCTTGGTTGTTTTGGTTGGTAGGTTTCGGTTTTGGTTGTTTGATTTTGGTTGGTTGGTTTTGGTTGGTAGGTTTCGGTTTTGGTTGTTTGATTTTGGTTGGTTGGTTTTGGTTGGCTGGTTCGCTGGCTGGCTGGTTCGCTGGCTGGCTGGTTCGCTGGCTGGCTGGTTCGCTGGCTGGCTGGTTCGCTGTCTGTCTGGCTGGCTCTCTGGCTGGCTGGCTGGCAGGCTCGCTGGCTGGCTGGCTCGCTGGCTGGCTGTCTCGCTGGCTGGCTGTCTCGCTGGCTCGCTGGCTGGCTGGCTGGCTGGCTGGCTGGCTGGCTGGCTCGCTGGCTGGCTGGCTGGCAGGCTCGCTGGCTGGCAGACTCGCTGGCTCGCTGGCTGGCTGGCTCGCTGGCTCGCTGGCTGGCTGGCTGGCTGGCTGGCAGGCTCGCTGGCTTTCTGGCTGGCTGGCTCGCTGGCTTTCTGGCTGGCTGGCTCGCTGGCTGGCTTGCTCGCTTGCTAGCTGGCTGGCGGGCTGGCTGGCTCGCTGGCTGGCTGGCTCACTGGCTGGCTGGCTCGCTGGCTGGCTGGCTTTCTGGCTGGCTGGCTGGCTGGCTCGCTGGCTGGCTGGCTCGCTGGCTGGCAAGCTCGCTGGCTGGCTGGCTCGCTGGCTGGCTGGCTGGCTGGCTGGCTGGCTTGCTGGCTGGCTGGCTGGCTGGCTCGCTGGCTGGCAGGCTGGCTGGCTTGCTGGCAGGCTCGCTGGCTTGCTGCCTGGCTGGCTGGTTGGTTAGTTAGTAGCAGTAGTAGTTTGCCTTCTCTCTACTAGGGATGTTGAACAATGCTATCAAGCTGTGAAACGAGTACGTACTGTTTCCTACTGAACTGGAACAACAGTCAGTCAGTCATTCAGTCAGTCAGTCAGTCTGCACTCGCTGTTGCAGTGTTCTGTACGTATTGTGTTTATCGTTTATCTACCCTGGCGGCTGGTATGGATAGGGAACGAGGTTTCAGTAGTGAGTGGATAGATAAGTATTTCTTTATCTTAAATGACGGAAAGGCACATTTCGTAATATGTAGAAAGGAACTTGGATACATTAGACATTACAATGTTAAAAGGCATTTTAATTCAACACATGCTGAACTTTATGGACCAGAAAAGTTATCCGGTTCCGCTCGTGAAAAGGCTGTAGAGGAATTAAAATCAAAATTGAATTCAGAAAACTTTCCATCATCATCGTGTGTTAGTAGAACAAACTTGGTTCGTATTAGCTACAAAATTTGTGAAAAAATTGCAACGGCTTCAAAGGCATTTACTGATGGAGAATTTGTGAAAGACTGTCTCATAGCTGTTGCAAAAGAGATATGTCCGGAATACGTTAATGCTTTTCAATCTTCAAGTTTGTCCCGTAATATTGTTGCTGATCGCATATCAGAAATGGGAGGAACTTGGAGGAACAACTGATAGCAAGAGTGAAAACTTTTACTTATTACTCACTAGCTCTTGATGAAAGGACTGACCTCAAAGATACAGCGCAGCTAGCAATATTCTTAAGGGGTGTCGATTCATATTTCAGTGTTGATGAAGATCTTATAGATGTCGTTTCGCTAAAGGATGGAACTCGAGAAGAAAATATTTTTGAATTTGTAACAAAAATTATGACCAAATTTAAACTTCCATTGAGAAAATTAGTGTGCATAGCAAGAGATGGCGCACCTTCTAGGACGGGATGTGAAACAAGAATTGTGGGAAGAGTACGAAAGTTCTTAACTCAACAAGGACTCGATGCAGAAGGTTAAGATAGTTAATTGCCATATTCATTGTGAAAATCTATGTGCACAGTTTGTCACTTTGAACAATGTTATGACGATAGTTGTGAGAACAGTCAAACTTATTCGTTCGCATGCTTTACGTCATCGACAGTTTCGACAATTTCTTGACGATATTAATTCTGATTATTCGGATGTATCCTACTACTGCCAAGTCAGATGGCTTAGTCGTGGTAATATGCTGGAAAGGTTCGTCCATCTTCGCAGTGAAATGAAGACATTCATAGAAACTCAAAATTTCCCAATTTTATTCCAAAACTATCAAGTGAGGACTGGATTTCATATTTGGTAATTTTGACGGACTTGACTTCGTACCTCAATTTTCTTAATATAAACTTACAAGGTAAGGACAGACTTATAGTTAGAGATGAAACCTCTCTTTCCATGAACACGAGGTTGCCTATGCTTCAACCATATAATGTTGGTGTCTTTGAACTCTGGACAGATGTCAGATGTAACAAGAGTAGGTTTCAGACAAAGTACAGTATTAAATTAAGTGGATTTATTATTTTTTCCGTCAGTGACTTAACATGCCATATACAAGGTACAATTCCTCTATATTACATAATTTAATGTTCGTATTAACGTCTTCATTGCTCTTAATTTCGGCATCATCAAATACGTTTGTTGTTTTACAAATTACAATATGTTGACCTGTTTTTCTGCAAACCATTTGAATATCAGTGTCAATAGAGTTAAAAACTTTAAGTTAAAAGTACAAGATTTAATATATATTTTACAAGCCTTCATTTATATGTTTGTGGTAATATTAAAAATATTATATGATTAAAATGCAAATATTGATATAATAAAATACTTGAAGACTTGTTTATAATTCATATACAAATTAAGTTTGTTTGATATCATATGAAAACTCTGCAGTGTATTATGTTGTTGCATGTGACAATAGTGTTATAATATTATTAAATGTACATTATGTATGTTAACTCTCATATATTAGTATTATAATATGAATGTTGACAGTTGTAAGTCAACGTTGATTTGCGTGTGTTGTATAAGGTGTTTTGTAAATTGGGTAGGTTTTCGTTGATTAAAGTTTTATCTTTATTATATAATATTTTGAAATGTAAACTTTTTCAGCAGTATTTATATACTTGCGTTCATTATAAGTTTTAATTATTGCTAACGTGTCATTCATTGAGCCAAGTTCGTGTTCATTTTGAATGAAATGAGATGCATATTTATATTTAGTTCTATTGAATTTGAAGTCCGAAACGTGTTCTTAGTATCCTGTTCTGGAATTTCGTTTACTTTGTCCTATGCATTTAGCTTTGCAAGTTTTACATTGTAGCATATTATAGCCTACGCCTTCCTTGTTATTTCTATCAGATTTATGTAAATGGTTGGTGATATTATTGTTGATTTTATTATTAGCTGTTTTGTATGCTAGTTTTATATTCTCTTTTTGGAAGAAATTAGCAAGTCTGTTTGAAATTAATTTATAATATGTAAGGATGGACCATGTTCTTTTTTTTTCTTTTACTGATTTAGATAATGTGGAAAAGTTTTCTTTTTTATGTTCTTTTTTTTTTGAAAATGAGTTTTTTTACCATTGTTCTATTATAACCATTTTCTTGTGTATTTCTTTTTTTCTTTTCCCATTATACAAATGTGACATGTTAAGTCGCTGATGGAAAAGTAATAAATCCACTTAATTGAATTTCAAAGATTTATCTGAAAATCCCCTCAAAATGAATTGTAAAAGGATGTACAGTATACTTCGGTGGAACATAAATGTTGGCACTACCTGTTGAGAACATTTGAAGTGAAATATAACCAATGTAAAGTTGTTACTCTTGGTAGTCCTCTGTGGAGTGTACAATTCAACTAAAGCCTACATAAAGAGTACTAGACTGACTTAATATACAGGGTGTTTCCGAGGTGGTGTTACAAACTTTCAGGGATGATGGCGAAGGGCACATGTATCAATTTGAGATAAGAGACCATGGTCCAGAAATGACCGAGTCGAAAATTATAAGCAAAAATAGTTGTGTGGAAATGAAATTGTAATTTGGCACCACGTGCCCTTCTTCCCTTAACTTTTGGAACAGTCGTGGAAAAATGATATGGACCGGATGTCTCCTACGTGGATTCTTAGCCCGATACAGTCTGTGAGCTTGTCTACTGTTCCCATTGGCTCATCCGTATTCGAAAATTAGGTCTGCTTATTCTGCTCTTGTGTACTCCTCCATTTCACTAGGACTGATCGACTGGACACTGCAACTTGTACACATACACTCCTGTCTGCAGACGTGCATATCAGGACCGACCATGTCTGTTACACATTACGCTATCTTCATTGCTTTAGTGTAGTTTCCTGTCCCCATACCTCAGACAACGCACTGAATGGAATACTGTAAGTAGGCAACGTAAACAACGTGAGATGAATACAGTATGTGTAAGATGTAAAGATAAATACACATAAATAAGGTGTACAGAGGAATAAAATTATTTCATTTCCACAGAACTATTTTTGCTTGTAACTTTCTACTCGGTCATTTCCGGACCAGGGTTCTTTATCTCAAATTGATACATGTGCCCTTTGCCATCATCCCAGAAAGTTTGTAACACCACGTCGGAAATACTCTGTATAAAGTAGTCACAATAACACTGCACTACAGGTTCGAAATCGACTCTCTCACTTACTACCACAGTGGACACGTAGCACCACAGTTCAGCACTGTTGCTGCAACCAGACGGTACAGAAAACAATTCTACCCCTTCCCTTTGACGTCATGTACAGTACTCGAGTCACATGTAGCCTACACCAGTATCATGTTTACGAGAGAATTGTTGCATCTCTACTCACAATTAACATGATAAGATGACCAGAAGGCTTTCATGGACAAGTGTACATTCTTTGTTCGTCAGAGTTTATCAAGTTCAAATCTAAAATGAGCTCATAGTCGATTGGTAAGATGTATAAAAGTTATCAAAGTACCAGCCGCCGCATTAGTAGTTTCGCTTTTGTTTACATTCATTAGCCCGGTTTGTCTACTACCTGTGTTGAACCGTTGCACGGTAAGGGAGGAATGAATGCTCTGCAGTTCACAGCTCGAGAACGCTGTTCAACATCGTCTACTACGTAAAACACTCAATTTTCATTAGGTTACTTACCATTTCTAACTTACTATACTTCTCTTTACTACTTTTCTTTTTATTGGTTTATTTTATTCGTCATCCCCTTAACACTTAACTAATTATTCCTCGATCTTTTCCTCATTTTCACTTTAGTTACACTTAACGATCGAATCCTCACATTTTTAGTTTAGATTAGGCCGCTCAAATTACACAACTGAAATTTACTGCAGAATAAAGGATTTTCATGGAAAACTTATCTGAAAAAGAGGGATTTTGGAAAGGTCAAAAGAAAATTTCCTAATGTTACTGTTCCACATAGCAACAGATAATGAAGGCCCATTGTCCAAAAACATATTTTTGTGGGAAATTAAAAAAAAAACTGTTTATTGAAAATACTAAATATTCAAAAAATCTCAAAACATGATATGTTATACTATAAAATAAAGGGAACATGTTAAGGAAATTTTTAGTTACTATCATCAAAATTGTCAAGTATACAGGTTTTTGAAAAGGCTGGACAAAGGGCCTTTCTTAAATAAACACTTTTTTCCATCCTTCAATGAAACATTTAATACAAAAATGAGCAGTAAACATGAGATGTAGGACTGTGTTTCCTTATTTTTTTACCCTTTCCCTTCTATGTTGCTTGCACTTGCCTCTTACTTTGCTTTTTTAGCCATGAAGATGTGAATGTATTTGGGAAAGTCGGGCAAAAGCGATTTCAAGTCACGAACTTTGTCCTCTGTAATTGGTTGACAATTAGTGTAAGCCTTTTGGTTTGGCAAAGCTATTTCAGCTCCAAATGCAAATAGAAAGTGCTTGGTTTGTAATCCTCCAATGTAAGGTAATGCCTCTATGTAGCCATTTCTTCTTTGTCCAGATGAAGTCGTGGTATGTTGATATTGCAAAGACTTCTCTCTATCCTGTCTGACACGAAATTTGTGACTTGCACTTGCAATAATTTCTACCACATCTCTACCTGTATAATGTCTATCCACTTTGTTTAGGCTGCTCTTCACCATACTAAAATCCCAGTTATTTGACAGGTATGAATGTCCACGTATTGAAAGTTTGTACACAACTCTTGAAAAGCGACCCGTATCCACAAGTGTCATCAAGAAGCAAATCATGGCTTGATTTTCATTCTGCTTTGCTGCGTTATCACTGTATATATACAGCTCAACGATGTTGCTCGGCACCTCTTCTCTCACATATGTGAGCAAGAAAGAGCACACATTACTACTCTTTTCCTTGCAATATCTTCATGATATACAAAAAGTAGGCCTCACCAGACTTAACATTGGGAATAGAAAATGCATTCAGTGTCAGCGGCCCTAAGTAAAACACTTGCTGGATTGGAATATGGGGCCGATATATTCTGCATTTAATCAACAGTTAAACATAAAACATTGTCTTTATCTTTGCAGTATTCCTTCATTTGCTTCAGTGATGCATAAAATTTATTGCTCTTCCTTTTGTGAACAATTAGTTGACCTTCTGCCACTCTCTTAGTAGTATCATTAAGAGTAGGACTTTCAACACGGACCTGAAGTTCCTTGCATTCACAGCATGTATATAGCTGCGGTCTACCAAACCTGTAGTCAAAACGCTCTTTAAAAGTGTTGTAGTAAAAACTATATTTTACAGAACAATCTGGATATTTCTCCTTAAAAAGAGTATACATTTTTAATGTCTAACTCTGCATCAAGGTAGTGTACTTCCTTGGAAGACTAATGACTTGTTTTCGAGGGAAAACTTGCAATGTGAACTTTTACTTGCATCACTGTAGTGACTGAAATAGTCATCTGGTTCTGTTGTTTGCCTCTGTTGTCCTTTGGGGATTTATCCAATAAAATGAGTTTTAGTAACCTTCTCACCAATAGCTAACAGATTCATGAATAGCTTTTTTACATACTTTCAATTTCCGTTCACGAACCATTACAACCCAAGTTTATTTATGAAAGGTCTTTACTCCAGGACATATGGCCATTCGTAAATAAACAGTTATTACGAAACCCCATATTACACACACAATGAGTTGGACATGTGGCCTTTCTTGCCTATACGAAGCACCTTGGTATAAGGATTCCATTCATACAATAAAATGAAAATGCCTATTTTGTGGACAAAAGGCCTTTCTTAAATAAGCGATTCAAATACCTTCGAAATTCGTGTTACCAAGGCAAAACACAGTTTAGGCTCTTTTCCAAGTTTGCACTATCTGTATCTATGTACAGAACAAGTCAGAATGGTAGACCCGATTTCAGTAATTTATCGTGTGAAATATAATGAAAATTAACATATTGTACTGTGAGATGTGTGTTTTGAAAGGTAAAATTTCAAAGTTTTCTTCAGACACATTATAAGTGTTCAATGTGAGCACCCTGCATAACACGACATATATCAAGCCGATAATCAATCTCCTGGCAAACCCTTTGTAGCAAACCACGGTTATTCTCAGCAATGGCTGCTGTGATGCGGGCGCGCAGGTCGTCCAGTGTCGTTGGAAGTGATGGTGTGTAAACATGATCCTTTACAAAACCCCACATGAAGACATCACATTGGGTCAAATCGGGAGAACGAGGTGGCCAACGAAGCAGATGCGCATCTCTCACACATGTACGGCCTATCCACCGTTGTTTCAATGCCCAATTGAGATGGTCCCGAACGGTGCCATGGTAACGCAGAGGGGCACCATCCGGTTGAAGAATGAAGTCTGCACTATCCTCTTCAAGCTGCAGGAAGAGCCATCGTTGCATCATATCAAGGAAAAAATGCCCTGTCACAGTGCGTTCATTGAAAAAATAAGGTCCATCAATCTTTTCATGGGAAATGGCACAGAAGACGTTTAATTTGGGGAAATCACGTTGGTTTTCCACAAGTGCATTGAGATTAGGAGCTTCTCAATTCTCACATTGCCTGAAAGGTGGAAAACCACTTCGTCACTGAAAATTAACCTTTCAGAGAACCCATCCACTTCCAGTGGGAGATCAGCACAGAAGGACGCTTGCAAAGCTTATTCTGTGTCACCCTGCACAGACGAGGACAATTCTTGCGCCCAAAATGGCGTGTGAACATTGAACTTGCGTGCCATCTGATGATAAGCAATGAAATTGCTTCAAGATTGCATGTGAACGAACGGAGCTAGGTATTGTGTCATTTTTACTTGCTATTGCAGTGTGTAGGCCTATTGGTAATTCGTCTGTGCTGTGTATTTAATTGCGTTGAAAATGGAGTGGTCCAGGATTGCAGTTGAGTGTTTAAACGACACATACAACGAAGAGACTCATTTGCATAATACAAAGTCTCCCAACTATGATAATAAGCATGCTAGAAGAGAAGCACTGGAGAGGATTTCTGCGGCATTGGAGAATATTGGGCCCCTCATCTGCCAATGATATTGTAGCGAAAATAAAGAGTTTATGAACTACGTTTGTGGCTGAATTAAATAAAATAAAACAATCCAAGAAGAGCGGAGCAGGATTAAAATAAATATATAAACCCTCGATTTGGTACTCTGAGAAATTGTTTTTTCTTGGAGGATCATGTTATGCCAGGTCGAGGAACTTGCACTGCAGATTCTGATGATGTAATGGTAAGCAAATTAGTTTATTATGAAATATTTTGTCATTTAATTGAATATAATATAATTATTCTAATAGGTAAAAAGAGTATTACGGAATCCACACGGGCATTGTGATTTCGATATGGAAATATCACCGCTCACACAGAAGAAATTTTCTCAGTGTTTGTTTTTTCTGACCATATGGACAATGGCGAGTGTATACACTAGTATACACGCACTGTCGCAGTTTTAGACCTAGGCCTAGGTTCATTACTATGTACTTGAAATCAATTTATATGATTAATCGAAAATGCCTATTGAAATAAAGATTGAAGCAGTAATCAGTATGTAATTACTTGTTAATATTGAATAATTTAGGCCTATTTAATTGAAACTGGTCTTGAATTTTCGAAAATAATGAAAATTAAGTTTGTCTTGCACAAAAGTGTTTTCGAAGCCTATATAGTAAAACAATTAAACAAATTATTCATTTTTATTTAACTTCTGCATGTGATATGAGAAATGTGTTGGCAGAAGAATATTAATGCAACTGGAATAATTTGTATTTGCAATAGGATATTGAAACTGTGCAAATTAACTCTAAAATTATAAATCGAATAGAGCTTAATCTTTCTATACTAATATATTTCAATAAATTTATTTATTTGTGTGAGTTTATCTCATTTCCAATGATCTTTAACTTCCACCATTTTAGGACGACTCTCAATCAACTTGTTTTGCACTTGATACCGAAGACTCCTCACTTTTTGGAGAGTGGCAGGCTATTGAGGAAGAGAATGAGCCCTTACAGCCACTAATGTTCCATCTACCAATAGAGCGGCATCTACAAATGGAGTGTCAACAAAGAAGAGGAAGAGAAACAGCAACACGAATGGCAGCCTAGAGAGAGACATTTTGAACACTGCAAAAGATACACTTGACAACAATAGAAAGCCAAAGAAGCCAAAACTGATTTAGATATTCTGAGAGAACTTGTCTCTGCCACACTGAAGAGGATCAAAAGTAAGAGAAGAGTTTTAAAAGGAAGAAGGATGATTGCAGATTTACTATTTTCCATACAGGAAGAGGACCTAGAGGAAAGTGAAAAGGTATAAAAATTAAGAGAAACAACAGTTTTCAAAATATTTTCTTTTATAAGAAATTCTGTGCTGTGACATACATGTTCAAAGCATACATTATACTGCAACATTTACAATGAGGCTTGTGACAGAAGACATTTCTAAGTTAGTATATATTTAAAAGTTTTGTGTTGTGACATACATTACTAAATTCTGTATCACTATATAGGGTACTGGGGTGTAATAAGTTTTGAATTGTTATACATTTCTTAATTAGGATGTGTTTACAATGAAATTCGTAGGGCCACTTTGTATTTCAGTATTAAAAACTAATTTCCGCCCCTGAGCACGAGTTCTACTCTTTCAGGGGCGAGCTAAAGTTTCTCTGTAAATTTTATATTTTATGTTACGATTATTAGCAAAATAATAAATAAATAAATACATTTTGTATCAAAGTCATATTGAGGATAAGCTTTCAGATAAGTTGAAATATATACTAATAAATTGTTTTATAATTTCAATCAACAACTTATCAATGAATACAGAATCAGTTCTCTGTTATTTCACATCACAAGATTATATCTCCACAAATAGTATTTTCGATTTTTTAAAAATCATCTTCAGGTGGAAAGAATAAATTGACAAATTGAGCATTGTTGAAATTCAAGAAGTAATATATATATATACACACAAATTATAAATAAAAATCAAAACTGTTCAAAAGCAGTATGATATAAAATGTGTTTCTAAGTCATCTTAATATGATAAAACATTTTCCAAAGTTTTCAAACTAACAGTCATATAAAGTGATGAACACACTATTTGAATCTTTTGATGTTATATAACAAGTGTCAATCATAAAATTGTATATATCTATGTATTGATAATTAAAATTTAAATTTTTAAGCCATAAGTGATACCGTATTCAGAAGAAGAGTCAGACGTTGAGGTCATCTCATCGAAGCATTACAGAAATTGTGACTGATCGTATACGCTGTGTGGAATATAGGTGGGAAGGGAGAGGGAAGTTTCAACAAGTGGCAAAGCAAAACTGCTCGATAAAAGGTTATATAGTGATGCGATACTGGGGATTTTGGGAATTGAGAACTTATTCATTTAACAGTTGTATGTTTTGATTATAATTCCTGGCTATGAAATATTCCTCAACTGTGGTAATTAAATATGGATCATTCACTGTTTTTAAGATTTGTAATGTATTGTGAATACTAATA
The DNA here is from genome assembly GCF_040183065.1 of Periplaneta americana. Taxonomy (NCBI): domain Eukaryota; kingdom Metazoa; phylum Arthropoda; class Insecta; order Blattodea; family Blattidae; genus Periplaneta; species Periplaneta americana. Next base: position 151,544,782 of record NC_091123.1, read on the forward strand.
AGTTCATGACCTGTGTTAATTAATTGAGTGGCAAATTTTTATTTATTTCTATTGTTAACGAAATCGGATTTATGTTCCTTGTACCAAGTATGAAAATTACTTTTTGTTTGGTCTGTATTTCATATTGCAACTCATACAATTTAATTGATAAACTCCACTATGTAAATGTTTGTTAGTGTTCCTGATTTTATTGGGGATTATACTGTTTAATTTATTGTTGGATTTATAAGTAATATTTTTCTTTTTTGAAAAAGACAGTTTATTATTAATTTTGTCTGTATAGGTCATAAAGTTCCAAGTTTTGACTTTTTTAGGAAACTTTAGGTTTTAAAGTGGTGGGTGTCTTGTTATTTAATTTTCTAATTCTGTTGCGGATAAAGTTCTGAATCATGTTTTTTATTAAAACCATTCTTAATAGCTAACTGTATTATGTACTTGTATTCTGTTAAGTAGGCTTGTTTATTAAGAGGTATGTTTATTAAACGATCGACTAAAAACATGAATTTACAAATTTTGTGACAAAATGAATGATTAGATGTTTGATGTATGATATAATTGATTGACATAGGTTTCCGGTAAATGTTGTAGCTAAATTTGGATTTTTTAATCTTAATGTTCAGAGCATGGAAGTTAATACTTTTGTTCTGTTCTACTTTATGCGTGAAATTAATTTGGGGATGCAAACTGCTGAAGGAATTGACGATATGTTCTGGTTGTGAAGTAGTATTGTATATTATTAAGGTGTCGCCAACGTATCGAAAGTATGCTTTAATGTTGTGTTGTTGGGCGTAGCTGTATATTAGGAATATGTTAATGTTCTAAGTGCTGAAGGAAATTTTCGGCTGCAAAGCCTGATAATGAATCTCCCTAAACCTTTTGTTTGTCTGTATATTTATTATCGAAAAAAAAAAATTGATATAAAGTAATGTGTAATATATTTTCAATTTATTTAACTCTATTAGGGTTTATATTTAATCCTTGTAATTTTGTAACTATTATTTGAATGGTTTAATTTATGGGAATGTTCGTATAATGATTTTCTATGTCCAAAGAAATCATTTTATCATATTTACTGACTTTTAACATACCTAACTGTTGAATAAGTTGTTGAGAACTTCAGAAATGTATTTCTTTTCTATTGGAAGTGTTTCTTTTTTTTAAATTGTGAAAGGAATTTATTAATTTTGTGATTTGTAGCCTGCATACTATTAACAACAGGTCTCATTGATAAATTTGCTTTATGAGTTTTGAGTAGAGTCTTCAAGATAGGCATACTAGGGTTTTGATTTACATATCTATAGGATTTTGACGGGGGAATTAGACCAACTGCTGATTTTATGGCCTGATTTATTTGTTTTTGATAGAGTTCACTTTAAGTTCTGTTATATGATTTCTAGTAATAAATTCTAATGTTTTGTTAACGTAAACTTCTTTTTTCAGCAAGACAATGGTGTCGGACTTATCAGCTTTGATATGAATGCTATTATTTCGATTAAGTGTTTTCCTTAGCTTGATGACCTTCTTATGTTCAGATTTAGCTTTTTGTATTTGTTGTTTGGTTTTGGGATCTTTAATATACTGTGAAATTATTTTTGAAGTTTGGTATCTTAGATGTTCTTTATTATCATGTGAACTACTTTGTATGATATGTTCTGTCTCTATTATTTATAATGTGTGTATGTAGTTTTTTCTTGTATTTCACTTACACTCAATTTGTCAATTTAAGTCTCTCCGCCTAAAGATGATTTTTGAAAAATCGAAAATATTTGTGAATATATAACCTTGTGATGTGAAATAACAGAAAATTGATTCTGTATTAATTGATAAGTTCTTGACTGAAATTATAACACAATTTATTACTAACAAATTTTGTGTTATGACATAAATGTCCAAACTATGTATCGGTATGTAGGTGAACTTCTGTGTTGTGACATACATTTTTAAATTAGGATATTGTTTACAATATGTTTTGAGTTGTGATATTTATTTCTAAATCTTATATCTGTATATAAGCTATAATAAGTTGTGTGTTATGAGATATATTTCTGAATTAGGATTTGTATGCAATAAGTTTTGTATTGTGACCTACTTGTTTACATATTGTAACAGCATCTGCAATAACTTTTGTGTTTTGACCAATGTTTCTTTATGTAGGCCTATCAATATTTACATAGATTCCCATTGCCATAGTACAAATCCCACAGCATTGAAATATTCCTTGAGCGTGTCCCTTATTTGCGAGCTTAGGTTCCTGATCTGTGTAGACCTGTTGTACTTCTATCAATCCTCATTAGATTATGATTATTCCATTGTCCTGGAAGAACCACACACTGATCTGTGTCTTCTCTTTTCAATCTTCCAATATATTTGTTACTGCAGGTTTCCAATAAAAATTATGTAATGAACATGCACACAATGTTATCAACTCTACAGTTTCAACAGGAAGTTCAATTTCCTTCAACAAAATTCTCATACGATTACATAATATTCCAAAAGCATTTTCAGAATTTCTCCTAGGCCTTTTCTGCGATTGTGTAAGATTTCCCTTGTAGAGTTTCATTATATGTTCCTGTAAAGGAAAAGCATCGTCTGCAACTATTGTGAATATTGTTGCAATGGAAGTACCAGGCAGTATTTCTGACAGAGGAAAATTTTATGAATTGTGAGGCTAAATATTGTAAAGTGGACCTCCATCACTTATCTTCCATTGCAACCAATATCCACAAAAATAAATTTATATTCTGCATCTACATGTGCAATCAAAACAATACTAATCCCATTTCCCACACTTGTAATTGAAGTAATACGATCCCATAGTTTATGGTGGACGAAATGCTACATCCTTTCCATCCAGAGAACCAAGACAATTTGGGAAGTTCCATAATCCTTGAAAACGCTCCATTCATTTTCCGTTGATAGTAAATACAAAAGCAAGGAAAATACTGCCATTAAAGTATTAATATATATACACATATGATTATATATACAGTTAAATGTCTAGAATATAAACATGGGCTATATATTTTTATACTTACTTTCACGTATGTTTCTTTCAAACTTTTGTAAATTGCTGCAAATGTTTCTGGCATTATTGTCGAGATTGTACTCGCAGGTATTCTGAATGAGTAACTTACATTAGGCTTTTGTAGCTCTCTCCTGTGTTAAAAACCTGAGAGTAAGTACTAACTTATAAAATATAATATATTATAAAATATATATTATAGCATACAGTATAATATATGGTATAGAATATGGTATAGTATATTGTATAGTATATAGTATAGTCTAAGGTTTAGTATATAGTATAGTATATGGTATAGTATATATTATAGTATATAATATAGTATACACTGTAGTATATAGTATAGTATACACTAGTATATGATATAGTATACAGTATAGTATATGGTATAGTATATAGTATAGTATATAGTATAGTATATGGTAAAATATATAGTATAGTATACAGGATAGTATATAGTATAGTATACAGTATTGCATATGGTATAGCATATAGTATAGTATATTGTATACAGTATAGTATAAGGTATAGTATAAGGTATAGTATAAGGTATAGTATTTAGTATAGTATACATTATAGTATATAGTATGGTATATTATATAGTATATAGTATAGTATATGGTATAATATGTGTTATAGTATAGTGTACGGTATAGTATAGTAAAGAGTATCTTATAGTAAATATAGTAAAGTATACAGTATGGTATAGAGTATCGTATAAGATATATAGTATGGTATACAGTATAGTATAGTATATAATATAGTGTAGTATGGTATAGTATAGTATATATAATATAGTATAGTATAGTATAGTATAGAGTATAGTATAGTATAGTATAGAGTATCGTATAGTATAGTATAGAGTATCGTATAATATATATAGTATGGTGTAATTCAGTATAGTATAGTGTAATTCAGTATAGTATAGTATAGAGTATCGTATAGTATATATTGTATAGTATAGTTATATAATATAGTAATAGTATAGTATAGTATAATATAGTATAGCATAGAGTATCGTATATATATATATATATATATATATATATATAGTATACGGTATAGTATAGTATATAATATAGGATAGTATAGTATAGAGTATCGTATAGTATATATGGTATAGTATATAGTATAGTGTAGTATAGTGTAGTATATGGTACACTATAGTATATAGTACAGTATAGTATATAGTATATGGTCCAGTATAGTATATAGGAAAGTATAGTGTAGTGTAGTGTAGTGTAGTGTAGTGTAGTGTAGTGTAGTGTAGTGTAGTCCATGTATTGTGGGTCCCTATCACCACGGCATGGCACGTCCTCAGGTTGCGGATAGAGGAGACGGCCTCCAGATATGGAGGGTAGCTGCGAATATATTGAATAAGCAGTCGTGGACAGCCGATATGGGGTGGTCCTCCAGCTTGGGGGTTGGACGAAGGGCTAAGAACCCATGGCCGTAAAAACCAGCTTGTTACGAAACCATACAATAAGCCTCGGAGATGAACCTCCAGGTGTTTTAAAAGCCATTTATAAGTATATTATAGCATAGTATAGTATAGTGCAGTATAGTATAAAGTATAGTATAGTGTATAGTATAGTATGTTATAGTATATAGTATTATAGTATATAGTATAATATAGTATAGTATAGTATAATGTACAGTACAATATAGTATAGTGTGGTATAGAATAAATAAATAAATAAATATATATATATTTATTTATTTATTTATTTATTCTATAGTATAATATAGTATAATGTAGTATAGCATGGCATATAGTGTAGTTTACAGTATGGTATAGTATAGTAGTATAGTATATAGTATAATATATATGTATTGTATTATAGTATGTTATAGTATAGTATAGTATGGTATAGTATAGTATGGTATAGTATAGTATAGTATAGTATACTATATACAGTGAAACTTCTTCTTACGGACAGCTCATACACTCCTCATATACGGACAGATTTGTATTTCCCAAGTAAAATAATGATAATTTTAGCTCTCGTTTACAGACACTCTCAGACACGGACACGGACAGCTGTTTCACAGTCCTAAAGCTTGCTTTACCTCCTGACTGCGGACAGAACTTGGCTTTCAAGACCTAGTGTGTTACAAAAATAGACAATTTTGATTTGAGAACTGTACAGAAACCTTAACATGAATGAAGACAATAAGGGTCTCGTAGGCTACCACTAGCCACAGTGACGTATATATTATGCAAATCTAGTCTTTCAGGTAAAGCTCCCTGTAAAACAGATTTGAATAATTTCAAGGGAAAAATTGTTCCGGGGCCGGGTATCGATCCCGGGAAATCAGCGCTCTACCAACTGAGCTACCCGGGAACTCCACCTGACACCATCTCAACTTTTCCCTTTATATCCACACAACTCGCGTGGGCTGACGAAACGCCAGAGACCCACATCGAGTGCACACAAACTCTGTGTGACTTGGAATTGTGGTTTTTTGTTAACGTACACAGTGACGTATATATTATGCAAATCTAGTCTTTCAGGTAAAGCTCCCTGTAAAGCAGATTTGAATAGTTTCAAGGGAAAAATTGTTCCGGGGCCGGGTATCGATCCTGGGACCTCTGGTTGAACGTACCAGCGCTCTACCAACTGAGCTACCCGGGAACTCCACCCGATGTCACTGTATAAAATAGCTTTGTACAATTTTCAGTCTATCACTTATCTAAGTGTGAAAGCAGAAATAAAATTCTGTTACATCAATTAAAATATTATATTACTAGCTGTACCCGTGCGCTCCACTGCACCTGTTAGAAATAAATATAAAGTAATTACATAATTAAAATAGGACGTTTGATCCAGGGAACATTCGTGTTTGTTAGAAGGATAAATAGTTAAATATGGTACTTAATTGAAATTGTATTCAGATAATTAAATTGCGATCATTTTGGTCCAGAGAGCACTCATTTGGTGCAATGACAATTCCTTTAACATGTTTCTTATTTGTTATTACACGTAATAGTTTAATGAAGATTGACATATCATTTAGTTTTAATGTGTAAACTTTATATTACTTGCTATATGGTTCCATTGAATTATGGTAATAACTTAATTTTAACCCTTGTTTTCTACGTCTTCAGTAAATGGCGCTTGGCCCACTATGGTTCTGAAACCTTCAAATAACTTAAATAGTGATACAGCATAAACAGTAATATGTAATTATATTTCTTTCTTTCGAAAATGTAAGAATTCACGATCTCCTATGTACCATTGCAATGGAATGAATAAATGTGTTTTTTCTTCCTACTAAAAAATTTTATATTTTGCACATGGGAATAACTGCAGGAACAACAACGCTACAATCTGAGGAGGCGGTGGAAACGTATTGTATTGTTATTTTAAAAGTCTATCAGACCTACCAAATTTTGCATAGAATAAAACTTATCGGAAATCATTTTTAAAGAAACGTTTGTTATGTAACATTTTTCACAAAAAAGCAATAATAAGCGAGATATTTCGATTTAATTCAGGTCCCGTTAAATGAAGTATTTTGAATGCGATATAGCCTAAAATCTAAATTACAACGAACTTAATTTATATTTCAATTTTCATCGAAATCCATTCAGCCATTATCACGTGAAAAGGTAACAAACATCCAGACAGACAGACATACAAACAAAAATGTCAAAGAAGCGATTTTCAGACTCAGGATGAATAATTATACATGTTAACACCAATTATTTTTTGGAAAAGCGAAAATTACCAGAAAATTTTCGGCTACATATTTATTATTAGTATTATATTATATTATATTATATTATATTATATTATATAAAAAGTGCGTTGATAATGGATGTACTCCGATAAGAATGTTTTTAATTTGTTGTGGGGGCTGTTGAATCTCAGAAGCAACAACTTTTACAACAGCGTAACATAATCTGCTTGGCTTATTACCCATTTTTTTTTGCATTGCATTTATTGCATATATAGGTAGTCTATTTTATATATTTTAACACGATTCGATTGAGCATAGTTAAAATTTGAATTATGAAATAATGGATTGCTAAGCTAACATACTAGTACTGCATACTAAATCAATACACTCTCGTTGTTCGTTAATTCTCTGAGATTAAAATGAGTGTGTACATAAATATTATTTTAAGAAATACAGAAAACGAATGTACAAAAAAGCCTATGAAATTTTCTGTGCATAGGAAGCTATTTTAATCTTACCTGTCCTCGATTTACTAAGAAGTTACTGTAATAACATTATAGCAGTATGCCCATCTAGAGAAACTACACTTTCCAATGGTGAAATAATAATTAATTATACAAATCGGTTAATTTAGCTTCCGATATTACTTCATACAAGCACAGAAACATTGTCTGTAGGCTAAGTTTAGCTTTCGATTGTTCCTGTCCAAGGCCTCTTTTTCGATTGTTGTTGTCCAAGGTCCCTTATAGACGAAGTCATTTGTTATTTCATTGCACCGTCTTAGATGGCGTTATTTTAATTTTAAAATTCATTTATCTCATTAAATATCAGTCCTGTCAAAATTTTGTAAAGAATAAAACTTATCGGAAATCATTTTTAAAGAAACTGTTGTTATGTAACATTTTTCACAAAAATCAATAATAAGCGAGATAATTCGATTTATTTAATTCAGGCCCCCTTATAACCCCCCTTTTGAATAAAGTATTTTGAATGCCATATAGCCTAAAATCTAAGTTACAAGGAACTTAATTTATATTCCAATTTTCATATAAATCGGTTCAGCCTTTATCGCGTGAAAAGGTAACAAACATACAGACAGACATACAAACAAAAATTTCAAAAAAGCGATTTTCGGTTTCAGGGTGGTTAATTATATATGTTAGGACCAATTATTTTTGGAAAATCGAAAATTACCAGAAAAATTTCGGTTACAGATTTATTATTAGTATAGATTCGTTGTTATGGAAAGAAGACCACTAAAACCGACTGTCTTTGTAATCAAGGTAACGTTACAGTGCAATTCCACCACCGGAGTAAAATCAGATTGGGATACGAGTGGAAGAGAGACATCATGATGCTCCAAAGACACTGCAGTATGTGGTGGATTACCTGGGAATTCCGTACCCTCTGCCCAAGCTGGATATTGTAGCAATGCCCACGTACTACTAGGATCAACTTAGTACCATGGGCCTCCTGATAGAAAGGTTGGTAAATACCATCGACTCCAGTGCCACCTTATGTCTTTCACAGAATCACGCTAAAGCAACTTTCTTACTACAGGGAGAACATTTTTCCCATTGGATACACTGAAATGCTGCCTGATCTAGTGGACAGCTGGCTCATACACTTCGTCTCCCCGGAGTGGTGAAGGGACTACTATGTCAGCAGATACGTTGCACAGTTTCTCTTACAGGAAACCTTCGTCAAAGTGAGTCACTCAAGTCTGTGTTGTCGTTTATCCTTTACATCGCTGTCAGCTGTGCTCAACAGTTGTGTTGTTTTCAGACGACAGGAGGAGCGAATTGGTATGGCTTTGACATGAATCGAATCACAACGGAGCTCACCTGTCTGCCAAAACATGACCGCACTACACAGAGGACGCAGGAGGATCGTTTCTGGAGCTCGTGAGAGAAATGCTGTCGGAAGAAAGCTTCCGTTGTGGTCTCAGAAACTTCTTGCTCAGCAAGTGAGTTCCTCAACATATCTTAACGTAACGAGAACACCTATAAACTCATCAGACGAGTAAGTAGTTGCCGATACGAAATAAACAACTTCCAGAAACAGCTTTGAGTTGAGACTGTTGGTACCTCATACGATTCTCCATAAACATTTGCATCTCATCTGTAGAGAGCGGAATTTAGGCCCTAAAAATGGCATTTTAGGTGCCTAAAATGGACTTTTAAACTCTTTTATTTAGGCTCTATAAAATAAAAAATAGGCTTTTTTTGTTAAAGATTCAACATTTATTTAATGCAAAATTCTAGTATTGAAAGAAACTTCCACACATTTCACATTTTAAAAGGGTACAAATGCATAAACAAAATGAAGACATTCTGTCTTTAAGTTAGTGTTTTTCATTCAACAATCACATTTCCATAGTATGCTTCAGAGTAGATGATGTGCACCTACTGTAGCTAAAAAGGAAGGGGTTGTTATCTGTCTTGGAATGTAAGAGAATGCTTATTCGGGTACAACGCAGCAAGTTTGTGTTAAATTGCTGACAGACAGAGGAAGATATAATAATAATAATAATAATAATAATAATAATAATAATAATAATAATAATAATAGTTTGTCCTACAGGAGTTATTTTACATGCCAGTAAATCTACCGACATGAGCCTGTCGCATTTAAGCACACTTAAATGCCATTGACCTGGGGCGGGATCGAACCCGCAATTTCGAGCACAGAAGGCCAGCCGTATACAGACTACGCTATCCAGGCCGACTGAAAGTTGGAATTTTAGAATTGAAAGATTGTAAGAATGAGAAGGGGTGGCCCGGAGGTGCTTCTCTATTGTGTTGTTCACTGCTAGGAAGGAGTTGTTACCCATCTTGGAATGTAAACGGTACAGAATGTTGAGAAAAACAGTAAAGAGTTACGAAAAATGATGCACAAATTTTTTAAAACTTAAAAATAAGCACTAACGTCGAAATAGACATTTTTAGGCACTATAAAACCCCTTCATTTATACCTATATTTTCATGAAAAATGTAAATATTAAATCTCAAGCCTGTATGTAATATGGAAAAAAAATAGGTTTTTGCCTAAATACTGCTCTCTACTCATGAGCTAAACTTTTGTAGTAGTCTACTGGATTACACAGTTCATAATTTTGGTTTGGCTTTTCGAGGGCTTGTTTTGGCCCATTTTGCATCCTATAGGTAAGGTGACTGTATTTTCTGAGTCCGAACTCAGAACAGATAAATGGGCCTTTTTTTTAAGTAGGTCTACAGCTTCTCCCTGAGCTGTTGGGGTAGAAATTGAAATGAAACACTCTTGACTTTAGTTACTTTATGTATTTACCTCTAAATATAACAATTAGAAATAATAATCATAGGTAGTTTGAATCAAAATTATTAATTACAAAAAAATTAGCTTTTATTAAAGTTCGTAGAAACTGCAGTTCCATTTTAATCTAAGTTTGCCGTTGAAGTGGTGGACGACGTTGATGCTGTGTACCAATAGCACTCTTCTAACGAAGACAATGTATTAACGATCACTTTTTTTCATTAGTCTGCATTTATTTACAAGATTTCAAATGATACATTTGCATGATCAACAAAGCTTTCAACGAGACAAAATTAAAAATTGTGCTCTTAAAGCTCTAAATCAACTACATGAATGAAATACATGAAATTTGATGACACTCAATTTAAGCAAAAGTAACTACCAAATATTTTCACTCAGTAAAAATGAAAGAGAATTCAATATCCAATACAATGGCCAACACCTTCCTAGACTTATGAATCCAAATATCATGGAGTTATTTTCGATAGTAAGTTAACATGGAGCAACCATTTGAAATACATTTCTGAAAAAGCTTGTAAAAGATTCTCCCTTCTAAAAAGACTAGCAGGAAAGAAATGGGGTTGCTCTAGGAATACTCTGAACACTACATACAAAATGTTTATACAGCCAGTGCTGACATACTGCAGAGAAATTTTAATTACATCATCTTTCATAAACGACATAGAATATGTTCAAAACCAAGCTCTCAGACTCATTACTGGTGGAATCAAAACAACGCCAATAGATTCTATGAGATTCCTCACTAATATTAACAGCATCAAAATGACAATTGAAGAAAAAGCACTGATTCAATATGAAAAACTTATCAGATTACCAGGAAACAATTGGCATTCATACAGTCCTCTCTGTAGATTGAAAACTCAAAAAAAGTTTCATATCCATTGTTCAAGAATTAAAACAGAAAATCAATATCCCGAATTTAAAAGAAAACTTACAAATTAAACCAAACGCTTTAACTCTATTAAATATAGAATATAATCTAAATTTAACAGAAGAAATACTGAAATCAGAAGTAAACACTGAAATACTGAAACAATTGTCTTTAGAGACAATTAATATTAGGTACCCTCCACAAAACTGGCTTCATTTATACACCGACGGATCCTTGATCTCCAGAGAACAAGGTGCCGTTGCAGGTGTTACGTGCTGTCTCTTCTCACTTTATAGATCTCTTGGATATGGAACAACAAGTTTTGATGGAGAAATCATTGCAATAAGTGAAAGTCTCAGGAATCTTCTATGCCACATCAATAAATTTAAAAATGCAGTTATATTGTCAGACTCCAAAGCAGCTATTCTATCAATCGTCTCTAAACACACACCTTCATCTCATACAGCAGAAATAACTAAAATGCTCTCTCAATTAATATCACTCAATAAAAGAATTGTATTCCAATGGATACCATCCCATTGTGGAATCCTGGGAAACGAGAATGCAGATGCTTTAGCAATGAAGGGCAGCACTGCTACTTACAGACCTGTTACTAAATCTACGTATTACTCTGTGAAGAGATTTATTAAATCTACATACTTAGACTTCAACAAACAAAATTTGATAACTCAATCCCAAGAGAAAAAATGGAACTCTCTGCATCAAAATCCACAGTTAATTCCCGATTTACCACAAAAATCGTCTGTAGCTGCATTTAGGTTGGCAACAGGCCATGGTTGCTTGGCCAAACACCTGCATAGAATTGGAATATATCAGTCCCCTAACTGCCCATTGTGCAACTCAAACCAAGAAATGGATTCGGAACACCTCAAAATCTGTCCTTCAGTGGCTGGCCATGATAATATCTTTAAAAAATATTGGAGTGCAAGAGGTCAAATGACTTTATTGTCAAACGCCTGGCATTAGAAAACAACAACAACATATTCAGTTGTCATTGACGATTTCTCTGATCCCCATAAATTAAGCTATTAATGATCGAAAATGCCCTTCCTACAGAAGCATTGGTTCCAGGAAGTGTCTAGTAACTCGTTATCATTTTGAGTTTCTCCTTACCCCACACACTCTGGAAGAATTGAAATGTAATATCCGTCACGAAATTAACAGCATTAATCGACCAGGTCTAAAGCAAGTTATGATACATTTCATAAAGGATTTTGCTTTGAGAAATATTCATGTTAAATTATTGCATGTTCATAACTTATTGAACAGACAATTCTTCTTAATTCTTGAAATTAGTTTGTAGAGATTTTTGGTAGCTTCTATGTTCAAATGTGTGAAAATATGTAGATTTTAACGACGATAAAATAGTAGGCTATGTTCTTCCTTATAGAGTTTTGTTGTCTTTTGGGGTTTAGGCAACACCAAGACTCAAGGAATTTTAGTAGCACAATAAATATTATCTCATGCATACCTGTGTGCCCTGCACTCCACATGAATATAAAAATTAAAATTAAAACTTTTTTTTTTTTTTTCAGAATTATATCAATCCTATAGTTATTACTTTAATAAATTGTATTCAGTTCACGATTTTTCCTTTGTATTTGTTTCACAACTTCTCTTATCACTGCATAAATGAATAATATTGAAATGTTAGTTTGCTTGTATTTGTTTCACAACTTCTCTTATCACTGCATAAATGAATAATATTGAAGTGTTAGTTTGCTTAATCTTGATAGACATTTGGCTTCATCTTGTTTCTGTTTCGCATCTAGGTAATGAGCAAACTAAAAATTAATTAATAGTATTTGTGAACTTAAAAATGGCGTCGTTCTAATAACAAATAAATTATGTTTTATTTATCGATGCTTGCACCTGCAGAGGTTATATCAGTGTCGCCGGTGTGCCGGAATTATGCCCCACAGGAGTTCTTTTACATGCCTGTAAATCTACTGACATGAGCCTGTCGCATTTAAGCACATTAAATGCCATTGACCTGGGCCAGGATCGAACCCGCCGCAACCTCGGGCACAGAAGGCCAGCGCTATACCGCCTGCACCACGCAGGTCGACCGTTATAGTAATCTTATTTATTAATGTAGACAGAACTTCACGTTTATTTCTTAGTATGTATGTATTTAATGTCTACCCACTTCACTTTACGTGATTCGGGTTTCGCATATTGCGGATAGATGGCAGAACTGTGCCCCATTTTCTAGTTGCACACCACTTCAGCGGGTCACGCTGTACATGATGTGTATCTGTGGAGAGTTACGTCTTGTACTAGGATGAGTGTATATGTAAGTATAGTATATGGAATGAGTGATGATGATGATGAAGATGAGAAAGAGAGAAAGAGAGAAAGAGAATCCTGGTGCCGGCACGTAGCCTACTCCTGTTGAATAGGACTAAGGGGGCCGTCAAGCTTAACGCCCCTATCCGACAGACGAATCCCTAACAAATGTGGCATATGCCTTCCAGTGGCGGCTCATACATATTTAATGCATAGTGCCAAAATCAGTGGTATATCCAGGATACCCTAAGGGGGAGGGTAACTCTTTTTCCTACTATAAGCAATAATAATAATAATAATAATAATAATAATAATAATAATAATAATAATAATAATAATTAGAGACGAGAATTCCATGCAAATGCATGTTTTTATAGGAACATAGGACATACGTAGCTCACACTTAATACTTATCCATTTCATTACTTTCCGGTTCCAAATATGTGTACTTTTCCCGTGCATATTTGCATGTTTTCGACTTTTTAGGGATAAAAACATGCATAATGCATATTTAGGTAATTTTTAGCTTAATTAAGCATATAATATACATTAAATTCAGTTTAAATGCATGTTTTAATGGTTTTGTGTGGACACCTTAGTTTCTCGATTTTATGTCCCATATTTTAGCTTCAGAAATCAGGATTGAAAAAAAAAAAAACTAAATAACAGAAAAATTAAATAAAATGTTAAGATTTTCTCAATAAGGTGTTAGAGGACCTTTCCCTGGACGGAAGTCCACTTTTACAACACTTTACCGACGACCCTCTCTCTATACACTGCGTGTCATAAATTTATTACGTTGGATATTTTGAGAATAGTAAGTAGAGAGGAAATATAGAGGGTTCAAGGAAATTGCCGACAAATAATTTAGGTCAAAAGCATCCTCTTTCAGGGAGGTTGTAAATTCTCTTCCTTTTCTAGTACTAGTAGCAATTTAGATTCTTCTAAAATTGTAATTACCGTAAAATTGTGTTTGCAGTGTGTGAATGTCGTAAGCTGTTAATGTGCTTGTTTATTCTGTTTGCGCGGGTTAATGTGGTTCTAATATGTTTCCAATTTAAAGATTCCAAAAGTGTACTCTTTGCACAGTGGATTACTGTAAAGGAAAAGATTTTGTTAGATCAGATGAGGATGTCGTATTTTGCGACTGTTGGAGTAAAGAGTAAAGCAATTATGTTCTGTTTCCGAACATTTTATATGACAATTGTTCTTTGTAAAAAAATCACAAAACTTGCTCAAAATAATTATTAAATTACGATGTTCGTTTTTAAATCGTATCTAGGTAACCGTAAGGTCTATTATAATTTCAGATGAAATGTACTAAAAAATTTCAAGTCGACCAGCATGTCGCATCTGTTTCACATATTGCAAGAATGCAACAAAAGAAATAATCTTCATAGAATTTCATAGATCCCTCAGTTATGCCCGTGGGAAAGTGAATGTAGCGGCGAAAAACAAATTGGACAGGGTCCTAAATGCTAACCCGGACTGCGGATTCTTTTGTTCAGTGAAGAAGGTTATTTGTGGCGAAAACTTGAATGAAGAATTTGACCTGACACTGTCACAAATATGTTCATTCAAGTTTAAACCCGTAACTTCTTGCATTATAGAGACAAGTGCAGGAACCTCACAGAAACCAATTTAAAAATGTTATTAGGTTTTTAACTGTGCGAAAAAAGTGAAGTGAAATAAGACATTTGAAACAAAAATAAAAGTGCATATTTTATTGTATTTTTCGCTTGATCATGCATATTTCATAGTTTGATAGTACATGAGTGCATGCATATTTTGGGATTTTGTAGTGCATAAAATTCTTGTCTCTAATAATAATAATAATAATAATAATAATAATAATAATAATAATAATAATAATAATCACTCACCAAAATTTATACAACTGGAGCACTTGAGCACTTTTGTTGACCAGGTTAATATGCGCGATAGATAAAACCCATTCGCCTATTCTTCTGACTTGAAATAAATCCATCATTTTTTTGTTGAAGTTGTCTATTTTGCAAACAAAACTCCTCAGATTCATCGTGCCTTCTTAGTGCTAAATCTAGTGCCCCACAAAATCGTATACAATTTATTATTAAATTTAACACATATCTGTTTTTATCAACTTGCTCATTGTGTTTTGCAATCGCGAATTTAACTGATTTTCAGTGTTCGCTTTACCCAGCATAGACAAACTGAAGACGTTATTCATATTAACCTTTGACTTATGATGTGTTTTTATTTTACCCCATAAGTGTACTAAATCTGTCACACCCACTTTTGACCAGCTAAGTTCACCTCCAAACAGAACACACGGGAAAAAGAAGAGCGCATTTTTCACATCACGTCCACACAACCAGTTCTTTTTTTTAAATAAATATCTGAGTTGAATTTGCGAGATCTGTTAACTTTAGCACTTTGCTGCTTTCGATGAATATTTAAGTGCGGTGTTGGTCTGCCAAATTCTTTAACGCGAAGTTTGTTTTCATATGTTAATGTTGAAAACTGAGATTTCAATAAAGCACCAACCGAATTAATTTTTTAACAGTACACAACACGATAACACGACCACTATTACGATGACAACCTCACGACTTAACACGTTCACACTACACTTGGTACTGTTGGTAGAAATAATAAAGTGAAAACTTTCCCAAGCCAAGTTTTCAAGAAACCGGGAGAGATTTTATTATCTTATTGTTGCAGTCTTCGCTTAGAAACTTGTTCCGACAAAGCGGAAGGATAGACAGAGCGCGAGGTAGTAAGGGATCGGCATAGTAAATGGGGATGTATACAGTTTTACAAGCATTGCAAAAGCCAGCGGCAATTTGTGCTTGGCACATTTGAGATCATGCTTTTAGATGCTGAAAAGGACGAGCGAACATGAAGATTGTGCGCGCATCCCATTATATTTCTTATGGGATGTAGTGCCTGGCACAGATCCATCCTCCAAACACTGGTTACAACGTGTTTCACTGCAAAGATCATATTGACGGTAGAGTTTGTGTAAGCGTAACTTGTTTCTCTCAGGTCTTAAGCGGAAAATATGAATTCTCCTTTTCCTTCTGTATTCTGGTAGTGCCATGGCACAACGGCACTACCTCTAAAGCCGCCCCTGATGCCTTCTCTTCATATGCACTGCAGAGAGATTTGAGATTTAAGATTTATTTCTTGTAATAATGTTAATTTTACATATCAAGTATTTCAATGACGTAACTTTAATCTTAAATCCTGGAAGACTAACTTTCTTGGTGTTATGTTCGATAAGTATTTTAGTTATTCTTTCGCATGGATGACCTTTATAACGCTTTAAACTCAATATGGGGGGCAAAGGCTAATTGGGATTTCCTGTCTCTGATCAGGTCAAAAACCCTGATGGAACTGATATTTAACCCTTGTGGAGAATTTCGGTGAAGTCCGGAGGGCCTAATTAGTCAAATCCACTCTCCTCACCTTCACGCTGGGGCCCCCTGGGATCTTTTAAGATGCGAAAGAGAGAGTGGTATGCGGATAGCAATGGGAGGCTACCGCATTTATATATATCCCAAGAAGATAGTTTATGTTTGATAAAAATGCCATGATGAGTCTTTCCCTGGTAAAAAATTCCGGACGTAAACTATCCCCCCAATCGGATGTCCGGGTGGGGGATACTGGGGAAGGACATGTCATGACGAAATCCAACAGAGAGAAGAAAAGAAGATGGACAAGAAGATGGACAAGATGGACAAGAAGATCGACGACAAGAAGACCGACGGCAACGTGGTATGTCAAGACTCCACCTGTACCAGGTAAGTTGGAAAACTTGAAGGAAACAATGAGAGGAATCAGATGTGATGGGAATATCAAGAGTGAGGTGGGAAAATAGTGGCGAATTGATGAGTGATGCATAGGGCTCGGAGTTACGAAATATATTTTATTCTTAGACATCACAGACAATGTAGCATACAAAATAAACTCGTTTCACGTCAACACGAACCATTATACTCTACATTTACTTGCGTTTATTTGCATTTTTTGGTCTTTTATTGTTTACTGGTCTTTTTTGTAGGAAATATTCTACTTTTTGTTGCATTCAATTGCGAAGCTTCAGGGTAGGCACGGTAAGCTGCGCTTTCCCAAACATTTTCGAAGAAGGGACAAGATCAATTTAGAATTTACTTAATTAAAAACAGGAGCATTCTCGCGTTTCGTTTACCTTTTAGTGATGTAAAGCACGGCCTAGATCACTACTTCTGAACCATGTCTTCAGCCCAGCTTACTCAAAAATTTTGTCAAGGTTCGCAAATTTATTGCCCATTTCTTCTTTTTAACTGACGTTTTCTAGGTGTCATCATATTATACATTCCAGAGCCTACAGCAGATTGCGTCATGCAGGAATTTTGCCTTATGATTGCAACAACCTTAACTACAGGTCTGTGTAACGTGATTGCCCCCTTCAACGCAACAGTATAAATACTACAGACGCAGAGCTCGCAGTCAGCATATTGTATCTTACAAGCGAAGACAGTATTGATAGGGAAGGTGTTGTTCTATAGCAGTTTCTCAAAACTTGCTGACTAGTCCTCAAATTAAGGGAAGTTAGGGATTTTTGTCATTTATCAATGGCAACTTTTCAGTTTTAGCAACAACAATAACATAGCTGCAGAAAAGAGATAAGAGCATTCATTCGGTGTCAAAAAGATTAAAAACTTCGAAGAAGCTTTGCAACAGTGAGTAGGAAAAATTGGAAAACAAGTTAGAGACAAAATGAAAGAACGTACTGGGAAACAACATTGGGTACCAGTCAATGTCTTAAGTCGAGAAAGTTCTGCAAGGAGAAAACACTTTGGTCACTTCAAGTATGTGCTCATGACGTCAGTTGAAGTAGAAAAGAATGTTTCAATATACAGAAATGTCTTTCAAGACAACCGGCGATCCTTCAAACATGAGATTCTACGAATCATTATGATTATCATTGTTATTATTGTTGTTGTTATTAAAATATTCGTCACTTTCCTAAATTTTGATGTTATATTTCCACAAATTTCAGGCCATTTTATAAGCCATTTTCCTGTGATTTTTAGGTCATCAACTTCCGAACCCTAATTATAAATAATTTAAAAAAAATATACCATCCACCACAATGCACTAATTTGTAGGTCAATTAAATATATTTATTTATTTATTTATTTTAATGTTAGTAAATTACAAATGAATACAAGTTAATATGAGCCGAGACATAGATGGGAGGATAATATTAAAATGGATTTGATGGTAGGAACTGAGTTAATCTTGCACAGCATAGGGACTGATGACGGGCTTATGTCAGGGCGACAATGAACCTGCGGGTTCCTTAAAAGCCGTAAGTGAAGATATTTAACACTTTTTAATTTATAATTTATTCACTCTCAGTTTTAGTTTGTTTGTATTCAAATCCCCTTCTGAGCACGAGTCTTAGTCATTCAGGAGTGGACTAGTTTATATTGTATTATATTATATTATATTATATTATATTATATTATATTATATTATAACTTAGCCTATGAGCCATTCAAAGCAGAAGTGGTGTAAGTCAAAATTGAGTGATGAGGTTTAAAGTAAAAATTCTGTACAATACAGCTCAAAGTAGCAATTAATATATACTTCGTGCTATCCACTGACTACTAATAGTTCAAATAAATTGAATATTAATTGCTACTTGGCGCTGTATTTTACAACATGTTTACTTTAATCCTCATTACCCATTTTTGACTTACACCACTTCTGCTCTGAACGGCTCATATAATATAATATAATATGTAATATAATATGATTGCAGGAAAAGAAGGAAAAATGAGCAATTTCTGTGTTTAAATTCATGGTTTAAAACAATAAATAATAAGACTTAAGCTGCTTGTGGTGATCAAATGTTTCTTCTAATTCAACACTACAAGAAAACGTGTTAATGATTGACCGAAATTGAAAAATAAATATTTTTTTAATTATTTCAAATTGCTAAAGATTTGACAAGATTTTAAAACGTGATTAAAGTTCATTGTAACTTATGTAAAGTCTATCTAACAAATATTACAGTATACATGAAATATTATGTAAATCATTTAGCAAATGTCTATGCAAAATGTCTATATTACTTAATAACTGCACGACACCCTAAAGCGAAGAATATTACGATTGCATATTGTTTTAAAACAAAACATTTTCAACTAGTATTCACCATTTGGCTGGACAGCACAAATTTATCCTCTTCATAGTCAGCAATCAGTGTATTACGAAGATTTTAATACAGAATTACACTACCTTTTAGGTCGAGATGATACAACTGGCAAACTGAGAAAGCCGATGAAGGTACACGCTGCCACCCAGACCTCGAGCAGCGACTACTTGTTTGAACCCGGCAGCCAGTACACCGAGTGGGAGAAGAAGGTCTGCGAGGAGGGGAGGCAGAATCTGCAGATACTGGAGAATTATCTTTTCTTCTTCCAATACGATACCTATGAAGGTAAGTAACTGTTTACATCTTACAGTAGAGGTGCTTTCAGCTATGGACAAGCAGAATCCCAGAGTAGCACAATCAGCTAATCGACCGCCATTGTTATTCCATTTCAACATGCTTGGGATTGGAATATTAAAAGTAAAACTCAATTTAGGCCAATGTCCATGGCTGTTAAAATTTAAAATATTTGATTCTGATTTAGGCTACATTAATTTCCTATACAAATGTATATGGCAAATAGCGTGCGCTGTAATAAAAATGGCTGATTTGTCGCCATTTCCAGTGCAAAGGATTCTGGCACTCTGGATATCCAAGGACCAGGGGCAGCCCGTCCATAAGAGCTGCAGAGCTGCTGCACTCCCTGCTTTGACAGGAAAATAAAAATAATATTTATTTTAATTTGTAGAAGAATTGTTACAGCTTTTATTGGTAAATTGCTTTATATTTCATCTGGCCGAGAGTATGTACTGTTATCTTATGCATAATCTTTTTGTGCGTCGACTGTATTGGAATTGACACTGCATTCAAAGTCGTCCTGGGATCTGCAGGGTGGGCAGCTCATAGAGAGTGTGTCTTGCATGGTCAGGGAGTAGAGAGGTGAAGGGAAGCAGAGGGAAACTGCCGCTGTTTAAAACCCATATTTGGCTGCAGTGGCTTGCAAAGCCAGGCCACAAGGGGAGATCTTTCCACCACTCCCACACCGCTATTGTAATGCTACGTCAAATGGATTCTCCTATCCCCTTGAAACTTAATGACAACATATTTATTTTCTCTTCACATACTTACTGTTGTAGCATCTTATCGAGTTAATATAACGAAATTAATATTCTCTTTTGCCTTATTATTACATATATATCCAGCCTCCAGCAGAACCTAATATTTGCCTTAACTCAGAATGATTGCACGAGTAGAATCCTTTTAATATAGCACGTAAAATACGAAAGAGACTTCTTTTCCACTTTTAGAACATTGCTTTGGTATGACGTCTTAGTATTGTAACTTAACCAGTGCAAATG
The DNA here is from genome assembly GCF_040183065.1 of Periplaneta americana. Lineage (NCBI taxonomy): Eukaryota > Metazoa > Arthropoda > Insecta > Blattodea > Blattidae > Periplaneta > Periplaneta americana. The sequence continues at coordinate 151,565,466 of NC_091123.1, forward strand.
TGCAAGCATGAGTAGGTGTGTGAATTACAGAATATTAATTTTATTTTTCTCAACTTTCCCTTGCGGAGAAGATTGATGTAATGAAGTGAAATGAAATGGTCATTTGTTACCCGACTTAAATCTTACTCAAGCTTCATCCACCCGAAATAGTGAATATACACTATGTAAGGAAGTATAACAATGAAATTTGCGCTAAGGATTTGTGGTTACGTGGATGTGAACAAAAAAAATTCTGTATTTTGTTTTTCTTGCCTCCTCTTCGGTGGTGATACTGCATAGACTAGGAGTGGTGTGACAGATTTAGGACATTTGCCCCTAAAAATTAAAAAGCACAAGTCTTTGCTGTTTCACCTGAAAAATGTTGTTTCACTGGCAGTGTTACGCAAAACTAACATTGCTGTGCAACTAAGTGAAGCGAACAGAAGAAACATTCTCAAAATAATCAAGAAATGAGAAAAAATCGTGAAATTATTTAAAAAATATTGATTTTGTGGCCAATATGAACTTCCCCTAAGGGGACATGTTGAAAAAGCGATTCGAAGAACCCTGGTGTATTTCGTGGGTTGCTGCAGTTCGTTAGTAATCTAAACGAGCCTCTCAAAAATCATTTGGAACATGCTACTGTTTAAGGTAGTTCTAAAACAATTCAGAATGAACTGGTAGATTGCATGTTGCGTGTCTGCCGATCTGAAATTCAGACTGAAATCGATGGTATTACTTTTTTTTAGCGATTATGGCAAATTATGCCACAGACATCTCCCAACTAAGTCAGGAAGTTTTTATTTTTCGATATGTAGTGCATTTATTTTTGTCCTATACTTATTAGTAATGATATCAAGAAGTGAAATTTGTATGTACCAAAATCTACTGCAGCTCCCCCAATTCACAAGTTCACGAGCCGCCACTGCCAAGGACTATGTGAACAAGTTCAGGAGACTTGAATTCTTATTGGTAGCGAATAGAGCATTTATCCAGTGGTGTCATTCAACCAGTTCACACCAGTCGTCCGATTCACATGTTGAATTTGTCACAGTTCATAGAACCTGTTCTTAAATGTTTGAAGTTAAAACAAATTAGGTTCTTGACAGAAAGGAAGAACAATAATTTAACATTTTAACACGAAATTCTCCAGCTTTTTAATATGACAGTAAACATAATCATATCATATTATTAAATCGTGTGCAGGCAGTCAGAACAGGAATACCTACATTATTGACGGCCCAGCTTGAAAGGGAAACAACACAAAATTTAAAGTTTTGAGAAACCTGCATTTTGAAGCTTTATATGACTGTGAAAAATCAAAGGATCGTTCAACTTAATCCAGGTTGAAATCATATTTTATATATGCTGTAAGTTTCAAATTAGAGCGTGTTAATTGAATGTTTCAGGGCAGCATGAAACTTAATTCGCGTTGGTGTGGGGAGGCCTTACTAGTGGTGAATCGTCGTGTGGTTCAGTGTGGTTGTTTCGGGAAAATAGAAATCGAAAGAAATGCGAGAAATATTGATGATAATTGTAATAAATTCATTGTTAGAGTATCGTTATCGATAAGAAATAATATTGAAAAAAGGAAAGTTTTAAATTAAAACAGACCTGCGCCATCACTGACATTTTTTCAGGAAGATAATCTTAAAACGCGAGCTTTCAATACATCCTGGTTTGAATTACAGTACAACCCTGATTATCCGTCACCCTATTAACTGATTGGTGGATTATCCGTCTTTCTTTTTCTCGCTTTTTTCTGCAGAAATATATAAAGTACCTACTGTACATTGTATTAGCACGTTATTTTTTCTAGAGAGTGTTATTACACTTACACATTATAGTCTACTGTTCGAATTGTGGTAGGCCTACTGTATAACTTCTGTATAAAATGTCTTTTATGGGTGTCAAAAGAAATTTTGTTGTGCTAAGTATTGGGGGAAAAAAAGTGTAAATAATTGAGTGGTCCGGGGAAAGAGAAACTGTGGTTCATCTCGTATTAGAATACGAGTTTGGAGTGTATAAAGTATGTAAATCTACAACACGAGACCTTCACTTTCCACAGGCAGCCATTACAAGGAGTTTTCTTGCCCTTCAAAACCCGTCATTGACAATGAGACTTAAATTAGTGAACTATGATCCACTATCTAGCATGTTAAATACAAGGCGATAGAAGAATTTACCAAAATGTATTATTCACTAAATTTACGAAATTATTTCATGATACGGATTATCCGATTTTTTCGATTAACCATTCAGCCCACCCCCTTCTTTACCACGGATAATGGAGGTTCTACTGTACATAAATGAGTCTTTGGTAATGTGGTGCGAAATAAACTTTTCTGTTGGTCGCGCTTGTTGCTGTAAAAAAAAAGAGAGAGAGAGAGAGAGAACTGTGTGTCTGCTGAAACTTCAGCGATCTGAAAAATATTTCCAAGGGAATTTCAACAAATGCTTCTTTAGTTGGGCATAATATTCGTTACTTTATAAAAATTAAATAGTTAAGCTACTGAAATCAACTCATAGCATAGCAACGTATTTGAAGATGAAGATTGACATATTATTATTTTTCATTAAAAATAATAATAATAATAATAATAATAATAATAATAATAATAATAATAATAATAATATAGTAATAATGTCGATCATAATAAAGTATCATCAATAATAAACATTTTGTATGGAAAGTAGCCTACTTAAACTACTTACTACAGCCCTCGCCGAGGAATTCGGTCACCAGCCGCTACTGATATAGGTAAGATACTGTATGTGATATGATGTTTCTATGGTGAGGCAACCCCCGCCACTGAGCGAACAGATGAAATGTCAGAAGTCTACTTTTCTTCTTCGTGACACGAGTCTGCATTTTAAATTATGCACATAATTTTGTTATGAAAGAACATGTTGTTGTTGTTATCTAATGCCGGGCTTTGGCAACGAAGCCATTAGCGTTCTTGCTCTCCAATATTTCTCTGTGGTGGATCCATCAGGTAGAACTTCACAGGTTTGTAGATGATCTTCAGTCATTTGTTCTTCTTTGTTGCATAGAGGGCAATTTGGATTTGTGTAAATTCCTATTTTATTCAAGTGTTTGGCCAAATAATCGTGTTCTGTAAGCAGTATGAATTTTGCTACTGCAGATTTACGTGGGATTTCTGGAATAATTTCTGTTTTTTTTTTTTATTAAAATGCTCCATTTTTTATCTTTGACTTTGGTACATAGTGCTTGATTTTGCTTGATTTTATATTTATTTTTAGTTAGTCTTTTGATGGATGTAAAAGGTAGTCTTGTATTTGTATTCTGAATTAAATTTGATCCTTTTTTGGCAAGAAAGTCAGAAGTTTCCTTTCCTGCAATTCCGCGATGTGCAGGTATCCATTGTAATTTAATTCTTTTCTGTAGTTTTTCAAGTTGTTGGATCATTTTGTGACATTCTTTAATTTGGATTGACATCATTTTATATGAATTTATTGCATATAATGCTGCTTTAGAATCAGAGAGAATGACAGTATTTTGAAATTTATCTATTCTGTACAGTAGGTGTTGGAGTGAGATATGAATAGCCATTATTTCCGCATCAAAATTTGTTGTATGATATCCTGCTGGTTGATAAAATGAGAATAACGCACACGTAATTCCTGATCCTGAGTTGTTATCGATAGTAGACCCATCTGTGTAGATGTGTAACCATTCTTCTGGTGGGTATCCATTGTTCACAGCTTCTAATGCTAGTGCTTTTAGTACAGGTTTGGAAGTTTCAGATTTTGTAACTGGTTCTTCTAAATCTAGTTGAATGTTAATTGGTTCGAAGGTAGAGGGTTTTCTCTGCATAAAATGTTTTCTTTAGATTTAGGGAGATTCAATTCTGTTTTTATATCCGTGACTTTGGACAGGAAACTTGTTTGTATTTTCAACTTGGTTCGTTGTAACAGTCTTTTTTCCAATTTTGTTGTTGTTAACCGTAGCATTTTTTCATGATGTGTTAGTGCCTGCTCCTCTAGAGTGAGATATATTGGAGGGTTCTGGGTTAGGGCTTGCATTGCCGTGATTGGGGTTGATTTTGCTGCACCAGTTATTAGTCGCAGGGCCTGATTTTGGCATACTTCTAGTCGATTGAGGTTGAAATTATTTGCTGTAATTAATACCTCCGCATTGTAGAGAAGTATTGGCTTGATGAATGTTTTGTACATGATGTTCAAAGTCTGCCGATTACTACCCCACTTTGCTCCAGCTAATCTGTTTAAAATTGGAAGTCTTTTTGTTGATTTGTTTACTACTGCTTCAATATGATTTCTCCAAGATAATTTTGAATAAAAAATTGTCCCTAAATATTTCGTTTCATATGTTTGTCTCAGGTTTGTTTTCTTGAACTGTAGATTTAGTTTTAGGATTTTTTCCTTCAAGCTAAATATTTGAAACGTTGTTTTATCAGTATTTATGGCCATCAAATTGGATCAGAGCCTTTTCCATTGAAGTTTTGGATTTGACTGTTTGTGGGGAAGATGTGCACATGACCATGTCGTCTGCAAAAAGAGCTGTCTTTATTCCAGCTGTTGAATTCCAGTTTTCTTTATTTGTAGCTGCTTATTACTACATCATTTAATATTTATAAATTTGCTGTCATTAGCAGAGAGAACAGGTTGTTAAAAAATTTGAATGACACCACTGGATATATCAACGGATCTGCATTTGCGATTACTGGAGTTGCGATGTCTTAAGCTTACAACCAGAGACTTCAGCGTTAACTACGAAGCTGCTGAACAAGCATGTCCATAAGCAAAAGTTTTAATATTGTAATTTAAAGTTATCGTAATAGGTATTTATTATCAGGAATTTTATACAGTCAGGCCACAATGCAATGCAGGAAGAGAGAAGGGCTGACTTTATTTAGAAATAAGCCTATGTAGATAAATTAACGTGGAACAACCTCAAGTGACGTATTCATATCATGAAATAATGTTATTTAATTATTATGTCTATTTACAATATCCTAGTTACTTTTTTCCCCGCTAGGTATGGGAGGTAACTCGGGCATGGAGTTCTACTTCTTTGGCCCCCAAACACTTTCATTGCATTTAAAGGCGACACCTTTACAGACCCTCATTATTATTACAATCTAAAAAGCGTCACATTCCAGTACATTACCCCGAAATTTTCGCATGGTTTACATCGTGTGAATACTGGATGAAAGGGTTAGTGACAAAATTTTCTCTGAAGAACTTTTAATTGCACAATTGAACAACACTGCACAACACAGCATGTCTTAGTAGTCTACTGTAGTGTAAAGTTTATTGTTATAAAGTGTAATGTTTATTATTATAATTGCAACTATCAAACAATAAAATTACAAGAAATGGATAAGCAATAAAGAAAACCGAGTGATTTGGCTCAAACTGTAGTGTTTGAGAATCGTATTTGGAAGGTCTCGGGTTCAAACCACTTGGTCAGCCAATCTGATTGAGGTTTTTCATGGTTTCCCTCAGTCACGAAGATACATCTGGATTGGAAATTTACATACCATGATTCATGACCACCTTAATCACCAATATCATAAACATTAAATTCAAAATCTAAATCAGTTACATGAACATAAGCCATCTATAACACACAAGAATAAAAACAGAGTCAGAACAAAAGTCCACGACCTACTAATTTATCCAAAGATCCTACACACGTAATATGACCACAGATGTTAATGTGTATAAATAAACTTCACAAAAAATGTCCAACTGAGAATAAGCAAAACAGAGAAAGTTGGTTATGAGATTTTTAAGTTATGTAGGACAAATTTAATTTCAGTTAAAATTAGTAATATGACCTCAGAATGGCTCGAAATTAACACAGGATTAAAATAGGATTGCGGTCTCTCCCTTCTTCTGTTTATAATGCACAAGAATGAAATTCTTCAGGAATAGAGACAAGTGCAACATAGTCAGTTGCAGATAAACAGAAATTTAAAAATAGATTGATTGGTAATTACAAATAACCTAGTTTAATAGCACCCACAGAAAATTATTTACAATACTCAGTTCATAATTTAAATATTATTGCATAAAATTAAATGGAAATAAAATGTTCATCGTAAAATATGTTTAGATGGCAAAATTTTAGAATGAGTTATTTATTTTACATATCTTGCCTACAAATTAGTATTTAATAATGATTTGGATTTGAGCAAAATTGTAAAATACTCCAAAACTACGGGAATAATGAACAGGGTAATGAAACCTTCCTTGGTACAGAAAAGCACTAGAATACGTCTTTAACAAACCTTGTACTCTGTTATGGTAGTGAGGCATGGACATTGAGGCGTGTGAATGAAAGCAGAGTAACAGTAACGAAATTAGATTTATGTGAAGAACAGCGTGATATACAAAATGGGACCATAAACACAACGACGAAGTAATAGAATTACTCGGTCTGGAATCAGTATTCAATTTCATACAGAAATATCAGAACAACTGGATGAGCCATTTGCGATGTATGAGATCCCACAGAATCTCAAAAGCTATACTTCACTTTCAATCTCATGGGAAGAGATATCTGGGACGTCCCAGAAAGTGCCGGGGAGAAAATTCCTCTTTATTATGAGATCGGACCTAGATGTTGATACAGCGTCGTAAAATAACCCAATAAAATAAAAAAAAAAAATAAAAAATTATGAGATCATAATAGGCCACATGGCCTAATAGACTACTTGTATGGATGATGATGATGATGATGATGATGATGATGATGATGATGAAGTCAGGTAGGTAGAGGTGTTTGGGAATGCTTCTTGTTGTGCAGTTACATAATGGAACAAAAGCATAGTGTGGTTGTTTTGGTTTTTCCACACCCACACTGCATATGCAAATAATTTCCCGCCATCGAGTACAGTTACGGGAGAAATATTATGTGTTGACAAACAATTCCAAATATTATTGTTTTTACAAAATATACTAATTTTGGACTTTATGCCACAAAATACTAAAAAATAGGTAGGTTACATTGCATGTTCAATAGTCTCTATAAACAAGAACGCCTGAAATATGCAAAAATATGTACAATTAATTTTGAATATTCGTCATTAAAGTCGCTCAAAACATACAAAATTATTTTGTATGGCTTGCAATGGACAATAAAAATATACAGTTGGATACGAATCCTCGCCCTATTAATATACCATTCACTGAAAGCCAGTGAATGCAATGAAACATGCTTAACGATCAAGTTTATTTTGCTTCTTGCAGATTTGACGCACGACATAGATGAGATCTTTGAAGATTATGTGGATACCATGCCAGGTCACATTCGAGCTTACATGCTAAATCACATGCTAGCTCATATGCCAGATGCCATTCCAGGCCACATTCCTGATCACATGCCAGAACACGTACTAGATCACATATTATCTCGAATGCCAGCTGACATTCTACTTCACATAGCAGAACACATGCCAGCTAACATGCCAGAGCACATGCCGGTTAACATTGTAGCTCACATTCTAGTTCACATAGCTCATAAGGCAGGTCACATGCCAGTTTGCATGCCAGATCCAATGCTAGCTCACATGCAAGGTGACATCCCAGCTCACATGCAAGGTCACATGCACGATCACATGCCACATCACATGCAAGGTCATATGCACGTTCACATGCCAGATCAAATGCAATGTCACATGCAAGGTCACATGCATGTTCACATGCAAGGTCACATGCCAGGTCACATGGCACATCACATGCCAGGTCACATGGCACATCACATGCCAGATCACATGCAAGTTCACATGCCAGGTCACATGCATGTTCACATGCCAGATCATATGCAAGGTGACATGCAAGTTCACATGCAAGGTCACATGCCAGGTCACATGGCATATCACATGCAAGGTCACATGCCAGATCATATGCACGTTCACATGCCAGATCAAATGCAATGTCACTTGCAAGATCACATGCAAGGTCACATGCAAGATCTCATGGAAGGTCACATGCAAGGTCACATGGAAGATCATATGCCAGGTCTCATGCCTGGTCCCATACCAGGTCCCATTCCAGCTCACATGCCAGCACCATCATTGGAGCACCTACCAGCAGAAGAAGATGAAAGAGGAACGAACAGTGGCCGCAGGTCCTTTTTAAGACATGCATTTAGTGGGCTTCGTCGTATTTTTAGGCGTAGGTAGATATAAATTGGTGAGTAGTTGTGCAAACTTTTCGGAAATCACAGCACACTTAAACTTTAAGATGAGCACAGAAAAATGTATTATTTTAATAAGAATTATTTTATTTTTATTTAGAGAAATAGAAAATAGCGAACTATCTGATTATTATGGCTCCTAAATCGTTTCATTGTAAAAGCCAATAGAAAACAGCAACAATTTGTAGTAGTGGTAGAGTGGTAGCAACAGCAACAACAGTAGTGGTGGTTGGTTGGGTAGGGTTGGGTTGGGTTGGGTTGGGTTGGGTTGGGTTGGGTTGGTTGGTTTTGGTTGGTTGGATGGTTTTGGTTGGTTGGTTGGTTGGTTTTGGTTGCTTGGTTGGTTTTGGTTGCTTGGTTGGTTTTGGTTGGTTGGTTTCGGTTTTGGTTGTTTGGTTTTGGTTGGTTGGCCGGTTCGCTGGCTGTTTGGCTGGCTCTCTGGCTGGCTGGCTGGCTCGCTGGCTCGCTGGCTGGCTGGCTCGGTGGCTGGCTGGCTGGCTGGCAGGCTCGCTGGCAGGCTCGCTGGCTGGCTGGCTCGCTGGCTGGCTTGCTGGCTCGCTGGCTGGCTGGCTCGCTGGCTGGCAGGCTCGCTGGCTTTCTGGCTGGCTGGCTCGCTGGCTGGCTGGCTTGGTCTCTGGCTGGCTGGCTGGCTGGCTCGCTGGCTGGCTGGCTCGCTGGCTCGCTGGCTTTCTGGCTGGCTGGCGGGCTGGCTGGCTCGCTGGCTGGCTGGCTGGCTCTCTGGCTTGCTCGCTGGCTGGCTGGCTCGCTGGCTGGCTGGCTGGCTGGCAGGCTCGCTGGCTGGCTGGCTCGCTGGCTGGCTCGCTGGCTTGCTGGCTCGCTGGCTTGCTGGCTCGCTGGCTTGCTGGCTCGCTGGCTTGCTGGCTCGCTGGCTGGCTGGCTGGCTGGCAGGCTCGCTGGCTTTCTGGCTGGCTGGCTTGCTCGCTTGCTGGCTGGCTGGCTTGGTCTCTGGCTGGCTGGCTGGTTGGCTCGCTGGCTGGCTGGCAGGCTCGCTGGCTTGCTGCCTGGCTGGCTGGCTGGCTGGCTCGCTGGCTGGCTGGCTCGCTGGCTTGCTGCCTGGCTGGCTGGTTGGTTAGTTAGTAGCAGTAGTAGTTTGCCTTCTCTCTACTAGGGATGTTGAACAATGCTATCAAGCTGTGAAACGAGTACGTACTATTTCCTACTGAACTGGAACAACAGTCAGTCAGTCAGTCAGTCAGTCTGCACTCGCTGTTGCAGTGTTCTGTACGTATTGTGTTTATCTACCCTGGCGGCTGGTATGGATAGGGAACGAGGTTTCAGTAGTGAGTGGATAGATAAGTATTTCTTTATCTTAAATGACGGAAAGGCACATTTCGTAATATGTAGAAAGGAACTTGGATACATTAGACATTACAATGTTAAAAGGCATTTTAATTCAACACATGCTGAACTTTATGGACCAGAAAAGTTATCCGGTTCCGCTCGTGAAAAGGTTGTAGAGGAATTAAAATCAAAATTGAATTCAGAAAACTTTCCTTCATCATCGTGTGTTAGTAGAACAAACTTGGTTCGTATTAGCTACAAAATTTTGTGAAAAAATTGCAACGGCTTCAAAGGCATTTACTGATGGAGAATTTGTGAAAGACTGTCTCATAGCTGTTGCAAAAGAGATATGTCCGGAATACGTTAATGCTTTTCAATCTTCAAGTTTGTCCTGTAATATTGTTGCTGATCGCATATCAGAAATGGGAGGAACTTGGAGGAACAACTGATAGCAAGAGTGAAAACTTTTACTTATTACTCACTAGCTCTTGATGAAAGGACTGACCTCAAAGATACAGCGCAGCTAGCAATATTCTTAAGGGGTGTCGATTCATATTTCAGTGTTGATGAAGATCTTATAGATGATATAGATGATATAGATGAGCCAAGTTCGTGTTCATTTTGAATAAAATGAGATGCATATTTATATTTAGTTCTATTGAATTTGAAGTCCGAAACGTGTTCTTAGTATCCTGTTCTGGAATTTCGTTTACTTTGTCCTATGCATTTAGCTTTGCAAGTTTTACATTGTAGCATATTATAGCCTACGCCTTCCTTGTTATTTCTATCAGATTTATGTAAATGGTTGGTGATATTATTGTTGATTTTATTATTAGCTGTTTTGTATGCTAGTTTTATATTCTCTTTTTGGAAGAAATTAGCAAGTCTGTTTGAAATTATTTTTTAATATGTAAGGATGGACCATGTTCTTTTTTTTTCTTTTACTGATTTAGATAATGTGGAAAAGTTTTCTTTTTTATGTTCTTTTTTTTTTGAAAATGAGTTTTTTTACCATTGTTCTATTATAACCATTTTCTTGTGCATTTCTTTTTTTCTTTTCCCATTATACAAATGTGATATGTTAAGTCGCTGATGGAAAAATAATAAATCCACTTAATTGAATTTCAAAGATTTATCTGAAAATCCCCTCGAAATGAATTGTAAAAAGATGTATAGTATACTTCGGTAGATCATAAATGTTTGGCACTACCTGTTGAGAACATTTGGAGTGAAATATAACCAATGTAAAGTTGTTACTCTTGGTAGTCCCCTATGGAGTGTACATTTCAACTAAAGCCTACATAAAGAGTACTAGAATGACTTAATATACAGGGTGTTTCCGAGGTGGTGTTACAAACTTTCAGGGATGATGGCGAAGGGCACATGTATCAATTTGAGATAAGAGACCATGGTCCGGAAATGACCGAGTCGAAAGTTATAAGCAAAAACAGTTGTGTGGAAATGAAATTGTAATTTGGCACTATGTGCCCTTCTTCCCTTAACTTTTGGAACAGTCGTGGAAAAATGATATGGACCGAATGTCTCCTACGTGGATACTTAGCCCGATACAGTCTGTGAGCTTGTCTACTGTTCCCATTGGCTCATCCGTATTCGAAAATTAGGTCTGCTTATTCTGCTCTCGTGTACTCTTCCATTTCACTAGGACTGATCGACTGGACACTGCAACTTGTACACATACACTCCTGTCTACAGACCATGTCCGTTACACATTACGCTATCTTCATTGCTTTAGTGTAGATTCCTGTCCCCATACCTCAGACAACGCACTGAATGGAATACTGTAAGTAGACAACGTAAACAACGTGAGATGAATACAGTATGTGTAAGATGTAAAGATAAATACACATAAATAAGGTGTACAGTGGAATAAAATTATTTAATATCCACAGAACTATTTTTGCTTGTAACTTTCTACTCGGTCATTTCTGGACCAGGGTTCATTATCTCAAATTGATACATGTGCCCTTTGCCACCATCCCAGAAAGTTTGTAACACCACGTCGGAAATACCCTGTATAAAGTAGTCACAATAACACTGCACTACAGGTTCGAAATCGACTCTCTCACTTACTACCGCACTGGACACGTAGCACCACAGTTCAGCACTGTTGCTGCAACCAGACGGTACAGAAAACAATTCTACCCCTTCCCTTTGACGTCATGTACAGTACTCGAGTCACATGTAGCCTACGCCGGTATCATGTTTACGAAAGAATTGTTGCATCTCTACTCACAATTAACATGATAAGATGACCAGAAGGCTTTCATGGACAAGCGTACATTCTTTGTTCGTCAGAGTTTATCAAGTTCAAATCTAAAATGAGCTCATAGTCGATTGGTAAGATGTATAAAAGTTATCAAAGTACCAGCCGCCGCATTAGTAGTTTCGCTTTTGTTTACGTTCATTAGCCCGGTTTGTTGAACCGTTGCACGGTAAGGGAGGAATGAAGGCTCTGCAGTTCACAGCTCGAGAACGCTGTTCAACATCGTCTACTACGTAAAACACTCAATTTTCATTAGGGTACTTACCATTTCTAACTTCTTTACTCTTCTCTTTACTACTTTTCTTTTTATTGGTTTATTTTATTCGTCATCCCCTTAACACTTAACTAATTATTCCTCGATCTTTTCCTCATTTTCACTTTAGTTACACTTAACGATCGAATCCTCACATTTTTAGTTTAGATTAGGCCGCTCAAATTACACAACTGAAAAATACTGCAGAATAAAGGATTTTCATGGAAAACTTATCTGAAAAAGAGGGATTTTGGGAAGGTCAAAAGAAAATTTCCTAATGTTACTGTTCCACATAGCAACAGATAATAAATACCTTCGAAATTCGTGTTACCAAGGCAAAACACAGTTTAGGCTTTTTTCCAAGTTTGCACTATCTGTATCGATGTACAGAGCAAGTAAAAATGGTAGACCCGATTTCAGTAATTTATTGTGTGAAATATAATGAAAATGATCATGTTGTACTGTGAGACGTGTGTTTTGAAAGCTAAAATTTCAAAGTTTTCTTCAGACACATCATAAGTGTTCTATGTGAGCACCCTCCGTAACATGACATATATCAAGCCGATAATCAATCTCCTGCCAAACCCTTTGTATCAGGTCACGGTATTTCTCAGTTATGGCTGCTGTGATGTGGGCGCGTAGGTCGTCCAGTGTCATTGGAAGTGATGGTGCATAAACATGATCCTTTACAAAACCCCACATGAAGACATCACATTGGGTCAAATCGGGAGAACGAGGTGGCCAACGAAGCAGATGCGCATCTCTCACACATGTACGGCCTATCCACCGTTGTTTCAATGCCCAATTGAGATGGTCCCGAACGCTGCCATGGTAATGCGGAGGGGCACCATCCAGTTGAAGAATGAAGTCTGCACTATCCTCTTCAAGCTGCAGGAGGAGCCATCGTTGCATCATATCAAGGAAAACATGCCCTGTCACAGTGTGTTCATTGAAAAAATAGGGTCCATAAATATTTGCATGGGAAATGGCACAGAAGACGTTTAATTTGGGGAAATCACGTGTGTTTTCCACAAGTGCATTGAGATTAGGAGCTTCTCAAATTGTCACATTGCCTGAAAGGTGGAAAACCTCTTCGTCACTGAAAATTAACCTTTCAGAGAACCCATCCACTTCCAGTGGGAGCTCAGCACAGAAGGACGCTCGCAAAGCTTATTCTGTGTCACCCTGCACAGACGAGGACAATTCTTGCGCCCAAAATGGCGTGTGAACATTGAACTTGCGTGCCATCTGATGATAAGCAATGAAATTTCTTCAAGATTGCATGTGAACGAACGGAGCTAGGTATTGTGTCATTTTTACTTGCTATTGTAGTGTGTAGGCCTATTGGTAATTCGTCTGTGCTGTGTATTTAATTGCGTTGAAAATGGAGTGGTTCAGGATTGCAGTTGAGTGTTTAAACGACACATACAATGAAGAGACTTGTTAGCATAATACAAAGTCTCCCAACTATGATAATAAGCATGCTAGAAGAGAAGCACTGGAGAGGATTTCTGCGGCATTGGAGAATATTGGGCCCTCATCTGCCAATGATATTGTAGCGAAAATAAAGAGTTTATGAACTACGTTTGTGGCTGAATTAAATAAAATAAAACAATCCAAGAAGAGCGGAGCAGGATTAAGATAAATATATAAACCCTCGATTTGGTACTCTGAGAAATTGTTTTTTCTTGGAGGATCATGTTATGCCAGGACGAGGAACTTGCACTGCAGATTCTGATGATGTAATGGTAAGCAAATTAGGTTATTATGAAATATTTTGTCATTTAATTGAATATAATATAATTATTCTAATAGATAAAAAGAGTATTACGGAATCCACACGGGCATTGTGATTTCGATATGGAAATATCACCGCTCACACAGGTGACATTTTCTCAATGTTTGTTTTTCTGACCATATGGACAATGGCGAGTGTATACGCTAGTATACACGCACTGTCGCAGTTTTAGACCTAGGCCTAGGTTCATTACTATGTACTTGAAATCAATTTATATGATTAATCGAAAATGCCTATTGAAATAAAGATTGAAGCAGTAATCAGTATGTAGTTACTTATTAATATTGAATAATTTAGGCCTATTTAATTGAAACTGGTCTTGAATTTTCGAAAATAATGAAAATTGAGTTTGTTTTGCACAAAAGTGTTTTCGAAGCCTATGTAGTAAAACAATTACACAAATTATTCATTTTTATTTAACTTCTGCATGTGATATGAGAAATGTGTTGGCAGAAGAATATTAATGCAACTGGAATAATTTGTATTTGCAATAGGATATTGAAACTGTGCAAATTAACTCTAAAATTATAAATCGAATAGAGCTTAATCTTTCTATACTAATATATTTCAATAAATTTAATTATTTGTGTGAGTTTATCTCATTTCTAATGATCTTTAACTTCCACCATTTTAGGACGACTCTCAGTCAACTTGTTTTGCACTTGATACCGAAGACTCCTCACTTTTTGGAGAGTGGCAGGCTATTGAGGAAGAGAATGAGCCCTTACAACCACTAATGTTCCATCTACCAGTAGAGCGGCGTCTACAAATGGAGTGTCAACAAAGAAGAGGAAGAGAAACAGCGACATGAATGGCAGCTTAGAGAGAACCATTTTGAACACTGCAAAAGATACACTTGACAACAAAAGAAAGCCAAAGAAGCCAAAACTGATTTAGATACTCTGAGAGAACTTGTCTCTGCCACACTGAAGGGGATCAAAAGTAAGAGAAGAGTTTTAACCCACTTCTGAGGTTGGGGCACCTGGAAGGCAGAGTTACATTACCCCGATGATGTGATAGGATAATTATGATAATGTGGTGCCAGGAGAGGTCTTAAATCTAAACTTAGGCTAACCAAAATTCCAGACCATGGACGAACACAGGAATAATCCCCTTAAATCTAAATGTAAAATATACAAAACATTGGTAAGGCCAGTGCTAATATATGGTTGTGAAACTTGGAACCTGTCTCAATCTGACATCAATAAATTGGGCTCCTTTGAAAGAAGATATTGCGCAAAATATATGGACCCATAAATGAAGGGGGAGAATGGAGAAGTAGGCACAATCATGAGCTATACCAACTCTATGGGTATCCAGACATTGTTACAGCCATAAAAATCGAAAGATTGCGTTGGGCTGGACATGTATACAGAACGGATAATAGTGAAAACCTTAAGAGAGTCATGGAGTATTAACCGGAAGAAAGAAGAAGTGTTGGATGGATGGAATAATTGAAGACTTGAGGAAGCTTAGAGTTAAGAGCTAGTGGATGGTGGCAAGAAATAAGGAGTCGTGGAGGAAAATCCTTAAGGAGGCCGAGACCCGAACAGGGCTGTAGTGCATATGATGATGATGATGATGATGATGATGACATGTTCTATTACGATCTCGAATAACTCAAATAATGTTACAATAATGTCTCCAGTTGCTTGATTGAATAAGTGATATTTTAATAATGTTTTGAATGACTGACTAATTTAATCGTATATTTCAATATATCTCAAGTTAATGACCAAATTACGCAAATACCTAAATTAAAAATAGACCTATATTTCAATATGGTGTCAAATGACTCGATTAATCGTGTTTCAATAATGTCATAAATAACTAACTAAATTAATATCTTTCAATAGGTCTCGCATGACCAATGTACTAATTAAACAAATGTTTCAGTATCGTATGTACAGGAATGAAGTGAAAAGTCACATTGTGCTAATTAGTATTGCAGATACTGTAGTTTCATGGTCCTGTGGGTGTCCAGACACCATGAATTCATATACGTAGTTGGCTTACGCTAGAAACACGGGATATTAAGTAAAGTAGCAAATTAATGTAACTCTCTTTTACAAGTACTTCTCATTGCACAAGCAACATAATTATTTTCGACAGAACTAGAATTATAACTGCTAACACAACTAACTTCATTCTGGTTGCTAAGATGTTTCCAGCAGAGATTACCGAGTATCTGCACTAAACTACTCTTGAAACCAAAAGCAGGATGCTCCAATATATCCAATAGTATATGGTATAGTATATATTATAGTATACAGTAGGCTATAGTATATGGTATATTATAAGGTGTAGTATATGTTATAGTATATAATATAGTATAGTGTACAGTATAGTATAGTAAAGAGTATCTTATAGTAAATGTAGTAAAGTATACAGTATAGTCTAGTACAGTATAGTATAGAGTATCGTATAGTATATATAGTATGGTATACAGTATAGTATAGCATATAATATAGTATAGTATGGTATAGTATAGTATAGTATATATAATATAGTATAGTATAGTATAGTATAGTATAGAGTATCGTATAACATATATAGTATAGTATAGAGTATCGTATAACATATATAGTATAGTATAGAGTATCGTATAACATATATAGTATAGTATAGAGTATCGTATAATATATATAGTATAGTATACAGTATAGTATAGTATATAATATAGTATAGTATAGTATAGTGTAGTTCAGTATCGTATAGTATATACTGTATAGTATAGTATACAGTATAGTGTAGTATATAATATAGTATAGTGTAGTATATAATATAGTATAGTGTAGTATATAATATAGTATAGTATAGTGTAATATAGTATAGCATAGAGTATAGTATAGTATAGTATAATATAGTATAGCATAGAGTATCGTATAGTATATATGGTATAGTATACAGTATAGTATAGTATATAGTATAGTGTAGTGTATGGTACACTATAGTATACAGTACAGTATAGTATATAGGAGAGTATAGTGTAGTGTAGTGTAGTGTAGTGTAGTGTAGTGTAGTCCATGTATTGTGGGTCCCTATCACCACGGCATGGCGCGTCCTCAGGTTGCGGATAGAGGAGACGGCCTCCAGATATGGAGGGTAGCTGCGAATATATTGAATAAGCAGTCGTGGACAGCCGATAAGGGGTGGTCCTCCAGCTTGGGGGTTGGACGAAGGGCTAACAACCCATGGCCGTAAAAACCAGCTTGTTACGAAACCATACAATAAGCCTCGGAAATGAACCTCCAGGTTTTTTAAAAGCCATTTATAAGTAGGTATATTATAGCATAGTATAGTATAGTGCAGTATAGTATAAAGTATAGTATAGTGTATAGTATAGTATGTTATAGTATATAGTATTATAGTATATAGTATAATATAGTATAGTATAGTATAATGTATTATAGCATTGCATATAGTATAGTATATAGTATAGTACGGTATACAGTTTGGCATACAGTATTATAGTATAGTAGTATAATGTACAGTACAATATAGTATAGTGTGGTATAGAATATATATATATATATATATATATATATATATATATATATATATAGTATTATAGTATAGTATGGTATATGGTATAGTATTATAATATATAGTATATACTATAGTAAAATATAGTATATAGTATAATATAGTATAGTGTGGTATAGTATAATATATATGTATTGTATTATAGTATGGTATAGTATAGTATAGTATACTATATACAGTGAAACTTCTTCTTACGGACACCTCATACACTCCTCATATACGGACAGATTTGTATTTCCCAACTAAAATAATGATAATTTTAACTCTCGTTTACTGACACTCTCAGACACGGACACGGACAGCTGTTTCACGGTCCTAAAGCTTGCTTTACCTCCTGACTGCGGACAGAACTTGGCTTTCAAGACCTAGTGTGTTACAAAAATAGACAATTTTGATTTGAGAACTGTACAGAAACCTTAACATGAAAGAAGACAATAAGGGTCTCGTAGGCTTCCACTAGCCACAGTGACGTATATATTATGCAAATCTAGTCTTTCAGGTAAAGCTCCCTGTAAAGCAGATTTGAATAATTTCAAGGGAAAAATTGTTGGGGGGCCAGGTATCGATCCCGGGAACTCTGGTTGAACGTACCAGCGTTCTACCAACTGAGCTACTCGGGAACTCCACCCGACACAGTCTCAACTTTTCCCTTTATATCCACACAACTCGCATGGGCTGACGAAATGCCAGAGACCCACATCGAGTGCACACAAACTCTGTGTTACTTGGAATTGTGGTTTTATTTAGGCTCTAAAAATAGGCTTTTTTTGTTAAAGATTCAACATTTATTTAATGCAAAATTCTAGTATTAAAAGAAACTTCCACGCATTTCACTTTTTAAAAGGGTACAAATGCATACACAAAATGAAGACATTCTGTCTTTAAGTTAGTGTTTTTCATTCAACAATCACATTTCCATAATATGCTTCAGAGTAGATGATGTGCACCTACTGTAGCTAAAAAGGAAGGGGTTTGTCATCTGTCTTGGAATGTAAGAGAATGCTTATTGGGGTACAACCCAGAGAGTTTGTGTTAAATTGCCGACAGACAGAGGAAGATATAATAATAATAATAATAATAATAATAATAATAATAATAATAATAATAATAGTTTTCCCGCAGGAGTTCTTTTACATGCCAGTAAATTTACCGACATGAGCCTGTCGCATTTAAGCACACTTAAATACCATTGACCTGGGGCGGGATCGAACCCGCAATCTCGAACACAGAAGGCCAGCCTTATACAGACTACGCTATCCAGGCCAACTGAAAGTTGGAATTTTAGGATTGAAAGATTGTAAGAATGAGAAGGGGTGGCCCAGATGTGGTTCTCTATTGTGTTGTTCACTGCTAGGAAGGAGTTGTTACCCATCTTGGAATGTAAACGGTACAGAATGTTAAGAAAAACAGTAAACAGTTACGAAAAATGATGCACAAATTTTTTAAAACTTAATAATAGGCACTAACGTCGAAATAGACATTTTTAGGCACTATAAGACCCCTTCATTTATACCTATATTTTCATGAAAAATGTAAATATTAAATCTCAAGCCTGTATGTATTAAGGAAAAAAAAATAGATTTTTGCCTAAATTCCGCTCTATACTCATGAGCTAAACTTTTATAGTAGTTTACTGGATTACACAGTTCATAATTTTGGTTTGGCTTTTCGAGGGCTTGTTTTGGCCCATTTTGCATCCTATAGGTAAGGTGACCGTATTTTCTGAGTCCGAACTCAGGACAGATAATTAGGTCTACAGCTTCTCCCTGAGCTGTTGGGGTTGAAATTGAAATGAAACACTCTTGACTTTAGTTACTTTATGTATTTACCTCTAAATATAACAATTAGAAATAATAATCGTAGGTAGTTTGAATGAAAATTATTAATTACAAAAAAATTAGATTTATTAAAGTTCGTAGAAACTGCAGTTCCATTTTAATCTAAGTTTGCCGTTGAAGTAGTGGATGACGTTGATGCTGTGTACCAATAGCACTCTTCTAACGAAGACAATGTATTAACGATCACTTTTTTTCATTAGTCTGCATCTATTTACAAGATTTCAAATGATACATTTGCATGATCAACATATTCAGTTGTCATTGACGATTTCTCTGATCCCCATAAATTAAGCTATTAATTATCGAAAATGTCCTTCCTACAGAAGCATTGGTTCCAGGAAGTGTCTAGTAATGCGTTATCGTTTTGAGTTTCTCCTTACCCCACGCACTCTTGAAGAATTGAAACGTAATATCCGTCACGAAATTAACAGCATTAATCGACCAGAACTAAAGCAAGTTATGATACATTTCATAAAGGATTTTGCTTTGAGAAATATTCATGTTAAATTATTGCATGTTCATAACTTATTGAACAGACAATTCTTCTTAATTCTTGAAATTAGTTTGTAGAGATTTTTGGTAGCTTCTATGTTCAAATGTGTGAAAATATGTAGATTTTAACGACGATAAAACATTAGGCTATGTTCTTCCTTATAGAGTTTTGTGTCTTTTGGGGTTTAGGCAACACCAAGACTCAAGGAATTTTAGTAGCACAATAAATATTATCTCATGCATACCTGTGTGCCCCGCACTCCACATGAATATAAAAATTAAAATTAAAACTTTATGCCCCACAGGAGTTCTTTTACATGCCTCTAAATCTACTGACATGAGCCTGTCGCATTTAAGCACATTAAATGCAATTGACCTGGGCCAGGATCGAACCTGCCGCAACCTCGGGCACAGAAGGCCAGCGCTATACTGCCTGCGCCACGCAGGTCGACCATTATAGTAATCTTATTTATTAATGTAGACAGAACTTCACGTTTATTTCTTAGTATGTATGTATTTAATGTCTACCCACTTCACTTTACGTGATTCGGGTTTCGCATATTGCGGATAGATGGCAGAACTGTGCCCCATTTTCTAGTTGCACACCACTTCGGCGGGTCACGCTGTACATGATGTGTATCTGTGGAGAGTTATGTCTTGTACTAGGATGAGTGTATATGTAAGTATAGTATAAGGAATGAGTGATGATGATGAAGATGAGAAAGAGAGAAAGAGAACCCCGGTTACGGCACGTAGCCTACTCCTGTCGAATAGGACTAAGGGGGCTGTCAAGCTTAACGCCCCTATCTGACAGACGAATCCCTAACAACAGTGGCATATGCCTTCTCTTCATATGCACTGCGGAGAGATTTGAGATTTAAGATTTATTTCTTGTAATAATGTTAATTTTACATATCTAGTATTTCAATGACGTAACTTTAATCTTAAATCCTGGAAGACTAACTTTCTTGGTGTTATGTTCGATAAGTATCTTAGTTATTCTTTCGCATGGATGACCTTTATAACGCTTTAAACTCAATATGGGGGGCAAAGGCTAATTGGGATTTCCTGTCTCTGATCGGGTCAAAAACCCTGATGGAACTGATATTTAACCCTTATGGAGAATTTCGGTGAAGTCCGGAGGGCCTAATTAGTCAAATCCACTCTCCTCACCTTCACGCTGGGGCCCCCTGGGATCTTTTAAGATGCGAAAGAGAGAGTGGTGTGCGGATAGCAATGGGAGGCTACCGCATTTATATATATCCCAAGAAGATAGTTTATGTTTGATAAAAATGCCATGATGAGTCTTTCCCTGGTAAAAAATTCCGGACGTAAACTATCCCCCCAATCGGATGTCCGGGTGGGGGATACTGGGGAAGGACATGTCATGACGAAATCCAATGAAGAGAAGAAAAGAAGATGGACAAGAAGATGGACAAGATTGACAAGATGGACAAGAAGATTGATAAGAAGACCGTCAAGAAGACCGAAGACCCCGCCTCTACCAGGTAAGTTGGAAAACTTGAAGGAAACAATGAGAGGAATCAGAATGGATGTGATGGGAATATCAGAAGTGAGGTGGGAAAATAGTGGTGAGTTGATGAGTGACGAATAGGGCTCGGAGTTATGAAATATCATATTTTTTTTTAGATATCACAAACAATTGCGGATACAATATAAACTCGTTTCACGTCAACATAAACCAATATACTCTACTTTTACTTGCGTTTATTTGTATTTTTTGGTCTTTAAATGTTTACTGGCCATATTTAGGAAATGTTATACTTTTTGTTGCATTAGTGCCATTTTCTTCTTTTTAACGGACTTTTTTACGATCTAATCATAGTCTACATTCCAGAATCGAATCAATTTCATTTTTTAATAGAAGTCTAAACTTCTTTATTTCAGTTCCCTGAATTTATCTTTCTTTGAGGTTATACCTATATTAGAAGTAACCGTTACCGTTACTACGTGCTTCATCTTTTGATTCGTTTTCAGACTTTACTCTTATGATTAAGTTTTATTGTTAATAGCTTGGTGACGTACATGTTGTCATGCTACTGTCCATCCGATTGGTTATGTCACACGGTCGTCAAAACTGAGAAAATCACATGTCAGTTAGGCCTACTTCTTTAACGGGGTGCTTTTCTTTAAATTATTTTAAACAGTTGTATAATATTACGTAAACTTCCAATTCCGTACAGCAAATATTTTGTAGAGAAGAGCTCAACACCTCAGCTACTAGCCCTTACAGAGAGGACAGGAGGAACGAGTGGGACAAACCGGGATGCGATTTAACCATTTGGCTGGACAGTACCTTTTTAGCTTCTTCATAGTTAGCAATCAGTGTATTACGAAGATTTTAACACAGAATTTTAACACTGTCTTTTAGCTGAACATGATACAACTGGCAAGCCGGCAAAGCCGATGAAGTTACACGCTGACACCCAGCCCTCGAGCAGCGACGAGACAGGTACAGTAATTGTTTACATCCTGAAGTAGAGGCGCTTTCAGCTATGCACAAGCAGAATCCCAGAGTAGCACAATCAGCTAGTCAGCTGCCATTGTTATTTCATTTCAACATGCTTGGGGTTGGAACATTTAAAGTAAAACTCAATTTAGGCCAATGTCCATGGCCGTTAAAATTAAAAATATTTGATGATAATTTAGGCTACAGTCATTCCCTATACAAATGTATATGGCAAATAGCGTGTGCTGTAATAAAAATGGCTGATTTGTCGGCATTTGCAGCGTAAAGGATTGTGGTACTCTGGATATCCAAGGACTCTGTGAACAAGTATAGGAGACTGAATTCTTATTGGTAGCGAATAGAGCATCTATCCAGTGGTGTCATTCAGTCAGTTCATACCAGTCGCCCGATTGACTTGTTGAATTTGTTGTAGTTTGTAGAACATGTTCTTAAATGTTTGATATTAAAATAAATTAGGCTCTTGACAGAAAGGAAGAACATGAATTTAACATTAACGCGAATTTCTCTAGCTTTTTAATATGACAGTAAACATAATCATATCATATTATGAAATCGTTGTTTCTTATCCAAGTGTGCAGGCAGTCAGAACAGGAATACAATATCGACGGTCCAGCTTGAAAGCGAAACAACTAAAAATTTAAAGTTTTGAGAAACCTGCATTTTGAAGTTTTATGTTGCTGTGAAAAATCAAAGGATCGTTTAACTTAATCCAAATTCGGATCATGTTTTATGTATGCTTGAAGCTTTAAACTTCAGTTTTCTGAAAACTTTAAATTTTGAGTTGTTTCCCTTTTGAACTGGCCCGTCGATATTATGCTTGCAGGCTTGAAATCGATCTGTTATTAGTTAGGCAGTCGTTTACCAATACCCCTTTCCCTTTGAGTGCTAATACCGTACACACAACAATGAACCATAGTTTATTATTAAAAAACATAATTTAAATAAATAAATAAATAGATTTTTAACTAAAAAATACACTATTACGCACGTTAATAAGATACGGCAAACGCTTGTAATATTGTGATAGGAGTAATATCGTGATAGTTTGTTTGAGAATTTATTACAATTTTACGTATCGAGACAAAAATCAGCTTTTTTACGACAACGTATTAAGGATAAGTTCGTGGACAAGTTGTTGCATAAAATTGGTCCTTCTCTCGCTCTGTAAAACGTGATAAGCTATCAAACACAGTATCATGATATTACTCGTATTACAGGATTACCAATTTTTATCCTACTTCGTTTTCCTCTTTTAATATTCCTCTTACAATTTTTATTCCATTTGAATGAAATATAGCTATTATTTTTTCTTTGAAAGTATTGACAATAAAATTCAGAATGCTTTATGGTTGCTGGGTCGTTAGTAGTCAGTATCATTTAACTGTGCTTATGTTTGAATCTAAATCCCACACAGCAATCAGTGTAGTGCAATGAAACGTGAAGGCATTTCACAAGTCTTCTAAAGGCTTGTTTTTTAAGATCTTGATTTCAAGTGTTGATGGTTCACCTTGGAAACGAACACCCGCAACAAGAATTTGCGGTATTCATTTTATTGGGAACGAGATCAGGACACCCCCAAAACTAGCATACCGTTCCCAGTATTTTTCTAAAAGATTACAAGAAAAAGACTCCCTCATCTCAACTAACTCCCCAAAGATACGAAAGAGAAGAAGAAAAGATGAAAATTTAAGTTTTATGGAATGCGAATACTCAACAAGTGTTATTTATAAAAATTAAGTAGTCATACAGGCAGAAGTAAATGAAATTATTCTTAGTAATTTTGTTTTTCTTTCACAACTGAATTGTGTGAATTTTTCTACTCAAGTGTTTATTCCATTATATGCCGAACTGAAGTCACATAAAAAATGTTATGAGAAGATTTCAGGAACAGATGATAATATATGTTTAATGAAATGCAAGGTTTCCGAGATTATTCTACAATAAAATATGAGCGAGAACTACCAGACTTAATGGGAGTGCCATTTGTGGTTTTGAATATATTGTTAAAATTGCTGCCAATTGAAACACAATCATACCCGTGGAATCATAATAAGAAATATTTCCAATTCTATCATTTAACCCAAAAATAGCTACCATAGATAGTCGAAACGCCCCAAGATGTAGACCATACATATTCTTTTCTTTCCATTTTTATTAGTGGATTTCACATTGAAAGCTTTCGAAAAATTCTGTCCAAGAGTAAGATTAGTAAAGAAAATCGTCTACTCATATTTTAAAATTAAAATGAAAACTGGATTGTCGTATTCTGCTATGAGGGTGATGTTCGGAGTTAATCGTACAATTGAGGACATCACCCGAATAAGGGCGTATACAGCAAAATGTAGTTCTGATATAAACTAATTTCAATGTTTGTAAGCTGTCAGGTTCATTATATTTGTGTCGAAAAAGTTTTTCATTAAATAGTTTCGAGGACATTCAAAATAAAATTATTGAAACATAACAGCAAATACTATGTTCTGCTATTATTAAATAAATATAATATGGAACTCTGTATATGCCCTTTTTCTGGTGACAATATGTTTTAGTACTGTTTTTAATTATTATGATGTTCTACGTGTCTAACTTTGCATGAAAATTAATTATATATGGGAAATCTCGTTCTTTAATAATAATTTTGCCTTAAAAAGTAAAATAAAATAAATTCAACAAAATAAAATATATATTTACCATAACATACTAAATAAACATATTGAATAATTACACAAGTAGGCCTACAAAATAACATTACATTTTTAGTTTATGGTTTTCTTGTCTTTATGTCTTTTTCTTCTTTATACATAATCACCAGGGAAAGGATTTATATGTAAATACATATTTACTTATAAAGCTAATATAATTTATATTTTGCATTATCTTTATGTTTCACAATGTGTAGGGTTGAAAAATCCTACTTTTATTTTCCATATTTTTCCATATTTTAGAGTTTAGTACATATTTTCGTTAATTTCCATATATTTTCCATATTTCATATAAAACAGTCCATATTATATTAGGTTTAACAATAAAACAAAACAAAATTCCATTAACTTTTAAAAATACATTTCAACAATAGAGATTTAAACACATGTTCAGTAATCCCTTTAACATCAGAGTTATTTGAAAATTAGCAGTCCTATCAACAATGGGAAAGTAAGTTACAAAACTGTATTAATTTAATTTAAAATTTTTAACAGACTTCAGTTGTGCAGCTCAACAGTTAAATGCCAGTCAGAGTACACATAGGTTCAGTTTTGTAAATCATACTATAAAGACGGTAAATATGCCAAAAGTACGTCATTCAGTCAATTTAAAATCAAAACTAACAAGTTACATTTCAGAATTTAAAGAAGATGGTTTATCAACTGACAATAAAATATTATTTTGTAATTTGTGTCAGTGTGCAGTATCATCTACACAAAAGTTCCTGGTGCAACAACACATTACAACTAGTAAACATCAGGCCAACAAACAACTAAATTCCAAGCAGAGACAATTGTTTTTAACACAACCAACAACATCGAATGTAAGATCTGAGTTTAACATCGACCTGTGCCGTTCTCTCATCTCTGCTGATATTCCTCTCTACAAACTAAAGAATAAGGTCTTCAGGGAATTCCTTGAAAAATATACTCAACATACAATCCCGGATGAGTCAACACTTAGGAAGACGTATGCTCCATCCATCTACGATGAGACAATACAGAAGATAAGAGATGAAATTAAAGATAGTTCAATTTGGGTTTCCATTGATGAGACTCCCGACAAAGAAGGTAGACTTGTTGGTAATGTAGTTATCGGTTTGTTAAGTGAACAATATTCTGAACGAATTCTTTTACATTGTGATGTTCTAGAAAAGTGCAATAACAAAACTATAGTTAAACTGTTCAACGAAGCTATGGGTATCCTGTGGCCAAAGGGTATTATGTACGATAATGTGTTATTCTTTATTAGCGATGCTGCCCCTTATATGGTCAAAGCTGGACAAGCATTATCTGTTGTATATCCTAAATTGACTCATTTTACTTGTGTGGCGCATGCATTTCATCGTGTGGCAGAAGTGGTCAGAGACAATTTCCCTAAAGTAGATTTGTTGATTTCATCAGTGAAAAAAGTATTTCTCAAAGCTCCCAGTAGAGTTAACGTGTTGAAAGAAATGTACCCTGAAATTCCATTGCCACCAAAGCCAATTTTAACTAGATGGGGTACATGGCTAGAAGCAGTTGAATATTATGCCGAACATATAGACTCTATTAACAATGTTCTCCTTGCATTGGACTCTGAAGATGCAGTCTCAATTGATACTGCGAAAACAGTTACCTGTGACATAAGTGTGAAGAATGACTTAGCTCACATTCAGCATACATTTTCATGCATCATAAAAACGCTCAAAAGTCTCCAAAATAGGCACCTTTCACTATCTGAAAGTTTTGAAATTATAAATAGTACTGTGGAACAACTGAATCGTGGTAGAGGTAAAGTTGCAGATGCAGTAAGAGCTAAGGTGGACACTGTACTTTCAAAAAACCCTGGATATGAAGAACTACAAAAGGTTGTTGCTGTGATGAGTGGTGAATCAACAGTGAAGATTAACTTGGACTTATCCCCAGCAGACATTGTGAAATTGAATTATGTACCAGTTACTTCTTGTGACGTCGAACGCTCTTTTAGTCAGTATAAATCTATCCTCAGAGACAATAGAAGAAGATTCACTTTTCAGCACTTGAAAGAAATGTTTGTAACCTATTGTTATGGTAACAGACAATAAAAATTGTGTTTTGTTGAAACTACATTGGAAGATAAGGTACGTCCATTATATTTTTTGTTTAGTTTGATTAAAATGTACCAATATTTAACGTACATAGTCATTTTTTTATAATTTTAAGTCCATATTTAATTCCATATTTTGGTAAAAATAACTACATATATATTTACATATTTCATATATTTTTAGTCCATATAAATCCGTTCCCTGATAATCACTATTGTTGCTAGAGTCATCTTCACCTTTGTGTGATGATATCCCGACTTTATTCAGCATTGAGTTCAGGCAACTTTGGCCATCTTCATCTAAAAACTGTAAGATATCTCTTCAGTCCTCCGCCTTGGAGAGTTTCAAAGACACTGGGTTCATTTGTGTTGCACTCAAAAAATTTTCATCTGCGACACTTCCAGTACCGTCTTCCAAATCTTGAAGGAAACAAATGATGCAGATTATGAGGTTCAAACTGAAAATACCCTTGATGTAGTGTATTGCAGTTGTTTATACTTTTGCATCATGATTGTATGAGGACGATTTAAGTATGTACCCATTTTATCATTGAGGATGTCACTTGAAACTAGTCTATTCTGAACTGTTGTTAATCGTTTCTCTGAAATTTGCAATAGACTCAATAGAAAGTTTTGACATCAATTTTTTTTATCCCCCATTACAGAAAACACTATATTTCCAAACATTATCCCTATTCTTGAAAGACTGAAGCTTCTTAGTTTTTAGATTCACTCTTTCAAGGTAAGAAGTGATAAAATGATATTGTTCTAATTTCGAATCCATGTCCCAAAAGCGTTTAAAAATAGACAGTTGATCGTCCTTTGAAATTTCATGTGTACACATTTTCATACATAATATTTTTACAGGTGTAAATGACTTCTCTTCCATTTCCTTGCCTGTACAAGTTGTGTATGACTTGCCACTGTTTCTATTAATTTTCCTTTCTTCGGTTTTCCATTTAGTTTTGCTCACAAGCTTCTTTTTTCCAATATTTTCAGTCATGATTCACTGCTGCAACTAACAACCTGAAGTAGGCCTAAACAGTGAATATTAGCCTTCTACAGTACAGCTTGCAACAGCATGTGAGTGTGACTACCGCTGTAGTAGGTGCGTTCACTCGTTCAACGTAAACATGTAACATTGTGTCCTGTGTTAAGTATTGAAGCTAGACTTACGAAAATTTGCTACAGTGTACTATACGCATTCAACTATCTAATCCCTTGATCGTCGGAAAACGGGCGTATAAGGGTATACGCCATTATTCGGGTGAAGTCCTCAATTATAATTATGATATATTTTTACCGCCACTTTAATGTTGTTGACATCGACAATGGTTACTGTAATTTTGGGTTTTGGCCTAGCAGAGAAAGTATTCAGGAAACAATGCCTGCAATATTGAAAAATGTAGAGTGACAATTAATTGTTCAAAAGTGGAACAGCCACCCAACGTGGATCAGATGGTGGCTTTCAAATCTAAATGCTACCGTGGCAGATCGAGTGACACATTCATGACAACTGATTGCGGATTATTGACGTTATTAGAAGGTAGTGATGAAGTCAGGTTTTCCCGGAATAATAACAAACCTCTCCGATAAAGGGATCATTGTTGTTACTCCACCGTATCTGCATAATGGTAAATTAACAGCTGAAGAAGTCGAAACTACTTACAGCGTTGCCAGTGTTCGAATTCATGTTGAAAGGTGCATTCAGCGAATTAAAATATACAGTAAAACATTTTACACAAACTATCAATTGAATTGCTTCCGCATGTTGATCTTGTTGTTTATTCAACTGTCCAAAGAGAAGTCTGAACCTCACAAGTGATACCAACAAGGCACCACTTATGAGGCAACTAGGCCAGAATATCATGGGGTAGGGTGACCAGTTCCTTTTCCCTTCCATTGCATATATCGCCGACTAGCTACAAATTACACTAGTCTGACTTCATATGCATACAAACACTATTGTTCTTCCTCTGACACATATTGTGAAGTGAGATGTACTGCCTGATAACAGATGTACATATCAGCCAGAACCTCAATCAGAGGTAGTATGTTGATGATATTGTTCATATGTGTTGTGTTTTAGAGAATTTGCAGTCACTCATTATTCAGGAAGTGTAATTAAGACTACTTTTAGAATTAAATCACATTAAAATACGTAATTTATAGACACATTATACACACATAAATATTACACACGTCATGACATCAAATATAAGAATATCAATGTTTTCGTAATATGACTGTTCTCCCTCATTCAATGGTCTGAAATCTGATTTAAATGCCAAACAACTACACTGCTATTTCAGGAACTTTGTAGTTAACATTTTACACTCCTCTAGCAGCACTGAACTTTTCCCTGAGTCTATTAAATAATTAAAGACTGGAGATTGCTGAGTTTGCAGTGAAAGACCTGCCCTTGGGCAGAACACTATGAATCAATGAACCCATTCTTACTAATATTGCAACTTTTTATCGGCAGAAAGCCGCATGTAATTTCTATATCACACATGACTAGTGAATGACTGCGAGCCTGTAATTAATTAGGAATTGAGACACTACGCGGCGCCACCAGTACGATTTTGAGACCCATGCACGGTGCCTATACCACAGTCTAGTATATACAGTCACGAAGCTTGAGTTGTGAGGGTGCTAGGAACAATAGACTGTGCCGGTACTATTTCGCATTGTAATGAGGCGATATCAGCGATCCTAGTGGTGAGCAACCATCTATGGATGCATATTTACTACGTATTGACTGTGATTATACTATGTTTGTGCATATAATAGTATAGTAGGTAGGATAACGTATGTGATACGATGTTTCTGTAGTGAGTTGTAGCGAGGCAACCTGCCAGCGCTGAGCGCACAGATGAAGTCTACTTCCCTTCTTCCTGACGCGAGTCCACATTTTAAATTATGCACATAATTTTGTTATGCAAGAACATGTTGAATTGCAGTTTCCTTTATTTGTAGCTGCTTATTATTATGCTACTTAATATGTTTAAATTTGCGGTCATTAACGGAGAGAACTGGTTGTTAAAAAATTAGAATGACACAACTGGATATATCAACAGATCTGCACGTGTGATTACTGGAGTTGCGATGTGTTAACCTTACAACCAGAGATTTCAACCACAGTCTACTATATACAGTCACGAAGCTTGAGTTTTGAGGGTGCTAGAAACAATAGACTGTGACGGTACTATTTTGCATTGCCTGTAATGAGGCAATATTAGCGATCCTAGTGGTGAGCAATTATCTAATGTTTGCATATTTACTACGTATTGAGCTTCGCGACTGTATATACTAGACTGTGCTTCAACGTTGACTACGAAGCAGCTGAACAAGCATGTTCATAAGCAAAAGTTTGAATATTGTAATTTCAAGTTATCATAATACATAAGTTACTTATTATTAGGAATTTTATACAACCAAGTCACTATCCAATGCAGAAAGAGAGAAAGGCTAAATTTATTTATAAATAGGCGTATGTAGATAAATTAACGTGGAACAACCTTAAGTAAAATATTCATAATTATCATGAAATAATGTTATTTAATTATTATGTCTATTTACAATCCCCTAGTTACTTTCTTCTCACTAGGTATGGGAGGTAACTCGACATGGAGTATCTCCTTGGCCCTCAAACACCTTCATTGCATGTAAAGACGACACTTTTACATTCTTTAGGAAACGTAAATTTGATTACTTTGCTCCAAAATATGACAGCCTTCCCTCACACTCTTCACCACTTAAGGATCCTTGCACACGAGCGACTTTTAGCTGCCAAGGTCGACTGCAAAAAGCAGTTGGCCTTAGCTGCTTGTCGCGGGGATGCAGTCGGTAATGTATTTAAATGGAAAACGTAGGTTGCTTTACACACGAGCGCTGACCCTGACGGCAGACTCACACTCGGTCCCCGCGACCGGCGGCAGCGTTTTCTACTTACACAAGGACGAATTTTAGCCGCCAAGATCGGTGACACGCAGTGGTTCTGAATATAAATTTATCTGGATATAATTAATGTCTTTTCTCCTATTTAACAGATATTCATGAAATTTTGTATACTAGTTACACGTAGTATATTTGTTTTGTATATAATCTTTGATAACGTTTAATAAGGAAAACTACCCCTTATAGGGTGCATCTAGAGAAAATTAATAACTTTTCTCCTATGTAACAGATTTTCATAAAAACTTTGTGTAATAGTTTCGAGTAGTTTATTTTGTTTTGTATACAAACTCTGATTACGTTGGTACAAGGGGAAGTACTCCTTACAGAGGGTGTATTTAGAGAAAAATTAATAACTTTTTTTCCTATTTAACAGATTTTCATAAATCTTTGTGCAATAGTTTCGGGTAGTATATTTGTTTTATATTTGAAAAGAAGAAGGACAAGACTAACTGTAGTAACTTTCGAGGAATAACACTTTTGTTGCCGTCGTACAAAATTTTGTCGAATATTCTTTTGAGAAGATAAACTCCATATGTAGATGAAATTATTGGGGATCATCAGTGTGGTTTTAGGCGTAATAAATCAACTATTGATCAGATATTTTGTTTTCGACAGATAATGGAGAAAAAATGGGAGTTTAAGGGTACAATGCATCAGTTATTCATAGATTTAAAAAAGGCATATGACTCAGTTAAGAGAGAAGTTTTATATTATATTCTTATTGAATTTGGTATTCCCAAGAAACTTGTTCGATTAATTAAAATGTGTCTCAGTGAAACTTACAGGAGAATTCGTATAGGTCAGTTTCTGCCAGATGCATTTCCAATTCACTGTGGGCTAAAGCAAGGAGATGCACTATCACCTTTACTTTTTAAATTTGCTCTAGAGTATGCCATTAGGAAAGTCCAGGATAACAGAGAGGGTTTGGAATTGAATGGGTTACATTAGCTGCTTGTCTATGCAGATGACGTGAATATGTTAGGAGAAAATCCACAAACGATTAGGGAAAACACGGCAATTTTACTGGAAGCAAGAAAAGAGATAGGTTTGGAAGTAAATCCCGAAAAGACAAAGTATATGATTATGTCTCGTGACGAGAATATTGTACGAAATGGAAATATAAAAATTGGAAATTTTTCTTTTGAAGAGGTGGAGAAGTTCAAATATCTTAGAGCAACAGTAACAAATATAAATGATACTCGGGAGGAAATTAAACACAGAATAAATATGGGAAATGCCTGTTATTATTCGGTTGAGAAACTCTTACCATCCAGTCTGCTGTCAAAAAATCTGAAATTAGAATTTATAAAACAGTTATATTACCGGTTGTTCTTTATGGTTGTGAAACTTGGACTCTCACTTTGAGAGAGGAACATAGGTTAAGGGTGTTTGAGAATAAGGTGCTTAAGAAAATATTTGGGGCTAAGAGGAATGAAGTTACAGGAGAATGGAGAAAGTTACACAACACAGAACTGCACGCATTGTATTCTTCACGTGACATAATTAGGAACATTAAATCCAGACGTTTGAGATGGGCAGGGCATGTAGCACGTATGGGCGAATCCAGAAATGCATATAGAGTTTAGTTGGGAGGCCGGAGGGAAAAAGACCTTTAGGGAGACCGAGACGTAGATGGGAGGATAATATTAAAATGGATTTGAGGGAGGTGGGATATGATGATAGAGAATGGATTAATCTTGCTCAGGATAGGGACCAATGGCGGGCTTATGTGAGGGCAGCAATGAACCTCCGGGTTCCTTAAAAGCCAGTAAGTAGTATATTTGTTTTATATACAAACTGAATACGTTGGTAGAAGGGGAACTACACCTTAAGGGGGTGTATTTAGAGAAAAATTAATAACTTTTCTTCTATCTAACAGATTTTCATGAAAAGTTGTACAGTAGTTACAGATTGTATATTGGTTTTGTACACAAACTCCGATTACGCTTTTATAAAGGAAACTACCCTTTATAGGGGCTAAATTTATAGAAAAATTAACAACTATTCGTATTATTAATTTTTCTCCTATTTAACAGATTTTCATGAAACTTTGTACAGTAGTTACAGGTAGTATATTTGTTTTATACAGCAACTCTTGTTACGTTCGAGGGAAACTACCCCTTATAAGGGGCGCATTTAGAGGAAATTAATCATGTTTCTTCTATCTAACAGATTTTCGTTAAAATTTACACAGTAGTTATAGGCAGTATATTTGTTTTATATACAAACTCTAACTATCTTACTTGTGTAAAAGAAACTGTCACATTGTAGGGGTGAATTTAGATAAAATTAGTACCTTTTCTCATACGAAACAGATTTTCATCAAAATTGTACGTTAGTTAAGGGTAACATATTTGTTTTGTATACAAGCTCTAATTATATTTGTGTAAAGCAAACTACCCCATTATAGGGGTGAAATTAGATAAATTTAATAAGTTTCCTTCTATCTATCAGATTATGATCAAATTTTGTACAGTAGTTAGAGGTAAAATATTTATTTTGTAACAAGAGGTAAAAGTTAGTGGAATAGGCTTTATTTCAGCTGACATGTACGTTTTTTTTATTTCATGGCACGTTTCGGTGTAGTATCTCTCTTTCCCTGATCTGTGAAGCTTATCTGTGTAAGAAAGAGAAGTTACTCCGTTTTTGAGACTGCAGTGTGTGTGGTAATTTAACGACTCTGTATCAACCACTAAGTAATTTAGCGTCGATGGGATTGGTGGTAGCGAGATGTTATTTGACGAGATGAGACCGAGGATTCGCCATAGATTACCTGACATTCGCCTTACAGTTGAAAAACCTCGGAAAAAATCCAACCAGATAATCAGTCCAAGCGGAAATCGAACCCACGCCCAAGTGCAACTCCAGATCTACAGGCGAGCACCTCAGTCGACTGACGCTGGTGGCCTGCAATATGTTCCTAGCTTTCCTTCTCTCAGACCTTTCAGAAGCTTCAGAAAAAGGTTTCCTAGGTCTGCACCGTCTGTCACTTTTTCCAACAGATGATCGAATGATAACCCTGACATTCTGAAATAGTGAAGAAAATTATCTCCATAGGCACGAAGGTCGTGAAAAATACAGTGAAATTGGCCATACTGCGCTCATTGAATGAGAATCCGATGTATCCTGTATTTTCTGTTTAACACGTATTTTTCTAGGACGGAGAAGAAATAATAAAAGTAGTTCTTCCTGGACGTGCATTATTATAATGCGAGTGAAAATGACACACCTTTTGCAGTTCGGCTGCTGCCGGAACCGACGACACACAACGCCCGTATCGACTGTAGAGTCGCTCATGTCGACTGCGTCTGCTGTCGAAGAACCGCTCATGTCGGCGGAAAACCGACTGCTTTTTGCAGTCGATCTTGGCGGCTAAAAGTCGCTCGTGTGTAAGGGCCCTAAGGAACGAGCAAGGTATAAACACTTAGCTCAGTTGCCAATTCTTGAAGTTATTGTCATATTTCATTTCTGCCACGTGCCTAAGACTTGAGGAGAAGATGGGAATTTACCAATTTCAGGAAGAAAGGCCGTCATGTTTTGGAGCAAGATATTCCTCATTATTAAAATCTAAAAAGCGTCACATTCCAGTGCAATGCCCCGAAATTTTCGCATGTTATGCATTGTGTGAATATTGGATGAAAGAGTTATAAGAGTTATAGTGACAAAATTTTCTCCGAAGAACTTTTAATTGCACGACTGAACAACACTGCACAACACAGCATGTCTTAGTAGTCTACTTTAGTGTAACGTTTATTGTTATAATTGTTAGTGTAACGTTTATTGTTATAATTGTTAGTGTAAGATTTATTGTTATAATTGCAACTAACAAACAATAAAATTATAAGAAATGGATAAGAAATAAAGAAAACTGAGCGACTTGGCTCAAACGGTAGTGTTTGAAACTAGTATTTGGAAGGCCCCGGGTTCAAATCCCGTGCTCAGTCAATCGTTTTTCGTGGTTTCCCTCCGTCACGAAGGCACATGCCAGATTGGAAATTTACATAGGCCTGCCATGATTCATGATCTCCTTAATCACTAATATTATAAACATTAAAACAAAATATAAATCAGTTACATGAACATAAGCCATCTATAACACACGACAATAAAAACAGACACAGAACAAATATCCACGAGCTACTGATATAGCCAAACATCCTACACACGCGATATGACGAAATTAACACAGGAGTAAAACAGGATTGCGGCCTTTCCCACCTTCTGTTTATAATACACAAGAATGAAATTCTTAAGGAATGGAGACAAATGGGACATGATCAGTTGCAGATAAACAGAAATTTAAAAATAGTTTCATTCATATTTGCAGTATTTGCAGATGACCTGGTTTCAATAGCACCTACAGAAAATGATTTACAGTATTCAGTACATAATTTAAATATAATTGCAAAACAATATAACATGGAAATAAATACAGAAGAAAAGCAACGAAGTTATGGCCTTCTGGGAAAAATATTCTCTTCCACGTAAAATACGTATAGAAGGCAAAATTTTAGAAAGATTGAAGGATTTTACATATCTTGGCTACAAATTAATATTTGATATTGATTTGAATATGACCAAAATTGTAAAATACTCCAAAACTATGGGAATAATCAACAGGGTAATGAAACCTTCCATGGCACAGAAAATCACTAGAATACGCCTTTAATAAACCTTGTGCTCTGATATAGCAGTGAGGCATGGGTATTAAGGCGGGTGGCTGAAAGCAGAATAACAGTAACGAGGCTTCTGCGAAGAACAGCCTGATATACAAAATGGAACCATAAACGCAACGACGAAGTATGGAATAACTCGGTCTGGAATCAGTATTCCATTTCATACAGAAATATCAGAACAACTGGATGAGCCATTTGCGATGAATGAGATCCACAGAATGCGAAAAGCTATACTTCACTATCAGTCCCATGGGAAGAGATCTTTAAGACGTCCCAAAGAGTTGAAGAGGAAATTCCTCTTTATTATGAGATCGTAATAGGCCACATGGCCTAATAGGCTAAATGTTTGGATGAATATGACGATGATGAAGTGAGGTAGGTAGTGGTGTTTGGGAATGTTTCTTGTTGCACAGTAACTAAATGGAACAAAAGCATAGTGTGGTTGTTTTGGTTTTTCCACACCCACATTGCATATGCAAGGAATTTCCCACCATCGGGTACAGTTAAGAGAAAAAATATTATGCGATTACAAATAATTTAGAATATTGTTGTTTTCACAAAATGTTCTAATTTGGGGCTTCATGCCACAAAAATCTAAAAATACGTTACATTGCATGCTCATTAGTGTATTATATACAAGAACGCCTGAAATATGCAAAAATATGTACAATTAATTTGGAATATTCGTCATTACAATCGTTCAAAATGTGTATAAATTGATTTTGTATTACTTCCAAATGAACAGCAAAAATATGCAGTTGCATACGAATCCTCGTCCTGTTAATAAGCCATTCACTGAAAACGAGTGAATAAATATATTGACACATGCTTAACGATCAAGTTTATTTTGCTTCTTGCAGAGCTGAAGGAAGCCACGGATGACTATCGAAATATCTCCATCCTGAAGGCCATACCATCCATGCCAAATCTCATGGCAGCTCGCATGCCAGCACCATCATTGGAACACCTACCAGCAGAAGAAGAAGAAGAAGAAGAAGAAAAAGAAGAAGAAGGAATACGGAAGATTGGCTGCTTGTCCTTTTTAAGAAATGTATTTCGTAGACTTCGTCTTTTTAGGAGTAAGTAAATATAAATTTTATGTCTCAGAGCCAATTTCAGATTGATCGCCCTCGGCGTCTTCCTTTGTTTCCCTCACCACTTGTTCACAGTGAAGCAATTCTGTTACAGTAATAGTACTTACATTATGTGCACTCCTTAAAGTTACCAACAATTAAAACTTTCATTTTGTTTGGCGCACTTTTTCTTTATGTGCTAAAAATATATCTGAATCTCACACTCGGTCCCTTCGTTTCACTCAATGTGGCGACAATTAAGCACGTGTGGTTGTAATTTTCATTTAATTCTTTCGTTTCCGAACAAGTACATCATGCTTAGAAATATTTGGAGCTGTATATTGTGAATTAATCATATTTTTATTGCTAAGCAACAGGAAAGGGATGTTCTTTCTTCTGTTCTTATTTTTTTCACACTTTCGTCGCAACAAATCTCTCGTAAAATGTTTAGAAGGCAAAATAATAGAAAGGCTTAATGATTTTACATATCTTGGCTAAAAATTAATATTTGATTTGAATATGAGCAAAATTGTGAAATACTCCAAAATTATGGGAATAATCAACAGGATAAAGCAACCTTCCATTTTACGAAAGTCCCTATAACACGCCTTTAATAAACCTTGTACACTGTTATGGTAGTGAGGCATGAACATTAAGGCGGGTGGATGAAAGCAGAATAACAATAACGAAATTAGATTTATGCGAAGATCAGCTTGCTGTACAAAATGGAACCACAAACACAACGACGAAGAATGAAAGAGCTTGATCTGGAATCAGTATTCCATTTCATACAGAAATATCAGAACAATTGGAAGAGCCATTTGCGACGTATGAGATCCCACAGAATCCCGAAAGCTATACTTCACTACAAGTCTATGGGAAGAGATCTCTGGGACGACCCAAAAAGAGAGGGGTGGGGAAATTCCTCTTTATTGTGAGATCGTAATAGGCCACATGGCCTAATAGGCTATTTGTATAGTTGCTGATGATGATGATGATGATTAATTTAGGTAGGTAGAGGTGTTTGGGAATGCTTCTTGTTGTGCAGTAACAAAAGCATAGTGTGGTTATTTTGATTTTTCCACACCCACATTACATATTCAAGGAATTTGCCGCCACCGAGTACAGTTAAGATAAAAATATTATGTGATAACAAACAATTCAGAATATTTTTTTTTTTACAAAATATGCGAATTTGGGGCTTCGTGCCACATATTAAAAAATTGCTTGCTCATTAGTCTATTATGTACAAGAACGCCTGAAATATGCAAAAATATGTACATTTAATTTGGAATATTCGTCATTACAGTCGTTCAAAATGTGTATAAAATGATTTTGTATGACTTCCAAATGGACAGTAAAACTATGCAATTGCATACAAATTATGGCCAGTGAATGGAATGACACATGCTTAACGATCAAGTTTATTTTTATGTTGCAGAGTTCTCGGCAGCCAGGTCAGCTTCCATTCCACCCATGCCACCTCCCATAACACCCATGCCAGGTCCCAAACCACCCATGCCAGCTGTCATACCACCCTCACATCGTCCCTTCGCAAAATTCCATCTACACCCCAAAAATGCTCCCTTGCCAGATCGCATGCCTACTGACGACTTTTTATATATCATGCCAGATCGCATGCCCCATACCGTGCCACCTCCCATATCAGATCCCGTGCCAGATACCATGCCAGGCCCAACTCAAAATCCCATCTCAACTCCCATTCCAGATCCCATTGCCAGCTCCCATTCCAGATCCTATGCCATTGCACCCATGCGAGCTCCCATTGCCATTTCTCTTGTCTGCGCTCCCATGCTAGATCCAATTCCAGATTCCTTGCCACCTGCCATACCAGATCCCATATTAACTCCCATTCAAGCTTCCATTGCGACATCCCATGCTAGCCCCAATGTCACCGATGTTACTTCGCATGACAGCTTCCCTGCCAGATCCCTTAAAAAGTCTCATGCGAGCTCCCATGCGAAATCCCTTGCCAGATGCCATGTCAGCACACCCGTACCAGATCCAACTCCAGATTCCTTGCCAGCTCCCATACCAGATCCCATTGCCAGCTCCCATTCCAGATCTCACGCCATTGCTCCCATGCGAGCTCCCATTGCCATTTCTATTGTCTGCGCTCCCATGCTAGATCCAATTCCAGATTCCTTGCCAGCTAACATACCAGATCCCATATTAACTCCCATGCAAGCTCCCATTGCTACATTCCATGCTAGCCCACATTTCACCGATGTTACTTCGCATGACAGCTTCCATGCCAGATCCCTTAAAAGGTCTCATGCGAGCTCCCATGCGAAATCCCTTGCCAGATGCCATGTCAGCACACCCGTACCACATCCAATTCCAGATTCCTTGCCAGCTCCCATACCAGATCCCATTGCCAGCTCCCATTCCAGATCCCATGCCATTGCTCCCATGCGAGCTCCCATTACCCTTTCTCTTGTCTGCGCTCCCATGCTAGATCCAATTCCAGATTCCTTGCCAGCTCCCATACCAGATCCCATTGCCAGCTCCCATTCCAGGTCCCATGCCATTGCTCCCATGCGAGCTCCCATTGCCCTTTCTCTTGTCTGCGCTCCCATGCTAGATCCAATTCCAGATTCCTTGCCAGCTCCCATACCAGATCCCATATTAGCTCCCATGCAAGCTCCCATTGCTAAATCCTATGCTAGCACTCATGTCACCGATGCTACTTCGCATGAGACCTTCCATGCCAGATCCCTTACAAGGTCTCATGCGAGCTCCCATGCGAAATCCTTTGCCAGATGCCATGTCAGCACGCCCGTACCAGATCCAATTCCAGATTCCTTGTCAGCTCCCATACCAGATCCCATTGCCAGCTCCCATTCCAGATACCATGCCATTGCTCCCATGCGAGCTCCCATTGCCCTTTCTCTTGTCTGCGCTCCCATGCTAGATCCAATTCCAGATTCCTTGCCAGCTCCCATACCAGATCCCATTGCTAGCTCCCATTCCAGATCCCATGCCATTGCTCCCATGCGAGCTCCCATTGCCCTTTCTCTTGTCTGCGCTCCCATGCTAGATCCAATTCCAGAATCCTTGCCAGCTCCCATACCAGATCCCATTGCTAGCTCCCATTCCAGATCCCATGCCATTGCTCCCATGCGAGCTCCCATTACCCTTTCTCTTGTCTGCGCTCCCATGCTAGATCCAATTCCAGATTCCTTGCCAGCTCCCATACCAGATCCCATTGCCAGCTCCCATTCCAGGTCCCATGCCATTGCTCCCATGCGAGCTCCCATTGCCCTTTCTCTTGTCTGCGCTCCCATGCTAGATCCAATTCCAGATTCCTTGCCAGCTCCCATACCAGATCCCATATTAGCTCCCATGCAAGCTCCCATTGCCAATTCCTATGCTAGCACTCATGTCACCGATGCTACTTCGCATGAGACCTTCCATGCCAGATCCCTTACAAGGTCTCATGCAAGGTCCCATGCGAAATCCTTTGCCAGATGCCATGTCAGCACACCCGTACCAGATCCAATTCCAGATTCATTGTCAGCTCCCATACCAGATCCCATTGCCAGCTCCCATGCCATTGCTCCCATGCGAGTTCCCATTGCCCTTTCTCTTGTCTGCGCTCCCATGCTAGATCCAATTCCAGATTCCTTGCCAGCTCCCATACAAGATCCCAACGCCAGCTCCCATTCCAGATCCCATGCCATTGCTCCCATGCGAGCTCCTATTGCCCCTTCTCTTGTCTGCGCTCCCATGCTAGATCCAATTCCAGATTCCTTGCCAGCTCCCATACCAGATCCCATATTAGCGCCCATGCAAGCTCCCATTGCTAAATCCCATGCTGGCCCCCATTTCACCTGTGCTACTTCGCATGACAGCTTCCATGCCAGATACCTTACAAGGTCTCATGCGAGCTCCCATGCGAAATCCCTTGCCAAATGCCATGTCAGCACACCAGTGCCAGCTCCCATGTCAGATTCCTTGCCAGTTTCCATGCCAGATTCCTTGCAATCTCCCATGCGAGATCCCATGCAAGCTTCCAATTCTAAATCCTATGCTAGCACTCATGTCACCGATGCTACTTCGCATGAGACCTTCCATGCCAGATCCCTTAAGGGGTCTCATGCGAGCTCCCATGAGAAATCCTTTGCCAGATGCCATGTCAGCACACCCGTACCAGATCCAATTCCAGATTCCTTGTCAGCTCCCATACCAGATCCCATTGCCAGCTCCCATTCCAGATACCATGCCATTGCTCCCATGCGAGCTCCCATTGCCATTTCTCTTGTCTGCGCTCCCATGCTAGATCCAATTCCAGATTCCTTGCCAGCTCCCATACCAGATCCCATTGCCACCTCCCATTACAGATCCCATGCCATTGTTCCCATGCGAGTTCCCATTGCCCTTTCTCTTGACTGCTCTCCCATGCTAGATCCAATTCCAGATTCCTTGACAGCTCCCATACCAGATCCCATTGCTAGCTCCCATTCCAGATCCCATGCCATTGCTCCCATGCGAGCTCCCATTGCCCTTTCTCTTGTCTGCGCTCCCATGCTAGATCCAATTCCAGATTCCTTGCCAGCTGCCATACCTAATCCCATATTAGCTCCCATGCAAGCCCCCATTGCTAATTCCTATGCTAGCACTCATGTCACCGATGCTACTTCGCTAGAGACGTTGCATGCCAGATCCCTTACAAGGTCTCATGCAAGCTCCCATGCGAAATCCTTTGCCAGATGGCATGTCAGCACACCCGTACCAGATCCAATTCCAGATTCCTTGTCAGCTCCCATACCAGATCCCATTGCCAGCTCCCATTCCAGATACCATGCCATTGCTCCCATGCGAGTTCCCATTGCCCTTTCTCTTGTCTGCGCTCCCATGCTAGATCCAATTCCAGATTCCTTGCCAGCTCCCATACCAGATCCCATTGCCAGCTCCCATTCCAGATCCCATGCCATTGCTCCCATGCGAGCTCCCATTACCCTTTCTCTTGCCTGCGTTCCCATGCTAGATCCAATTCCAGATTCCTTGCCAGCTCCCATACAAGATCCCAACGCCAGCTCCCATTCCCGATTCCATGCCATTGCTCCCATGCGAGCTCCTATTGCCCTTTCTCTTGTCTGCGCTCCCATGCTAGATCCAATTCCAGATTCCTTGCCAGCTCCCATACCAGATACCATATTAGCTCCCATGCAAGCCCCCATTGCTAAATCCCATACTGGCCCCCATTTCACCTGTGCTACTTCGCATGACAGCTTCCATGCCAGATCCCTTACAAGGTCTCATGCGAGCTCCCATGCGAAATCCCTTGCCAAATGCCATGTCAGCACACCAGTGCCAGCTCCCATGTCAGATTCCTTGCCAGTTTCCATGCCAGATTCCTTGCAATCTCCCATGCGAGATCCCATGCAAGCTCCCATTGCTAAATCCTATGCTAGCACTCATGTCACCGATGCTACTTCGCATGAGACCTTCCGTGCCAGATCCCTTACAAGGTCTCATGCGAGCTCCCATGAGAAATCCTTTGCCAGATGCCATGTCAGCACACCCGTACCAGATCCAATTCCAGATTCCTTGTCAGCTCCCATACCAGATCCCATTGCCAGCTCCCATTCCAGATACCATGCCATTGCTCCCATGCGAGCTCCCATTGCCCTTTCTCTTGTCTGCGCTCCCATGCTAGATCCAATTCCAGATTCCTTGCCAGCTCCCATACAAGATGCCAACGCCAGCTCCCATT
The DNA here is from genome assembly GCF_040183065.1 of Periplaneta americana. Taxonomy (NCBI): domain Eukaryota; kingdom Metazoa; phylum Arthropoda; class Insecta; order Blattodea; family Blattidae; genus Periplaneta; species Periplaneta americana. The sequence continues at coordinate 151,607,853 of NC_091123.1, forward strand.
CCAGATCCCATGCCATTGCTCCCATGCGAGCTCCTATTGCCCTTTCTCTTGTCTGCGCTCCCATGCTAGATCCAATTCCAGATTCCTTGCCAGCTCCCATACCAGATCCCATATTAGCTCCCATGCAAGCTCCCATTGCTAAATCCCATGCTGGCCCCCATTTCACCTGTGCTACTTCGCATGACAGCTTCCATGCCAGATACCTTACAAGGTCTCATGCGAGCTCCCATGCGAAATCCCTTGCCAAATGCACTGTCAGCACACCAGTGCCAGCTCTCATGTCAGATTCCTTGCCAGTTTCCATGCCAGATTCCTTGCAATCTCCCATGCGAGATCCCATGCAAGCTTCCAATTCTAAATCCTATGCTAGCACTCATGTCACCGATGCTACTTCGCATGAGACCTTCCATGCCAGATCCCTCAAGGGGTCTCATGAGAGCTCCCATGAGAAATCCTTTGCCAGATGCCATGTCAGCACACCCGTACCAGATCCAATTCCAGATTCCTTGTCAGCTCCCATACCAGATCCCATTGCCAGCTCCCATTCCAGATACCATGCCATTGCTCCCATACGAGCTCCCATTGCCCTTTCTCTTGTCTGCGCTCCCATGCTAGATCCAATTCCAGATTCCTTGTCAGCTCCCATACCAGATCCCATTGCCAGTTCCCATTCCAGATCCCATGCCATTGTTCCCATGCGAGTTCCCATTGCCCTTTCTCTTGTCTGCGCTCCCATGCTAGATCCAATTCCAGATTCCTTGTCAGCTGCCATACCAGATCCCATATTAGCTACCATGCAAGCTCCCATTGCCAATTCCTATGCTAGCACTCATGTCACCGATGCTACTTCGCATGAGACTTTCCATGCCAGATCCCTTACAAGGTCTCATGCAAGCTCCCATGAGAAATCCTTTGCCAGATGCCATGTCAGCACACCCGTACCAGATCCAATTCCAGATTCCTTGTCAGCTCCCATACCAGATCCCATTGCCAGCTCCCATGCCATTGCTCCCATGCGAGTTCCCATTGCCCTTTCTCTTGTCTGCGCTCCCATGCTAGATCCAATTCCAGATTCCTTGCCAGCTCCCATACCAGATCTCATTGCCAGCTCCCATTCCAGATCCCATGCCATTGCTCCTATGCGAGCTCCAATTGCCCTTTCTCTTGTCTGCGTTCCCATGCTAGATCCAATTCCAGATTCCTTGCCAGCTCCCATACAAGATCCCAACGCCAGCTCCCATTCCAGAACCTATGCCATTGCTCCCATGCGAGCTCCTACTGCCCTTTCTCTTGTCTGCGCTCCCATGCTAGATCCAATTCCAGATTCCTTGCCAGCTCCCATACCAGATCCCATGCAAGCTCCCATTGCTAAATCCCATGCTGGCCCCCATTTCACCTGTGCTACTTCGCATGACAGCTTCCATGCCAGATCCCTTACAAGGTCTCATGCGAGCTCCCATGCGAAATCCCTTGCCAAATGCCATGTCAGCACACTAGTGCCAGCTCCCATGTCAGATTCCTTGCCAGTTTCCATGCCAGATTCCTTGCAATCTCCCATGCGAGATCCCATGCAAGCTCTCATTTCCGGCTCTCATGCCAGTGATCCCATGGTAGATCCCTTATCAGCTCCCACGTCAGATCCCATACCAGCTTCCATTGCTAGTTCCCATACCTTATCCAATGCCAGCGATCCCATGGCAGGTCCCATGCCTGATTCCATGCCACGTCCCATTACCCGCTCCCATGCAAGATATATTGCGGGACCCCATGCCACATCCCGAGAAAGATCTCATGGCAGCTATTCCATGTCAGCTACCATGCTACATCCTATGTCAGCTCCCATTGCCAACTTCCATGCCAGATCCCATGTTAGATCGCATGCCAGACCCCATGCTAGATCGGACGCCAGATCCAATGCTAGATCGCATGCCAGATCCCTTTCCAAATGCCATGCCTGCGATTCCATGCGAACTCCCATGGCATCTCCTATCCGAGATGCCATACCAGCTTCCATTGCCAGCTCCCAATCTAGCCCCCATCCCAGATCCCTTCCAAGATCCCAAACCAGCGTTCCCATGCGAGCTCCCATTGCTTTATCCCTTGTCTGCGCTCCCATGCTAGATCCCATTCCAGATTCCTTGCCAGGTCCCATACCAGATCCCATTTCCAGCTTCCATGCTAGCGCTCCATTGCTAGATCCCATATTAGCTTCGATTCCAGTGTCCCTATCAGCTCCGATAACAACTCCCATTGCTAGATCCGATGCCATATCCCGTACAAGGTCTCATGCGAGCTCCCATGCGAAATCCCTTTCCAGATGCCATGCGAGGACACTCGTGCCACCTCCCATGTCAGATTCCTTGCCAGCTTCCGTGCCAGATTCCTCGCAATCTCCCATGCGAGATCATCTGCAAGCTCTCATTTCCGGCTCTCATGCCAGTGATCCCATGGTAGATCCCTTATCAGCTCCCACGTCAGATCCCATACCAGGTCCCATTGCTAGTTCCCATACCTTATCCCATGCCAGCGATCCCATAGCAGGTCCCATGCCTGATTCCATGCCACGTACCATTACCCGCTCCCATGCCAGATATATTGCGGGACCCCATGCCAGATCCCGAGAAAGATCTCATGGCAGCTGTTCCATGTCAGCTACCATGCTACATCCTATGTCAGCTCCTATTGCCAACTTCCATGCCAGATCCCATGTTAGATCGCATGCCAGACCCCATGCTAGATCGTACGCCAGATCCAATGGTAGATCGCATGCCAGATCCCTTTCCAAATGCCATGCCTACGATTCCATGCGAACTCCCATGGCACCTTCTATCCGAGATCCCATACCAGCTTCCATTGCCAGCTCCCAATCTAGCCCCCATCCCAGATCCCTTCCAAGATCCCAAACCAGCGCTCCCATGCGAGCTCCCATTGCTTTATCCCTTGTCTGCGCTCCCATGCTAGATCCCATTCCAGATTCCTTGCCAGGTCCCATACCAGATCCCATTTCCAGCTCCCATGCTTGCGCTCCATTGCTAGATCCATTATTAGCTTCGATTCCAGTTTCCCTATCAGCTCCGATACCAACTCCCATTGCTAGATCCGATGCCATATCCCGTACAAGGTCTCATGCGAGCTCCCATGCGAAATCCCTTTCCAGATGCCATGCGAGGACACCCGTGCCACCTCCCATGTCAGATTCCTTGCCAGCTTCCATGCCAGATTCCTCGCAATCTCCCATGCGAAATCATCTGCAAGCTCTCATTTCCGGCTCTCATGCCAGTGATCCCATGGTAGATCCCTTATCAGCTCCCACGTCAGATCCCATACCAGCTCCCATTGCTAGTTCCCATACCTTATCCCATGCCAGCGATCCCATGGCAGGTCCCATGCCTGATTCCATGCCACGTACCATTACCCGCTCCCATGCCAGATATATTGCGGGACCCCATGCCAGATCCCGAGAAAGATCTCATGGCAGCTGTTCCATGTCAGCTACCATGCTACATCCTATGTCAGCTCCCATTGCCAACTTCCATGCCAGATCCCATGTTAGATCGCATGCCAGACCCCATGCTAAATCGTACGCCAGATCCAATGCTAGATCGCATGCCAGATCCCTTTCCAAATGCCATGCCTGCGATTCCATGCGAACTCCCATGGCACCTTCTATCCGAGATCCCATACCAGCTTCCATTGCCAGCTCCCAATCTAGCCCCCATCCCAGATCCCTTCCAAGATCCCAAACCAGCGCTCCCATGCGAGCTCCCATTGCTTTATCCCTTGTCTGCGCTCCCATGCTAGATCCCATTCCAGATTCCTTGCCAGGTCCCATACCAGATCCCATTTCCAGCTCCCATGCTTGCGCTCCATTGCTAGATCCCATATTAGCTTCGATTCCAGTTTCCCTATCAGCTCCGATACCAACTCCCATTGCTAGATCCGATGCCATATCCCGTACAAGGTCTCATGCGAGCTCCCATGCGAAATCCCTTTCCAGATGCCATGCGAGGACACCCGTGCCACCTCCCATGTCAGATTCCTTGCCAGCTTCCATGCCAGATTCCTTGCAATCTCCCATGCGAGATCATCTGCAAGATCTCATTTCCGGCTCTCATGCCAGTGATCCCATGGTAGATCCCTTATCAGCTCCCACGTCAGATCCCGTACCAGCTCCCATTGCTAGTTCCCATACCTTATCCCATGCCAGCGATCCCATGGCAGGTCCCATGCCTGATTCCATGCCACGTACCATTACCCTCTCCCATGCCAGATCCCGAGAAAGATCTCATGGCAGCTATTCCATGTCAGCTACCATGCTACATCCTATGTCAGCTCCCATTGCCAACTTCCATGCCAGATCCCATGTTAGATCGCATGCCAGACCCCATGCTAGATCGTACGCCAGATCCAATGCTAGATCGCATGCCAGATCCCTTTCCAAATGCCATGCCTGCGATTCCATGCGAAATCCCATGGCACCTTCTATCCGAGATGCCATACCAGCTTCCATTGCCAGCTCCCAATCTAGCCCCCATCCCAGATCCCTTCCAAGATCCCATACCAGCGCTCCCATGCGAGCTCCCATTGCTTTATCCCTTGTCTGCGCTCCCATGCTAGATCCCATTCCAGATTCCTTGCTAGGTCCCATACCAGATCCCATTTCCAGCTCCCATGCGAGATCCCATGCTAGCACGATTGGAGACCTACCAGCAGCAGAAGAAGAAGAAAAAGTTGAAAGTGAAACGAAGATTGGCCGCTGGTCCTTTGTACGACATGTATTTTCTAGGTTTCGCTTTTTTAGGCGTAAGTAGATATACATTTTATATCTCGGAGCCATTTTCAGATAGAGCGCCCTCGGTATGTTCCTACGTTTCCCTCACCACTTGTTCACAGTTAAGTAAATCTGTTGCAGTCTTGTTACTTGGTTATTTAACGACGCTGTATCAACTACGAGATTATTTAGCGTCGATGAATTTTGGTGATAACGAGGTGATATTTGGCGTGATGAGGCCGAGGATTCGCTATAGATTACCTGACATTTGCCTTAAAGTTGGGGAAAACCTCGGAATAACCCAACCAGGTAATTAGCCCAAGCGGGAATCGAATCTGCGCCCGAGCGCAACTCCGGATCGGCAGGCAAGGGCCTTAACCGATCGAGCTACACCGGTGGCTCTCTGTTACAGTAATATTGTAGTAGGCTACCTACATTGTGCGCACTCAACGTTGCAAACAATGGAAACTTTCTTTTTTTTTTTTTTTTTTTTCTTTAATTGAATAGAGAATAATATTATTCCGTTATATGACTTATTTTTAATGTAAATTGTACAGTTATCAATTTACATTATATTATTATAAATGTTAACGTTTTCGCCATACACTATGGTATCTTCAGATACGAATTAGAGATATCTAATGAAAAACACCATATTGCAACACAAAATGTCACTACTCAAAAGTGGAAATTAATAAAAAAAATATGTTATTAAACACACAGTTGGTGAATATCTGTGTAAGCTCTTTCGGAAATCACAGAGTGCTTAAATCTTAAGAGAGTGCAGGAAAATGTGTTATTTTAGTATACACGTATTTTTTTAGTTTGGAATATTGAAACGGTTAACTAACTGAATGTGGCTCCTGAGACGTTTCATTGTAAAATGCAATAGAAAGCAGCAAAAATTTATGAAATAGTATAGTATAGTATAGTATAGTATAGCATAGTATAGTATTTCTCTTCTTCTTCTTCTTCTTCTTCTTCTTCTTTTCTATAGGCACAAGCCTGTTTGTTTACACACACTACGTCAATGATGATTACGTCTCATTCCATCTCTTGAGAGGTCTGCCCACTTCTCTTTTTCCTCTAGGGCGTAGGTACTTTGCTGCCTTAATAAGTCTCGTGTTGTCAGTTCTATCCACATGGGAGCTCCATTCCCTTCTCCTCGTTGTGATGAAAGTCTCAACATCTATAATATTACATTCCTTCCTAACATCCTGGTTCCTAACTCTGTCAAATCTTGTTTTGCTTTCTATGGTTCTTAAAGTATTCATTTCTGCTGTCCTCATGAGTCGTTTCGTTTGGCTAGTATCTGCTCTTGTATCCGCTCCGTATGTCATTATTGGTCGTACACATGTTTTATAAATTTTTACTTTACTTTCTGTGTTTAGATATTTGTTTTTCCAGATGACATCTCGTAAGTATCCTGATATTCTCGATGCTTTAAAAACCTGAGTTCTTACTTCATCAATCAATCTACGAGAACTAGAAATGTGTATTCCAAGATATTTAAAATCCATAACTTGTTGTATAATAGTATAGTAATAATAATAGTAATAGTCATAGTCATAGTTACAGTTATAGTTACATTTACAGTTACAGTAATTAGTATAGTAATAGTATAGTATAGTATAGTATAGTATAGTATAGTATAGTAGCCTATAGTGTATAGTGTATAGTATATAGTATAGGCCTTGTGTACAGCGTGGTATAGTATAGCATACAGTATAGTATAGTGTAGAATGACATACAGTGTAGAATAGTATAGTATGACATAGGCCTACTGTATAGTATATAGTATAGTATAGTATACAGTATAGTATATAGTATAGCATATAGTATAGTATATAGTATAGTATACAGTATAGTACATGGTATAGATTACAGTATAGTATATAGTATAGTATACAGTATAGTATAGGGTATAGTATATAATATAGTATACAGTATAGTATAGAGTGTAGTATATAGTATAGTATATGGTTTAGTATACAGTATAGTATATAGTATACAGTATAGTATATGGTTTAGTATACAGTATACTATATGGTATATTATATAGTATAGTATAATATGGTATAAGGTTTAGTATATGGTATAATATATAATATAGTATATGGTGTAGTATATGGTTTAGTAAACAGTATAGTATATGGTATAGTATATAGTGCAGTATACAGTATAGTATATGGTATAGTATATAGTATAGTATATAGTATAATATATGGTATAGTATATTGTATTGTTTAAAGTATAGTATATGGTATAGTATAGTAAATGGTATAGCATAGTATATACTTTAGCATATAATATAGTATATGGTATAGTATATTGTAAAGTAAATAGTATAATATATAGTATAGTATATGGTATAGTATAGTATATAGTATAGTACATGGAATAGTATATGGTATATATATATATATATATGTGGTATAGTATAGTATATAGTATAGTATATGGTATATATATGATATAGTATATAATATATATATGGTACAGTATATGGTATAGTATAGTATAATATACAGTATAGTATATGGTTTAGTATATGGTATAGTATATATTATATTATACACTGTTGTATATAGTATAGTATACAGTATGGTATATGGTATAGTATATAATATAGTATACAGTATAGTATATAATATAGTATACAATATTGTATATGGTAATGTATATAATATAGTATTTTATAGTATATTGTCTAGTATAGTATACGGTAGAGTATAGTATAGAGTATCGTATAGTATATATAGTATATTATACAGTATAGTATATATAATATAGTATACAGTATAGTATAATATATAATACAGTATAGTATAATATATAGGCCTAATACAGTATAGTATACAGTATAGTATAGTATATATAATATAGTATACTTTATAGTATAATATATAATATAGTATAGTATAGTGTATCGTATAGTATAGTATACAGTGTAGTATAACATATAGTATAGTATACAGCATAGTATATTATATAGTATAGTATGGTACACAGTATAGTATAGTATGCATATTATAGTATACAGTATAGTATAGTATATAGTATGGTATAGTACAGTTTATATAATATAGTATAGTATAAGATAGTATAGTATAAAGTGTCGTATATTATATATAGTATAGTATACAGTATAGTATAGTATATTATAGTATTGTATAGATTATCGTGTAGTATAATATAGTATACAGTATATTATAGTATATAATGTAGTATAGGAAATTATAGTATAGTATAGAGTATCATATAGTATATATAGTATAGTATACAGTATAGTATAGTGTATAATATAGTATAGTATATGGTACACTATAGTATATAGTACAGTATAGTAATAGTATATAGTATATGGTACAGTATAGTATATAGGATAGTATAGTGTAGTGTAGTGTAGTGTAGTGTAGTGTAGTGTAGTGTAGTGTAGTGTAGTCCATGTATTGTGGGTCCCTATCACCACGGCATGGCGCGTCCTCAGGTTGCGGATAGAGGAGACGGCCTCCAGATATGGAGGGTAGCTGCGAATATATTGAATAAGCAGTCGTGGACAGCCGATAAGGGGTGGTCCTCCAGCTTGGGGGTTGGACAAAGGGGTAACAACCCATGACCGTAAAAACCAGCTTGTTACGAAACCATACAATAAGCCTCGGAATTGTACCTCTAGGTTTTTTAAGAGCCATTTGTAAATAAGTATATTATAGTATAGTATAGTATAGTGCAATATAGTATAAAGTATAGTATTGTATATTATAGTATATATATATATATATATCTGGTATACAGTATAGTATATAGTATTATAATATATAGTATAGTATAATGTAGTATAGCATAGCATATAGTATAGTATATAGTATAGTATACAGTATGGTATATTATAGTATAGTAGTATAGTGTATGGTATAATATAGTATATAGTGTACTATGTACAGTGAAACTTGTACTTACGGACACCTCATACACCACTCATATACGGACAGATTTTTATTTCTCAACTGAAATAATATAGAAATAATGATAAATTTAACTCTCGTTTACGGACACTCTCAGGCACGGACACGGACAGCTGTTTCACAGTCCTAAAACTTGCTTTACCTCCTGACTGCGGACAGAACTTGGCTTTCAAGATCTAATGTGATACAAAAATAGAAAATTTAGTTTTGAGAACTGTACAGAAACATGAAAGAAGACAATAAGGCTCTCGTAGGCTACCACTAGCCCAGCCGGCCATCCCTTGTTAGCTGGAATTGGGTGAATAAACAAAGTCATAAAATTTAACCTGTCCAATGGGTCCAGATTTCCGCGATCGTGAAATTGAATTCGACACATGATAGAATTTGTAGGATTATTCTCTTCACTTCAATCAGTTGTTCTGTTTCGAGAGATATGGCACCTGAACGTAAAGGTAAAGTTGAAAATTGTAAATTACAGTGCTGCGTAACTGTACACCTAGAATAAAATTGCATGACACAGTACTGTATTTTCCTTTTGTGCGAGATCGTGCGTATTTGTTTGCTTTCCGCACAAAACCAATACGCGGTAAGTGTGAAATACCACATTCAGTATTCCCAACGTAACACACATAACAATTTCCCTCTTCTTACCGCTTAAGCGCCATATTCATTTTACTGCTTTAGGCTTTTAACATATTATTTTTAGAGACGTTTAACATAGTAATAATTATAAGTTGGAAACTTACCACTGCAATTTCACCTAAATTGCACTGTTAATTATTGTTTTTAAATATTTGCAAAAATTAAGTAAACTCTACAACACCACAAAACTTACTGCATTTGTAATGCAAGTAACATTAAGGAAGCCGTGAAAAAATCAACAAGATTCCAGATGCCGATGTTATTACTGCAATATGTTATATAAATAATATTGTTAAAATATTAAAAAAAAAAAATAAATCATTACATAACCTTACCGTTTGTTTTAAGTTCGCATTTATAGACTGGGGGGAAAAAAAAGACAGACGTATATCACGGCCTGCTGGAATATAGTAAACACAGAAAACATTTTATAGCAACAATGTTGAAGATAGGTATTTTAGTTTTTAAAAGTTGCCGTCATTGAACAGAAACCAAGATGGATATTTCATTGCAACTAATTAGAAATTCCTCTTTCAGGTATGTAATAAACGATCTTCGCACAAAATAATGTACGATACACGAGCGGTATGTTTGTTTTCATGTTCTCGGAAATTAAGAAAGCTCAACTACGTTTCGCTTTTTCAATCTTTTCCTCGAACATGAAAACATCAACATACCGCTCTTGTAACGCAAATTACTATTTCGGTCTTATCCACTGTAGTTCAAAGTTGCAAAGAATTTACTGTAGAATACTGTATTTAGAATTAAACTACAGTAATATATCTCATTTAAAGCGTGATGGGATACACCACCTCCCGATAAAGGGCTTTCCCAGATGAGGACAGATTGTTACGTCCCTTCGATGTCCGTAAATGAGAGGTTTCACTGTAGTATAGTATAGTATAGTATAGTATAGAATAGTGGAGGTTGCTCAACCTTATGAACACAGCGGACCAATATATTTTTAAAACGTTCTTTTTGAGGGCCGCAGACCTTCTACAGTAATAAATTATAAGTTACATAAATGTCTTAATAATTAGTGATTACTGTAATTTATAATAATTAAGTAATGCAAGTCTCCTCAAATTTTTTTTAAATTTTAAATTTGAAACTTTACTATTGGGCCACTACAAACAATGTGGCGGGCCGCGTGTTGTGTACCGCTGGAGTATAGTGTAGTATAGTATAGAGTATATTATAGCATACAGTATAGTATAGTATAGTATACTTACTGGCGTCCACACCTGTGGAGTAACGGGGAGCGCGTCTGGCCGCGAAACCAGGTGGCCCGGGTTCGAATCCCGGTGGAGGCAAGTTCCCTGGCTGAGGTTTTTTCCGGGGTTTTTCCTCAACCCAATATGAGCAAATGCTCGGTAACTTTCGGTGCTGGACCCCGGACTCATTTCACCGGCATTATCACCTTCATATCATTCAGACGCTAAATAACCTGTTGATACAGTGTTGTAAAATAACCCAATAAAAATTATATATATATATATATATATATATATATATATATATATATATATAGGCCTACTTGCTGGCTTTTAAGGAGCCTGGAGGTTCATTGCCGCGCTCACATGCTCACATAAGCCCACCATTGGTCCCTATCCTGAGCAAGAATAATCCAGTCTATCATCGTATCCCACCTCCCTCAAATCCATTTTAATATTATCCTCCCATCAACGTCTCGGCCTCCCCAAAGGTCTTTTTCCCTCCGGCCTCCCAACTAGTACTCTAGATGCATTTCTGGATTCGCCCATACGTGCTACATGCCCTGCCCAACTCAAACGTCGGGATTTAATGTTCCTAATTATGTCAGGTGAAGAATACAATGCGTGCAGTTCTGCGTTGTATAACTTTCTCCATTCTCCTGTAACTTCATATACAGGGACATCATTTTATTTTTACTAACATTTTTAATATTAACTTGGGTAAACCTTTGGATCAACGCCGTTTGCTACCCCCTTCCACGACTGGAGTTCGATGATACTGGCTTAAAATACACACAAATCACTTAACTAGGTATAGGAGGGAAGAAAAGTAGTTCATCCATTTACGTAAACTAGGAAATATCACAATTTTGAGTTTGACAAGTTTTATTAGGTTTTTGTTTAATCAAAATACAGTACTGTATTAACAATGAGTGTTTTTACTCACGAACTGAGCTGTTCATGTAGACGTATTCATTATGCAGTGTATATTATACTATAGATTATTGTACCTAATTAAAGGTTACCAGTTTCGTCCTTCGTAGCTAGTAACTCATGTTGAAATAACTCTGTACCTACTCTATAAAAGAGTACCTTACGTACTGTAAATTCAATCTTCACTTCTGCCCGATCCGAAAAGATAAAATTACTCAGACATACTATCTACTGTCCATCCAAGTGGTTATGTCGTAGGGTCGTAGAAAGGGAGAAAATCACGTGACAGTTAATTACTTAACGAGACTCTTTTATTTAGGTTATTTTAAACAGTTGTATAATATTACGTAGACGTCCAATTCCTAACAGAAATTAATTTTCTCACAAAAGAGCTAAGACGACAACCCAGCCACTAGCTGGCGAATAAAAGCTGATGGGGGAAACCGGGATACGACGTAGGCAAATGGACGACAGTACCTGTGCGGAAATGATTCAATATTGAAAGCTCTTTCGTCACTGGAAAACGCGAACATATTTTTGGAACGTACTGTTTACTATGATCGTAAGGCTATTATGACTGTATATGTGGTCTTGGAGGACGGTTGAACTTCATTAGTAGAAGGGGTGGGAGTGAAGTACATTCAAAAACTCAGGTACAATAAAAATTGAAGTAAAAATAAAATGATGTCCCTGTATACGTGTATATATATATATATATATATATATATATATATATATATATATATATATAGGCCTATAGTATACAGTTGGCCTGGAGATGTGAGATTGTCAAACCGGAATTAATGGGGAACTGCCAACTTCCTACAGGATTACTAGAAGTATTGGAGCTACGGAGGAATGTTTCGATTGCACTGCATATATACATATATTGTTTTGCCAAATGTCAGATCTTTCAGTGCAAACCCAGCATTCTTAAACCTTTCTAATTTTATGCCTTCCTCTTAGTCTCCGCATTTAATCTATATATCTTAATATATATCATTTGATACTTTGTTCTGCCCCGAAATCATCTCTTGATTACCATTCCTGCAAGAGCATCCTTCATTGGGTTGTTTCTTCTCAGCCAGTGACTCAACCAATTCCTCTTTCTCTTCCTGATCAATTTCAGCATCATTCTTTCTTCATCCACTCCTTCGAACACAGTTTCATTTCTTATTGTCCGTCCACTTCACACGCTCCATCCTTCTCCATATTATTTGAAATATATTAACATTCTATGTATTTTAGCTTAATTCTGCTACACAGTTTATTTCAGTGTCTAATTAATAGTTCATAGTATTTTGTTGTTTAATTCGTATATAACTCTTGTATGCATGTAACTCTCACTTAATCAAATTGTTGAATTCTTTGTAAGTTCATGCATATGTATATTCACTTTTTGCTGGTTGAGTGGATGAGAAGGCCTTACGGCCTTAACTCTGCCAGCTAAAATAAATAATTTTTATTATTATTATTATTATTATTATTATTATTATTATTATTATTATTATATCCACATTTCAAATATTTCAATTCGCCTCTCTTCACTCCGTCATAATGTCCATGTTTCTGCTCTACAAAATGTCACACTCCACACAAAGCACTTCACTAGTCTCTAATTTCTTTGTCCCGAGGTCCGCAGGAAATACTTATTTTTATATTAAGAGCTTCCTTTGTCATAGAATCCTCCTTTTGATTTCCTGGCAGCAGCTCATGTTACTGCATTTAGTACACCCCAAGTATTTGAAGCTGTCCACCTGCTGTACTACCTAATTTAGTATTCGCATTTCCCACGTTTACCTTCATTATTTTTTTCCTTGGTCTTGCTTGCATTTATCTTCATCCCATAGTCCTCACAGCTCTCATTTAGCTCCACTAGCATATCCTTTAGTATCGTCTATTCTTCTACTATCAAAGAGCTAATCGTATCGTCTAATTAGTATCGCCTTTTCTTCTGCTACCAACGCCATATCATTAGCAAATCTTACGCACTTTATTGTTCTTCCTCATACTATTATCTTTCCTATGTTCTGAGAAAAGTTCATCACTAAATCCTGCAAGTAGATGTGGAATAGGGTAGGTCATAAAGAGCATTTTTTGCACTTCTCTCCCTATTTCACTTCCTTCAGACATTTTTTCTATCCTGACTTTGACTCGGTGTTTCATATAAAGACTACTTAACAGGCTCCTTTCTTTCCAACCCACATCTATTTTCTTCAGGATTCCCATCAGTTTGCATCAAGGATTATTGCTCCTAAAAATTTAAATTATTTAATACTAGGTTCTTATCAAGAAAGGAAACTCGTGGTCATTTCCTGATTTTCTTTTCTTCTTAAGGGTATATGTACGTGATCGACCATAATTAATTACCAGAAAATGCAGGCTCTAAAGTTCTAAAATTTTATAAGGAAATGAACTCACAATTGGACAAAAAATATAAGGTACCACAACAAGACTTATTAGAACTTGAATATCTGATAAAAGTATAAAAAGGTTACTAATAATATTTTTAAGAATTCAATTTTTACTTTAAATTAAATTTTCTGAAACTTTGTACACTGATTTAACATAAATTTATGCAAAAGGTAGACTACAATAATGCCCATTTCTTTGAAAATAGAAAAATTAGGTCACAAAACATTATGTAAATTTTAATATATTTTATATAGGACAAATAAAAAATTAATTGTATTAAATTAAACAACTGTACATATATGGGAGTAGTCTACTTTTCAGAAATGTGTTTAGCCTATTACATGCAGGAAAAATATCAAAGATGTCAGAGAGACCATAGCAATGTTATGGTTACCAAATGTAACTGCAGAATTTGTTTGTTTTTTTTTTTCATACTCTGATAAAACTGGTTTGAAAAATATTATTAGTAACCTTTTCTTACGCTTTTATCAAATATTTAAGTTCTAATAAGTCTTGTGTGGTACCTTGTAATTTTTGTCCAATTGTGAGTTCATTTTCTTATAAAATTTGAGAAATTTTGAGCCTGCATTTTCTGATAATATTTGTGGTAGTTCACGTACATATACCCTTAAACAAAACCATTTCTAATTTATTAGGATTTACACCCAATTTCCCCTTCATACACCAAGTCACATTATTAAGACTCTCCAGTACAATATAATCAATCACTGCATCTCAGTGCAACGAAAAATATGAATAAATGCTTCATGTCATTATTTTTGTCTGTCATTTTATTTTTCCTTTTGTAGAACCGTGCATATAAATGTATATACGATAGCTAAAGTGTAACATGACTTTCGGTACGATGGAGAAAGTTACACAGCGCAGAACTGCATTCATTATATTCTTCACCTGACATATTGAAGAACATTAAATCCAGATGTTTGAGATGGGCAGGGCATGTAGCACGTATGGGTGAATCCTAAAATGTATATAGACTGTTAGTTGGGAGGCCGAAAAAAAAAGACCTTTGGGGAGACCGAACGTAGATGGGAGGATAATATTAAAATGAATTTGAAGAAAGTGAGATATGATGATAGAGACTGGATTAATCTTGCTCAGGGTAGGGACCGATGGCAGGTTTATATGAGGGCAGTAATGAATCTCCGGGTTCTTTAAAAGCCATAAGTAAGTATTTAAATTAAAAGAACTCATTTAATCCAAAGAATGTGCTAACTTCTGAATTATTAGGTTTTCAGGAAACTTTTAAAAAATAACTTCAAAATACATAATGCAAACAATATCTTTTATTCAAAATAGATGTCTATTCACAAATAATATAACCATATATCCAGAAAATTATATTTTAACACAAATATTATATAGGGACATCATTTTATTTTTACTTGCATTTTTATTGTACCTGCATTTCTGAATGTACTTCACTCTCACCCCTTTACTAATGTCCTTGCTCCCGTCAGACACACAAACTTACGGCCGCTGTTGCATTCGAAGTCTTAAAGCAGTGAAGTAAACACTGCAGTGTATAGTGTGTTTCATAAATATGATTGCGTTTTCTATAGAAGAAAGAACCTATATTAATAATATCGTACTAAAAATTATATTCAAGAAACGATAAATTCAATTTCAGAGAATATGCTTCAAAATGTTTTTAATAATATGCGTAAAGAATTGAAGCCTGCATTGTAATGAACGGCAACCATTTTCAGCAACTTGTTTAAAAATTCAGATTAACTTATTTTGAATTGAGGTGGCTAGAAGCAAAGGAATGCTACTGACATTTGTAATAACATGAGTTAAGTGCATCCAGTGTAAGCAAAAGTATCTAAAATTTTAGTGGCAAAGGGATATTTTAATCGCATCACACATTAAAATTTAAATAAAAATTTCACCGATTTTACGAAAGCTTAAATATTTAAACCCCATTTTCTCAAAAGTAACTTAACTGCACTTACAGCCCTTTACTTATGACCCCTCAATTTAAATGCACTCTCTATATTGTATGTTAACACCAATAATTAATATGCTAAATAAAGTAGACAGTACATAACGAACATAGCCGCCTGAAAAGTTGAGTTTTTGAAAAAAAATGTTACTACTCTACTGTATTTTGATAAATTCCGTAAAAGTGATGATCAAACTGAAAATCGTAATATCGTATTTCCCTACAACATAAATGGATACACTACTTTTCTCTCCTCCTATACCTAGTAAAATGATTTGTTTACATATTGCACTAGTAACATCAAACTCTTGTAATGGAAGGGGGCAACAGTGTTTCCGAGTATAGCCAGGTTAATGTTAAAAATGTTGGTAAAAATAAAGTGATGTCCCTGTGTATATTAAAACAAAAAAAAATTGTGCCTTTTGCTCTTAAAGTGCCTAATTTACGCTTTTCGGTAGATTATGTACAGAATAGATTTATCCTGGATCGAAGGAAGAGTACTTTCCCGCGTAGTATAACATATTGTGATGTCATTAATTTACGTGATGATTTCGAGTGAAAATGCTAGAGAAAATCATTGACTGGGTAAGAAACTAAGATGTTTGTGAGGGTTCGGAGTGCTGTGCTACAATTCTGACTAATGACTTAGGTAGGTTTTTTCTCTCGTTTCTTTGCGTAGCGGGATCGAAGATTAATCATTTTTTCTTATATTAATACAGGGACATCATTTTATTTTTACTTCAATTTTTATTGTACCTGCGTTTCTAAATGTACTTGACTCCCACCCCTTTCACTAATGTCCTTGCTAACGTCAGTCACACAAACTTACGGCCGCTGTTGCTAGCAGTGAAATACACAGTACAGAGTATAGTGTGTTTCAGAAATATGTTGCATTTTCTATAGAAGAAAAAGCTTATATTATTGAAGTTTATTTTCACACAAGTATGGTGTGTAGTATTACTGAATTTATCTGTGTGGACTGAGCTCAAGTGAAGATTAGAGTTACCGAAAGTACGGTACCCTATAATATGGTGCGGTACTTAAAAGCATTATTTAAACAAGAGTTTTGTTTTACTATTTGTAGGTATGAAGGACGATGATGGAAACTGGAATTACAATATAACCGAATGTGAACAACAGTTTTTCTTTTTTTTTTTTCTTCTTCACAATTTGCTGATTATATCATTACGGAATATTTTCGTACAAATGTCATTAATCTGGTAGATAAATTTAGAGCAACAGAGTGTATAGAAAGGAAGAAAAGTGTAAGATTGGCCAACAAAGGTGACAGAAGATGCTGTAGAAGATGCTAGAGAAAGAATGCAGCGAAGTCGTAATAAGTCGGTCAAGAAGTTAACTGTAGAAATTGGGGTTTCTTACGGAAGTGCTTACAAAATTCTCAGGAATAAATTAGGTTAGTTATATATGAATAAAGTAGACATTACGTAATGTATATAATCGCCTGAAGACTTGAGTTTATGAAAAAAATTGTTACTATTATACTGTTTTTTGATAAAATACTGTAAAGTAATGACCAAACTGAAAATCGTAATACTATATTTCCCTGTAACATAAATGGATACATTAGTTTTCTCTCCTCCTATAGCTAGTAAAATGATTTGTTTATATATTGCACTAGCAACTCCAAACTCCTGTAATGGAAAGGGGTTAACAGTGTTTCCGAGTATAGCCAGATAAATGTTAAAAATGTTAGTAAAAATAAAGTGATGTCGCTGTATTATTATAGATATGTTTGAAATATTTATTGAATATCCTGTTCATTTTAAGTGATGTATTTTTAAAGTAAAAGAGATTGGTATATTGAGGCACCTGCCCCTAGCCAGAATTTGCTTAAGTAACTGGGAAAAATCGTGAAAAACCCAGGTCGGTCTGAAATTTAAACAAGGGACTTTTAGAATAAGAGTCTCAAGGTACAGCTCATGCATTTTGTCAAGACACTCGCGATGCGCTGTAGGGGAACAACGTTTCTGTGGAGAGGGTAGGAGTAGAAGGGAAGGTCGGGCCCGTGTCTACCGAGTTCAAGGCAAAGGCTAACCCATTCCCCTATAATTCGTAAGTAGACTCATCCGATCTCGTGCGCAGCTCTGTAGGAAGAGTGGGGGGAGTGTCTGGACATAATGCATGAGCTGTATACTAGGGACCGAGCTACCCCACTGGGTCACGCATTTTATAAGGCCAACCTGTTTTTTTTTTCTTTCATATTATATGAGTTTCACTTTGTGAAACAAGTAGACCTATATGCTGTTAGCTTCTCCTAGTTTGGATATTAAAACGATCCATTTATTAGTTTCGTGTTATATGTCCTTTTTTTACATTTTTCTGTCTGATTATTTTAAGTTTAAAGTGCCTACATCTTTGAGCTGTAACAGTAACATTATATGATACGTAACATTTGAAATACTCTAAAGTTAGATAACTTTTATACATTTCATATTTATCACTTCATACAGCCATTTATTTAAAGGGGAACGCAATATATATATATTAGATGAATGTATTAGTTCTTCAAACAACAATGCAATAGTTTTTGTGCGAGATCGTGCGTATTTGCTTGTTTTCCGCACAGAACCAATACGCGGTAAGTGTGAAATACCACATTCAGTATTCCCAACGTAACACACATAACAATTTCCCTCTTCTTACCGCTTAAGCGCGACAATCATTTTACTGCTTTAAGCTTTTAACATATTATTTTTAGAGACGTTTAACATAGTAATAATTATAAATTGGAAACTTACCACTGCAATTTCACCTAAATTGCAATGTTAATTATTGTTTTTAAATATTTGCTAAAATTAAGTAAAGTCTACAACACCACAAAAGTTACTGCATTTGTAATGCAAGTAACATTAAGGAAGCCGTGAAAAAATCAACAAGATTCCAGATGCCGATGTTATTACTGCAATATGTTATATAAATAATATTGTTAAAATATTAAAAAAAAATAAATCATTACATAACCTTACCGTTTGTTTTAAGTTCGCATTTATAGATTGGGGGAAAAAAAAGACAGACGTATATTACTGCCTACTGGATAATTGTAAATAATACTACTATTCCATACAGTACGACTGTGAAGAACCTTGGTATTTATATGGATTGTCACCTGGAATGGAATGAACAAGTGAATCACACTTCCAAAAAAATATTTTCCATTATTCACTCATTAAAGCGACTGAAGAACTTTCTTCCTGATAAATTAAAATTAATCCTTGTACAAACACTCGTGATGCCACACTTTGACTACTGCGATATTATATTAAGTAACCTAAATGCAAATTTGAGCAACAGGCTACAACGTGTGCATAATGCGTGCGTCCGTTATATTTGTAATATTCGTAAGTATGATCATGTTTCCCCGTCTTTCCAAACTCTGTCTTGGCTGAGGCTAAGCGATCGACGAGCCCTGCATTCTCTTGTTCTCTTATTTCAAATTCTGCGCACCGCTACCCCAATATATTTGGCTTCTCGTTTTCAAAATTTATCCGCATATCATCAGCTAAGTACAAGATCTCATTATAACAATTTACTCATTATACCCTACCACAAGACATCTTTATATTCTTCATCCTATACAGTTTCAGTTGCTAGAAATTGGAACTCGCTTCCGAGTGATATAAGGGGTTGTTGGACAATAGCTTCATTTAGGTCAAAATTACATAAATTCTTACTTAACAGATGAATTGCTGATTAATATTTGTTACTTATAATGAAACTAACATCTGTCCTTTCTTATTATTATTATCTTTAATTTCTCTAAATAGATCTACAAAACCTCTAATGGCAATTACATTAATATTCTCATTATAGAAATAGAAATATATATTCTCCCTGTAACATAGTCCTAGTAAGCTTATATTAAATTAATTTTCATCATTTTACTAGCTATCTCAAATATTAAATTAATTATAATTCATTGAATTAAATTAGCTCATAAATTAAGTTACTACTTTACCTTATAGATTTATCTAAATTTAAATAAATGTGTAGTGAAGATTATTGCTGGAGAACCTTTTAAGTGAGTGTAATGAAAATATTTGTAATTTAAATTTATGTATTGTATTGATTAAGGCTGGTTGAGTGGAAGAGAAGGCCTTATGGCCTTAACTCTGCCAGCGAAAATAAAACATTATTATTATTATTATTATTATTATTATTATTATTACTGGAGTATAGTAAACACAGAAAACATTTTATAGCAACAATGTTGGAGAAAGATATTTTGGTTTTCCGAAGTTGCCGTCATTAAACAGAAACTAACATGGAGATTTCATTGCAACTAATTATAAATTCGTCTTTCAGGTATGTAATAAACGATCTTCGCACAAAATAATGTACGATACACGAGCGGTATGTTTGTTTTCATGTTCTCTGAAATTAAAAAAGCTCAACTACGTTTCGCTTTTTCAATCTTTTCATCGACCATGAAAACGTCAACATACCGCTCTTGTAACGTATATTACTATTAACTTCCAGCTCACCACCGTTTTCACAGGAGAGTTGCTTTTAGAAATAGTATGACGTCACTTTGCCAAGCGATCGCGTAGCTGTAGCAGTAAGGCACGTGTCGCGGTGAGTTTCTTCCTAATTCTGTGCAGTCGTTAAAATGCCTCAATGTGCGGTTTATGGATGTTCCAACATTTCTGGAAATAAAGGAAAGGACGGAAAGGAGAACAAATTGTTCTACTCATTTCGTAAAAGAGATCGCTCTCCAAAGAGGCACTCGGTCTGGATGCAGTTTTGAAAAGAGAAAACACTTTACCCCAACATCTAATGCAGTTATTTGCTCTGACCATTTTTTACGTCTGATTACGATGAATCTGAGGTTATGAAGTTTAAATTAATGCTCAATAAAAGGACCTATAAGAGATATAAATATATTGAAAGTTGAAGAAAAGAAACCACGAAATTTACGGTATGAAACTAGACGAAAGAGAGGAAGAAGATTGTTTCCACGCTTCTTCAAACACCTTGTACAGTAGTGGCAAAAAAAAAAACCGGACCGAACCTTGTAGTTTTCAGAGCCTTGTTCACTCCAGAGCACGATAGACTGGTAACTAAGACTTTCATGGTTCGAATCCTGCATGGGAAGGAAACTTTTTTTTGTACCTTATTCAAATTTATTTCCAATACTTTTCGATTGGTGGTAAAATTCATGTTCTGGGAATAATAAGTTAATTAAGTAGTAAAATATCGCTGCAATCGAAAAGTATTGGGAATAAATTTGAATAAGGAAGAAAAAAAGTTTCCTTCCCAGGCAGGATTCGAACCACGAAATCTTAGTTACCAGTCTATCATGCTCCGGAGTGAACAAGGCTCTGAAATCAGCTATAAGGATCGGTCCGTTTTTTTTTTGTCACTACTGTACATCTACCTGTGACGTGATAGTTAATGAGAAAATTTCATCCCAAGATCCCGGAGAAACATTTAATGTGGATAAAGAAATTCAGTGCGAAATGGGAACTGAAATATTTAGAAAATTATGCATCGACGAATCTTTCGACAATACCAATGATGAAAGTTATGACCCGAGAGTGAAAATTCCGAAAGTGATAGTGACTTTGAAGACAATGACAGCGAAGACGTAAACAACGAAACTTGTATTGAAGTAAAATGGTTTCTAATTTTATGGAGTTGTTTAGATGAACTATTTAAATTTTGTTCGCGCTATGCATCGCCTCTTCTAAAAATGAGACGTTACACTAAAGTGGCAATGATGTGTGTTACGAATGTTTGTGAAAAAGGTCATAACCATGGATGGGCGACTCTCTCTCAGTGAGAGATGACGTCACTACTTCCATTCACCCCACACCAGTCCGTTCGGTAGGGGAAGGTAGGATTCAAACGTAAACACTGCCTGTGATACGTCTGTGGTGGTTTACGGAAAGTAGGATGACAGGTAACTCCAAGTAATACCTCTGCAATCTTCGCCGTAAAAATGGCTTCTTCTCTGGAAATTACTACCATCAGGAATGGGAAGACGAATACTCTTGTGCACTTCATGAGAGAAAAACTTTTTAATTTGTAGAAAAAGTAGTAATTATATTTCTCATTTCAATGTAAAGAGGCATTTCACTTCTCCACACGCAGGAAAGTATGATATACCTGCCATTTCAGGTAATTATCGTTTAATTTTCCTTTACGTTATTGTCTCATTGACGTCCACATTTATTATTTTGTGACCTTAATTCATTCTTTATTTAAATAGGAACTGCACGTCTTCAGCTCGTAACACAATCAAAAACTACAAATAAACTGAGACTGAAACTTCCGTTCAGTAAAAGGTACAGTGTGCAGTTCGAGCTAGTTTCAGTTTTGCGATTGTGTTCATCGGCTTTAAAACCAGATATTAATACACTAGTTCAGGGGAAGAGATGTCAGAAGTCTTTGGGATCATCCTCATGTACGGGTACACATAGTAAAAGTGTAAATTAATTGTGTTTTAAACTGGTTAAGCCTATAGGTTTGTAAAATGTTTATTTATACATAATTATTTCGAGTTTGCTGTGAAGATTGATATTAAACTTTAAAATTAATCTATGGAATAAAGAGTCAGTATTACATTTTGTAAATTTATGCAATATTAATTAATTGATTAAGCTCCCTTTATGAAAAGGTCGCCAGGTTTGACAAAACGTATTATATAGGGACATCATTTTATTTTTACTAACATTTTTAATATTAACTTGCCTATACCTCTGGATCAACGCCGTTTGCTACCCCCTTCCACAACTGCAGTTCGATGATACTGGCGTAATATACACACAAATCACTTTACTAGGTATAGGAGGGAAGAAAAGTAGTTCATCCATTTTTGTAAACTAGGAAATATTACGCTTTTGAGTTTGATCATTTTCATTAGGTTTTTGTTTGATCAAAATACAGTACTGTATTAACAATGAGTGTTTTTTCTCACGAACTGAGCTGTCCATGCAGACGTATTCATTATGCAGTGTATATTATGCTGTCTACTGCACATTAGCGTACATTATAGAGAAGTTAAATTGAAAAAATAATCATAATATGGATATTTAAACACTTTTTCAAAATAGTGGCCGTTCATTTCGATACAGGCTTCAGTTCTAATGTGTGTAATTCCAATTACCAGTTTCGTCCTTCCTACTAGTAACTCATGTTGAAATAATTCTGTACCTACTCTGTAAAAAAATACCTTACGTACTGTAAATTCAATCTTCACTTCTGCTCGATCCGAAAAGATAAAATTACTCAGTCATGCTATCTACTGTCCGTCCAAGTGGTTATGTCGCAGGATCGTAGAAAAGGGGGAAATCACGTGACAGTTAATTACTTAATGAGGCCATTTTAAGTTATTTTAAACAGTTGTATGGGTATAATATTACGTAGATGTTCAATTCCTAACGGAAATGAATGTTCTCAGAAAAGAGCTAAGACAGCCCAGCCACTAGCCTTTACAGATAGGCGAATAGAAGCAGGTGGGGAAAATCGGAATGCGACGTAGGCAAATGGACGACAGTACTTGTGCGAAAATGATGCAATATTGAAAGCTCACTGGAAAACGCGAACATATTTTTGGAACGTACTGTTTACTATGACCGTAAGGCTACTATGACTGTATAAGCGGTTTTGGATCTGTGTGGAGGAAGGTTGAACTTCGTTAGTAGAAGGGGTGGGAATGAAGTACATTCAAAAACTCAGGTACAATAAAAATTGAAGTAAGAATAAAATGATGTCCCTGTATATGAAGAGTCCACTGCAAAACGTGGGAATGTCGAATGTGTTTAGCAGAAAATGCAATTTAAACTTCGACATTCCCACCCTTTGTGTGGTATACCAATAGGGATATCCTGAACTAGCACCAACAGATACCGCGCGTGTACTTCGAGGAATGCGCTTTGCGTGTGTATTTGTTTTCCCGTATATAAACACTGAGGATTTACGTAGTGTATCAGTATATTAAATAGTCCTGCGCCGTGGCGTCGTGGTCTAAGGCATCCTGCCTAGGGCTTGCGTTACGGAATGCGCGCTGGTTCGAGTCCTCATGGGGGAAGAAATTTTCTCATGAAATTTCGGCCAGTGTATGGGACCGGTGCCCACCCAGCATCGTGATACACTTGGGAAGCTACGATAGGTAGCGAAATCCGGTTGCGAATGCCAGCTATAACGGCTGGGGGGGATCATCGTGCTAACCACACGATACCTACAGTCTGGTTGGATGATCGTCCACCTCTGTTTCGGCATGTGGGCGTGAGGCCAGCAGCCGGCTGGTCGGTCTAGGCCCTTCACGGGCTGTAGCGCCACGGATTATTATTATTATTATTATTATTATTATTATTATTATTATTATTATTATTATTATTATTAGTATATTAAATACTCTTAAAAACAACTCAACATGCGAAATTTTTGTTGTGTTCCTATATGTAAAAACCAGGGAAAACTTTTTGCCTTCAATCAGGTCCCGAATGATTCTGAATATATGCTTTCAACCTTAAAAAATGTAACTAATTAAATTGCGCCTATTAAACAAAAAGAATAATTGACGTAAGGAATTGCTAGCTACACTTTCATTTTGGAAGACAGCAAAGAAAAAATGTTAATAAAAACATAGGGGAGAGTCGGGTAGTATCGGACATCGGGTAATATCGGACAGTGCGTTTCTTTTATCTACCACCATATGGTAGTACCTGAATGACATGGTTACGTTTCTCTATGCGACATCACAGAAACGTAACCATGTCAATCAGGTACTATCATCGTGTGATAGATGAAAGAAACTCACTGTCCGATATTACCCGATGTCCGATACTACCCGACTCTCCCCTAAAGGTACGTTTTCCTCGGTGCGGCTATCGCAATGATCGTTCAACGATGATCGTGCAGCGATAATCGTTGAGCACTATTTTTTTGTATTTCCAATGGAGCTGTTTTGCTTCGAGCGACTGCCGCTAGAGTCGTTAACGACGATCGTACGTCTTGAATAGTCGTTCAGGAAAAGGTTGAATATGATCGTCAGTCGCTAACGTTTGTTGTGAGAAAGACGTGCATCATGGCTCCTTCGTTTTCTGACGCGGAAGATGAAATTCTTCTCGAGGAAGTGGCGAATCATCCCTCACTGTGGCAGCTATCACATGCGTCCTACAAGGATCAAAGGGTCAAGGACAATATATGAGCTGAGTTTGTCAATAAAGTTAGAAAATCAAGTTATTAATTTATTTAAATTAAATTTTTGATACAGTTTCTCTTCATTTTTGGCTCTTTTCATCCCATACGTATGGAGAAGTATTTCGTCGTCTTCCATCTCCTCAATCAAAAGACGTTTAAGTAATATTTTACGTCTAGTCATTAAACTAATTCTGTTAAACACAACCTTCCTCTAGAACGATGCGATTGCGAATGAAAACACGCGACTAGTGAAAATCAACAAATCGCAGACGCTCCGAGCAAAATGGTAACCAACGATTATCGTTCAACAATAATCATTGAACGATCATCGCGATAGTCGCACCGAGGAAAACGTACCTTTAGCAACCTCGACAGCAAGCTATCACAATGAAGCTATGTTAGTCTAAGCAGTAGGGTACTTGTATGAAGTACTTGTAGAAGTCTCCGAAGTTAACGACTGCATTTTACAATGAAACGATACTTGGCCTATAGTAAACTCTCGATGAACTGGGATGTTTATTATGTAGGACGATCCTTGGTGAAAAAAAAAATATATATATAGCCCTATAAATAATATAGTCTATGTAACTTATTGAAACTTCAAATTTTCAAAATCATCAAACATAGTATTCAAAACTGCATGTCCTTAACCTTCAAAACGCGCGAATAATCGAGATACTACTGCGATCATATTGTATCATTCTATTAAAAACTGCATTTGTTCTTTCTGCAATTAGAGAAAAAAAGTACGGGGAATTCAAGTTCCATAGTCCCTTCCCTATAAAAAAGAGACGTTGTTGGCTGCATGTCCTGTTTATCGCGTACGGTACCTACTTGGTTATAAAGACAATATTCGCCTTCGACAAAGATCCTTTTTTTTTTATTCGTGCACCTCGTTCTCAAAGTTCTCGATTAGGTTGAAGAACATTCAATTTACTCGTATCTATATTCTGCATACTGCAGATTTCCCTATCCATCTCTTAAGGAGAATATATCAGTATTATACAAGTTTACGCTATTATTTATTGTAAATTAAATTAGATTATGAGTTAAGAAAATACTGAATTATATTAAATTATACTAGGTTATACAAAATAATGATAATTATAATTTTGACACGCACAGAAAGCCAACAAGCGGGAGTACGTAGTGAACTGTTGCATATGACATAATATAGCTCTGTGCCGCATGGAACGCTCCTGCCATCTAACGGTAAAACTTCGCATAAGATATCCCTATTCTTCAACAAGATGTAGATCTGGAACTATCATCTTTCTTGCAGTGCAACAGAGTGTATTATGTTCTACTCTCTTTGATCTATAGCAGGCCTGCACAAATAGCGCTCAACGAGCGCGCGCGCTTCTTCGGAGCGGGAGAGCGGTGGTTACCGCTCGCCGAAACGGAGAGGAAGATACGTCAGAATGACATAGACTTGCTATAGGTAGAGGAGAGGGAAACGACCAATCAGTTATCTAGTGGAGTGCACTGTGTAGGCCTATTCTCAGTAACTGTTTCACGTTGCTTACCTACTTCTACAGTACAGTATGGAGGAATCTAAAAGACGGAACGTAACATTTAACATTTAACGATTTACAGTTCGAACTTATTGATCTTCAATGTGACCTAAGGGCTAAAGATCGTTTGAATAATACTACTAGCCTGGTTGAGTTTTACAAGACTAAACATTAGCAATAATATCCACGACTACACAGGCTGGCTGTGAAAATGATTGCTATGTTTGGCTCAACATTTATATTTGTGAGCAACTGTTTTCTATAATCAACTTTAATAAAGACAGACATCGAACATCTGTAACTGATGTTTCATTATGATCATTACACTACTGTTCCTTTCAGCTGCCAACAGCATAAAACCTCGTTTTGATGTACTGATAAATAAAAATATAAGAAAATGATATTGTACATTTAAGTAGCTATAGAATTTCTATTATTTCTGTAAAATAAATATTTCTTTATTAATTAATAATAGTCCAAGATAGTTTTGCAAACACTGAACGGGAATTCATTTCATAAGCACTTGTACTAGTACTTCCTTTTGTGTACATTTTGTACGAGATCACCCCTTCTTCTAGTCCACCCTTATACAGAACGCAACTAATATCTGCATTCCGCTCATGAGCTATGAGCCGGCTCGGAGAGCGCAAACCTTGTGCAGGCCTGATCTATAGTAATGAACCTTCATATCATTTTTCACAAATTTACGACGTTCCCCCTTTTTTCAGCGGACTCCTCATATAATTTGAAAATACACACCTAAGAGGTAAACTGATTTACATTTGAAACGGTTAGAGAATCGAATAGACTATATAAAACGTCAGAAGAATTTACACCTAAGTAGCGTACATGCTAATTTGCAGTTAAGCAAGGAATAATAGTATCATCAGAAATGTTGGAATGGCCCGCAACTTATTAATACAGCAAGAGAGTATTTCATCGCCAGAAATTATAATCATAATATACAATTACTTCATGAACAGATTCCGAACTTTGAAAACTCCCTATACCACATTACTAAATAACCATTCATCGAGTAGTCTTGCCAAGCTACTTTCGTTTCCTTGTCCACATGATCAGTCGTATTTATAAGCCAGCGATGTAATGGCATCAACATCTGGATACATCACCCTCTTATGTATTGTAAGTATTAATATAAAGCACTACTGATGCTTTTCTCTTTTCTAAATTACATTATAAACAAACATCTTTTTGGTTAATTTTCAGATATTTTTACAAATCATCGCTACGAGCTACTGAAAACATAAGTAGAATGCCAATATCTACATTTCATAGACTTTTCTTGTGTGAACATTGCATCACTTGTGGATTATTCCATCGTTTTTAAACGTTTAGACATTTTAAACTTAATTTTAAATATAGAAATATAATATGTTATTAATATAGTCACACAACATTTATGGAATTAATCCAAGTGTGGTTCTTATATTACAAGACCATTTTAACTCACTATTTATTATTATATATTGTGACTTATAGCCAAAGTCCTATTCCCTTCTAATGAATATACAGGTTTAATTTTGTAATGCATATAAGTGTTCACCTAATGTGTATCACCTGTGTTCAATTTTTGTTGCTTTTATTGCGTCCATCACCTGAAGATGACTTTATATAAGTTGAAAATATTAGTGAAACATATAATTTAGTGTGGTGTGACAGAATTTATTCTGTAGGTTCTACTTAAATACTTCGATAATTTGCTGATTGAAACCATGTAACCATTTCAATTATTAAAGTTGGAATGATTTGGATGCCATATACCTACCGCGATAAAAATTATAGCTACGGATTACAAATTACGAGAATATTGTACGAAATGGAAATATAAAAATTGGACATTTATCTTTTGAAGAAGTGGAGAAATTCAATTATCTGGGAGCAACAGTAACAAATACAGGGACATCATTTTATTTTTACTAACATTTTTAATATTAACCTGGATATACCTTTTGCTACCCCTTCCCACGACTGGAGTTCGATGATAATGCGTAAAATAAAAACAAATCACTTTACTAGGTATAAGAGGGAAGAAAAGTAGTTAATCCATTTACGTAAACTAGGAAATATCGCAATTTCGAGTTTGATAATTTTCATTAAGTTTTTGTGTAATCAAAATACAGTACAGTATTAACAATAAGTGTTTTTACTCACGAATTGAGTTATCCATGCGAACGTATTCATTCTGCAGTGTATATTATACTGTCTACAGTACATTACGTACAATATAGAGAATGAAGTTAAACTGTAAAATAATCATAATATCGATATTTAAACACATTTTTGAAAATGGTGACCGTTCATTTCGATACAGGGTTCAGTCCTTTTGTGCATATTATCGCACTATAGGCTATTGTACCTAATTCCAATTACCAGTTTCGTTCTTCGTACTAATAACTCATGTTGAAATAATTCTGTACCTACTCTGTAAAAACGTACCTTACGTACTGTAAATTCATTCTTCACTTCTGTCCGATCCGAAAAAATAAAATTACTCAGACATGCTATCTACTGTCCGTCATAGTAGTTATGTCGGAGGATCGTAGAAAGGGGGGAAATCACGTGACAATTAATTATTTAACGAGGCCCTTTTATTTAAGTTATTTTAAACAGTTTCATAATATTACGTAGACGTCCAATTCCTAACAGAAATTAATGTTTTCAGAAAAGACTAAGACAGCCCAGCCACTAGCCTTTTCAGCGGCGTGAGCAGAAGCAGGTGGGGAAAATCGGGATGCGACGTAGGCAAACGGACGACAGCACCTGTGCGAAAATATGATTCAATATTGAAAGCTGTTTCGTCACTAGAAAACGCGAACATATTTCTGGAACGTACTATACTCAGTACTGCTTGACTGCATGTACGCGGCCTTGGTTGTGTTGGAAGTTTACTAGTAGAAGGGGTGGGAGTGAAGTACATTCAAAAACTCAGGTACAATAAAAATTGAAGTAAAAATAAAATGATGTCCCTGTATAAATGCTACTCGGGAAGAAATTAAACACAGAATAAATATGGGAAATGCCTGTTATTATTCGGTTGAGAAACTTTTATCATCCAATCTGCTGTCAAAAAATCTGAAAGTTAGAATTTATAAAACAGTTATATTACCGGTTGTTCTTTATGGTTGTGAAACTTGGACTCTCACTTTGAGAGAGGAACATAGGTTAAGGGTGTTTGAGAATAAGGTGCTTAGGAAAATATTTGGGGCTAAGAGGGATGAAGTTACAGGAGAATGGAGAAAGTTACACAACACAGAACTGCACGCATTGTATTCTTCACCTGACATAATTAGGAACATTAAATCCAGACGTTTGAGATGGGCAGGGCATGTAGCACGTATGGGCGAATCCAGAAGTGCATATAGACTGTTAGTTGGGAGGCCGAGACGTAGATGGGAAGATAATATTAAAATGGATTTGAGGGAGGTGAGATATGATGATAGAGACTGGATTAATCTTGCTCAGAATAGGGACCAATGACGGGCTTATGTGAGAGCGGCAATGAACCTCCGGGTTCCTTAAAAGCCAGTAAGTAAGTACGGATTACAAATGATAAGTGGCGATGATAAAGTGATGTTTTGGACGTTTACACATGTTTGGACAATGTTTCTTACTAACAATAGAAATAGATAATTGGTTACGTAGCAATATAGTCTATTAATCTCAGTGTTATGTTTAAAAGACGTCCGCCACTGATGCAACGAAGCCAGCGGAAGCAAAACGGTTTACCTTACTCTCTTCGATAGAGCATGAAATAGTAAACAAACCACCCCTCCAAGATCAATCGCCCACGATGGTCATAATGTCCAGTGGTATTCACCGGTATTTCAAGGTAGACATCCAAGAGGCTATGTCTTAATTGCATCGGCATTAATGTTATCTGGAATGCAATTTAGTGTATTTCGCGAGTTTTGTAATATTCAAATCAATCAGTCTGCAATAACTAGAATCCGGATGTTACGCAAAATGCCTTTTTTAAACTGAGTGTATGTATGAAAGACCTATTAGAGATAAACACGTTTCCACACATTTGGGGACGATAGGCCCGATTTTTATTTTGCCTCTTTTGCCTATTTTAAGGTTAAGTGCCTTTTGTTTTTAGCCTTTTTACGTTGTTATTGTACATTTGATATAGCCTATTTTAATGCATTTAAAATAAACCGCACATAAATTATATCAAAAAATAAAAAAATAACGGTTGTACAAATTAAAAATACATATTCACCTCGCACAAATATTTGCTGAGAATCTTATTCTCCAACAATACATATGTTTCCAAGAAGTC
Source organism: Periplaneta americana (assembly GCF_040183065.1). NCBI lineage: Eukaryota > Metazoa > Arthropoda > Insecta > Blattodea > Blattidae > Periplaneta > Periplaneta americana. The sequence goes on from NC_091123.1 coordinate 151,638,741, forward strand.
GTAAACTTTTCTCTCCTACCGATTTCATCATTTATGCCACTTAATAATGATATTAGAACAGTATAACCCTCAGTGCTCAGGTCACTTCGGGGTTTACCAGTGAAAGAAAGGGGATGAGGTAAGTATAATCGGACCATCGGATCTGTGCCCCCGTAAGGTATGCGAACTGAACCTTAATTCCTTTTCAGCCTCAGCAATTCATTTCTCTCCCTGTATTCCTATTTCTCTCTTTTCTATCCCTCTCTCTTTCTCTCCCCCACTACTCACAATTTTGAGCCTTCTTGCAGGACAGTTTATTTGCACTTGCAGTCCAGTGTTGTCAACTCAACATGAATACTGTAGCACGGTGTGGTGAAAGAAATACAAGCAAGTAATAGCATTTTGCATAAGTCAATCAGCGTCATTAGACCTACTTAAATTAAATTATGAATAAGTAATAATTAACCTTACAATACTATAAACAATATTCAAGAGACATGACACTGTTTGACGGAAGTTTGGCAACATCCCTATTCGGCAAGGTTCGTGGTCTGCTGTTTGACGTAGTGGGAGAGAAACGGGTGGAATGGAGTGAGTAGAGGCGTTAACTTTTCCAAGAACGACTACAGCGCTGAAGGGGCATAGATCCGATGGTCCGACAATATTAAAAGCAAGTCTCCAGGTCCCATTACTGTTGTCGCTTGCACGCACAACTCACACGTATTTTGAAGTCTCTAATCCCTTCTCACACCCCTCTTTTTGGGACAATACACAGTCTGTTTTTCCCGATCTCTGAAAGAAAGTAGAGACAGCCCTTCTGAAATAAGTTGTTTTAAGTTTGCTCCATCACTTCGGTAGAAGTAGAAAGATATTTTTCCACCATGAAAAATGTTCTTTCTGGCAGGCGGCTCACTATGACAGTTGGCAACTAAAAATAGCATCTTGTTGTGACATGTAACCAAGGAAAGTGAGTACCGTGTGGGATAGTTTATTAAGTACTAGCCGTACCCGTGCGCTCCGCTGCACCCGTTAGAAATAAATATTAACTAATTACATAATTAAAATAGGACGTTTGATCCAGGGAACATTCGTGTTTGATAGAAGGATAAATCGTTTAATATGTTACTTAATTTAAATTGCATCCAAATAATTAAAATGCGATCATTTTTGTCCAGAGACATTCATTTGGTGCAATGACAATTCCTTTAACTTGTTTCTTAATTTTTATTACATGCAACCATAGCTTAATGAAGATTGACATCATTTAGATTTAATGTGTATTTTTTATTTTACTTGTTATAGGTTTCCATTGAATTATGGTAATAACTTAATTTTAACCCTTGTTTTCTACGTATTCATTAAATGGCGCTTGGCCCACTATGGTACTGAACCCTTCAAATACCTTAAATTATATTATATTGTATTATATTATATTATATTATATTATATTATATTATATTATATTATATTATATTATATTACATTATATTATATCAGAATTTAATGTAATAACATTATAGCATTAGGTGTCCATCTAGAGAAACTACACTTTCCAATGGTGAAATAATAATTAATTATACAAATCGGTTAATTTAGCTTCCGATATTACTTCATACAAACACAGAAACATTCTCTGTAGGCTATCTTTCATAGCTTTCGATTGTTGCTGTCCAAGGCCCCTTATAGACGAAGTCATTTGTTTTTTAATTCATTACACGGCCTTAGATGGCAGTTATTTTAATTTTAAAACTCATTTATTTCATTAAATATTAGTCCTATCAAAATTTTTCAAGGAATAAAACTTATCGCAAATTATTCTTAAAGAAACTTTTGTTATGTAACATTTTTCACAAAAATCAATAATAAGCGCGATATTTCAATTTATTTCATTCAGTCCCCCTTATAACCCCCCCTTTTAAATAATGTATTTTGAGTGCCATATAGCCTAAAATCTAAGTTACAACGAACTTAATTTATATTCCAATTTTCATCGAAATCCGTTCAGCCATTATCGCGTGAAAAGGTAACAAACATACAGACAGACATACAAACAAAAATTTCAAAAAAAGCGATTTTCGGTTTCAGGGTGGTTAATTATATATGTTAGGACCAATTATTTTTGGAAAATCGAAAATTACCAGAAAAATTTCGTCTACAGATTTATTATTAGTATAGATTTGTCTATTTTTTTTTTGTCTGTTTCCATGAATAATAAATACCTATTTCACTGCCTATTTTGACTATTTTAGTGCCTATATGCCTGCCTATTTTAACCAAAATAAATGCCTAAACATCCGGTCTCTAGTAATAACAATGCTTTCATCCACGGTTCTTCTTTTTTTGGAGCCTATAGACCTCTCTATCCCACGAAACATCGCTCCAGTACCGAAGCCACCTGTAGGGGAAATGAGTCACAGAAAGTTCACCCGATTTCCAACGCAACATTGATAAGAGGTCGGCTTGTTTATACATTTTATAATAATTTAATGTCAGACGCAGGTCCAGTATTTCGTGACAGAATTGTACCGGGACATCACTTTATTTTTACTTGCATTTTTATTGTACCTGCGTTTCTGAATGTACAGGGACATCATTTTATTTTTACTTAAATTTTTATTGTACCTGAGTTTTTGAATGTACTTCACTCCCACCCCTTCTACTAATGAAGTTCCAACTCCACACAGAACCAAGACCGCAGATAGTAAGCAGTACTGAGTTACTGAGTATAGTACGTTCCAGAAATATGTTCGCGTTTTCCAGTGACGAAAGAGCTTTCAATATTGAATCATATTTTCGCACAGGTACTGTCCGTTTGCCTACGTCGCATCCCGATTTCCCCCACCTGCTTCTGTTCGCCCCTCTGTAAAAGCTGGGTTGTCTTAGCTCTTTTCTGAAAACATTAATTTCTCTTAGGAATTGGACGTTTATATAATATTATACAGCTGTTTAATTTAACTTAAATAAAAGGGCCACGTTAAGTAATTAACTGTCACGTGATTTCCTCCCTTTCTACATTCCTGCGGCATAACCACTTGGACGGACAGTAGATAGCATGTCTGAGTAATTTTATATTTTCGGGTCGGGCAGAAGTGAAGGTTGAATTTACAGTACGTAGAGTAGGTACAGAATTATTTCAACATGAGTTGCTAGTACGAAGGACGAAACTGGTAATTGGAATTAGATGCAATAGTCTATAGTGCGATAAAATGCACAAAAGAACTGAAGCCTGTATCGAAATGAACGGCCACCATTTTCAAAATTGTGTTTAAATATTCATATTATGATTATGTTTCAATTTAACTTCTTTCTCTATATCGTACGCTAATGTGCTGTAGACAGTATAATATACACCGCATAATGAATACGTTCGCATGGATAACTCACTTCGTGAGTAAAAACACTTATTCTTAATACAGTACTGTACTTTGATTAAAGAAAAACCTAATGAAAATTATCAAACTCAAAATCGCGATATTTCCTAGTTTACGTAAATGGATGAATTACTTTTCTTCTTTCCTATACCTAGTAGAGTGATTTGTGTTTTACGCCAGTATCATCGAACTCCAGTCTTGGAGGGGGGAGCAAGCGGTGTTTCCGGTTCTCTAAAGGTATACACAGGTTAATATTAAAAATGTTAGTAAAAATAAAATTATGTCCCTGTACTTGACTCCCACCCATTGCAGTAATGTTCTTGCTCCCGTCAGCCACACGAACTTAGGCCGCTGTTGCATTCGAAGTCTGCTAGCAATGAAGTAAAGAGTATAGAGTATAGTGTGTTTTAGAAATATGGTTGTGTTTTCCATAGAAGGAAGAGCTTATATTATTGAAGCGTATTTCCAGGGGCAGGTATTTATGGAGATTAATTTTATCATTTGTGTTTTTTAATATTGGCGGAGGTTGTTGGAAATTGATTTGTACTTTTGTTGGATATTAATAGAAATTTTGGAAGATACAATTTTTTTAAATTGGAATATTAACTCAGTATGAATATTACTTTCCAAATAAATAACATTAAATGTTCATGGGATTCTGGTAAAGGTGCGGTATGGCCAAAAAACAATATTTGTTGGATTGAGGCTGTATTTAACACATATTCATTAAAACAGAAAAAAAAAACTTGTAGCCCTCAAATTAATACTTTCAAATTATTAGTGAAATGTTAAATTCTCCGTCTTTTGAGTTCACTAATGTAATGAGAACACCTGGAATACCATGTAATGTAGCCTACTTGAATGTGCAACAAATTCAAATAAAAAAAAGTCCGAAAAAAGAGCTCAGAATATGAAATTCGCTATAAAACGACACTATAATAATAATTCGCGAATGTGTCCATATTTAGCTATTAGAACTCCATTTCGCGATTGTTTTATCCACATATTATTAATCAGAATCACTTAATTCGTAAAGATTAGTAAAAATCTATTGTATATCTATTATGTCGTGATTTTTGCGATCTCTGTAAAAACCCGGCCCTGCTTATTTCGCACAGGTACGGTTTGTAGCATGACTGAATAACTGTGAAGTGAAGATTAACGGCCTTACTAATAAAAACTCTATATACAGACGTTTAACTGTCTTATACTTATACAATGAGTAGCTCGTTTATAAGTCGTGTGTAAATTCCTTACTAATAATCACTACATACGTCGTGTATAACAGTATAACTGTTACACAGCTACGTCATAGTTTCGTCATTACTTCGTTACGAAAGGTAATAGAATATCTGAGGTTCTCAGTTGCATCCGGTAGAGCGCTCTCGTGTGGCGTGTTAAATATCGATAGTACAACTGGCTCTAATCGATAACCACACTACATTTTGGTCAAAGAGTACAAGCTACAGCAATATTATTCTAATAATTCTATGATCTTTGGTTTGTTCTTCTGTGGTTACAAGGTAACCATCATAATAAAATGACAGTCGATACGAACAGCTGTTAGAGGGGCGGCCATTTTTTCCCTATATACAACGCTTAAACAAGGGGTTTCGTGTATATAACTACTGCAAAGCAATTCCCTTTGTATTAGTTACAGCCTGGTTATACGTCCATAGCTTATTCACGGTTTATTAGTAACGTTTTCTGTCTCAACTCTGCATAAGTCTCGTATAAAAACTATACACGGTTTATTAGTAAGACTGTAGAGTTACCGAAAGTACGGTAATATACTGAATAAAGTAGTCATTATATAATTAATAAAACCGCCTGAATAGTTGAGTTTGTGAAAAAGAAATGTTACTACTCTACTATATTTTGATAAAATACCGTAAAAGTAATGATCAAACTGAAAATCCTAATATCGCATTTCCCTGTAACATAAATGGATACACTATTTTTCTCTCCTCCTATAGCTAGTAAAATGATTTGTTTACATATTGCATAGTAACACCAAACTCCTGTAATGGAAGGGGGTAACAGTGTTTCCGAGTATAGCCAGGATAATGTAAAACATGTTGGTAAAAATAAAGTGATGTCCCTGTATTAGTATTAGGAGGTAGGGTTGCATAATGCCGAGGATGAAGTAATGCCCGCTTGTCCTGCACTGGAGCAGTGTAGAGCGCACGTGCTCGCTTTCGGCCGAGTTCATGATCACTGCTTTAAGATATGGAATAAGTCAAGAGTTTCACAATTTCTTGGTGAGATGAGGTCAGACCGAGGATTTGCCATAGATTATCTGACATTTGCCTTACGGCTGGGGAAAACTTCGGTAAAAACTCAACCAGGTAATCAACCAAACGGGAATGTAAATCAAGCCCGAGCGCAGCACCGCATGAACAGACGAGATCTGCCGACCGAGCTACGCTGATAGCTCTATAACATCCATGGGGAAAAATGGCTCCGAAGGGCCACTGCACTCAAAGCCGCCTTACCTCACTCCACCGACCCTCTCCTCCGCCTGGTGCTTCTCTAGACACGCTTCATTCAGTGGCGGATATGGCTTCGATCTCGGGACGTCAGTTTCAGGAAGAGTGGCAGAAAGAATTTTTTGTTACTTACAAAAAGAAGAAAGTCTGTTGCTTAATATGTAGGTTTAAAATTGCGCATATAAAACGCTTCAATATTAAACGCCACTTTGATCGGAAGCATAAAGCGGACTTCGGTGATCTTACAAGTATTTATTTAGAGTTTTAGAAGCTATTTTCGTAATATTTCTGAAAAGATACAAAACAAGATATGTTTATGGTATTTTCAGGATTTAGATACTTATTATTTTATTAAGTAGCCTATCTGGAAATGAACTTATTTAAAACTTTGAGTGCATATTAGGCCTACTTGATGCGTTCTCTTTCCAAGAAAGATTTTCAGAAATAACTGCAATGGACATGGAGATGTGTCTGTTCAATAATCCATTTGTATTTGATGTTACCCAAGCATCAGAGCCACTATAGAGATGCAAAAGAGCACTCCACTAAAGTGTTTAGGAAAAAATGGATTAGATCTCTTTAAATACCTACCAGAGGAGCAATTCCCTAATCTGCGCACGTTTGCAATGCGTATTGTATCTTTGTTTGGCTCAACTTACTGTTGTGGGCAGTTTTTATTTTCAAAATAAATATGACCAAAAGTATCTCCAGGTCTAGGATCACAGACATGCACTTAGTTTCAGTATTACGGTTGAGTTGTTCTATTTTAGAGCCAAATATATCCTTTATAGTTAATAACAAGAAATTTCGAGGGCAATCAACAACAAAAAAAATGAAAACCAGCAGTATAGGCCTACAGTAGTATTTCGTTTCATTCATATCTCATATATTTTGTTTAATATCTTTTAAAGTTAAATGACAGTGGAGCTTAGTTTTAGTATTTATAAAAAGAAACAATTGATTTTATTGATAATTATATTGTGTTTAAATCTTTCAAGTTAAATGACAATGGAGCTTAGTTACTTTATTGGTTTTAAAAAGAAACAATTTATTATGTTGAGCATTGTATCTTTTAATATATTGTGCAGTTAAATGACAATGGAGCTTTGCCTTTTTCTTTATTGTTTTTAAAAAGAGAAATAATTATGTCAATCACAAGGCAATTCCAGAATTTTTCGTGCACATGATAAAGGAATGGTTATACAATTGAAAAATATATAATTTGCCTAATGACAGTAGGTGGCCGTCATAATTATTGTATGATACGTGTACTTCCTATAAACAAAATACTGTAAAGATTTTAAAACGAGAAATAAGAGCGGAGAAATTACTGTTGGGCAAGGTATGTCGAGTCCACCACTGCACTTGGCTTAGCAGAACAACTGCGTTATCCCTCGCCTGTCAATCAAACGAATGTGGGGTGAGTAGGAAGGTTCCCTCCCTACTTTGCTTATAGTCCCCATAGCTGCTCTATAAGAATGAACAATACATATGAGGCGTTCCGTAAAAGAAGGGCGAACCCACCAAGGGTCGATTTTTTTTTTTACTCCTCTAAATATTTAAGCCATATCTACAGGGACATAATTATATTTTTACTAACATTTTTAATATTAACCTGGCCATACCTTTGGATTAACGGTTGTGAACCGGAAACAGCGTTTGCTACCCCTTTCCACGATTGGAGTTCGATGATATTGGCGTAAAATACAAACAAATCACTTTACTGGGTATAGGAGGGAAGAAAAGTAGTTTATCCATTTACGTACACTAGGAAATATCGCAATTTTGAGTTTGACAAGTTTTATTAGGTTTTTGTTTAATCAAAGTACAGTACAGTATTAACAATAACTGTTTTTACTCACTCACGAACTGAGTTAACCATGCGAACGAATTCATTATGCAGCGTTCTATTATATTGTCTACAGCACATTAGCGTACACTATAAAGAATGAAGTTAAATTGAAAAATAATCATAATATGAATATTTAAACACATTTTTTAAAATGGTAGCCGTTCATTACGATATAGGTTTCAGTTCTTTTGTGCATATTATCGCACTATAGACTATTTTGCATCTAATTCAAATTACCAGTTCCGTCCTTCGTACTAGTAACTCATGTTGAAATAATTCTGTACCGACTCTATAAAAGAGTACCTTACTTACTGTAAATTCAATCTTCACTTCTGCCTGACCCGCAAAGATAAAATTACTCAGACATGCTATCTACTGTACGTCCAAGTGGTTATGTCGCCGGGCCGTAGAAAGGGGGGAAATCACGAGGTCCTTTTATTTAAGTTGTTTTAAACAGTTGTATAATATTACGTAGACGTTCAATTCCTAACAGAAATTAATGTTTTCAGAAAAGAGCTAAGACAGCCCAGCCACTATCTCTACAGAGGGACGAGCAGAAGCAGATGGGGAAAATCGGGATACGACGTAGGCAAACGGACGACAGTACCTGTGCGAAAATATGATTCAATATTGAAAGCTCTTTCGTCACTGGAAAACGCGAACGTATTTCTGGAACGTACTTTACTCAATAACTCGGTACTGTTTATTATATGCGGCCACTGTTCTATGTGGAGGACAGTTGGAACTTCATTAGTAGGAGGGGTGAGAGTGAAGTACATTCAAAAACTCAGGTACAATAACAATTGAAATAAAATGATGTCCCTGTACAACTTAAGCCTGGCAGAAGTTTGCGATCTCTCCCTTGCTACATCGAAATTATCATTGTTTGTAAGGTTGGAGAAACTGCGTAGTCTGTGACAGGTTCATAATATTCTTATTACTCCGTACGAGAAGGGCGAACACGCCACTCCGCCTGAAGGCGCGCGCCGTCCTTAGTGAGGAATTACGTGTATTTATGGACATTGTAATAGCTTAGTATGAGTAATAGTGAAGTGATAATCAACCAGGCATATCTGCTTATTGTAGGAAACGTCAGAGGCATGTCGAAAAATGGATAAACGTACCGTAAAGTGGGGATATTTCGGACGCAGGGGTAACATCAGACGGTAATTCAATTAATCATATTTTATATTGGTAACACCAGTTGTTAGCATGTTTTCCGCCCTTTTTACTATGTTCGTATGTTTCTGCACATTTTAAAAGACCCATTGGTGAACTGGTGTTACCAACATAAAATATGATAAATTGAATTACCGTCTGATGTTACCCCTGCGTCCGAAATATCCCCACTTTACGGTACAAGCAAAGATTAAAAGGAACAAAGGTGAATCGTACATTAATACGAAAACATATCGACATGTGCAAGCTCGCGGTATAGGCCCGTCATGTACCTGTGGGTGCTTCAACGCATTAGGTATGGAGAAAATACAACCTGTATTTCGTAATTTCTTGGAGTAGGGTGATTATGACCTCCAGAATGCGTATATTTCTAAGATCGTAATCAGTGTTGATGTGAACAGATGTCGCATTAAGAACAGGCCGATCTCCCTCAGTTGGTTTTGCTAAAGAGGTACTTTGTCACGCCAATAAAGCTCAATTCTGATAAAGTATGTGCCACAGAACGTTTCTGGATGACGTGATCAGTAAACAAAACTTGCAACTAGCAGTGACCGACTCAGAGGAACATCTTCATGAAGATGATGTAATGGATTATTAGCCCTCTGTTCCCAGAACAAGTGAGATAACTTTTGATAGTGAGGGTAATAACATGACAGACATCTACTTCTTTTTGTTTATTAATAATTTCAGACAACTTTTTAAATATCACATCACAGTGCGATTAAGTGTTTTTATTTGTTATTATTATTATTATTATTATTATTATTATTATTATTATTATTATTATATTGTTGTTAATGTCGGCCGCTATCGAATTCATTGTACGCCTTTGCTTTTTCTAATATACTCTTTTCAAATTATTCCCATAATATTGATGAACTCGTAATGTCATCAATGATCACTAGACTTCGTGGAATTGCCACGAGAATCGCAAGGTTTACTGCGCACGCGGTATAGACTGTATGAGAAGGGGACGTGCAACGGATGGAGTATGCGTCTAATGTAAACACTGAGCAGTATACTGCGGTTACAATAAAACCTGTATCCTTCATTCAAGAAATATAATGAATGATCATTGAAGTAGGAAATGTCTAAACATGTAAATACACAATTATTTTATAGTGAGATATATTAACTCTTAAAATTGAATGTAAGATATTCACATCATCCTTGAATATGTGCATTGCAGTGAAGAGTTACGTACATTTTGAGCGACTGCAAAGTAATCTCCTCCGATGGTCACTCAAACAGTTTTCATATTGGGAAAATGTACATCACACGATGTAGTAGGTGCAGATTTGAAGAACGGGAAGTCACTACTTTTTAGTACACCAACTTCAGACGTCTTGTCGTGACCTGATAGTACATAATTTATAATACAAAGTTGTGAATAGGCAGAATTTTTAACATCAATGTTTCTCAACTTACATTTCACTTTTTCTGAAATTAGTGAATTGTTATTTTGGATAACGGTTTGTGATACTTTATCCGCTATATTAAGGGCTTCTGAGAGTTTTAGTTTAGACGAATCTAACAGGATGATGCTTATGGACACGATTTTAAAATTAGAATCAGTGAACAGAATATCTTCCAATAGCTGTTCAGAAGGCAATGATTTTACAGCTGCAACAGCGGAACTGTCTGTGCTATCCAATGCATCAATTACCTCCATTATTTTGCCGTAATGTTCTGCATAATAATTAACAGCATCCAACCACGTTCCCCAACGGGTCAAGACTGGCTGCGGGGGTAAGGATATTCCAGGCGCAATTATTTGTAACAGCAACACTCTCATTGTAGTATGTTTGATTGAATTCTTGTCTGCACTGAACAAATTTTAAGCTTTGACTATTCCAACCACAGCAATGCAGAAACAAGTGCTTACATAGGTATAGATTAGTTGTAGCTGCTCCATCTATTAGGACCGGTCACAACTCTTAACATGAACTGCTTATACTACGAGAACGGGCGGTCGCTCACCTCCTCTATACTACCGTACATCGGCAACCTGATTGCATGCTGCGTGTGGCAATTCAACGAAGTCTGATGATCACTATTAGGTTGAACATTTAATTGCAATTTTCGATAAAGATGTTCGTTTTTCAGTGTACAAAATAATTATCATTATTTATAGACGTGTCCTTAGCGTCTTCGCCCTTATCTCGTTTGCAAGTAAAATACTTTGAACATCGATTATCTCTATGTTTGAGTCTGCATGGAGTATCATTTGGCGGGTTCGCTCTTCTCTTACTGAACGCCTCATATACAGGGTGTTCCCGAGATGATGTTACAAACTTTCAGGGATGATGGCGAAGGGCACATGTATCAATTTAAGATAAGAGACCATGGTCTGGAAATGACCGAGTCGAAAGTTATAAGCAAAAATAGTTGTGTGGAAATGGAATTGTAATTTCGCAACACGTGCCCTCCTTCCCTTAACCTTTGGAACAGTCGTGGAAAGATGGTATGGGCCGGATGTCTCCTACGTGGGTACTTTCCCGATACAATCTCTGAGCTTGTCTACTGTTCCCATTGGCTCATCCGTATTCGAAAATCATGTCTGCTTATTCCGCTGTGTACTCCTCCATTTCAATAGGACTCATCGACTGGACACTGCAACTTGTACACATACACTGTTGTCTACAGACGTGCGTATCAGGACCGACCATGCCCGTTACACATTACGCTATCTGCATTGCTTTAGTGTAGTTTTCTCCCCACCCCTCCGACAGCGCACTGAACGGAATTCTATAGGTAGACAACTTAAACAAACGTCAGATGAATACAGTATGTGTAAGATGTACAGATAAATACACATAAATAAGATGTAAAAAAAGGTAAAGGTAAAGGTATCCCCGTAACATGCCATGAAGGCACTTGGGGGGCATGAAGGTAGAGCTCCATGCTTTCCATGACCTCGGCACTAGAATGAGGTAGTGTGGTCGGCACCACGCTCTGACCGCCTTTTACCCCCGGGAAAGACCCGGTACTCAATTTTATAGGAGGCTGAGTGAACCTCGGGGCCGTTCTGAAAGTTTGGCAACGACAAAAAATCATGCCACCACCTGGGATCGAACCCCGGACCTTCCAGTCCGTAGGTAGCTGCTCTATCAACTGAGCTACCCGGTGTACAGAGGAATAAAATTATTCCATTTGCACACAACTATTTTTGCTTGTAACTTTCGACTCGGTCATTTCCGGACCAGGGTTCCTTATCTCAAATTGATACATGTGCCCTTCCCCATCATTCCTGAAAGTTTATAACATCTCGGAAACACCCTCTATATAATTAGTTGAACTATGCAATAGAATGTACAATACAGAGCAAGCAGTGGAACTGAACCAAAACACTATACAAGCAGATTAAATTCAATTTACAAACCTGAACAATTTGTCACCCGAGCCATACAAAATTATGCAATATATAGCACGCAGATTCTTTGAAATGGATACTCAGGTCGCAGTTTAAACAATAAAAAATTCGACTCGCTACCTACCAGTGGCTTACGACTATAATCGGATAATAATTATTAGTTCGAAATGGAGTGATAAAGTATTGCCTAGTTCCGGCCCCTTTAATTTCATGAACGCCATTCTATTATTCAGAACCTCAATGATACTCTATGCAGAATCAAACATCACATATCAAAAGCGTGCCGCAAGAGTGTTATAAATTATCAAGAGCTTATACGAATGCTGTGATGCAATACAGCTGTACTGGCAGTACCGATAGCGTCAACAGTGCAGTTGGTAGTATTTATAACAATTGAATCTGGTTAGAAACCACACATGTCCTTAAGCTGTAAGTTTTGAGATAACTGCTGAAAAAAAAACAACTCTCTGCACGTTACTAATATTAGATGTAGCCCACGTTTCTATCTTTTAAGGTAAATTTTTCGTACGGTTGCGATAGAGTGGATCGGGGGAAGATGCCTGACTTTTTCTTTGATTGAAAATTTAAGATACTGTTAATTTAGTTTTGAATTTCATATTGAAATATCAAAGTCTGGAAGGTATTTTGAAACTATATTTTCGGTACAAAAAAAGAAAAAAAAATTACCTTGCTTACAGATACAGATTTTCTTCTTACCTGCACTGTAGGCATCTTTCCCCGATAGTCGGATAAGATGGAAAATGCAATTAGCAGATCTACTGATATACGTATTTTACCTGAACTTGGTTTGATACATGTATATAAGAAAATTGACTTAATCTAAAGCTCATGGACACTTTCTCACTCGTTTATCACTACTTAGGAATACAGTCTTTGCACATATTTTATTGTCGTGTGCAAGACTTGTGAAATCATTTCGTGCACACAATGAATTCAATCCAGTACATTTTTTTGTCAACAATCTTTTTTAGGAGGCGTTTAAGGGTACGGTAAGAAATCCCGTATGCTTGCGATGCTCTAAAACAGTTCACACCCTCTGTTATGACATGTTCTATAGCAAGTTCAAGACTGTCCTCAATCCACTGATTTCTATCAGAGGATCTTACGTAATGTTTACACATTCCCTGCAATAAAACAAAAAATAACTCTTGCAACAAGATGCCATCTTACCCCGAAAAAAGTGATCATCTTCCCCAAGTATCGGGGTAAGATGCCTAGTGTTGTGACGCAACCTAGGATGGCGGAACAAGGTCTTTGGCTGTTAACGATACAAACTTTAGAGCCTTTATTAATATCTATTGCAAAAGTTTGACAGTTATTACGAATTCAAGGATGTATTACAATTTTAACATATCTTTGCAATTATTTTCTAGCAGAAAAATGAGTTGTTTTCTTGCTTTTCTTCTTCTCACAACAAGAACACGTGGAAAAATGAGTTAGCTTCCACTCCACAGACATTCAACTGTCTCATTGATCAAGAAGGTATGCGGGTGGCGTTCTCTCTTGGAAGAGTGTGAAACTACAAAGAAATAAGCATCTTCCCCCAATAGTCATCTCCCCCCCCCCCACCGCCGATTCACTCTATTTCTAAATATTTTAAAGTAACATTTAATTATATTTGAGAGATCCACGGTCCCCTAAAGTTAATGCAAATGTGTTGTTTCTCAAATAGGCCTACCTTAAATATTAGCTGTAAAATTTATAATAGTTTGTACTTATTTTGTATGTAAGGTAATAAGGAAAAAAGCTAGGCCTATATAAGTAAAAATTTAGTACATAGGTGTATTTTGTCCTTCATATAACAAAATGAAAAGAAAACTCCTAAAACGTCTTAAAGTGAAGGCACTGATATCACAGTCTACTATACACAGTCACGAAGCTTGAGTTTTGAGGGTGCTAGAAACAATAGACTGTGACGGTTCTATTTAGCATTGCCTGTAATGAGGCGATACTAGCGATCCTAGTGGTGAGCAACTATCTAATGTTTGCATATTTACTACGTATTGAGCTTCGCGACTGTATATACTAGAGTACTAGACTGTGCTGATATCTTATTGAAGTCCCACACTACAGCTCCCCTAATGTATCCTCTTTTATTACGACTGGGCCAGTAAAATATATCTTCATAAAATCTTTTGAATTCATCCTCTTCACAGACATACTGTCATATCATCAACACTTAAAATAAGGCTGACACGTCTACTTTCTCCTACAGACATGCGAATACTTACAGATCAGAAACACAATAAACTCATTTTGGTTAAATGTGGACTTGTGTGGTTTCTCAAATAACTGATTCAATTTAATTTACTCTTAATTGAAAAAAAAAATATTGAAATATCATAAACGTTATAATTAAAACCGAATTAAGTCCGCCGTTGTGGGGTAAGGGTTAGCATGCCTGACCGGGGAACTAGCGGATCCGAGTTCAAATCCTGGTTGGAAGAAGGTATGTGGTTGAGCGATGAAAGAGTAATGCAACAGAGAAAAATTCCCTCCGGCACCGGGATTTGAACCCGGGTTTTCAGCTCTACTTGCTGATGCTTTATCCACTAAGCCACACCGGATACCCATTCCGGTGTCGGACAGAATCGTCTCAGTTTTAAGTTCCAACTCTTGGGTTCCCTCTAATGGCCGCCCTCTGCACTACGTCATAGATATCTATGTTCCATTACTCTTTCATCGTATGATGACGCAGAATATCTGCATGAAAGTATCATATGTACTTCGGTACATTAAAATAATATATATGATATGCGTAAATCACTTTGTGATTTAAGACGGCTCTTATTCCGTCGGATCCCGGCCAACTAGTCACTCATAACGAGTGCACCTCAGCACATGTGTGGACTTTAGTCCTACGTTCATAGACATCTATGACGTAGTGCAGAGGGCGGCCACTAGAGGGAACCCAAGAGTTGGAACTTAAAACTGAGACGATTCTGTCCGACACCGGGATGGGTATCCGGTGTGGCTTAGTGGATAAAGCATCAGCACGTAGAGCTGAAAACCCGGATTCAAATCCCGATGCCGGAGGGAATTTTTCTCTGTTCCATTACTCTTTCATCGTATGATGACGCAGAATATCTGCATGGAAATATCATATGTACTTCGGTACATTAAAATAATACATATGATATGCGTAAATCACTTCGTGATTTAAGACGGCGCTTATTCCGTCGGATCCCGGCCAACTAGTCACTCATAACGAGTGCACCTCAGCACATGTGTGTGGACTTTAGTCCTACGTTCATAGACATCTATGACGTAGTGCAGAGGGCGGCCACTAGAGGGAACCCAAGAGTTGGAACTTAAAACTGAGACGATTCTGTCCCACACCGGGATGGGTATCCGGTGTGGCTTAGTGGATAAAGCATCAGCACATAGAGCTGAAAACCCGAGTTGAAATCCCGGTGCCGGAGGGAATTTTTCTCTGTTCCATTACTCTTCCATCGTATGATGACGCAGAATATCTGCATGGAAATATCACATGTACTTCGGTACATTAAAATAATATATATGATATGCGTAAATCACTGAGTTATTTAAGACGGCGCTTATTCCGTCGGATCCCGGCCAACTAGTCACTCATAACGAGTGCACCTCAGCACATGTGTGGACTTCAGTCCTACCTTCATAGATATCTATGACGTAGTGCAGAGGGCGACCACTAGAGCGAACCCAAGAGTTGGAACTTAAACTGAGACGATACTGTCCGACGTCGGGGTGGGTATCCGGTGTGGCTTAGTAGATAAAGCATCAGCACGTAGAGCTGAAAACCCGGGTTCAAATCCCGGTGCCGGAGGGAATTTTTCTCTGTTCCATTACTCTTTCATCGTATGATGACGCAGAATATCTGCATGGAAATATCATATATACTTCGGTACATTAAAATAATATATATGATATGCTTATTTCGTCGGATCCTGGCCAACTAGTCACTCATAACGAGTGCACCTCAGCACATGTGTGGACTTCAGTCCTACCTTCATAGATATCTATGACGTAGTGCAGAGGGCGACCACTAGAGCGAACCCAAGAGTTGGAACTTAAACTGAGACGATTCTGTCCGACACCGGGGTGGGTATCCGGTGTGGCTTAGTGGATAAAGCATCAGCACGTAGAGCTGAAAACCCGGATTCAAATCCCGGTGCCGGAGGGAATTTTTCTCTGTTCCATTACTCTTTCATCGTATGATGACGCAGAATATCTGCATGGAAATATCATATGTACTTCGGTACATTAAAATAATATATTATATGGTTGAGGTTTCTGAGAAAAGTGCACAAAAAGGGCACTTTTTCGTTATGATAATTACTCATAATGGTGAAACTTTTAATAAATCTGAAAATAGTTTACAAACGCAGGAGCAATGAATATTGAGCATGTCAGATTGCAAGGGGAAAGATATCGAATTTCCCTAAATGTTTAGTGCTCAAACCTGTATATCCCCCCTTATCGTTTAATTCAGATAAACCAGATCAGTTTACTTCATTCTCTGTACGAATTTCACCGACGTACTCGTGCTCTTTAAACCCGATATCCCTTCATGTCTTCGAACCGTCCCAACCTCCTTTCCTGAAATTCTGAATGGGGTTGCAAGAGTCGGGGTGACTCCCCGTGGACGACGCGCATGTTGGCTGACCTGTCAATAATTACAAGTTTCCGAGTTGTGCAGCGCGTCGTGGCGCGGGCTCATTGATTGGCGCATGCGCAATGCGCGCTGGTGCAATGTGTCGCAGAGCCACTGCACAGGTCCGCAGTAGCAGCAGCAGCAGCTCACCTTTCACAACTCGAACTGCGTTATGCCCACAATTACGCAGGGCGCCTCTCATAAATTATACTTAACCTCACGCCGTGTTCGCGGGCCCTCCTGACCCATATCTAGCTGTCAGATACGTCATTATGCCGAACACCATCATCTCTAACATCATCAGGGGCGTCATTTCAGTTTTTTTCTTGAGGGGGAGGAGGGAACAAAAGTTTTAGGGAAGATCTTATAGGGTACATAGCGTGGCGTACTCCCTCCCTATTTCCACTGAAATTAACTATTTTCCATACCGTAAACTGGGGTAAATTGACTGCTGGCGTTAACTTGACCATAAAAAAATATTTAAACCATGATATCAGATGTTTTTTTTTTGTTATGGTGTACCACAACTTATGTATACGGGTTTCAACATAACTTTCTACAGGCACATCATTTTATTTTTACTTCAATTTTTATTGTACCTGAGTTTTTGAATGTACTTCAATCCCACCCCCTCTACTAGTAAACTTCCAACCGTTCTCCGCACAGAACCAAGCGTATTTTGTCAAAGTCGCCTTAAGGTCATAGTAAACACAAACAGTACTGAGTGAGTATAGTATGTTCCAGAAAGTCGACCTGGTTGGCAAGTTGGTATAGCGCTGGCCTCCTATGCCCAAGATTGCGGGTTCGATCCCAGGCCAGATCGGTGGCATTTAAGTGTGCTTAAATGCGACAGGCTCATGTCAGTAGATTTACTGGCATGTAAAAGAACTCCTGCGGGACAAAATTCCGGCACATCCGGCGACGCTGATATAACCTCTGCAGTTGCGAGCGTCGTTAAATAAAACATAACATTTGTAACATTTGTTCCAGAAATATATTCGAGTTTTCCAATGACGAAAGAGCTTTCAATATTGAATCATATTTTTGCACAGATACTGTCGTCCGTTTGCCTACATCGCATCCTGGTTTCCCCCACCTGCGTCTGCAGGCCCTTTGTAAAGACTAGTGGCTGGGCTGTCTTAGCTCTTTACTGAAAACATTAATTTCTGTTAGGAATTGGACGTCTACGTAATATTATACAACTGTTTAAAATAACTTAAATAAAAGGGCCTCGTTAATTAATTATCACGTGATTTCCCTCCTTTCTACAACCCTGCGGCAAAAATATTGGACGGACAGTAGATAGCATGTCTGAGTAATTTTATCTTTTCGGATCGGGCAGATGTGAAGACTGAATTTACAGTACGTAAGGCTCTTTTATAGGGTAGGTACAGAATTATTTCAACATGAGTTACTAGTACGAAGGACGAAACTGGGAATTGGAATTAGGTACATTAGTCTATAGCGCGATAATATGCAAAAAAGAACTGAAGAATGTATCGAAATGAACGGCCACAATTTTGAAAATTGTGTTTAAATATCCATATTATGATTATTTTGCAATTTAACTTCATTCTCTATATTGTACGCTAATGTGCTGTAGACAGTATAATGTACACTGCATAATGAATACGTCCGAATGGATAGTTCATTTGTCAGTAAAAACACATTGTTAATATTCTACTGTATTTTGATTAAAGGAAAACCTAATGAAAATTATCAAACTCAAAATCGCGATATTTCCTAGTTTACGTGAATGGATGAACTACTTTTCTTCCCTCCTGTACCTAGTTAAGTGATTTGTTTGCATTTTACGCCAGTTTCATCGAAGTCCAGTCGTGGAAGGGGATAGCAAACGGTATTTCCGTTTAATCAAAAAGTATAGCCAGGTTAATATTAGAAATGTTAGTAAAAATAAAATGATGTCCCTGTATTAGGCTAATATAACTACAATTAGCATGCAATCTCGACAGCCTGTTAAACTAATAACTCATCTACTCTCGCTATTAACTTAACTCCAATCAGTCAATTTCTTCTTATTGATCTTAAATGTCCACCATCTGTTCGTTACACACTTACGTTCCTTTCAGCATTCTAATCTTGCTAACTAAATTTATACATAATTCCGTCTTTCTACATTACATCTAACTTGTAACACTCCACCCGGTTATACTCATTGGGATCTTTTTTCTACCTAATGCACGTCATTATAATCTTATTAAATCTTGACATGAGTATCTAGTTCACTTTAGTTTGATCATTAATTTCTTAACCACAATCAACACTCAGAAAAAAAACCATTGAAAATTGTAAATACTATCATTAAGATCATCTTCCATAACTTCACTACATCACTTTCGAAGATTTACTTCTTTACAATAAACTTCAATCGGTAACTATATTTATTAACTAGCCCCTTTTTAATTTCCCATTTTTTTTTCAACTTTATAACTTCCTACCTGATCTTTATAATGTTATCAGATGTGTTGAACTTATTTTTAAAGTTCAGTATTTTCTCTCTATTTCTTAAGTATTTTGCTGGGTAACTATCGGTAGCCACCGGCGTGGCTCAGTCGGTTAAGGCTCTCGGGAGCGGGTTCGATTCCCGCTTGGGCTGATTATCTGGTTGGGTTTTTCCGGGGTTTTCCCCAACCTTAAGGTAAATGCCAGGTAAACTATGGCGAATCCTCGGCCTCATCTCGCCAAATATCATCTCGCTATCACCAATCTCATCGACGCTAAATAACCTAGTAGTTGATACAGCGTCGTTAAATAATCAGCTAAAGAAAATATATATCGGTGCTGGATCCCCGACTCATTTCACCGGCATTATCACCTTCATCTCATTCAGACGCTAAATAAGCTAAGATATTGATAAAACGTCGTAAAATAACCTACTAAAAATTCTTAAGTATTTTTTTAATGTTGTAAGTCACCATTAGGGCTGACATGGTTTAGTTTTTCTCTGGTCAAGTTTACTCCATTTCACAGTACACAGTGAGTGGTTCAAGAGACACTGAAGATGACGTGACATAGCGTTGAAACGGGCCGTCTGTCGAAGGTATATGCCTTTTTTTTTAACAATGTTACACTTTTTTAACGTAAGGCTAAGTAAATTTTATGGTTTCAACAAAGTATTAACGAGAACTTTAATCAATCAATGTATATTTTCAGTTTCCACAGATAGATCTAGTTGTAACTTCTTATCCTTTACAAGTACCCATGAGTGAATTTTGAAGTAAATCTCTCAAAAGCTAAATTTTTTTGACATTATAAAATACTACATTCACATCACCTCATACCAGTGTCAAGATAAAAAGCCTTACCTTCATGCTCATCAAGTAGGCTACCTTCATGGCGTAGTTTATATTAGAGGATTATTGTTTAGTCAACTGTCGAAGACAGATTTGAACCTCATAAGTAAGCTTCGGCCTAGGGACACAGAGTAATCAGTATGAGGTTTAGAATACAAGGAGTAAAAATGACGTCATGACCCGTGTGGGGTGACTGCAACAGCACAGGTGGGTCCGTAATGTGCATTACCGTTGTGTGTATTGCTGCTTGGCTGCGGTACGTGTAACAGGCTTCGGCGTAGGGACATCTGATTGAAGGTTACAACTCACGTTAATACTTTAATGGTAGACATTTATTGTCTACACTAGGAGTGTACTGTATGTACGGCATCTGTACAGGGTGAAATATATTTTGTGCCGTACTGTGACGGACTGTTTACAATGTTGAGACACGAAGTAACGGCGCGCTCCATTTCCCAGTCCACTCGACCAACAGAACACAATCGTCCGTGCGTTCTGAACTTCATGCGTTTCTGTGCCCAGGACCGAAGGCTGCTCATAAGTACTAGAGTGCGGAATTTGAGGCCCTAAAAGGTGGCATTTTAGGCGCCTAAAATAGGCTCTTAAACTCCTTTATTTAGGCTCTATAAAAATAGGCTTTTTTTGTTAAAGAATGTCACTAATATAAGGTTCAACATGTATTTAATGCAAAATTCTAGGATTAAAAGAAACTTCCACACATTTCAAATTTTACAAGGGTACACATGCATACACAAAATGAAGACATTCTGTCTTTGAGTTAGTGTTTTTCATTTACCAATCACATTTCCATAGTTTGCTTCACAGTAGATGATCAGCACCTATTGTGGCTATTGTGTCGCTCACTGCTGTACTTACAAATGGTAAAAAAGAAAGGGGTTGTTATCTGTCTTGGAATGTAAGAGAATGCTTATTCGGGTACAACTCAGCGAGTTTGTGTTACACTGCTGACAGACAGAGAAAGATATAATAATAATAATAATAATAATAATAATAATAATAATAATAATAATAATAATAATAATAATAATAATAATAATAATAATAAATCCAAAACATTTATTAGACCAGAGGGTCTTGGTCGGTCTGTTATGGTCTCACATCAGTCCATCTCTTACAAAAATAATAATAATAATAATAATAATAATAATAATAATAATAATAATAATAATAATAATAATAATAATAATAATCCAAAACATTTATTAGACCAGGCGGTCCTGGTCGGTCTGTTATGGTCTCACATCAGTCCATCTCTTATAAAAATATTAAGTTAATAATAATAATAATAATAATAATAATAATAATAATAATCCAAAACATTTATTAGACCAGGTGGTCCTGGTCGGTCTGTTATGGTCTCACATCGGTCCATCTCTTATAATAATAATAATAATAATAATAATAATAATAATAATAATAATAATAATAATAATCCAAAACATTTATTAGACCAGGCGGTCCTGGTCGGTCTGTTATGGTCTCACATCAGTCCATCTCTTATAAAAATATTAAGTTAATAATAATAATAATAATAATAATAATAATAATAATAATAATAATAATAATCCAAAACATTTATTAGACCAGGTGGTCCTGGTCGGTCTGTTATGGTCTCACATCGGTCCATCTCTTATAATAATAATAATAATAATAATAATAATAATAATAATAATAATAATAAAGAGGAAGGCAGAAAATAGAAAAGACTGGAGAATGCTGGGTTTGCAGTGAAAGACCTGCCCTTGGGCAGAACACCATGAATAATAATAATAATGATAATAATAGACCTATAGTGATCGACGGTAATGTGTACTTCTACCGTCTTATCAAAGATTTGGTCCTTGTAAATTTTACTTAATTTGTATTGCAGCCTATTTTTGGTCCAGAGAATGCCATTTGTTCACCTGTCCCGGCTTAATTTTCTGAAAGTCATTTCTTCCCTGTCTTTTGTTTAATTTTGAGTACTCTGTTATTCCGTCAACACGTTAAAAACATTTACCTCTATAAATCTGAACTGTTTTTTGTGATCTATCGAAGATCAGCCCGTTGTTTCTCTAATGCATTTTATTTCTGCTGATCCTGTTCTTGCTGCAGTCCAGTTTTCACTATTGTATAGAAGTGTGGGAAGATATAGTTTATTATATAATATTAATCTAGTTTTCTTTAGGATTTTCTGCTGTTCAGTCACATTATTCATTGTGCCTGTTACTTTCAAATAATTGTTTAATATACGGCTGATATCGTGTTCTCTCTCATGAAATAAAATTTTATAAGTAGTTATAAGTATTAACTTGTTGTTATTGTTCGACTATTTTATTTCTTAATGCAGCGTTTCTCAAACTATGGTCCGCGGACCACCTGTGGTCCTCGAGGTCTGTCCTTGTGGTCCTTCAAAAAAAGACACAAGAAAAAATAAAATTCAAACGAATTGCGTATCGCACTATAGCTTAAAATCTCAGAGTTTGGAAATAACACATGACAATCGAATTTCACTTTTTCTCTCAGTACTGCATTTTATGAAATTTCTTACCATACCCGTCTATCGACTTCCCACTGTACCCTCGGCAACAAAAGAGGGATTTAAAGCACTATATACGTGGTGTTTCTCGACATCTTTTCCCTGCACATCTGGTGCCGCGCCTGTAACCCAGCCAGATACCATCCGAATTCATAACAGAGGACCAAAGTACCGAACCTTAATTCAATTTTAAAATATAAATACGGTAGAACTTGGTTATAGCGACCTCGGTTTGTGCGACACCTCGCCTATAACGTCTGATATCCTGTGGTCCCAACTGATTCCCCATAAGACATATGCTTTCCTACCTTGCTTAATACGACAAACGTATATGCGTCTACCTCGCATATAACGTCATTTTCAACCTCAGTTTGGAAAACGATTTTCTAAGAACCAAAGTATTTTAAGAAATATTTTGCTGAAATCTGGCAAATCCTTTATCGTAGACCTCTGGAACGGAGGCAGATTCTCCATCCCATTGTAACCTGCCCGAATTCATGCGGTATTAATGGTACCTGCATGCGGACAGTTTCGACAGGAAGTTTTCACTAAGTGCACGCAGTATGGCCACTAAAAGAAGTGAGTGACGCTTTAGAGGCCATTAGAATTGTGAACATTTCTATGAAGCTACAGGAGGGAGTATGAAGCTAGGAGAGTGAGCAGTGAAATTGCAACTGAAATAATGAACATAGAATTTAATTTAGAAAGTGTATATTGGGCAAGTAGGAGACAACAGAGTAAAATGACTGATTACTTCACTCCTCAGTAAATAAGTTTGGTGAGTAATGAACAAACTGTTTTAACACAGAATACTGTATTATAATTGTACATGTATTTTATTGTGTTCATGGTACGCTTAAAAGTGAATACATAAATCTAAAATAAGTCTAATTATGTTTATTATTTTTCACTTTCCACCTCATTAGACTGATAATATGAATCTCGGTTACTACGACACTCGTTTATAACAACATAATTTTCAAGATCCCTTGGATGTCGTTATAACCAAGTTCTACTGTATAGGCCTATTGGTATTAAAATATGCTACGAAAATTATAAAGTTGCTTTTGAAGAGAACAAGAGTAAGGTAGTCCGCGGAAATGTTCTGACTTTAAAAAGTGGCCCCCACTTCAAAAATGTTTGGCTGTCTTAATGGATTCGGTCCTTTAATGCCATGGACTTTGGCAGCCCTACAACTGAACATCCTGCAATAGACTTGTACCTATCCAAGGGACGTATCACCTTGCTTGATAAAAAGCCGGATAGGTCGTTTCATGACAGCACAAGGATGTAGAACACTTTTCCCAATCCAAAATTTCCACTCTTTCCCTCCCCCTCCCCCAAATTTTATACTGTCTCAATTCATTCTTTCCCATTCTATTTTCTCCAATACATTTTTTCCTCTCCCACCGGTTCCAAAACCTAATTTCCAATATGATATTTTCCACCAACATGATACCAGCTGTTTGTATTGTATGTAGGTTTCTGTAGTAACACTTGTGTTTGTTTTCTGCTTGCCAGCAAATTTGTTGTAATTCCTTCTCAGTGACATAATGGTGGAATTAATTAATACTCCCGGCAGAGGACGCTTACTTCATATCGATAGGCTCGGAAAACAATTAAAATAGTACATTATGCAACGAGCCTATAATGGTAGTAATTAAGACGCAAGTATGATTGTTTATGAAACGAGTGCAAGCGAGTTTCATAATTTTCATGCGAGCGTCTTAATTACCATTATAGGCAAGTTTCATACGAATTTTTATGCTCGACCATATTTCTAACTTGAAATTATTTAAAATTAGGTCTTCTTATGGTTATGTGCGAACTGACCTGAATTGTGAGATGTGCGCAGACGCGAAAGTATTGATTTTTTCCGAGGCCGAATTTCATTGACCTTGACAGAGAATATAATGGAGATTACTCTGATATAACCTGGAAATTGATTTAGAATTGAAAAACGAGATGACAAATTGAATTTATTTGAATATTATTTACAATTAACGCTAATTATTATAGTAACAGAACATAACCTTGGATTTCCAGCCTCCGTGACTTTTCGCTAACTGTCTTTCGATTGCATATCCGAGAATAATCGATATAACGGTACAAAGCTGACTTGTCATTGGCTGAACACCTGAACTTTAATGAGTAAGTGTACTTTAATGGCATGCATTAAAGGACTGCTACCAGGTGTATAATTACTACATTTCAGCATGGTCGAGCATAAAACATATAACTGTTGAAGAAAGATTCAACGTCGTGCAAAAAAAAAAAACGAACGGGGAAAATACTATCGTACTAACACAGTCTAGTATATACAGTCACGAAGCTCAATACGTAGTAAATATGCATCCATAGATAGTTGCTAACCACTAGGATCGCTAATATCGCCTCATTACAGACAATGTGAAATAGTACCAGCACAGTCAATTGTTCCTAGCGCCCTCACAACTCAAGCTTCGTGACTGTGTATACTAGACTGTGGTACTAAAAGGACCACAATAATAACATGAGCATGCCCAATGTCCAGGCTACTAAAGTACTTGCAACATCGTATCGAGATACCAAGAATTAAAGTACAATGATATATTAACATGCTTGAACTCAACAGGTCACACCTTGTCTTTATAAGCGTTATCATTTTGTAGTTGGGAGATTAATAAATTGGGAAAAGTGCCCTTTGCGAAATATGACTTTGGGAAAATGTTATTTTGGGAACATTTTCTTGGGGAAAAAGGATTGGGAAAAGTGCCCGCCACCATAGCACAAGGATGAATATATTGTGAATACGACGGCTGAAATTTAAGCAACACTGAAACACTACTGAGAGGAAAAGAAGAAGGATTGGATAAAACCCTGAACGAATATAAAATCAAAAAACAGCCATAAAATAAAGCAACAAGAAGCTAATAATAATAATATAATAATAATAATAATAATAATCTCGAAAAGACAAAGTATATGATGAGAATATTGTACGAAATGGAACTATAAAAATTGAAAATTTATCATTTGAAAAGGTGGAAAAATTCAAATACATGGGAGCAACAGTAACAAATATAAATTATACTTTTTTATTTTAGTGGGTTATTTTACGACGCTTTATCAACATCTTAGGTTATTTACCGTCTGAATGAGACGAAGGTGATAATTCCGGTGAAATGAATCCGGAGTTCAGCACCGAAAGTTACCCAGAATTTGCTCATATTGGGTTGAGGGAAAACCCCGGAAAAAACCTCAACCAGGTAACTTGCCCCGACCGGGAATCGAACCCAGGCCACCTGGTTTCGCGGCCAGACGCGCTGACCGTTACTCCACAGGTGTGGACTAAATGATACTTGGGAGGAGATTGAACACAGAATAAATATGGGAAATGCCTGTTATTATTCCGTGTCCACACCTGTGGAGTAACGGTCAGCGCGTCTGACCGCGAAACCAGGGCCAGGGTTTGATTCTCGGTCGGGGCAAGTTACCTGGTTGAGGTTTTTCCGTGGTTTTCTCTCAACCCAATATGAGCAAATGCTGGGTAACTTTCGGTGCTGGACCCCGGACTCATTTCACCGGCATTATCACCTTCGTCACAGTCAGACGCTAAATAACCTTAGATGTTGATAAAGCGTCGTAAAATAACGTACTAACATAAACTTATTCGGTTGAGAAGCTCTTATCATCCAGTCTGCTGTCAAAAAATCTGAAAGTTAGAATTTATAAAACAGTTATATTACCGGTTGTTCTTTATGGTTGTGAAACTTGTACTCTCACTTCGAGAGAGGAACATAGGTTAAGGGTGTTTGAGAATAAGGTGCTTAGGAAAATATTTGGGGCTAAGAGAGATGAAGTTACAGGAGAATGGAGAAAGTTACCCAACACAGAACTGCACGCATTGTATTCTTCACCTGACATAATTAGGAACATTAAATCTAGTAGTTTTAGATGGGCAGGGCATGTAGCATGTATGGGCGTATCCAGAAATGCATATAGAGTGTTAGTTGGGAGACCGGAGGGAAAAAGACCTCTGGGGAGGCGAGACGTAGATGGGAAGATAATATTAATATGGATTTGAGGGAGGTGGGATATGATGATAGAGACTGAATTAATCTTGCTCAGAATAGGGACCAATGGCGAGCTTATGTGAGGGCGGCAATGAACCTCCGGATTCCTTAAAATCCAGTAAGTAATAATAATAATAATAATAATAATAATAATGGTAATAATAATAATGTTAATGGACCCTGAACATGTTGTTACATCACCTGTAGCTTCAGCGAGTCTTTCTTAGAAGCAGATGTGTTGTACAGTGGCAAACCTGCCGGTTGATTATATGTAATCTATTATCAGGCAGTACATCTCACTTGACGATATGTGTCAGAGGAAGAAAAATTGTTTGTATACATCTGAAGTCTGACTAGTGTAATATGTAGCTAGTCGGCAATGTATGCAATGGAGGGGGAAAGGAACTGGCCATCCTACCCCATTATCTTCTAGCCCAGTTGCCTCATGAGTGATGCCTTATTGGTGTTACTTATGAGTCTAAACCTGACTTCGGACAGTTGACTAAACAACAGTAATACTTGTCCCGCAATCACAACATTAATAGCTTTCGATCGAGACTTCAGTCATCACACAACTTCATAGATTTTGTAAAGTAAAGTAAATCCGTTGCGCTATAGCCCGTGAAGGACCAAAACCGACCAGCTGGCTGCTAGCCTCACATCCTAAAGCCGAAACGGAGGTGCACGATCATCCAACCAGAATGGAGGTATTGTGTGGTTAGCACGATGATCCCCCCAGCCGTTATAGCTGGTTTGCGAAACAGGATTTTCGCTACCTATCGTAGTCCCCCGAGTGCATCACGATGCTGGGTGGGCACCGGTCCCATACATTGGCCGAAATTTCATGAGAAAATTTCTTTCCCCATGAGGATTCGAACCAACGCGCATTCCGTAATGCCAGTCCTAGGCAGGATGCCTTAGATCACGACGCCACGGCGCGGTACTAATAGATTTGTAATCTTTTAAAAAGTGTCATTCCAAGTTCAAATTAACTATACAGGGTGTTTCCGAATTGGTGTTACAAACTTTCAGGGATGATGGCGAAGGGTAGGCCTACATGTATCAATTTGAGATAAGGGACCATGGTCCGGAAATGACCGAGTCGAAAGTTACAAACAAAAATAGTTGTATGGAAATGAAATAATTTTATTCCTCTGTATACGTTATTTATGTGTATTTATCTGTACATCTTACACTTACTGTATTCATCTGACGT
The DNA here is from genome assembly GCF_040183065.1 of Periplaneta americana. Taxonomy (NCBI): domain Eukaryota; kingdom Metazoa; phylum Arthropoda; class Insecta; order Blattodea; family Blattidae; genus Periplaneta; species Periplaneta americana. The sequence continues at coordinate 151,666,762 of NC_091123.1, forward strand.
TGTTTACGTTGTCTACTTACAGTATTCCATTCAGTGCGCTGTCTGAGGGATGGGAACAGGAAACTACACTAAAGCAATGCAGATAGCGTAATGTGTAACGGACATGGTCGGTCCTGCTGTAGACAGCAGTGTATGTGTACAAGTTGCAGTGTCCAGTCGATCGGTTCTAGTGAAATGGAGGAGTACAAGAGAGCGGATTAAGCAGATCTGATTTTCGAATACGGAAGAGCTAATGGGAACAGTAGACAAGCTCACAGATTGTATCGGGACAAGTACTCACGTAGGAGACATCCCGCGAATACCATTTTTCCACGACTGTTCCAAAAGTGGTGCCAAATTACAATTCAATTTCCACACAACTATTTTTGCTTATAACTTTCGACTCAGCCATTTCCGGACCAGGGTTCCTTCTCTCAAATTGATACATGTACCCTTCGCCATCGTCCCTGAAAGTTTGTAGCACTAATTCGGAAACACTCTATATAAATATATCATTGATTCCCAAAATATGGTCCACACCTGTGAGTAACGGTTAGCACGTCTAGCCGCGAAACCACGTGGCCCGGGTTCGATTCCTGGTCGGGGCAAGTTACCTGGTTGAGGTTTTTTCCGGGGTTTTCCCTCAACCCAATATGAGCAAATGCTAGGTAACTTTCGGTGTTGTACCCCGGACTCATTTCACCGGCATTATCACCTTCACCTCATTCAGACGCTAAATAACCTAAGATGTTGATAAAGTGTCGTAAAACAACCTAACCCGAAGTATGGATCGCAGACTCCTGGGGTTTACGCATTTACAGTGTGCCGGAAATTTACTCAGTTAATTTTGTACGTTATGACATAAATGAAGCGTTTTTCGGAGAAATGACAAAGGAATATTTTTTTCGGCTTTGTTTTTTCTTTGATAACTTACCACTCATACGTCTCAATACTCACAAGGGAAGGGTTTCGGCTCGAACACGAATTTTTGGTTAAAAATTTGTACAGAGGCTTACTTCACAATGGTGATGAAGTCCGTAAAAGCATTCATTTGTGTAACTCTCCGTTTGGTTGGTATTGGTCAATACACTTCTTTAAAAATGTACATGAGGATTCTCTATAAAATGCATGAAACAGCATGGAGCAGAGCAATAAGCACAACACGCAGAAGCAACACCTGAACAATCTTCTGAACCACACTCCAGTGCTCAAAAATCAAATGCTACTTGAATTACATTTTTGAAGTCCGAGACTTGCTTCAGGATTCACGTAACCAGCTGACTGCCAGGAATACTGAAGCATAGGGCGGTATACTGGAGCAGACAACTCGTTATGAATAACAGAGTGCATTTTGTATGTATATATGTATTTATTAACACTACAATTGGGTATACACCCGGTGGCAATGATATATAATGTACAATAATTACAATTACATGAAATAAAATAAAATAAACCTAAATGAAATAAAATAAAATAAACCTAAATCTATAATTGTAGATGCAATAAACATAGGACTATAATTAAAAACTATTCTATAATAACGCCTACGATAAGCAAAAGTAAATCTAACTTATAAGTACTTCTATTTCACCTAACTCTTACCAATTTAAATAATTACATATCACCTTAATTAATTACATACCAGCTTAATTACATATCATCTTAATTAATTACATATCACCTTAATTTATTTACATATCAACTAAATTACATACTGTATATCAACTTATTTATCATTATAAACACTCGATTTCCCAAGTTAAGTTCTGGATTCTCAGCAAGAGTCCGTACGCAATCTATCCTCCGAGCACATATTTTATATTGTCTAAGGAAATAGATATTCAGAGGCTGGAAATATTTAGTTTTTTTAGGTGGAATGATCATACATTCCATATCCTAGCCTTGGAATGATTCATTTATTAAGGTTGTGTCCTTGTGCGCATTCAATGATTCACACTACAGTGTACAATTTTGCTTAGCTGCAATATTTTCCGACAAAACGTTGAAGAAAACTGTTCTTAAATGGGCTTTAGACATTTTACCATTCGCACTAGCTTCTAGGCTAGGCTTACGGGTAAGGTGTCCATCCCCTTAACTTGTGCAGTGCTCTCCCCACCCCTCAACTTGTACAGTGCTCTAACAGACAAATCACTCATTACACAAACGAATGCTTTTGGGAGATTTACAGAGATGTAAAGATGGGGCTGTATACAAATTTTGGATACGAAATTCCTGTTCGAGCCGAAACCCTTCCCTTGTCAGTAGTTTTACAATAAATGTGATCCAAACTTCAGACAATTATTTTTTTCGGCTAGACCTTGATTGAAATACCAAAATTACATTTTACTTTTTGGTTACTTACAACCCTTAGTTTTCAGTTGTTTAAAATTAGGTTGTTTAGATATATTTTAAATGCAAAGAATTAGTTTTTAGGCATAATTTTTATTTATTATTATTATTATTATTATTATTATTATTATTATTATTATTATTTTACACAGTCATTACTTTATTTTTCCATTAACACTTATATCTAGGTAATTGTCATTGTCTCAATGTAACACGTGCCGTGCTGATCATACTAATTCTACTATTCCTTTAGTTGTAAGATTATATTCATATGTATTAATTCTTTTTTTTTTAAGTTAATACTGTATACTAGCGGTCTTACTAATAAAAACTCTATATACAGACGTTTAACTGTCTTATACTTATACAATGAGTAGCTCGTTTATAAGTCGTGTGTAAATTCCTTACTAATAATCACTACATAAGTCGTGTATAACAGTATAACTGTTACACAGCTACGTCATAGTTTCGTCATTACTTCGTTACGAAAGGTAATAGAATATCTGAGGTTCTCTACTGGATCCGGTAGAGCGCTCTAGTGTGGCGTGTTAAATATCGATAGTACAACTGGCTCTAATCGATTACCACACTACCTTTTGGTCAAAGAGTACAAGCTACAGCAATATTATTCTAATAATTCTATGATCTTTGGTTTGTTCTTCTGTGGTTACAAGGTAAACATCATCATAAAATGACAGTCGATACGAACAGCTGTTAAAAGGGCGGCCATTTTTTCCCTATATACAACGCTTAAACAAGGGGTTTCGTGTATATAACTACTGCAAAGCAATTCCCATTGTATAGTTACAGCCTGTTTATACGTCCATAGCCTATTCATGGTTTATTAGTAACGTTTTCTAATTAATTGATGAACTAGTGGACTTACTCGTGTTAAATATGTAATATTCGTCCGGCTTACAGCTGTTTCAGTGCATCACGCACCATCATCAGAGCCTACTAGATCGCGGCGTCATCTCGAACTTCTCTGCCTGTTAGGAGGGTGTGTTTTATTGTTGGAATGTGTTGGATTGTGGAGTCGAATAGTGTGTGTGTACTGAAATTGATATGTGTGTTGAGGATTTGATCAGGGTGTGTTTTAGTGTGTTTGTATATTTCGTATTGTTCTAGTGTGTTGAGTTTTTGGTTCTTGGGTTGTGTGTGTAGGATTTCCATGTCCGTATTTATGTTATTGTATGTATGGTTGGCATTGGTTATGTGATCGGCGTATGTAGATTGTTGTGTCCTCTGGTTATAGCTTTAATGTGTTCTTTGTAGCGAGTTTGGAATGATCTGCCTGTCTGTCCAATGTAGAACTTGTCGCAACTATTACATGTGAGTTTGTATACACCTGTGTGGTCGTATTTATTTGTTTGTGTTTTTTGTGTGTTGAGATGTCTTTGTAGTGTGTTTTCTGTTCTGTATGTTATGTTGTATTTCTGTTTTCTGAATGAAGATGCGATCTTATGTGTGTTTTTGTTTTCATATGTTAGTGTGATGTATTTCTTGCGTTCTTGTGTTTGTGTTGTGTTTTGTGTATAAGATCGCATCTTCATTCAGTTAATACTGATTGTGTATATGTATTCAATCTCTCTTTTTCACTTAATTATGTTTATTATTATTTTTAAGTTAATATTTGTATACCGGTATGTATTTTTTTTTGTATGTGATTTGATCCTGGTTGAGTGGAAAAGAAGGCCTGATGGCCTGATGCCAGGGAAAAAAAAACTATTATTATAAAGATTCTGGTCTTAAAAATAATGCAATGTTACCCCTTTCATTCTGTATATAGATAAGTGTGATTAGAACCCCAAGTTCCCCGTATGCGGATATTATGGATGAATCCCTAGGAAGCAGTCGCAGCGGCCCTGAGGACAACTCGAGGGTTGAAATAATGCAGTGCGCATGCTTGACCACGCATGGCACGGCGACCGTCCCCGCCAGCACGGAAACGACCCAGCTGGAAAGAGCTGCAGACGCCAGCATCTACTACGGCTTGGGGCTGTGAATCAGCTGGCGCTATGCGTCAAAATTACTGAAACGTTCTCGAGCTGAAAAAATCTTCCTCTCGAATTGAATCTGCAGACTAGTTTCAACAGCTCAGAAGTGCTAGATTTTAAGCGTAAAGAGCAATCCTCATTTTTTAAATACGAAAAGAGCAATGTTGTATTTGTATGTAGCAATTTGCCAACTTTTCAGGAAACGAAAAGAAGTTTCACAATTAACAAACATGTTATTTTTATATATTATTTTAATGTACCGAAGTACATATGAAATTTCCATGCAGATATTCTGCGTCATCTTACGATGAAAGAGTAATGGAACGGAGAAAAATTCTCTCCGGCACCAAGATTTGAAACCGGGATTTCAGCTCTACGTGCTGATTCTTTATCTACTAAGCCACACCGGATACCCATCCCGGTGTCGAACAGAATCGTGTCAGTTTAAGTTCCAACTCTTGGGTTCAAATCCCGGTGCCGGAGAGAATTTTTCTCCGTTCCATTACTCTTTCATCGTATGATGACGCAGAATATCTGCATGGAAATATCATATGTACTTCGGTACATTAAAATAATAATAATATATAATTACTAATTTGCCTAATTTGGTTGCTCCTTAACTAATATCTTTTGTAGAGTGAAAGATTCTCTCACATTATAATCTCTCTTCACATAGTTCCTTTATCTTCTTTTTCCATCTAATGTTTACTCTGAACAGAAATTCGCCTAAATTATTAAGCTTGTTTTATGAAAGCTATCTTCTCGTTTATCTTCAAAAATGTAATTTCTATTCCTCTAATTCTGAGGTCATTTGTCGCTGTGCATTTTAGTAGCAAATGGATTGCGTCTACCAAACACCCGCATAGGGGACAAATATCCTTACTCACATTACCTCTTGTATTTTTTAGTCTCCATATACCTAATTTCCACCAGGCTACATTTCGTCCCTTTAACCTATTATATATGACGATACAGAATTTCAGTACCTCTCCTGAGCTTCACGATAATTGTAGTTACCATTTTTCACATCTGTGAAAACCCTCTCTAAATCCTCTACAGTGTAGTTGGGTGGGGGGTCTCTTTCTAATATAATTTCTTGGCATTTTGATTACTGAAAAGTACGAAATGTAACCATAGTAAAACATGTTTACAAATACCCCCAAGCAATTAAAACTATGGGGCAAATGTAAACACATCATAATTTAATGAACTGAGGTTATGGGAGATCTCAAAACCATTGTAATAAATGTTAACTACTATACATTACTCATAAAAACAACATATTCTTAAAAAAAATAGCACTGTGCGTTTACTTACAATGCCAAAAATGAAGGTGAAGAAAAATTCTTTTTCAACTTTTTTTTGTAGACTCTTACAAAACATTCGTTCACAACTAAGCAGTTACTCCTATTTGGCGCCAAACTGCTTTGTAGGTTAGCCAACATGTTAATTTAAATATTCCCCGAATTAAAATTTTTATATTGACAGTTTTGTATTTCTAACAGCATTTGTTTACAATTACTCCCTGTTTACTATTACCCTCTTCTACCCTATCACCTTCATCTCATTCAGAAGCTAGATAATCATACAGCTGATAAAGCATCGTAAAATAGCCAATTAAAAAAATTGTCTTGAAATTAAATAATAACCACTATGCTACAGAGTATACCATTGAGATTCTGAGCGTCGTTTAACATAGCTCGCGCTAGCCATACTATTCACAAATGCTCTGTTTCTATTACCTAGTTCAGGTCGCTTTTAAGTTCTATAGTTTGTAGGCTATTAATTGTAGATCACTTACTCAGCGAGACAGGAATTTCAAGACCGCCTAGAGGTTAGGCAATCCTCATAACTAAGTACACAGGTGAAAGCACTGAAGGCACGCGGTGAAATACCCGTTGGAAATTTTCCTGCCTTGCATCCTTTTCTCTTTAGTGTCATCGAAAATTGTCTCTAATTTTCATCTTTTCTCAAATAGGCCTAGTAGTGTTCCTTATCGTTCTTTTCATAATTTCTTAGCCGTCCTTCTCCAAAAATTCATCTCCTCTACACTTAACATGTCAGTTTGATATGCGCTAACCTCTGCGATGGCTAAGTGTCAGACCTCCGGCATATCACTGAAAAATCCACAGTGACACTTGTGGCGGACAGGGTCGCAGTTGGGGTTCTCCCGGTTTTCCCAATATTAGGTAACTACATCATTCCTATTCCATTCATCGACATTCTATATTTATTTATTTATTTATTTATTTATTTATTTATTTATTTATTTATTTATTCTGGTGTAGTTAAGGCCATCAGGACTTCTCTTCCACAGCACCAGGAATACAAATAAAATAATAGAAATAAACAGAAAAAAATACTATGAATAATTTCAAGGGAAAAATTGTTCCGGGGCCGGGTATCGATCCCGGGACCTCGGGTAGAACGTACCAGCGCTCTGACAACTTAGCTACCAGAGAACTCCACCCGACACCGTCTCAACTTTTCCCTTTATATCCACACAACACGCGTGGGCTGACGAAGCGCCAGAGACCCACATCGAGTGCACACAACTCTGTGTGACTTGGAATTGTGGTTCTTCTGTTAACGTACACAGTGACGTATATATTATGCAAATCTAGTTTTTCAGGTAAGGCTCCCTGTAAAGCAGATTTGAATAATTTCAAGGGAAAAATTGTTCCGGGGCCGGGTATCGATCCCGGGACCTCTGGTTGAACGTACCAGCGCTCTGCCAACTGAGCTACCCGGGAACTCTACCCGACACAGTCTCAACTTTTCCCTTTATATCCACACAACTCGCGTGGGCTGACGAAGCGCTAGAGACCCACATCGAGTGCACACAAACTCTGTGTGACTTGGAATTGTGGTTCTTCTGTTAACGTACACAGTGACGTATATATTATGCAAATCTAGTTTTTCAGGTAAGGCTCACTGTAAAGCAGGTTTGAATAATTTCAAGGGAGCCTTACCTGAAAAACTAGATTTGCAAAAAATACTATATACAAAGTAAAGCTACACAAGAAATAAAAAGAGAGAGAAAAAAACACTATAGCCTAGACAAAGTAAAGCCACACAAAAATATACACAGGTTGCAGTCACATAAACTTTAAATGAGTGATTAAGTATCATAATTAATTGTATCCTAATAATTAACTAACATAAACAAGAAACTTGCAATTTTAGTCTAGATTAAAAAAGGAAAAAAAAAAAAAACACAAATCAATACTTCTAGCAATACCTAAAAAAACATTACCTAAGACAAAATTTTCCAATTTAAGCTTGAATTGTGATAAAGTCCGGCAGTCCCTGACGTCATTAGGTAACGAATTCCAGAGGCGAGGTATTTCTACAATATAGGAAGATGAGTATAAAGACGTTCTATGGTGAGGGATAGAAAGAAGTGCTTGATGTCGGTTTCGAAGAGTTGTAAGAAATTGAAAGCTCATTCCCCGATCGCGGGCTGGCGACACACACGGAGGGGGCTGGCCTAGGGACGAGGGGGTGTGACTTGCTCTAAACCTGAGTAAACAACGAACTTTAGTGCAGTCAGCCGGTGTGGTTTGGGAATGCGCCTAGCTTGAGATTTAGTGCAATAGATCGTAACAGCTCGCAGTGCTGGGTCATAGTGCCTCTCTCCCATAAATTCAATTCCATTCCATTCCATTGATATGTGCTAAGTGTCCAGGTTGCCCACCGCTCTGGAGTAATGGCCACAAAAAGAGCGGGCCCGGATTCAAATCCTGGTTGGGACAAGTTACTTGGTTGAGATTTTTTCCGGGTTTTCCCTCAACCAGTTGAAGCAGAATTGCTGAGTAACTTTCGGCGTTGGACCTCGGAATAATTTCGCCATCATTCATTCACATATCATCACCATCCATACAATAGCCGGGTTAAGCTCTCGGTGCGTCGTGTACTTGTACAAGAGCGCAACCGTTCGGCTACACAATCATTCACAGAATAGAAGTGGTAAGCACAATAAGCTTCAGGCTGCAGTGTAAGCCTTCGGGTCTCTCCTTCATATACAGTAAGAGAAAAAGAAGTGTTCATGTTTCAGCGTCTTATAGTAAAACCTTTCAACCAAGGCCTGATAATAAGTGTCTAATGATAATGATAATGATAATGATAATAATAATAATAATAATAATAATAATAATAATAATAATAATAATGAATAATTGCTTTATAGGGAGTTTCACCTGAAAGACTAGATTTGCATAATAATAATAATAATAATAATAATAATAATAATAATAATAATATAATAATAACAATAATAATAATAAAACAATAGTAAACGGATATTACGAATAAAGCTCTCCTCCGTAGATCTCCGGTACCACGGTAGGTGGAAGCGACAATCGAAGGACGGAATTCTCAAGGACGACAGCGGAACTGGCGGTAGTTGTCAGTGGGGTAAAATGGCACTGAAGCGTGTATCCAACACATGGAAATTCTGTCATACAGTTTAAAGTAGCAGAATTTTGTCAATGAGGGTTATTATTAAAATTGTTTGCAATTTATATTATCGGTATTTCAAAGTTAGTGTACTGTTATTATTATTACTGTTATTAGGCCTATTATTATTATTATTATTATTATTATTATTATTATTATTATTATTATTATGTTACGGTATAGGCTTATTTATTAATATTAGGCCTATACTATGTATATTGAATAAGCAGTCGTGGACAGCCGATAAGGGGTGGTCCTCCAGCTTGGGGGATGGGCGAAGGGCTAACAACACAGAGGGTTTGGAATTGAACGGGTTAGATCAGCTTCTTGTCTATGCGGATGACGTGAATATGTTAGGAGAAAATCCACAACCGATTAGGGAAAACGCGGAAATTCTACTTGAAGCAAGTAAAGAGATAGGATTGGAAGTAAATCCCGAAAATACTAAGTATATGATTATGTCTCGTGGTCAGAATATTGTACGAAATGGAACTATAAAAGTTGGAGATTTATCTTTCGAAGAGGTGGAAAAATTCAAATATCTCGGAGCAACAGTAACAAATGTAAATTACACTCGGGAGGAAATTAAATGCAGAATAAATATGGGAAATGCCTGTTATTATTCGGTTGAGAAGCTTTTGTCATCTAGTCTGCTGTCAAAAAATCTGAAAGTTAGAATTTATAAAACAGTTATATTACCGGTTGTTCTGTATGGCTGTGAAACTTGTACTCTCACTTTGAGAGAGGAACAGAGATTGAGGGTTTTTGAGAATAAGGTTCTTAGGAATATATTTGGGGATAAGAGGGATGAAGTTACAGGAGAATGGAGAAAGTTACACAACGCAGAGCTGCACGCATTGTATCATTCACCTGACATAATTAGGAACATTAAATCCAGACGTTTGAGATCGGCAGGGCATGTAGCACGTATGGGCGAATCCAGAAATGCATATAGAGTGTTAGTCGGGAGGCCAGAGGGGAAAAGACCTTTGGGGAGGCCGAGACGCAGATGGGAAGATAATATTAAAATGGATTTGAGGGAGGTGGGATATGATGGTAGGGACTGGATTAATCTTGCTAAGGATAGGGACCAATGGCGGGCTTATGTAAGGTCGGAAATGAACCTCCGGGTTCCTTAAAAGCCAGTAAGTAAGTAAGGCCTATACTATGTTCTAATAGAACATATTCATGAATATTATGTAAAAATGTTTTCCAGAGCTAAAGGTAACGAAGAGTCTGAATAAATTATTTTGAAACAGTAAACCTTAACACATTCATACCACAAGTTTCTTCGGTTCTATTCTGAAATTCCATTTAATATATTTTACGTTAAACTAAATCGTTTAGACTAATTCGCAGTAACTATTTATGATTAAACGAAAGTTTCTAGGAGAGCTATAATTTTTTACATTAGCTACTGAAGAACTTTACTTTCGCGATAATTGAATTTAATGACATTAATTTGATCGATAACAGAAAACTATCATGCTCATCCACAAATGCTATGTATTTCAGATGTATAAAAATATCTGTCAGCTAAATGTAGCACTTCAAGAAAAAAAAAAAGGAGAGAGAGGGCGTAAGAAATGAGAAAATAAACAAAAAATTACACAGTTATTAAAAAAATAAAGGGATTTGAACCACTACATGATCCGATTAAAGGAATGCTCAGCGGAAAGTATGTCTTCACCACAGCACATATAATACAACTTGCTGTCTTGTCCATAGGAAAATTGTTGTGGCATCAATCGGAGGTAATCGGAGGTCTCCGAGTGAAAGCTTGCAAACGGCTAGAAATAAAATATAGGCGTTAATTAAAGATAGTCTTCATCTGCCTACAAGAACAGGGCTCTCGGGTTTTTCCATCTTCATTCGTGTGGAAGGTCTAGACCAGGCCTGCACAAACAGCGCTCAACGAGCGCGCGCGCTCTTTCGGAGCGGGAGAGCGGTGTTTACCTTTTGCTACAGTATAGTATGAAGGAATCTAAAAGACGGAACATAACATTTACCATTTAACGATTTACAGCTCGAACTTACTGATCTTCAGTGTGACCTAAGGGCTAAAGATCGTTTGAGTAATACTACTAGCCTGGTTGAGTTTTACAAGACTAAACATTAGCAATAATATCCACGACTACACAGGCTGGCTGTGAAAATGATTGCTATGTTTGGCTCAACATTTATATTTGTGAGCAACTGTTTTCTGTTATCAACTTTAATAAAGGCAGCATCGAACATCTGTAACTGATGTTTCATTACGATCAGTAGGCTGCTGTTCCTTTCAGCTGCCAACAGCATAAAACCTCGTTTTGATGTACTGATAAATAAAAATATAAGAAAATGATATTGTACATTTAAGTAGCTATAGAATTTCTATTACTTCTGTAAAATAAATATTTCTTTATTAATTAATAATAGTCCAAGATAGTTTTGCAAACACTGAACGGGAATTTATTTCATAAGTACTCGTAATAGTACTTTCTTTTGTGTACAGTTTGTACGAGATCACCCCTTCTTCCAGTCCACCCTTATAACAGAGTGCAGCTAATATCTGCATTCGGCTCATGAGCTGTGAGCCGGCTCGGAGAGCGCAAACCTTGTGCAGGCCTGGTCTAGACATACAGAATTGGAGAAACTTCCTGGTTATGGCGCAGGACCATCGTTTAACACACCACTGCTCAAAGATACACACCCACTTACTGTGGGGGAGGAGACAGATAAACGTCCACTTCCCTCCCGGGAACCGAACCTAGGTGCACTGAATTTGTAACTACAAACGATAGTATTAAAAACCGCTACGTGCACTGTGTCAAACCACCTGTTTCAGCCTCCGTGGCGCTGCGTGCATGTCAGCTGTTTCTGTGGAAGCGGTCGATTAACAAGTCTCGTGATTGCACGAAACAGAACTGTATCAGAATTAGGGTTATACGGATACAACCCGGTGTAAAAATACATGCAGGTATGTTAAAATAGTAGGTTTATTGTGGGGAAATATCTCATGACGAACGAGTTTCCGGTAGGCACATCACGGCGCTTGTTTCTGCATAGCATGCCTCGAAAACAGTAAAACAATTTCCATATCTCACCAAAGGAAAACTACTGCAAGTTAGGTTAGGTTACGTTACGTTAAACTTGGATGAAAGAATTTCAGGTTCGTACAAACACGTTCCGTTTCTCACTTTTCAGCTCTAGTGGCTGATCAGATATGAAATCCCTATTAAAGATAATTGATAATTCTTCATGGGGCGGTATTAATTGGTTGATGATAAAGGGATGGTGAAATTATGCAGGGATATCATACATATTTAGAAGAAAACTTATCTTGCCTGCCGATTTTAACTTGCACTGGGGCATGGGTTCGATTACCGCTTGGGGTGATTACCTGAATGGGTTTTTTCCGAGGTTTTCCCCGACAGTAAGGGGAATGTCAGGTAATGTACGACGAATACTGGACCTCATCTCGCCAAATACCATCTCAGTATCACCAATCCCACCGACACTAAATAACCTAGTAGTTAACACAGTGTCGTTAAATAACCAACTAAAAAACTTACTCCATACCACAGACAAATAATATACAGGGACATAATTTTATTTTTACTTCAATTTTTATTGTACTTGAGATTTTTAATGTACTTCACTCCCACCCCTTCTACTACTAAAGAACCACCCGTTCTCCACACAGAACCAAGGCCGCATATGCTATGCAGTCAAAGTCGCCTTACGGTTGTAGTAAATATTACTGAGTGAGTATAGTACGTTCCAGAAATATGTTCGTATTTTCCAGTGACGAAACAGCTTTCGATATTGAATCATATTTTCGCACAGGTACTGTCGTCCGTTTGCCTACGTCGCATCCCGGTTTCCTCCACCTGCTTCCGCTCGCCCCTCTGTAAAGGCTAGTGGCTGGGCTGTCTTAGCTCTTTTCTGAAAACTTTAATTTACGTTAGGAATTTGACGTCTACGTAATACTATAAAACTGTTTAAAATAACTTAAATAAAAGGACCTCGTTAAGTAATTAACTGCCACGTGATTTCCCCCCTTTCTACGACCCTGCGTCAAAATCACTTGGACGGACATTACACAGCATGTCTGAGTAATTTTATCTTTTCGGATCGGACAGAAGTGAAGATTGAATTTACAGTACGTAAGGTACTCTTTTATTGAGTAGGTACAGAATTATTTCAACATGAGTTATTAGTACGAAGGACGAAACTGGTAATTGGAATTAGGTACAATAGTCTATAGTGCGGTAATATGCACAAAAGAACTAAAGCGTGTATCGAAATGAACGGCCACCATTTTCAGAAATGTGTTTTAATATTCATATTATGATTTTTTTTCAATTTAACTTCATTCTTTATATTGTACGCTAATGTGCTTTAGATAGTATAATATCCACTGCACAATGAATACATCCGCATGGATAGCTCAGTTCGTGAGTAAAAAGAACTTATTGTTAATACTCTACTGTATTTTGATTAAACAAAAACCTAATGAAAATTATCAAACTGAAAATCGCGATATTTCCTACTTTACGTAAATGGATGAACTACTTTTCTTCCCTCCTACACCTAGTAAAGTGATTTGTTTGTATTTTACGCCAGTATCATCAAACTCCAGACGTGGAAGAGGGTAGCAAACGGTGTTTCCGGTTCTCAAGCGTTAATCCAAAGGTGTAGGGAAGTTAATATTAGAGATGTTAGTAAAAATAAAATGATGTCCCTGCATAAAGATCTCCAACTCAATATATACGTTCGAGAGACTACTGAAATTTATAAGGAAATGTTAAAGCCAATTGTGGAAAAAATCGGAACTACATCTCGTTACATAGCCCGATCGATATTCTATCTCTATCTATTAGTCCCCCTTGAGGGGAGGGGCACGGAATGAGGATTGCTTTCGCACGCAGTCCGCTTGACTGGGCTCATCGCACTACCCGAAATGGAATGGTGTGTATGCACTAAGGCACGATGATGAGAAATGTGCTCCCGTATAGAAAAAATAACCTAACAACATGGGCACGTAATATGGAAAGATAGAGCCTATCTAAGAAAGTATATTCTATTTGGTTTTCCGTAGATAATATTTATTTAAACGGAAGAAGCATGACATCGGACGTTGGGCCTACTACAACGATCGTTCCCGCACATAATATACAAAGAATCGGTATCGCGGAGATTAGAGGTGGCATACCTTTTCTCGTGATAAGTTTTGACCGTTTCCCACCAAGTGAGTTCTTTGTCGTGTCATTGTCATACCTGTTTATAGTCTTGAACTATAATTCAATAGATATAAAGTACATAAATATCTTTATGCTCGACCATGCCGAAATGTAGTAATTATACACCTGGTAGCAGATCTTTAATGTATGTCATTAAAGTACACCTACTCATTAAAGGTCAGGTCTTTCAGCCAATGACGACTCAGGTTACAACTGTTCAGCCAATGACAGGTCAGCTTTCTACCGTTATAAAACCGCAATTATCGATTATTCTCGGATCTGCAATCGAAAGAGAATTAGCGAAAAGTCACGGAGGCTGGAAATCCAATACTGTCGCAGAAGGTTATGTTCTGTTACTATAATAATTAGCGTTAATTGTAAATAATATTCAAATAAATTCAATTTGTCATCTCGTTTTTCAATGTCGAATTCAATAATCAAGGTTATAATATTATAATATTATCAAGTTTAATGGGACTACGTCAAGGTCAATGACATTATTGTTCCTCGGAAAAAATCAATACTTTCGCGTCTGCGCACATCTCACAATTCACGACCTAGAACAAGGTCACTTCCGATCTTGTCAGTTACAAATAATATGTATACATCTGAATACCGGTAATTTGAAGTTAGAAATATGGTCGAGCATAAATTGTCGTATGAAACTCGCCTATAATGGTAATTAAGAAGCTCGCTTGCGCTCGTTTCATAAATATCCATACTCGATTCTTAATTACTATCATTATAGGCTCGTTGCATGATGTACTATTATGCTCGACCATGCCGAAATGTAGTAATTATACACCTGGTAGCAGACCTTTAATGTATGTCATTAAAGTACACCTACTCATTAAAGGTCAGGTCTTTCAGCCAATGACGACTCAGGTTACAACTGTTCAGCCAATGACAGGTCAGCTTTCTACCGTTATAAAACCGCAAGTATCGATTATTCTCGGATATGCAATCGAAAGAGAATTAGCGAAAAGTCACGGAGGCTGGATATCCAATACTGTTGCAGAAGGTTATGTTCTCTTACTATAATAATTAGCGTTAATTGTAAATAATATTCAAATAAATTCAATTTGTCATCTCGTTTTTCAATGTCGAATTCAATAATCAAGGTTATAATATTATAATATTATCAAGTTTAATGGGACTACGTCAAGGTCAATGACATTATTGTTCCTCGGAAAAAATCAATACTTTCGCGTCTGCGCACATCTCACAATTCACGACCTAGAACAAGGTCACTTCCGATCTTGTCAGTTACAAATAATATGTATACATCTGAATACCGGTAATTTGAAGTTAGAAATATGGTCGAGCATAAATTGTCGTATGAAACTCGCCTATAATGGTAATTAAGAAGCTCGCTTGCGCTCGTTTCATAAATATCCATACTCGCTTCTTAATTACCTTCATTATAGGCTCGTTGCATAATGTACTATTATGCTCGACCATGCCGAAATGTAGTAATTATACACCTGGTAGTAGACCTTTAATGCACCTCATTAAAGTACACCTATTCATTAAAGTTCAGATGTTCAGCCAATGACAAATCACCTTTGTACCATTATAAAACCGCAAGTATCGACTATTCTCGGATATGCAATCGAAAGACAATTAGCGAAAAGTCACGGAGGCTGGAAATCCAATACTATCGCAGTAGGTTATGTTCTGTTACTATAATAATTAGCGTTAATTGTAAATAATATTCAAATAAATTCAATTTGTCATCTCGTTTTTCAATTCTAAATCAATTTCCAGGTTATATCAAGACTAATGTTCATCTTATTCTCTACGTTATATCAAGGTCAATGACATTCGGCCTCGGAAAAAATCAATACTTTCGCGTCTGCGCACATCTCACAATTCAGGTCAGTTCGCTACTGACTTACATTACCATAACATGAATACTTTTGAATAATTTCAAGTTAGAAATATGGTCGAGCATAAAAAGTCGTATGAAACTTGCTTATAATGGAAATTAAGACGCTCGTATGAAAATTATGAAACTCGCTTGCGCTCGTTTCATAAACAAACATACTTGCGTCTTAATTACTACCATTATAGGCTCGTTGCATAATGTACTATTAAGTTCATCCCTGTAAGGTGTCGATGGTTCATAAATTGAACCCAAGTGAAATAGTGGCATGCACACGGTTTTCTCGTTGGTTGTTAGAATAAATCCAGGACAGAATCGTTGATTCAGTGCCTTTTTCCAGTGAATGATCTTGGTTCCACCTGAATGTCTGTATTAACGTCTAGTAGCTACACACGCTATTGGGATGAAGTCCTCCTATACAAAGTGGTAGTAGCTATCGGTGTGGCTCAGTCGGTTAAGGCGTTTGCCTGCCGGTCTGAAGTTGCGCTCGGGCAACTTCCAGCATTTAAACTTAACAAGGCAGAGCCTTCTTGTTAATTACTTCTTAATTGCTTCCTCATTCCATGACACTTACTGTAGTCTCGAGATAATATTGCAATTGATAGTCGAAATGATTCACACATCAATATGACGCCAATAAGTTGTTTAAAATTGCAGTGAATAATAATAATAATAATAATAATAATAATAATAATAATAATAATAATAATAATAATAATAATAATGATAATAATAATAACATGTAATTTTAAAGAAGTGGATTCATTTGGAAATTAATATATAGGCCTATCTTAATTAAAGTACTTTAGAATTTGACTATGTTTAACTATTTTTATACTTCCCGTATTTATTAATTATCCCCATTTGTGTAGGAATAATATGCCTAATTATTAAATAAATTTTATTAAATTAAAGTTAAGTTGAATATGCTATTAAGTTTTTGCATTTACTGTACATATTCTCAGCTTAAGTGTAGCGGTGCGGTTCTTATCGCTGTCATGACATAGCGCGTTTAGATGACGTCACCGTGTTAACAGAACTCTAGATAATTGGAAAAATAAATGTCCAAGACATATGTATAACTTACACTCTATTCGCTCTATTTTACAGATGATGCATGTGACCTACACTTTTAAAAAGTGACAGGGAATTTATCGTGAACTGTCATACTCGTTTTAAAGTGTATATATACATATAAACAAAACTCTGGATCATTGGAAAAATAAATGTCAAGTGATGAGAATTGCAATACATAAATATAACCCTAGATCATATATGTAACAGATAACACTCCTCGCTACGTTAAAATCGGCAGCACTTTGAAGAGAACAACCGCCAGGATCGCCACCCGTCCGCCGTAAACGAACACGAGATGGCAGCACAGTCGCTAATGCAATTCAAATGGGTATTATGATGTGACTCCTTATGTAACAACTAGATGGCAGCGTAGTAAACCTGACAAAAGTTGTTAACCTCAAAGCCTATAACCCCGACATATCTGTTACATATATGATCTAGGGTATAACTCACACTCTATTCGCTCTAGTTTAGTGATCTATACTTTGAAAAAGTAACGAGGGATTCATAGTGAACTGTCACACAAGTTTTAAAATATGTATTAACAAAACTCTGGATTATTGGAAAAATAAAATATCAAGTGATGAGAATTCCAATGTAAAATGCATACACTCTATTCGCTTTATTTTACAGATGATCACTTATTAATTACAATTTGAAATAAGCCTATATAGCAAAGGAATTGCAGTATTTAAAAAAATATTCAAAATACATATTGTTTAGACATTAATATAGAGAAGTTAAAATACCTAGTTTTTTTTAAAAGGTAAAATTGAAAATATGAAACTCACAGTAAATAGGCTACCAAAATAATAAAAAGGATGTTCGAAAAAAAACAACCAAGATATGTTAATAAAAGGCAGAGGTTAGGCCTGTACAAGCGAGGAAAGCCATAAATAAGAGCATTCAATTCAGTACCATGGAACAAACAAATTATTACGAATAAAACGTATTATTTTATACAATTAAATATACAATAACTTATGGATCTGAGGCATAGCTAATGAATCGGCGTAATAAGAATTGGTTCTTAGCGATTGGCGACAGAAATGAATTATTGTACTGAAGAAGATCAGCAGGCATATCAAAGGAAAGATAAGGAACGAAATGATAAGAGCGATTATGCAAGTGGAAACTAACATAATTCAAGGGATTGAAACGAAGAATGTGATGTGATATGCACATGTGTGGAGGATGAAGCATGAGAGATTGCCCTTAAGGACAAAGTAATGTATTGGAGGCCTGTAGAAACGAGAAGATGAGGAAGAACAAATGTGAACTGTTATGGTGATATAGAGAAAATACTGAAAAGAGATGATTGGTAAAAGAGGAATGTTGTAATAGAAGCTTGTGGAAATTGGGAACCGAAATACGACAAAAGTGATTATAAATCAAATATAGCATAATTTATTTGTAGACGTATTTTGTACTTCTTTAAAATATATACATATTAATTGAGTTTGAATAAGAAAAGCATATATAATAAAATATTAAACAAAAATTACATATAACTTTTTTTATCGAGGCATAAATAAACAAAAGACAAACTTAGTTCTGTAAGGGGAATAAGCTGTGTTCAATTATATGCAATTGAAAATAAGGACATTTAAAAGAAACTGTTTTAGTGACGCGACATGCCTCCTCTGGTTCCGACAAGTGCCTGGATGCGTCTTGGTATGATTTCGTTCAGGTTATCAAGGCGCTGCTGATCTAGATGATCCCATTCCTGGATCGCAGCTTCTCTGAGCTAGTGGAGAGTTTGAACAGGTGGTTGACGACGGCGAATGGAATTCTTTAGCTTGCCCAAGCATGTTCTATGGGATTCAAGTCCGGTGAATAACCAGGCCATTGCATACGGGTTATTCCAGCGGCCTGAATTCGTTCATTTACGTATCTTCCTCGATGTGGACAGGCATTGTCATCTTGAAACATAAAATCTTCACTAAAAATGTTTCCTATAGGGATGACATGACTTTGGATAATCTCTGTCCAATATTTCACTGCAGTCATATTGCCTATCATGGGCACTAGGGGTGTTCGTAAGTCATGCAGTAGGCCTGCTCAAAACATATTTCCACCTTCCTGCTTATGGATTGGCAGGTATTCTTCAGATTCGTATTCTTCCTGAATCAGGTCTTAGACAAATCCTTGTCTCATCTTTGAATAGCACAGAACCCCACCTCTCTTACTCCCATCTCTGATGCTCTCTTGCCCACCGAAAACGAGCTGCGCGACAATGGTCCAGTGAAGGTATACGTCATGGGCGCCTTGCATGCATTTTCATCCCATGAAGGCGATTTCTGATGGAATGGGTGCCTATGTGCTTCCCACTGGTCCAAAGGAAAGCACTTCATAGCTCTGAAGCGTTGGTTTTTGGCTCTGTACGAGCTAGACGGCCCAAATATTGTCGGACCATCGGATCTGTGCCCCGTAAGCTATGCGAACTGAACCCTAATTCCTTCTCAGCCTCGGTAATTCATTTCTCTCCCTGCATTCCTATCTCTCTCACTTTCTCTCCCCCACTACTCACAATTTTGAGCCTTCTTGCGGGACAGTCAGTGTTGTCAACTCAACATGAACACTGTAGCAAGGAGTGGCGAAAGAAATATTATTAAGCGAGTACGTAATAGCATTTTGCGATGAAGAGAAACAAACAAGTCAATATCTCTTTCTATAAATAAGGCAGCAAAAAGAGCAGCTGCGATCACAAGTGAGGTTTATTTCATTTCAATTGATTGCGTATTAAAATTACTTACTTAACTAATACTAATAATACAACATGTTATGTAATTTATATAGGCAGGTCAGAACGCCTAATAAAAAAAATCAGAGAGAGGGAGTCTGTGCAGGAGATGAAAAGCTAGAATCACCAGAGAAGAACAGACCAAGGGAACCTTTAATTCTTGTTGATGATATGAACCGATGTATATTTTAAGAAGAAAGATAAAAGAATTTTATACCGTGCAGAAAGAAATTCCGACATTGAAGAAATTACTGAAGGTTGCGAGAAAAGCAATAATTTCCAAGGTTGGAGAGAAACGCTACGGAAAGTGATTCGAGACATGGGATTTGGATTTAAAAAATGTTGAAATATAAGATGTATTTTGATTAAAAGAAATGATATTGTAGCATAGAGGACCAGTTGTTTATGACACTGTTTGACGGAAGATTGGCAACATCCCTATTCGGCAAGGTTCGTGGCCTGCTGTTTGACGTGGTGAGAGGAAAACGGGTGGAATGGAGTGAGTAAAGGAGTTAACTTTTTCAACAAAGACGACAGCGCTGAAGGGGCACAGATCCGATGGTCCGACAATACCTGTATTCAGCTTGAGTGGTTACTTTCGGACGACTTTCTCGGAACCAATCTGCTACTCCATTTGCGTTCAGATAAAGGCTGGTTCACAATAAACCGGGAACGGAAACGACAACGAGAACTAGAACGGAAATAATGAAAAAATAAATGTATTTAATAATATTTACGATCTCGTTTTCGTTGTCGTTTCCGTTCCTGTTTATTGTGAACCAACCTTAACGTTTCCAAGTCTTTTCAACAGCACTATGGCTAACGCCAACACTCAGGGAAATCTGCCTATGTGTTAGCCCTTCTTCACGTAAGGTGAAATGTGCACACTATCATTTACTGCTTTATGTTCAGGTATACCAACCTTGTTGTCAGAATCCTTCAATATTCTTTATTTTAAGAGAAAAACTGTTTAATATCGTGTGTTGATAGGAATTTAATTTATTAGTCTGACCCAATATTTTGGGTTTGCCTTGCGACACAGAATAGCTCACAATAAAATTAAAAATTAAAAATTATAGGCCTATAAGCAGGTTTCAAACAAAAGAGATTAAGACATAAGAAAAAATAGAACCTAGTACAATTTAAATTGAGTGTACACCATAAAGATACTGGCGAAATATCGTTACAGAAAATTTTATTATGGTGGTTACGATGGCATCTTGAAGATCTCTCTTCAACTTGTATTTTTTCCTCCACTTTACAAAGGTTTTCGAAATGGTGTCTCTCGCTCCAAAGAAGTGACGGTAACTGTGCAATGTTACACATAATCCTGCAAAACAATAGTTCGTTTATTAAAATTGGTAACCATAGCAACATTATTAACTTCAATAGAGTGGAAGGGTATATTT
The DNA here is from genome assembly GCF_040183065.1 of Periplaneta americana. Taxonomy (NCBI): domain Eukaryota; kingdom Metazoa; phylum Arthropoda; class Insecta; order Blattodea; family Blattidae; genus Periplaneta; species Periplaneta americana. The sequence goes on from NC_091123.1 coordinate 151,687,887, forward strand.
TATACAATCAGCGGGATAACACAGGTTTCTTTTCAAGGAAGAAAATATATAAAACTAGTGGCTTGTGCAGCAATTGCTGCAGACTAAGTTCATTAGAAGTGTAAATACAGATTTTTCAGATTTATTTTCCAGACAGAATATCAGATATTTTGGAAGTTACTTGCTTCCATAAAAATTAAACATGCGCTGCGAAATATGATACATTGAAAGTAACATAATAACTCAATGAAATTCAACCCAGCCAAATGTATATTTTTTTTAAAAAACTTCCCTCAGAATGGATTTTATACCAAATGCTTTTCTTGGACATATCCATCTTCATTTCTTTGAGTTTCAATGCGGAAGCACAAATAGGCTATCAATATCAAGACGATCAGCGGTTTTTTCATGTGGGAGTAAAGTAGTAGCTATTTCAGGTCATTGCAGATTGTTGGCAAGAATATGACATTTTGGAGTGTATTAGATAAGTATTTCATTTTTAATAACAATATTTATGTCTTACGTAAGATTTGTAGCTTTTAGTAACATATGTATGTATGGCCGTTACTCAGAAAATTATAGAAATGGAGATCTAATGTAAGTTATTCTCTACGTTTACTTACATAAATAACCCCAAAAGGTTTCATTTTCATATCATCAATAGTAGTACCAATGTTTATCACCTGTAATATTTAATTTTTAATGGAAATAATTTCAACAAACCTTCTTGAGTTTTGTAGTTTTTAATAACCTATATACACTACATAGCTGTACTAATAAAATTACACAACAAAGAATCAGATCTGTAAATTTTAATCATGATAATAATTATATCCTTCGTAATAGCTTTGAAGTTTTTAGTAACCAATATAGAGACAAATGAAGATCGACCTATTGGCATTGTGTCAGAGAATCTGTTGGCAATTCTGGAGTCATGGCCTCCATGATATTGTTTATTTTAGTATTTGCCTTATACTGAAAAGGTAATAGTTCTCAAAACTGATGACAGATGGATTATGGAAAATAGGAAATTTAACTAGGAAAATGGACATTTCTGTGAAAATTACTATTTTCTGAAAATATTTGGGTTCCAAGCTTCAAAATGAGGAGTCATTCATTAAAATCCGTTCAGCCGTTTTCCCGTAATTTCCATTACCAGTTCAAAATATATAGATTCTGTTGTTCCAAACTTTTTTCTTTCTGCAGTGACTTAGCCTATTGTAAGTGTAGGCCTAAGCCTATTAATCCAGCATCATACGCGTAGATACAGGGACATCATTTTATTTTTACTTCAATTTTTATTGTACCTGAGTTTTTGAATGTACTTCACTCCCACCCCTTCTACTAGTAAACTTCCAACCGTTCACGACACAGAGCTGAGGGCGCGTAAGCAGTACTGAGTGAGTACAGTACGTTCCAGAAATATGTTCGCGTTTTCCAGTGACGAAAGAGCTTTCAATATTGAATCATATTTTCGCACAGGTACTGTCGTCCGTTTGCCTACGTCGCATCCCAGTTTCCCCCATCTGCTTCTGTTCGCTCCTCTGTAAAGTCTCGTAGCTGGGCTATCTTAGCTCTTTTCTGAAAACATTAATTTCTGTTAGGAATTGGACGTCTACCTAATATTACACAAGTGTTTAAAATAACTTAAATAAAAGGGCCTCGCTAAGTAATTAACTGTCACGTGATCCCCCCCTTTCTACGATCCTGCGACAAAACCAATTGAACGGACAGAAGATAGCATTTCTGAGTAATTTTATCTTTTCGGATCGGGCAGAAGTGAAGATTGAATTTACAATACGTAAGGTACTCTCTTAGAGAGTAGGTACAGAATTATTTCAACATGAGTTACTCGTACGAAGGACGAAACTGGTAATTGGAATTAGGTACAATAGTCTATAGTGTGATAATATGCACAAAAGAACTGAAGCCTGTATCGAAATGAATGGCCACCATTTACAAAAATGTGTTTAAATATCCATATTATGATAATTTTTAATTTAACTTCATTCTCTATATTGTACGGTAATGCGCTGCAACAGTACAATATACAATGCATAATTATTAATACGTTCGAATGGATAGCTCAATTCGTGAGTAAAAACACTAAGTGTTAATACAATACTGTATTTTGATTAAACAAAAACCTAATAAAAATTATCAAACTCAAAATTGCGATATTTCCTGGTTTACATAAATGGATGAACTACTTTTCTTCCCTCCTATACCTACTCCAGTCGTGGAAGGGGTAGCAAACGGTGTTTCCTCTTTCAATCGTTAATAGAAAGGTATAGCCAGATTAATATTAAAAATGTTAGTAAAAATAAAATGATATCCCTGTACCACTGAACAGGCATCACTAGTAAGCCTACGTGAGAATGTGGCATCGATTTTAAATTCCATAATAAAGACTACTCGAAAGCAGTCACTCTAACAACACGGCTACTTATGTGAACAATGAAAACGGGTCTACTTAGTGGTTCAGGGCAATGTCCCTCCCACCCATGAGATATAAACGTGCCTTTGATTGTACATGCATGATAAAGATAATGTTCAGATAGTATTAGAGTTCTAGAAATCAATTTCTAAGAACATTTGTTCCTGAGGTGACTGCGTGACTATGAGTCTGCCACGCAGGTGGCCTGGGTTAGAGTCCCGGTCAGCTTTGATAAATCTATAGTGACAGTTGTGGTAGTGAAGTCCGCTTTTGAGCTTTTTCCGTTTCTCCATGTTAGGCATAAACGTCTTACCGGCGGATGTCCATTTCATTACCTTATCCAGGGCTATAGTATTTCTCCGATCACCAGTCGGCGAAGTGTGAGGGGGGCTGACCTGAGAACATGTGGGAATGTCTGCAGGAAACGTTGAAACGCAGCGAACCTCAGCACAGTCAACTGGTATGAGTGAGAATGCGTCTATCCGGGGATTGCATAATTGTTCACTCTGATGGACGTAGGGCTAGGAATTCACCCTCCCCTTTCAGGATAATAATAATAATAATAATAATAATAATAATAATAATAATAATAATAATAATAATAATAATAATAATATATATTCTTCTTTGCATCATGGAATTAGACTTTAGATCAAATTCCACGTCAAGAGATAGAATCTTTCCACCTTGTTAACCCTTTCTTACTTATAGATACCATATGGCACTAATTAACTTTATAGCATTTATATACTTGTGTGTTACATATGAAGGTAAATTTTGCTGGATAACTTCTATTTCAATACATTTTCATCAATATAGTTTTGTTTCAAATGTTGCCACTCCCGTAACTTGGTCACTGAATTGGTCCTAATACAGCTATTTGTTTTAACATGGATTGCTTGTAAATTTAATTTGGGTTAGAAAGGGTTAACGGACGGCCAACACAGAACTATAGAACTATCTTTTTCCTTTTGGCTGATAGTGTAATAAATAGGGCTAGGATTTTGATGACCTATAAATCATAAAAGAATGTCCTAAAAACAACGCATTTATGACCTAAAAATCTTTCAAAAATGCCTTTAAAAATGCCCTAAAAGTTGATCTTACATTCTAAAATTGGCTTAGTAGGAAAAAGGAGTTTTGTGCTACTTAATATTTAGACTAGTAATTAAATTAAATTCTAGTACCAACATTTAAGTTTATTTAATTTTACATAATTTTTTCTAAGTGGTACACTTTAATTAATTATTTTACCTGATGTAGTTTATCACAAGGCCACTCTTATACGGAATTAGCAAGTATAGAGGAGTCTATATTGAAGGGATGGTTGGACTGATCCATTACACGTGGTGTATTACGTTAAAAGGGCTATATTTGTGTAGAAAAACGATTAAAATATTATACAAAATAATGGATATTAGCCACCGGCGTAGCTTGGTCGGTTAAGGCGCTTGTCTGCCGATCCGGAGTTGCGGGTTCTATTCCTGCTTGGGCTGATTATCTGGTTGGGTTTTTTCAGAGGTTTTTCCCAATCGTAAGGCAAATGTCAGGTAATCTATGGCGAATCCTTGGCCTCATCTCGCCAAATATCATATCACTATCACCAACTCCATCGACGCTAAATAACCTCGTAGTTGGTACAGAGTCGTTAAATAACCAAGTAAAAAATAAAGGGTATTAATGGACAAAATATGTAGACAAAATATCAAAGGAAATAAACATTATTTTATATTAATAATGGGGATTTGTGTCCAAAATTAAATGAAAATGCCTAAAAAATGTCCGAATAACACAAAAGATGCTCTTATGAGTTGAAACAGGCAAAAATGCCCTAACAAATATGTCTTAAAACACTCAGTTTAATACATAACATTTAAATATTAAAGCGGCTATGTTTCTGGCTTAATAGAAAAAAGATGCAATTTCATCAAAATCCTAGCCCTAGTAATAAAATATGACGTATTCTTTTATCTGACATTCTTTGTATGTGTCTATATGAGTTCTGTCTCGAATTTTTAATTCTTTCTGTAAAATTAAATATATTCAATTCTTTTCTTATGCCTTCATTAGGACTTACTGTCTAACAAAATGTTAGGGAAGACAAGACAATTTTACTTGGTTTGTCCCCGTAAAGTAACTTTCGTTTTTTTCCACTGATATATTCATATTATATTTATTTACTGCTTCATTAAATTTATGTGTAGCTATTTGTAATTCATCTTGTAAATTGCTGAATATTACCTAATCATCTGCGAACAATTTGGTACTTCATATCTTGTCAATAATAATAATAATAATAATAATAATAATAATAATAATAATAATAATAATAATAATATTATAGGTTCTTGCATACTTTAAATATATCTTGTCATTAATAATAATAATAATAATAATATAATAATAATAATAATAATAATAACACAGGCTCTTGCATACTTTAAAGATGTCGGCACACGATCTCACTTACCGATGAAACGTTAGCGATCTAGGAAGCATAGAAATTTGTGGGAATAAGTTTGGCTTTATGGAGTAGAGTTGCTATGCAAACAAAAACAAAAGCAGCTCCAAAGGCTGGCAATTTACGATCGGCACATGTTTAACATTGACGTGCTCAGCAATCCCAGAGATCAACTCAGACTGGTTCCATTGTCATAGACGTTCACGTTGGAAGAGCAAGTTCATTTGTTGCAGTGAATATGTGCATATTGTCTACTACTGTTTCATTGTGTTATGACTCTGAAATAGGCTAAGTGGTAGACTTAGGTCTATACCTCTTACCACGCTTGCTATAATCGAGATACGCAAAATATCCGTGTCGTATTTTACAACTAGATAGGGGTCTACCCTTAATCGTAGAGCTGCAAGTACAAATTACCAACAATTTCTTATCTATATAAAAATTCATGGCTTTATTCACCATCATCTCCTGTTATTCAAATATACAGGCTGGAAATAATACAACTGTCCAGATGTTAACAGCTTATATCTTCGACAGAGTACAAGAAAAATTCTAATATCTTATTAGGGAAAGTGATAAGAAATGATTTAGGTCTATCCGTTTGTAATTTTTCAATAAAATAGAGGCTGGATAGCTAATGCTCAAAATAACCGGAAATTTAGTCAAAAATTTTGTTTTGATACCGCAAAAACATTTACATTTCCACACAATTCATCTCAAAACTTAATACCACAGTCTACTATATACAGTCGCGAAGCTTGAGGTGATTTTTTGCAAATCTCGTGATAAAGCGCTCCAAGCGGTTAGCAACTAGAAACAATAGACTGTCCACGGTCGACTTTGGACTGTGTCGTATTTCCATCGAGTGCTAGCTCGTTATGTATTTCACATTGATGCTTATGAAATGTTCGTTATTGGTTGTAATGAAAATGTTAATGGCTAAAATATAATAATTGGAATAATAATATTTTACTAGAGACGTAGAAAAATTAAGTTTGTTTTAATGAAATTTATTGATCACGTTTTATTTTCAATTCTGGTGGGATTATTATTCCTTAGGCCTACTTTTTTTTCAAAGGATATGTTTTTAATTATAGCTGTTACTTTTGTTGTTATTTTTATTTGTTACTTTACTAGAGACGTAGAAAAAGTCTGTTACAAAAAAATTTGTTGATCACGTATTATTTCCAATTCTGGTGTGATTATTATTGCTTAACCTCATCCCACTTTGTTAACTACGTAAGCCTACACTACAAGTACCGATACACGTAAGTTACTCCATTAATTCATATTTCCATTATTGTTGCTGTAAAGGGAAATGCAAATTAATATTTATTGGTTTCATAGTTAATTATCGCTATAATCTTGAATGAGTGAAGCGATTATAGTAAATTTCAGTTCGTTTTGCACAAACAAAAATAATATTAACCTATTTCTTGCAGGTATCTTCGAGTTTATGGTGGAATTTAATATACTTAATTAAAATAATAAATTAACTTTATGCATTTAATATTTCAATAATGGAAGGAAGGTGTTAATTTTTCCAAAAGAACACGACAACGAAAGTGTAACATATTTTGTCGTCTGCTAGAAGAGAGATCTGAGATGATGAGGCGATACTAGCGATCCTAGTGGTGGGCAACTACCCATGTTTGCATTTTTACTACATATTGAGCTTCGCGACTGTATATAGTAGACTGTGTTAATACCAAATTTATTCTAATTCATTCTGTACTGGTGAAGATGGCGCTGATGAATGTGTGTTCGATGTTCGGTGTAGATGGCACTGAACAGGGCGGGGGTTCGATGCCTCCATAACCATAGTTGAAAGGAAGTGTTGCTGTTGGAAGGAAGTGCTGGCTTTGATAGGAAGTGAATTTAAAGTGAAACGTCATTTATAAGAACGGTCACAAATCGTGGCATGGACAGCATTGTTAAGGACAATTTCAAATAGGTAGACAACAGCGTAAATGAGTATGGGAAATATTTCGTGGAGATGCACGGAAAAGAAATGTAGGCTGCCGCAATTTTACAGACTATTACAGAAATCAGTGAAATAGTACATGTAAGAGACTTGTATGATCATGAAAATAAAAGCGCTAGGGCTATTGAATCACATATTTTGCGGGCAAATTGTAAAAGAAAAGCGTGTGAAGAAATTATTTTACCACCCAGTAAAATAATACGAACAGAATTATCGAGGTCAGATACTTTTAATATTCAGAGAATGGAGACAGTCAAACCAAAGTCTAGTATATACAAATCAAGATTTTCAGGTATAACTCCCTGTAAAGTTGAACCAAAGGTCCCGGGTTCGATACCCGGCTCCGGAACAATTTTTCCCTCGAAATTATTCTAGTATATACAGTCGCGAAGTTCAATACGTAGTAAATATGCAAACATTAGATAGTTGCTCACCACTAGGATCGCTAATATCGCCTCATTACAGGCAATGCAAAATAGTACCGTCACAAGGTATTGTTTCTAGCACCCTCAAAACTCAAGCTTCGTGACTGTGGTCAAACTTCGATCAGCACTGTACAGAGCCGGGAGGAAACAGATGCCCACTCACCCTCGCAATGTAAATGATGCATTAGAACAGTTAAACAGTTTAAATATTTTAACAAATCGAGGCGAAAGGTTCTGTTTTTTAAACATCGAAAATAAGGCAGTAATTTTTACTCCTGAACGAAATTTGCAGTATCTGTTTAGTAATGCGCGTAATATATTAGCAGACGGAACATTCTACGTTTCACCAAAACACTTTCATCAGGTTTATACTATAAGCCTACATCCCTACATATACTACATTGGGGTACGTCCAAGTTACGTTTTGTTTACTGTTATCGAAAACTGTATCAGCTTACAAACGCATACGGAAACGTATTCGTGATTTGTGTAGTGATGATTGTAATCCTGAAACAATAATTTTAGATTTTGAAGTTGCTGCTTATAATGCAGTCATAAAGTGTTTCCTAACTTAACCATTAAAGGCTACAGTTTTCATTTAGACCAGACGTGGTATAGGAAGATACTCGACCTGAGACTTCGCTCTGAATATACCCATTCTAATTCCGAAGTAGGAAAGTTCCTGAAATACATGCGTTTGTTGAGTTGCTTAGCATTGCTCCTTATCACAATCAGTTAACAAGATTCCTAGACTGTGTATTTCAAAACTATCTAAGTGAAGATGCTAAATTCTCTCCTAAATTGTGGGCCAGTGTACCAGAACAACAAATGGGGCGGAATCGTTCCATCGTCATTTGAAACGACAATTTTACAAACCTCATCCCTCTATCCATGAATTTACGGAAATGTTAAAGCAACTGCAGAATGAAACGTATCTTTCTTTCAACACAGCGCCTTATAACAGAAAAACAAACAGACGTGACCAAGATAATCTTCGTGTTGCAACTGAACTATGGAGAAAATATCAAAGTGGTGAATTATCATTACTGGAGTACGTTAAAAAAACTTTTACTTCGGTTCCAGCCCATCGTACTGTAGACAGACTGGGACAATCACTGGACAGTGTGCTGTAAAGGTAAGTTGTTGTACATGTATTAATTTTATTGAGGGATCTACTAATTTAAGAGTTTGAAATGTTTTGCGCATTTGCAATCCGTCGGTTTGCGGGTGAGAAAGTATGGAATTTTGCGGATTAGTAGTAGGCCTACCTATTTTCGTAAAAGCAAGCCGCCGAAAATTGACGGTTTTCTTGAAAATTAAGTAGAAATATTAACACGTATCGCTATTTCTTGCCTTTACGAAGTCTGGCAACACTGTTGCACTGACTTAAGAGACGACTACTCAGACCTGAGTTCGCGTGTATTCTTAGAGTCGACAATACGCTGTTGTCAAACTACGCAGATTTTCTGCTTAATTTTATAATTTATCCATTCACTTTATTACAAAATGCACAATAAATTATTTTATTTGTTTCAATATGTTTTATATATATATTTTCCCCCTTCAATATGGACAATTATGCCATGCCGACCCTGTGTGTGTGTGTGTGTGTGTGTGTGTGTGTGTGTGTGTGTGTGTGTGTGTGTGTGTGTGTGTGTGTGAGAGAGGTAATGAATTTATAATTTTGTATTTTGTCTTATAACTAGAGGTAGGAATCTTAGCCACTACTCTTGAAGTTATGTGCAATGAGCCAAATAGTTTGACGAATGCATTGGAAGCTCTCAAGTTCGAAAGAAAACAAGTTCGACTGCTTACATAGGAGAATTAGACACGCCCCTATACGGGCACTAAAAAATGGGTTTACCATTTGAATGGGAGTTGGTTCTGTCTTTTGTAGTGATACTTTCGTTAAAGGAAAACAGAATATTTTATTGATTAGGACATCCATATTTAATCACTGATTTTAAAATTAATGAACTCTTCTTTTTCTATTTGAGAATTGTGCCGTTTGTGAGACGGAACTGTCGAAACCCACTGTGGTACTAGAAACGCATACACAAGTCTCGGGGCGGGCAGGAAATGCAAGTACAGTACTGTATTCGTTGTTGGATAACCAATAAGAATTTGTATTCATTTCACCTGCCACATCCACTACCCTTACTGGACTGAACTTTCAATTCCGTTCAGTGGAACGTAGGAGACTCCACTGTAGTAGTGGCGCGTGGTGCTGTACGATTCAAAAGACACTAGGCTGGCTACTCCCGCATCAATGTCAATAACCACAGTACACACATAAAAGAATGATTTCAAGAGTAGGGCTGTGTTATGTATTACAAGAGAATGCACATAGTCATCGCTGTAAACTTTTAACTTAAAATGTTACTATTTCACAGGCCCTACCCATAATTAAATGTTTAAGCTTATAATACAACAGTCTTAGATGTAAAATTTTAATTTAGAATGTTACTGTATCAGAGGCATTACTCTTAACATGTGTAAGTCTATAGCTATTAGAATAATCTTTGATGTAAAATTTTAACTCAAAAGTTACTGTTTCATAGGCCCGCTCTTAATGCAATGTTTGAAGTCCGTATTACGATAATATTTGTTGTAAAATCTTAACTCAAAACACCGGTACAACTGTAACACAGGTACTGCCCTGAATGAAATGTTTAAGCCTATATTACAATAATCTTTGCTGTAAAATTTAACTTAGAATACCGGTACTACTATAAAACAGGTACTGTCCTTGTGTACAAGTGTTCTCTCCAACAAAATTTTTAAAGTGCTTGTCCTCAACTTTCTTTCTTAAAAGGAATATTGATATGCACCATCATTTCACATAGATCTCTGCTAAATTCGTCCGTTGACACTGAATTACTAGTTGAAGGTAGATCGTCAGATTCACTTCTTTCTACAAATTTCAAATAGTTTACATTTTGTTTCGCTAAACTGGAGAATTAGGACGGTAGCTTTGAGCCGTGCCGTTACGGTTACGACCAAATTTAACTAAATACGCAATGTTGCCAACATAAGAACATGACTTTGGTCTGTGGTGTCGTTAGAAGGAGAAATTTGTTTCTTTTTCTCTCTACCTCCTTCGTTCTGAACATTACTAAGAGATAGCACCACTGTTACTCTAATCTATTTCAATGATTTTTCCCTGGACCACAAATTTGTTTGGACGACATTTCTACATAGAAGATTAAGACAGATCTTACAAGCGATCTCCAATTACTAACAGTATGGTCATCAAAAATGTGTGTCCATTTTATCCCGAACCAAAATCTCTCTCGCATTTTCTTTTGTTTCATCACGGCCGAATGGGTTTCTCTCTTCGGTATCGATGGTTCTAGTCGGTAATGGCCTTTATGACAGTTTTTGTTTCGTAATATTAATAAACAATAATATAATTAAAGCGGTGAATAATTTAATGGCCCCTACAAGTTTTTTTTTCCGTAAAAGGCTAGGATTTTTCTCTAGGCCACAAATAAAACTTGCAACGCGGTCATAATTACGTACTTAACGCTTTGGCGAACATTGACCGGAAATTTACTTTCCGCCATTTAAATGATATTCCGTGAAACACACCTTTTTCCCTTTATTTCGTTGTAATAACCTACTTTTACATCTTACTACATAAGTTATGAATTTTCTTTTTGTACATTCAAAACATCGTCGTTGTACTGCATAAACCTTGCACTTTACTAATGGAGTGATTTATTTAAGAATATAGTCGCGAATTTTGACACGGCTCGGTACGGCCCGGTGACTAAACGACTTTTCATACAAGTTGAGAGGAAGCGAAGGTATTTCTTTTCCTTTCTACTTGTCCTGAGTCCGTCAGTAACAGAACGGTAGCTGTTACCTCTTATACCTGCACCCCCCAAGTTCTACACACAAGAAAATAAAATATTAAATAAAGCACATAAGTGGATATAAAATACAGTGACACAGATGCTTAATAATTACTTGTTTGAGTATATTTTAATGCCGTTCTTACAATATTTTCAACTAATAATTAAATTAAGGAATGTTAGTTTGTATTATGAAGTCAGGGAGGAGTGATAGTGTAGATTGTCCCATTGTGTATGCTATAGAGTAGCAAATAGCGGTGAAAGAAAAAAAACATTTATCTTCTGCTCTCAATAGCTTTTTAATGTGCCAGTTGATATAAACAGCAATAAAATGCAATATAAACGCTTAGTATAGACTCTCGAAATATAGATTACCGGTAAACATTTTCAATAGTAAGAATTTTCACTATGTTCAAAGTCAATTAGTCGAACGTTAGTAAAATGGACAATAGCATCTTCCCCTTCACGGATGGTAAAGAGTGTGAGTAGAGGGGAAGGCCTATCAACCAAACTGAAATGGGGATTAGTGGCCAGCGAGTAACGTCGACTATCGACATTGCTCTACCGCGCGTATTATCCAGTTGTTCCTTCTTTTAATTACAGTGCTACTGTAAATACCATCTTTTGGAACAGATTATGTCAGTCTTACATAAATTACACACAATAAATTGTCACCACTTACACAGACATGCTGTCTTCCGAATTCCTCTGCTCACTTCTGTATTTTCGCACTTGTTTTAGGTGCCTTTATTGCAACTAATAGTGCTAAACTGAAGTAACTATACTGTACTTGTTTAGGAGTAAGGAACCTGTTTGTGAGCAGGATGTCTACTGAACAATACGTGACGTAATAAATATATCCTGTATACACTTATACTTATGCCAATGTTGTTGGACTAAGAAAACGGTCTTTACTTATAGTCTAACTTCTAATTGCTCATTTCTAATGGATAGGCCTACAGTCTACTTATTTTCCTTTCTTTTTTTATACATATTTTTTCCTTGTTAGAACTTTCAAATACATAACAAAGCGCGGAAAGCTCTGTGAACGCGATTTCACGCTTAATCATAATCTATATACGTCATGCCGATATTTTATCTCGGCGTTGTCGTGGCGATAGCGACACACCATGTCGAAACACTTCAAAACCTTTTGAGATCTGTTACACAAGTGTAACAAGCCAAGTTTCGAGTGAAAATTGTAGCTGATTTTCCTTTAACATATTATGACATCGAAATGTGCTCACCGTCCATATGGATATCGCCTTTAATTACGTCACTGTGCTGTAATATGGATTACAGGCTGTAAGCGCGGAAATAATTTTAATGGCATCTCAATAAAGCGAAAGTAACTGTACAAACGCACGATAATTATAGAATTAACACAAAAATCAGAAGCGAAACAGAGCTGTACGCTATGGAGTTTAGAAAATATATTGGATTTACAGGTATTTCCTTAGCGAACATCGATTTCTTTGTAACATTACTTAAATAAGTTACGTATTTTCAAACATAGCCTATGTGATAACATAAATAAATCTATTCTACTTAGGCTTATTTATTTATTTATTTATTTATTTATTCTGGTGTAGTTAAGGCCATCAGGCCTTCTCTTCCACAACACCAGGAATACAAATACAATAACAGAAATAAAAAGGAAAAAAAAAACACTATAAACGAAGTAAAGTCACACAAAAATATACACAGGTTGCAGTCACACAAACTTTAAATGAGTGATTAAGTATAATTAATTGTATCCTAAATAACTAACATAAACAAGAAACTTGCGATTTTAATCTGGAGTAAAAAAAACACAAATCAACAATTCTAGCAATATCTAAAAGCATTAAACAAGACAAAATTTTCCAATTTAATTTTGAATTGTGATAAAGTCCGGCAGTCCCTGACATCATTAGGTAGCGAATTCCAGAGACGAGGTATTTCTACAGTGTAGGAGGATGAGTATAGAGACGTTCTATGATGAGGGATAGAAAGAAGTGCTTGATGTCGGTTTCGAAGCGTGGTAAGAAATTGAAAGCGCGATAAGAGATAATTCGGAGTAGAAGTATGCATGATTCTAAATAGAAGAGACAGTGAATGTATTGTTCTTCGTTCCTTCAGACGCACCCATGAAAGTAACTGGAGGGAAGGTGTTATATGGTCAAATTTACGAGTATTGCAGATGAATCGTATGCACACATTATGAACACGTTGTAGTCTCTCAGCTAAGAGTGAACTTACATTAGTTAGTAAGGAATCGCAATAATCAAAATGGGGCATTACAAGCGTCTGAAAAAGATTCTTTTTTAGACTAAGTGGTAGAAATTCTTTCATATGAAACAAAGAGTGAAGTTGAGAAAATATTTTTTTGCAAGTGTGTGTTACTTATTCGATTATTGGTAATACAAACTAAAACATAAGTCATCCACCGCTGTGGAGTAATGGTCAGCATGTCTGGGTATGAAACGAGCGGGCACGGGTTCAAATCCTGGTTTGGGACAAATTACCTGGTTGGGGTTTTTTCCGGGATTTTCTCTCAACCAATTGAAGCAGAATTGCTGAGTAATTTTCGGCGTTGGACCTCGGACTCATTTCGCCATAATTAATTCACATATCATCATCATCATCATCATCACCATCATCATCCATACAATAGTCTGGGTTACTTTCACGGTGTGACATACTGTACTTGTACAAGAGTGCGGCCGTTCGGCTACCCAATCATTGACAAGAATAGGAGTGGTAAGGACAATAAATCTCCGGCTGCAGTGCAAGCCTCCGGGTTCCTCCTCCGTACAAGAGAAAAAAAAATACATGTCTATTTTTATAACGCAATATATGCTTAAGTGTTTATATTTGAAACAATGCATAGTCTAGTCACAATATTTAGATAGGTCTATAGGGCCTATTTCTGTTATTTTACATACCGATTCCCAAGAAAATACGTAAATAACTTGGTATAGTTAGGCCTATATTACAATGAGGGAAATGTCCATTAAGAAGGCGTCTTTTTTTACTCTATCGCAGGGACCGTCAAGTGACTACACTCTCGTGCGTACGTACAAACCCTCAAGCCCTGACGTACGGCTGCGGGCAAGGGTAGCTGCTTCCACAGTGGCGGAGCTAAGAACTTGTATGTGAACCAAATTTGTGATAAGAATGTAAATTAATTTCAGCTTTTAATTGAAGCACGCTTTCACTGTTAATTGCACTATACTGAAAAACAGTACTCTATACAATTTTGTACAGTTAACTATATACGAAACAAATTTTTGCATGTTTGCACAATAATGAAACAAAACAAAATATACACTTTTATACAGATTAATATACTGTTTGTCTTCTTCTCATTGCTATACAATTCAATTAACAAAATAAAACAACAGTACAAACGTTGTTATTCAAATACAATTCTCTAATAATAGTACTTTTTCTTAAACATCAGAGATCCGCTGCGATTTTTGCAGTTTTCTGTTAGTAAGCAGCTATTTAATTCTCGGAGCTATTGTTTAGTACCAGCCAATCGCAAACATGCTTTCAATTGTTCATCACTTAGTTGTTTCTGTGACGTGACTTTGTAAACTTCATTAAACAAAATAGTGTTTCGCATACGTAGGTTGTCCCGAACATTTACAACGTTCTTGCAGCAAGATTGTACTGTTTAGGAAACCTTTCTCGTGGAAAACAAGTATAGAAATGGTTAATACTTTTTCTGTTTTGATACTTATCCTTTAGCTCAATATCGCTTTGTAAATCAAGTATTTCTAATTGTAGTTCAGCAGGAATATCCAGGACACTCACTGAAAAAGATATTGCAAATATCTTAAATTGTTGTTCAAGATATCTAATATCCTCAAATCTACGTTCGAAACTTCGCACAATTGTTGCATTATTCTTATGTATTCTTCCATGTCCAAGGCTTCTAACAGGTTTCCCATGTACATCCATAAATAAGGCAGTTTCATTTCTAAGTGCGAGAAAACGTTCCAGAATTTTTCGACTTCACCACCTTACCTCGGTATGGTAGAGTAAATCCCCATACTGTTAATACCATCAAGCAGTGCCCTGAAGTCCCTGTGATTGAGTCCTTTAGACCTTATGAAATTAATTGTTCGCATAACAACATCCATTACATTGCTAAGGTTCATGTTTTTAGCACATAAATATTCCTGGTGCAAAATGCAGTGCACCGGTGCCCCAAGCGACCTCGATAGGTTCCACCACTGATAGACTGCAGTGTACAAGTGTACTGCCCGCAGTGGAAGCCGTAAGTAGGCCTGTACGCCCTCTCGCGATCTTGACTCGACTTGGCGGAGCCTGTCTATCGTATTTCCTAACTCCAAACTCTCTATAACAGTGATTTTCAAAGTCGGGTCCGTAGACACCTGGGGGTCTCCGAAGTTCATTCTGGGGGTCCGCGAATATTCTATATAGGGAAATCTGTTCCTTCCTTCAGAAGGAATTTTAAATATATTTTTTGTTAATTTTTTCTTCCTTCAGAAGAATTTTTATTTTTATTTTTTTTTTAAGTGGTTATAAAGTGTCTCAAGAGCATGGCTGTTGTTCACATAACTTTCAGTTTCGTTTAATTGTTGTCGAGAGCCTTCTTATGTTGTTATTACACAATGTAAGATTACAATGGGCCTAAGGGTTTTTGTGGTAATATCTCAAGGGCCATTGGTTGTTGTTATTGCAAGTTATAGGCCTAAATTCGTTCGACATTTTATAAGATTTGTATATGGTTGATCGTTGGATTAAACGTCATCATAATATGGATGAAGATGAACTCCGAGATTGTTTTCCGGTTTCTAATTTTAACAATACACTACACTAAAATCCCTTTAACAGCATGAAAACTCACAATCTCACCGAAAAGGAGGAAGATCAGCTTGTTGAGTTATTGGGTGACACTGCTTAAAAATACTTTTAAGGAATGCCATTTTTTTATTTTTGGCTGACAACATGAAGATCTCTCAGAAAGAGGCTTCAAACATTTAATGACGTTTCACACGAGTGACTTGTGTGAGCAGGCGTTTCCGTGAATCAAAACTGATCCTCAACCTTAAGAAAATCCGGTTAAGACTTATATATTTTTTTTCAGATACTGTCTTCCTCCGACGAGTTTAGCGCTGGGACCTGAGGTATTCTTGCCATCGGTGCGGGGGGTTGCAGGTAGATTCTTTTGTTGCTACAGCCAAGCCGAGCCAAGCGGAGTGGGAAGTATTAATCGTCCAAAAATATGCAGTCTTCAGTCTTCTCCCTGATGTTAACAATGTTAATATTATATAAATATATCACAGTTACAAGTCATTTTTAAGGAAACATGCTGTGGAAAATTTTTGGTTTTATTCTATTGGAAGTTTAGAATATTTGTGATTGGTATCGTGAAAAACAGATTCCTATAATTTCATGCGAAAATCATTTGTTGGTGATATCTTAAAATATAAAATCAAGTAGTTATACTTCTCAAGTGAGTTCAGCAGTACATTTAAATTTATTACTTTACAAATTTAATTCAATTCTACTAATCACTAAATTTTATAGTATGATTCTTCTTTTCATTTATATTATTGTAGTTGTATTATGATTTTTCTTTTTATTTATTTTATTGTATTTGTATTTCTGGTGGTGTGATGGCCTTAACTTCACCAAAATAAATAATAAATAAGTAATAAATAAATAAATAATAAATTAATAAAATTTTCTACAATACTTTCCTTCTATGAATGCGTAAGTACGAATGGTTGTATCTCGCCAAAAATACATTAGAAAACTAATAGGCATACTGCTCTCGTAAATTGGGCGAATGTTTTCAGTATGATTGTACTTCCTTCCAGACTGCCGCTGTCACTGTCCCCTCCCACTCCAGTACCGCGCTAGACTAGTCGGAACCGCATTCCTCTCAGCACTAAACTCCTTAGAGGATGACAGTATATAGGTATGTATATTTCTAAAGTTATACCATGTCTCAGTTTGAGATAACCATGAAATAACGCAATACAAATCGGATTACAGCCCCATGTATGGTGCTTAGCGTAGCCGAAGATTCAATTAATTTTATTTTTAGGTTTCTTCAAAATCTACCAAAACACCGTGAAAACTAAAATTATTGAATGTGTGAATTTTCTGTCGACCGTCAAAATAATTTCGCGGATACCTACCGAAGATAGGTGGTAAGAATTTCCTGAACTGCTGGCACTGATTCCCTCCAATATTTGATAAAGGAGGGACAAGTTGAGGCTTGCCGTCAAAATGCATTGGCCACCTCGCGATTGGGTGGACGAGGGTGTTGTTTAGGAGGGGAGGATGTCACTGACTAAAGGAGGGAGGGGTGGGTGTTGGTTTATTTTATAACGTATAGTTATTGGAAGTACTGGGCTGTAAGGCGAGTTTATACAGCTAATCAGCGTTTCTGTGTCTCCCGTTTGGGCAACAGGATTCTAGCCCTACTGGTTTTTTTTGTCCGCTTCTCGTTCTGGACATTTGTCCATTCGGAAGGCTTAGAGGGAGGAGCCAAGTCACTTTCTGATGACGAGTGTGATTCTACACTGTTAAGGTAAGCTTTCACTACATCGTATCGCACGCATCGGACGAATCGCACGGATCGGAAAAAGACTATCTTTGCTGTAATTGTTATGTAACCGCGTTCACTACATCGTATCGCACTCATCGGACGAATCGCACGGATCGGAAAAAGAATATCTTTGCTGTAATTGTTATGTAACCGCGTTCACTACATCGTATCGCACGTATCGGACGAATCGCACGGATAGGAAAAAGGCTACCTTTGCTGTAATTGTTATGTAACCGCGTTCACTGCATCGTATCGGACGCATCGCCTGTCGGCAAATCCGTCCACGTTTCTCGGATGTGCAACTTTTCCGATGCGTGCGATCATGGCCTTCTTTAATAATTCAATTTTAATTGACCAACTGTTACTATTATGTTGTGCCATGTTCAGTGTCGCGCCAAAATGGCAGACGGAAAACTTATTTCGCGTGTAGAAAATTGCGAAGAATTATATAATTTGAGGCGTTCCCATTACAGTAATCAAGTCATTTCTTGCAAATATATTATGTAACCAATATTTCTTTCGTTTCTTCCTCTTCAATTAAGACGCATGAAGCAATCACAAATTCTTATTCGCTAACAGTCGTAATTAATAGACCTAACCTCAACTCCTTTGCTTTCAGTAATGTCAATATCGTACGACG